>NC_136432.1:221601536-222267369 GCF_052849685.1 Lactuca virosa
TCCCCTCTGTGCTGGGCTGAAGTGGGTGACACGCAGCTAGCTAGAAGCCAAGTTCCTGACAGTACCCTCACTGGTCCGAAAATCATTCGTGAAACCACAAAGAAAATCGTACAAATCCGGGAGTGACTTAAAGCTTCCAGAGATAGACAGAAAAGCTACACTGACAAAAGAAGAAAATCTTTGGAGTTCCAAGTTGGTGACCGCGTCATGTTGAAGGTCTCACCCTGGAAGGGCATGATACGCTTTGGAAAGCGTGACAAGTTAAATCCAAGGTATATAGGATCATTCGAGAGTCTTGCTAGAATTGGTCCCGTAGCTTACAAACTTCGACTACCTCAAGAACTAAGTAACATACATCCTGTTTTCCACGTCTCAAACTTAAAAAAATGTCTGTCCGACGAGACTCTTGTTATTCCACTCGACGAAATCGAGATCGATGAGAGCCTCAACTTCGTGGAAGAACCAGTAGAAATCATGGACCGAGAGGTCAAGCAAACGAAGCAAAGCCGTATCCCGATAGTGAAGGTTCGCTGGAACGCCAAGCGAGGACCTGAATTCACTTGGGAGCGCGAGGATCAAATGAAGCTGAAATATCCTCATCTTTTTACTTAGTTATCTGTAATAACTTAGTTGCTTAAACTCTGATTTCAGGACGAAATTCCCTCTAACGGGGGAATGATGTGACAACCTGAAATTTCCAAGCTTGTTTAATCAATTAAACCTATCAGTGTTAGACTCATTTTGCTTCTAGTTATCACTGTTTGGAACCTGTTTCGAGTGTTCTAACCCTAGTACATCAAAGGAATAAGAGATTTGAAATAGCAGCTTAAGTTCTTAACTGCCTGCAACCGTAAACCTCCTCAAAAAGGGAGTTTACGTTCAAGACCAAGGAGTTTACGGTCATGGTGACCGTAAACTCCATGCAATATATATGGTCCTTAGTCATTTTCAATCACTTTTCACAATTTCAAGCCAAAGAACTCATTCTCTCTCAAGTACCATCCGAATTTTCCCTTAGATCTTCAAGATTGTAAGTGTTTCTTCACTTGATTTGTTGATATCCTTCAATATCAAATGAATACACATGATTTCATCCATGAAATCTCTTCTTTTGACTAGATCATCAAGTGTTCTTCATTTCACCAAGAACACACACTAGTGTTTTTGGACCTTAATCACCCTTTCAAGCTTCTATATCGTGAGTACTCTCTCCTAAGCTTGTTGTATACTTGTAATACTTGAAGAACACTTAGAAAACATTCATTTGTCGAGAACAAAGGGATTTTACAGTTGAATCTCCTTAGACCGTGAACTCTATGACCGTAAGGTCATTGGACCGTAAACACTAAGACTGTAAACACCTAGGACCGTGAACACTTGGACCGTGAACTCTATGACCGTAAGGTCGTTGGACCGTAAACACTAAGACTGTAAACACCTAGAACCGTGAACACTTAGACCGTGAACTCCAATGGTCATACCTCTTTGACCGTAAACTCTATAGGGTGGCCATATACCCTAGTTATGCAATCATATGTGATTGTATTCCTTTAATCTAAGAGTTTCCTAGTCTATTAGGGTGTTATCCCTTATAATTAGTTGTTTATACACTAATCAAATACACATACATGTCATTATATGTTTATTAGGATCTTTGTGTGCTCAAGGTTTCACCTGACACTCTACAGCCTATTTCCAAACATACTTCCGTATCACTCACTACAGGTGAGTTCATACCCCCGCATTTTCCTAGTTTTTACTGTTTTAAGGGGGGGGGGATACAAGTCTAACACAAAGTTTTTGTGTTATAAACAAGTGATTTCAAATATCTTATCAAAATGGATTTCAATTGTCATTAAATCAAATGGTTTTCAAAGATTGTTTCAAAATGACATCAAGTCACCAAAACGAATTTCAAAATATCAAACTTCTTTTAAATGTTTTATAAACTTATATTTTTCCCCAAAAATCATACTAGTATGCATATATTTATATAAATAGAATTTAAAAGATTTAGGACTAATAACTCGCCTTAATTCCTTTTCCTTGTTTGGATGTGGGATTACAAGTGTAAGTTGTTTGTCCGAGTGTCATTTAAATTTTACTTATATATTTATATATGTATACAAGTATAAAAGTTTATTCATTTAGTTTCAATTACCCTTTGTAACATGTTGAGCAAAGGGTTACATTCATGAATACTCCGTATCAAATCAGAAAGTACATATAAATTATAATAGGTATAATTTATGATTCAAAGAACATTAATTCATGATTCAAGTATACTAGAGTACATTGTTTTACAAGATCAAAGATAGATTCAAAACTATTCAAGGATATACATTCTTTCAAATATATGTTAAGAGTACTAATTCAAGAACATACTATCAATCATTTACTTCAGAACAATTAGGTTTTCATAACTAATATACATGTAACGTTTATATGCTTTTATGAGACAAGTAGTATAGTTTGTTTAATTCATTTAAACAATATAGTAAAGTCCTGATATTATAACCAGCAAGGGATCGAAACAATGGGTGTATAGATCTATATTGGGATTAACAATCCCACACTCGGACTGCTAGCTACAGTCAGGCATACACGCCTGTGAGTGACAATTGTTATCATCAACTTTCAGCGCATTCATAGCGTTGGATCAGGCCATCTAGTTAGTATGGTTATAATAACTCATTTAAAAGATATTAACAATACGTTAGTGTATAATTAACTAAACTTAAGTACATTTTCAATGTATTAGTTTACAAGATACAATTTACAAGATACAGTTTACAAGATACAGTTTACAATATACAGTTTACAAGATACAGTTTTCAAGATACAATTTACAAGATACAGTTAACAAGATACAAGTTTACATAAAGATTACAAATATAGATAAATGGTTTACAAATAGAACAGTTTTATACAAATACAACTACTTTTCATAAACAACAGAGAATATAGGATTTTCTGGAAATAGTTTACATATTCAAGAAACATAAGATATTCTTACATACCTAAATACTTATGCACTCACTCAACTTTATGTTGATACTCTCTTTTCAAATTACTTGTATTCTCAGGGAACCAGTAGACAGTTACACCCCGAGCTTTTGAGAAGATGGAGCTATTTATGTCTTGTCTTCTTCTTTTGTACAACTTTTTAGTTACAGAATACAATGTTGAAACAAATGTAAATATTTATACTTTTTAATACAATGGTTGTTTGTACTTTGATTACTATAATGCATGTGTTGTGATACTACAAATGAAGTCCTCCACCCCCGGACGTTTCCGCCGTTTGGTTTGGGGGTGTGACATGAGGCAGGTCCTGCTGTGTGCAGTAGGCCAAGACACCCTGGGCGGACCGGATAGACTGCAGGCCCGGGCCGGGTAAATCTAGTCAGACCGAAGGCCCAACGAGCGGTCCGGATAGGCTGAAGGCCCCGAGGAGGGCGGTCCAGACGTGCCGAGGGCTCGGAGAGCGGTCCAGATAGACTGTGGACCGGAATTCGGTCCAGTCAGACTGATAGCTCATTACGCATGCTATATTGTTTGCTTATATGTTTATATGGTATGGTTATATCTGTATGGCGTTGGTATTTTGGGGGTAACTCACTAAGCCTTCGAGCTTACATTTATCGATTATTGTTTCAGGTACTTCTGATGATCGCGGGAATGCAAAGGCGTGATCGTACCGTTCCTCACATTTTATGATTTTACGATTTGATTTTGGGATACTCTGACAATATACTATTTTGAAAACAAGTTTTGTAATAATCATGTGTTTTTGAAATGTTTCAAAAAGTTTTAAATTGGCTTGAATTTTTGGGATGTTACAGACCTCCCGAAGGAAATCTAGTGGACTGAGATCAATTTTGCTAGCATATGTTATGTGTTCAATTATATGTGATTATTATTTGATTTTTATGTGTATGACTTGAAATGCATATGATCTATATAATGGGTGGGTGTTCTGATTACTCAGTACGCCTTAGGCTTATAGTTGCTACTTTATGTTTTTTTAGTTGCTTGTCTTTCAAGCTCGAAGGGGAATGAGCTAGCATGATTGAGATATCTAGATATTCTCGGAGGGGCATGATATATAATTTAACCATTCTATGTTACATTATGGTTTCAAAATAAAACTTAGCTTTCGCATTTTTACTATGAATATGTTAATGTGACATGGAAAGATGATTTCATGATTTAGTAATGAATATGCATGAAACCTTTTGGTAAAACCTATACTCTGATTTTCAAAATTTTAAGGTTGGATTTTTGGGATGTTACTATTGGTGTATCCCAAATCGGCGCAACACGGTAATATAAGTGGCTATATATGTTGGAGTTCCCTTTCTCTCCACAAGGACTCTTTTGGAGAAATAATTTTAGGCTCCACATATACTAACATGGTATCAGAGCCGACGTTTCGCACCCCCGTTACACAACATATCCATGTCTATCCTCATTGAGTCTCCGACTCTGAGGGGGAGTGTTGGTGTATCCCACATCGGTGCAACAAGGTAATATAAGTGGCTATATATGTTGGAGTCCCCCTTCTCTCCACAAGGGCTCTTTTGTAGAGACAATCTTGGGCTCCACATATACTAACAATTACAATGTTAATAAGACTTTCTCGTCCGTAGTCCATGAATGTGGTAGACCAAGATGTAAAACATTCAAGTACAATTTAGGCGATGATAAGAAACAAAATGTAGGTTAAAAGAAAAAATAGATTAATAGAATGGTCGTATAAAAAATAAAAGTGTAAAATGATATGTATACGAAAAAATATTAAATTTTAGAAACGTAACCGTTACACCTAATGTTATGGAATAGAGGAGAGGCTAACCACAAACACTTCACAACGACGGGAATGTTGGTGATTCGTATCGCAAAACGCACACTTGGTTGAGCTTATACATGTTTAATGTACGCTACCAATTAGAGCGAAGCCCCTGAACCACGGGGGCCCGGGAGCAACGCCCCTAGTAGCGGGGTCCAAAGGGGCAGGGCCACCGACTTTTTGACCCTAATCATAGATCCGACTTTAAGGTAGTTTAGTGAAGGTTCTGCCTGTTTCGTCAGTTTCAGACAGGAGGTTAATTACTGTAATTACCAATTTGACAGTTTTCAAACTGGAGGTTATTTCCCTATTAAATTTGTCATTCTCGTTTTTTCATTAGTACACAAAAAGATCATAACTTCAACTTCATTCTCTGTTTTTGATATACTACTGAGTTTCATTCAATTAAAGATTTCAAAAGTACCATCCAAAGATTTTGATCTAAAAGTGCTAATAACTCTCAGTTTTTCCAAGTATTTGAAACCTTGTTTTTGTAATAAGAAACACACCGTCTAACGGCGCGACCTTAGACGACGTGTGTTCTCTACAACGCCAATGATCCACCTTGGCACCCCATATATCGCCATATCGGACTAATGAACCTTAGTCACCCTTTTAAAAGTAAAATAATGATCAGCGTTTTCATGAGTTATGCGTTTTAGAAATTTTTAAAAGTGATAAAAAAACAGACATGTACAATGGGCGGCAAAAGAAATCAAATCAAAATTTAAATGGAGAAAAAAAAACAACCCAGGGTAAACCGTCACCTTCAGCAATTGCCATCCGTTAACCTAACCATAGTTCCGCCCTCACTTCTATAGTGTATCACAACTATAAATACCAAGCCCTAATTCTCAAAAACCATACATTTGCATCTGAAGGCGTCTTGATAAACGCCTTTTGAATGTGTGTTTGTTTGAATATTGAGTTCTTCATCTCCAATTTCCTGTCATATACCAAGTCTAATCTCCTGCGAAAATGAGAGAGTGCATCTCGATCCACATCGGTCAGGCCGGTATTCAGGTCGGAAACGCTTGCTGAGAACTTTACTGCCTCGAGCATGGCATTCAGGTCCGATTCTTCATCTCATCCATCTAAACTTCTCTGTTTTCTATATAAAAAGCATAAATTCTGATAATCCTTTAAGTTATTCGCCAGATCTGAATGCTTCTATACATATTAGTTCTAGATCTGTTGCTTCGTTAGCGATCGTGCGCTATTCGTTTATTATTTCAGCCGATCTAATGATCTCGTCCTACTTGCATGCGTAGTTTAGTAGATCATTTGTTTATGATACATATGTTTTTGAATTTTAGGTTTTCATCATCGCAATTACGAAATACTGTTTATGAAACTTATGGATCTGAAGTTTTTTACCTTAGTGTTAAACCGTGAATTTTTTTTTCAACTCTTGGAGACTTTTTTAGTCCAATTCATCTCTAGAAAATCGTGGAACTAGAAGCATTAAGCACCATGGGTTTGTACACAGATATATTAAAAGCCTGTGATTAGTTAGATTGGTTCTTTGTTCAAATTGAGCTTGAATTTTCGACTTATCTATCTGAGTTTTAGGATTAATTTCTTAATTTATATTCTCTATGAAAAGCAGAAAATCGTAAGCGATTTTAGAGTTAAAATACCTTAAAATTCACATCTCATTTCAAGTAAATTAACTACTCCTGATACATTACTAATTCATCGATCTTTTGTATACAGCCTGATGGACAGATGCCAAGTGACAAAACAGTCGGAGGAGGTGACGACGCTTTCAACACCTTCTTCAGCGAAACCGGCGCCGGAAAACATGTCCCACGCGCCGTCTTTGTAGATCTCGAACCCACCGTCATCGATGAAGTCAGAACCGGAACCTACCGCCATCTCTTCCACCCTGAACAACTAATCAGCGGCAAAGAAGACGTTGCTAACAACTTCGCACGTGGCCACTACACAAGTAAAACTTTTCTTAACACGTGTCCAAACCTTTTCTTACATCACGAAACGTGGCTATCCAATTTCTTATAAATAATTTATCTTCATGTTTCAGTTGGGAAAGAAATCGTGGACCTCTGTTTAGACAGAATCCGAAAACTAGCTAACAACTGCACCGGACTCCAAGGCTTCCTAGTCTTCAATGTCGTAGGCGGCGGCACCGGCTCTGGTCTAGGCTCTCTCCTACTCGAACGCCTCTCCGTTGACTATGGAAAAAAGTCAAAACTCGGGTTCACAGTCTACCCATCTCCCCAAGTCTCAACATCAGTAGTCGAGCCCTACAACAACGTCTTATCAACCCACTCCCTTCTAGAACACACCGACGTCGCGATTCTTCTCGACAACGAAGCCATCTACGACATCTGCCGCCGGTCACTAGACATCGAAAGGCCAACCTACACAAATCTCAACCGTTTAGTCTCCCAAGTCATCTCTTCACTAACGGCGTCGTTACGTTTTGACGGAGCTTTAAACGTCGACGTGACAGAATTCCAAACTAACCTAGTTCCATACCCGAGGATTCACTTCATGCTTTCCTCCTACGCTCCTGTGATATCAGCTGAGAAGGCTTATCATGAACAGTTATCAGTTGCTGAGATAACCAACAGTGCGTTTGAGCCTTCTTCTATGATGGCAAAATGTGATCCGGGGCATGGGAAGTATATGGCGTGTTGTTTGATGTACAGAGGGGATGTGGTTCCGAAGGATGTGAATGCTGCGGTGGCGACGATTAAGACGAAGAGGACGATTCAGTTTGTGGATTGGTGTCCGACTGGGTTTAAGTGTGGGATTAATTACGAGCCGCCGACTGTTGTGCCAGGTGGCGATTTGGCAAAGGTGCAACGTGCGGTTTGTATGATTAGTAATTCGACTTCGGTTGCGGAGGTGTTTTCGAGGATTGACCATAAGTTTGACTTGATGTATGCGAAGAGGGCTTTTGTGCATTGGTATGTCGGGGAGGGGATGGAGGAAGGGGAGTTTAGTGAAGCGAGGGAGGATTTGGCTGCGCTTGAGAAGGATTATGAGGAGGTTGGTGCTGAAGGGGGGGATGATGTGGGTGATGAATCAATTAAAGCTAAAGTCAAAAGTTTGTTAGTTGGTGTGATTGTATGTTTTCTTTGTTTCCAATCTACTTTAGAATTGATCCAAATCAGTAAATGAACCAATTAGGCAATTACAATCAAGTCAACTTTCACCAAAAACAGAATTTACAGTTCAAAACAAGAACAGATAAAACCCATAAGCAGAAAAGATCATTAAAACATGCCATTACAATCACTAACACACAATGCCTCGAAACAAACAATAAAACGACAATGCATGCAAAACAAGCTCAAATCACCACCATATAAAGAGTAGTAAATTCACTCGCAACAGAAAACAAACAAAGAAAACATACAATCACACCAACTAACAAACTCTCAATTAAAGCTAAAGTCAAAAGTTAGTGATTGTGGCTATCCCTCTCGAATTTGGACATAACAAACCCTAGATAACCCTGGCAAACAATTTAGGGCTTGCTCTAATTAACTAGTAATGTGGGTTTCAATATTTATCTGATGATGTTTTGTTCATTGATTTGTATTCTTTGTTTTAGATTAGTCGTAAGAGTAAATCTAAATTCTAGAAATGGGTTGAAGATGAAGAAACAGTCAATAAGAATGAATATGAAATAGGATCACTATCATGTGAAGTGAGGATTTCCATTTTTGAATGCGAATTCAATATGTACCAAAGGAAGACAGATATAGAATTGGATAAGATGCACAGGAAAGTGTGTAGTCTGAAATGTTATGTAGTTGTCTTGTTTATGTTGTTTCTAGTGTTGCTTGTAACAGGTAAAAGGGCGTAAAAGTCACGGTTAGTTGGATCAAATCAAATATAAATTATGCTTCAAGTTTTTGTTTAACCTTCTTCGGTTTATTACTTGGTCATTGTCATGAATAGCGAAACTTAAAAATACATACAACTATGGTTGTTGGGAAAAAGTGTAATGGCAACCAACTTTCTGTTGTGAAGGACCTAAATGAAGGAAATTGTAATGACAACCTACTTTCAAAATGACCATATTTCAACAAGAATTGGAAAGCAAGATCATACTGTAATGACCAAAATTGTAATGAAAACCTACTTTTAAAATGACCATATTTTAACAACAAGATCATATTGTAATGGCCAAAATTGTAAAGACAACCTAATTTCACAATGACCATATTTTAACAAGAATTGGAAAGCAAAATCATAATGTAATGAATAAAATTGTAATGACAACTTACTTTCAAAATGACCAAAACATCAACAAAAGGAAAGCAAGATCATACATGAAACTTAAGATGGATAAAGTAAAGTTCCTACATGATATAAAAGGCATTGTTTAATGTTAAACACTTAAAGAGTATGTGTTTATGGGTAAACAGTGCCCCAAACGACCATTGTTGAATGACCAAATTTATAAAAATATAGATCAAATGTTTTTGACATCTACCCTTGTGTCAAACTATGTAACAGTTACATCTGGATCATTCCCAAACACTTTTTCCCCTACTTTAAAGTTATTGGTGATGTAGATATTGCACCAGGTCCATCCTTTATTACCTTGAGATTTGAATTTCTGATCCTTTTAAAGTTCCTTCTCTATTTCACAATTGGTTAACTTGCACTTTTTTTTTTCACAACTGGTTGGGTCTCAAGTACCACTTCAACATCACTACCAGCATCAACCACTAACACATGATCCACTTCAACCTCATGGATTCCCGTTACACTGTCATGCAAGTCTATATGTGATTCTCCCATCACATCAACATCTATAAAACTACATCTATCTGTTATTTTATCAGCTACTTCCTATAATAAACCGTGAATTTTTTTTTCAACTCTTGGAGACTTTTTAGTCCAATTCATCTCTAGAAAATCGTGGATCTAGAAGCATTAAGCACCATGGGTTTGTACACAGATATATTAGAAGCCTGTGATTAGTTAGATTGGTTCTTTGTTCAAATTGAGCGTGAATTTTCGACTTATCTATCTGAGTTTTAGGATTAATTTCTTAATTTATATTCTCTATGAAAAGCAGAAAATCGTAAACGATTTTAGAGTTAAAATACCTTAAAATTCACATCTCATTTCAAGTAAATTAACTACTCCTGATACATTACTGATTCATCGATCTTTTGTATACAGCCTGATGGACAGATGCCAAGTGACAAAACAGTCGGAGGAGGCGACGACGCTTTCAACACCTTCTTCAGCGAAACCGGCGCCGGAAAACATGTCCCACGCGCCGTCTTTGTAGATCTCGAACCCACCGTCATCGATGAAGTCAGAACCGGAACCTACCGCCAGCTCTTCCACCCTGAACAACTAATCAGCGGCAAAGAAGACGCTGCTAACAACTTCGCACGTGGCCACTACACAAGTAAAACTTTTCTTAACACGTGTCCAAACCTTTTCTTACATCACGAAACGTGGCTATCCAATTTCTTATAAATAATTTATCTTCATGTTTCAGTTGGGAAAGAAATCGTGGACCTCTGTTTAGACAGAATCCGAAAACTAGCTGACAACTGCACTGGACTCCAAGGCTTCCTAGTCTTCAATGCCGTAGGCGGCGGCACCGGCTCTGGTCTAGGCTCTCTCCTACTCGAACGCCTCTCCGTTGACTATGGAAAAAAGTCAAAACTCGGGTTCACAGTCTACCCATCTCCCCAAGTCTCAACATCAGTAGTCGAGCCCTACAACAACGTCTTATCAACCCACTCCCTTCTAGAACACACCGACGTCGCGATTCTTCTCGACAACGAAGCCATCTACGACATCTGCCGCCGGTCACTAGACATCGAAAGGCCAACCTAAACAAATCTCAACCGTTTAGTCTCCCAAGTCATCTCTTCACTAACGGCGTCGTTACGTTTTGACGGAGCTTTAAACGTCGACGTGACAGAATTCCAAACTAACCTAGTTCCATACCCGAGGATTCACTTCATGCTTTCCTCCTACGCTCCTGTGATATCAGCTGAGAAGGCTTATCATGAACAGTTATCAGTTGCTGAGATAACCAACAGTGCGTTTGAGCCTTCTTCTATGATGGTGAAATGTGATCCGAGGCATGGGAAGTATATGGCGTGTTGTTTGATGTACAGAGGGGATGTGGTTCCGAAGGATGTGAATGCTGCGGTGGCGACGATTAAGACGAAGAGGACGATTCCGTTTGTGGATTGGTGTCCAACTGGGTTTAAGTGTGGGATTAATTACGAGCCGCCGACTGTTGTGCCAGGTGGCGATTTGGCAAAGGTGCAACGTGCGGTTTGTATGATTAGTAATTCGACTTCGGTTGCGGAGGTGTTTTCGAGGATTGACCATAAGTTTGACTTGATGTATGCGAAGAGGGCTTTTGTGCATTGGTATGTCGGGGAGGGGATGGAGGAAGGGGAGTTTAGTGAAGCGAGGGAGGATTTGGCTGCGCTTGAGAAGGATTATGAGGAGGTTGGTGCTGAAGGGGGGGATGATGTGGGTGATGAATCAATGAAAGCTAAAGTCAAAAGTTTGTTAGTTGGTGTGATTGTATGTTTTCTTTGTTTCCAATCTACTTTAGAATTGATCCAAATCAGTAAATGAACCAATTAGGCAATTACAATCAAGTCAACTTTCACCAAAAACAGAATTTACTGTTCAAAACAAGAACAGATAAAACCCATAAGCAGAAAAGATCATTAAAACATGCCATTACAATCACTAACACACAATGCCTCGAAACAAACAATAAAACGACAATGCATGCAAAACAAGCTCAAATCACCACCATATAAAGAGTAGTAAATTCACTCGCAACAGAAAACAAACAAAGAAAACATACAATCACACCAACTAACAAACTCTCAATTAAAGCTAAAGTCAAAAGTTAGTGATTGTGGCTATCCCTCTCGAATTTGGACATAACAAACCCTAGATAACCCTGGCAAACAATTTAGGGCTTGCTCTAATTAACTAGTAATGTGGGTTTCAATATTTATCTGATGATGTTTTGTTCATTGATTTGTATTCTTTGTTTTAGATTAGTCCTAAGAGTAAATCTAAATTCTAGAAATGGGTTGAAGATGAAGAAACAGTCAATAAGAATGAATATGAAATAGGATCACTATCATGTGAAGTGAGGATTTCCATTTTTGAATGTGAATTCAATATGTACCAAAGGAAGACAGATATAGAATTGGATAAGATGCACAGGAAAGTGTGTAGTCTGAAATGTTATGTAGTTGTCTTGTTTATGTTGTTTCTAGTGTTGCTTGTAACAGGTAAAAGGGCGTAAAAGTCACGGTTAGTTGGATCAAATCAAATATAAATTATGCTTCAAGTTTTTGTTTAACCTTCTTCGGTTTATTACTTGGTCATTGTCATGAATAGCGAAACTTAAAAATACATACAACTATGGTTGTTGGGAAAAAGTGTAATGGCAACCAACTTTCTGTTGTGAAGGACCTAAATGAAGGAAATTGTAATGACAACCTACTTTCAAAATGACCATATTTCAACAAGAATTGGAAAGCAAGATCATACTGTAATGACCAAAATTGTAATGAAAACCTACTTTTAAAATGACCATATTTTAACAACAAGATCATATTGTAATGGCCAAAATTGTAAAGACAACCTAATTTCACAATGACCATATTTTAACAAGAATTGGAAAGCAAAATCATAATGTAATGAATAAAATTGTAATGACAACTTACTTTCAAAATGACCAAAACATCAACAAAAGGAAAGCAAGATCATACATGAAACTTAAGATGGATAAAGTAAAGTTCCTACATGATATAAAAGGCATTGTTTAATGTTAAACACTTAAAGAGTATGTGTTTATGGGTAAACAGTGCCCCAAACGACCATTGTTGAATGACCAAATTTATAAAAATATAGATCAAATGTTTTTGACATCTACCCTTGTGTCAAACTATGTAACAGTTACATCTGGATCATTCCCAAACACTTTTTCCCCTACTTTAAAGTTATTGGTGATGTAGATATTGCACCAGGTCCATCCTTTATTACCTTGAGATTTGAATTTCTGATCCTTTTAAAGTTCCTTCTCTATTTCACAATTGGTTAACTTGCACTTTTTTTTTTCACAACTGGTTGGGTCTCAAGTACCACTTCAACATCACTACCAGCATCAACCACTAACACATGATCCACTTCAACCTCATGGATTCCCGTTACACTGTCATGCAAGTCTATATGTGATTCTCCCATCACATCAACATCTATAAAACTACATCTATCTGTTATTTTATCAGCTACTTCCTATAATAAACCGTGAATTTTTTTTTCAACTCTTGGAGACTTTTTAGTCCAATTCATCTCTAGAAAATCGTGGATCTAGAAGCATTAAGCACCATGGGTTTGTACACAGATATATTAGAAGCCTGTGATTAGTTAGATTGGTTCTTTGTTCAAATTGAGCGTGAATTTTCGACTTATCTATCTGAGTTTTAGGATTAATTTCTTAATTTATATTCTCTATGAAAAGCAGAAAATCGTAAACGATTTTAGAGTTAAAATACCTTAAAATTCACATCTCATTTCAAGTAAATTAACTACTCCTGATACATTACTGATTCATCGATCTTTTGTATACAGCCTGATGGACAGATGCCAAGTGACAAAACAGTCGGAGGAGGCGACGACGCTTTCAACACCTTCTTCAGCGAAACCGGCGCCGGAAAACATGTCCCACGCGCCGTCTTTGTAGATCTCGAACCCACCGTCATCGATGAAGTCAGAACCGGAACCTACCGCCAGCTCTTCCACCCTGAACAACTAATCAGCGGCAAAGAAGACGCTGCTAACAACTTCGCACGTGGCCACTACACAAGTAAAACTTTTCTTAACACGTGTCCAAACCTTTTCTTACATCACGAAACGTGGCTATCCAATTTCTTATAAATAATTTATCTTCATGTTTCAGTTGGGAAAGAAATCGTGGACCTCTGTTTAGACAGAATCCGAAAACTAGCTGACAACTGCACTGGACTCCAAGGCTTCCTAGTCTTCAATGCCGTAGGCGGCGGCACCGGCTCTGGTCTAGGCTCTCTCCTACTCGAACGCCTCTCCGTTGACTATGGAAAAAAGTCAAAACTCGGGTTCACAGTCTACCCATCTCCCCAAGTCTCAACATCAGTAGTCGAGCCCTACAACAACGTCTTATCAACCCACTCCCTTCTAGAACACACCGACGTCGCGATTCTTCTCGACAACGAAGCCATCTACGACATCTGCCGCCGGTCACTAGACATCGAAAGGCCAACCTAAACAAATCTCAACCGTTTAGTCTCCCAAGTCATCTCTTCACTAACGGCGTCGTTACGTTTTGACGGAGCTTTAAACGTCGACGTGACAGAATTCCAAACTAACCTAGTTCCATACCCGAGGATTCACTTCATGCTTTCCTCCTACGCTCCTGTGATATCAGCTGAGAAGGCTTATCATGAACAGTTATCAGTTGCTGAGATAACCAACAGTGCGTTTGAGCCTTCTTCTATGATGGTGAAATGTGATCCGAGGCATGGGAAGTATATGGCGTGTTGTTTGATGTACAGAGGGGATGTGGTTCCGAAGGATGTGAATGCTGCGGTGGCGACGATTAAGACGAAGAGGACGATTCCGTTTGTGGATTGGTGTCCGACTGGGTTTAAGTGTGGGATTAATTACGAGCCGCCGACTGTTGTGCCAGGTGGCGATTTGGCAAAGGTGCAACGTGCGGTTTGTATGATTAGTAATTCGACTTCGGTTGCGGAGGTGTTTTCGAGGATTGACCATAAGTTTGACTTGATGTATGCGAAGAGGGCTTTTGTGCATTGGTATGTCGGGGAGGGGATGGAGGAAGGGGAGTTTAGTGAAGCGAGGGAGGATTTGGCTGCGCTTGAGAAGGATTATGAGGAGGTTGGTGCTGAAGGGGGGGATGATGTGGGTGATGAATCAATGAAAGCTAAAGTCAAAAGTTTGTTAGTTGGTGTGATTGTATGTTTTCTTTGTTTCCAATCTACTTTAGAATTGATCCAAATCAGTAAATGAACCAATTAGGCAATTACAATCAAGTCAACTTTCACCAAAAACAGAATTTACTGTTCAAAACAAGAACAGATAAAACCCATAAGCAGAAAAGATCATTAAAACATGCCATTACAATCACTAACACACAATGCCTCGAAACAAACAATAAAACGACAATGCATGCAAAACAAGCTCAAATCACCACCATATAAAGAGTAGTAAATTCACTCGCAACAGAAAACAAACAAAGAAAACATACAATCACACCAACTAACAAACTCTCAATTAAAGCTAAAGTCAAAAGTTAGTGATTGTGGCTATCCCTCTCGAATTTGGACATAACAAACCCTAGATAACCCTGGCAAACAATTTAGGGCTTGCTCTAATTAACTAGTAATGTGGGTTTCAATATTTATCTGATGATGTTTTGTTCATTGATTTGTATTCTTTGTTTTAGATTAGTCCTAAGAGTAAATCTAAATTCTAGAAATGGGTTGAAGATGAAGAAACAGTCAATAAGAATGAATATGAAATAGGATCACTATCATGTGAAGTGAGGATTTCCATTTTTGAATGTGAATTCAATATGTACCAAAGGAAGACAGATATAGAATTGGATAAGATGCACAGGAAAGTGTGTAGTCTGAAATGTTATGTAGTTGTCTTGTTTATGTTGTTTCTAGTGTTGCTTGTAACAGGTAAAAGGGCGTAAAAGTCACGGTTAGTTGGATCAAATCAAATATAAATTATGCTTCAAGTTTTTGTTTAACCTTCTTCGGTTTATTACTTGGTCATTGTCATGAATAGCGAAACTTAAAAATACATACAACTATGGTTGTTGGGAAAAAGTGTAATGGCAACCAACTTTCTGTTGTGAAGGACCTAAATGAAGGAAATTGTAATGACAACCTACTTTCAAAATGACCATATTTCAACAAGAATTGGAAAGCAAGATCATACTGTAATGACCAAAATTGTAATGAAAACCTACTTTTAAAATGACCATATTTTAACAACAAGATCATATTGTAATGGCCAAAATTGTAAAGACAACCTAATTTCACAATGACCATATTTTAACAAGAATTGGAAAGCAAAATCATAATGTAATGAATAAAATTGTAATGACAACTTACTTTCAAAATGACCAAAACATCAACAAAAGGAAAGCAAGATCATACATGAAACTTAAGATGGATAAAGTAAAGTTCCTACATGATATAAAAGGCATTGTTTAATGTTAAACACTTAAAGAGTATGTGTTTATGGGTAAACAGTGCCCCAAACGACCATTGTTGAATGACCAAATTTATAAAAATATAGATCAAATGTTTTTGACATCTACCCTTGTGTCAAACTATGTAACAGTTACATCTGGATCATTCCCAAACACTTTTTCCCCTACTTTAAAGTTATTGGTGATGTAGATATTGCACCAGGTCCATCCTTTATTACCTTGAGATTTGAATTTCTGATCCTTTTAAAGTTCCTTCTCTATTTCACAATTGGTTAACTTGCACTTTTTTTTTTCACAACTGGTTGGGTCTCAAGTACCACTTCAACATCACTACCAGCATCAACCACTAACACATGATCCACTTCAACCTCATGGATTCCCGTTACACTGTCATGCAAGTCTATATGTGATTCTCCCATCACATCAACATCTATAAAACTACATCTATCTGTTATTTTATCAGCTACTTCCTATAATAAACCGTGAATTTTTTTTTCAACTCTTGGAGACTTTTTAGTCCAATTCATCTCTAGAAAATCGTGGATCTAGAAGCATTAAGCACCATGGGTTTGTACACAGATATATTAGAAGCCTGTGATTAGTTAGATTGGTTCTTTGTTCAAATTGAGCGTGAATTTTCGACTTATCTATCTGAGTTTTAGGATTAATTTCTTAATTTATATTCTCTATGAAAAGCAGAAAATCGTAAACGATTTTAGAGTTAAAATACCTTAAAATTCACATCTCATTTCAAGTAAATTAACTACTCCTGATACATTACTGATTCATCGATCTTTTGTATACAGCCTGATGGACAGATGTCAAGTGACAAAACAGTCGGAGGAGGCGACGACGCTTTCAACACCTTCTTCAGCGAAACCGGCGCCGGAAAACATGTCCCACGCGCCGTCTTTGTAGATCTCGAACCCACCGTCATCGATGAAGTCAGAACCGGAACCTACCGCCAGCTCTTCCACCCTGAACAACTAATCAGCGGCAAAGAAGACGCTGCTAACAACTTCGCACGTGGCCACTACACAAGTAAAACTTTTCTTAACACGTGTCCAAACCTTTTCTTACATCACGAAACGTGGCTATCCAATTTCTTATAAATAATTTATCTTCATGTTTCAGTTGGGAAAGAAATCGTGGACCTCTGTTTAGACAGAATCCGAAAACTAGCTGACAACTGCACTGGACTCCAAGGCTTCCTAGTCTTCAATGCCGTAGGCGGCGGCACCGGCTCTGGTCTAGGCTCTCTCCTACTCGAACGCCTCTCCGTTGACTATGGAAAAAAGTCAAAACTCGGGTTCACAGTCTACCCATCTCCCCAAGTCTCAACATCAGTAGTCGAGCCCTACAACAACGTCTTATCAACCCACTCCCTTCTAGAACACACCGACGTCGCGATTCTTCTCGACAACGAAGCCATCTACGACATCTGCCGCCGGTCACTAGACATCGAAAGGCCAACCTAAACAAATCTCAACCGTTTAGTCTCCCAAGTCATCTCTTCACTAACGGCGTCGTTACGTTTTGACGGAGCTTTAAACGTCGACGTGACAGAATTCCAAACTAACCTAGTTCCATACCCGAGGATTCACTTCATGCTTTCCTCCTACGCTCCTGTGATATCAGCTGAGAAGGCTTATCATGAACAGTTATCAGTTGCTGAGATAACCAACAGTGCGTTTGAGCCTTCTTCTATGATGGTGAAATGTGATCCGAGGCATGGGAAGTATATGGCGTGTTGTTTGATGTACAGAGGGGATGTGGTTCCGAAGGATGTGAATGCTGCGGTGGCGACGATTAAGACGAAGAGGACGATTCCGTTTGTGGATTGGTGTCCGACTGGGTTTAAGTGTGGGATTAATTACGAGCCGCCGACTGTTGTGCCAGGTGGCGATTTGGCAAAGGTGCAACGTGCGGTTTGTATGATTAGTAATTCGACTTCGGTTGCGGAGGTGTTTTCGAGGATTGACCATAAGTTTGACTTGATGTATGCGAAGAGGGCTTTTGTGCATTGGTATGTCGGGGAGGGGATGGAGGAAGGGGAGTTTAGTGAAGCGAGGGAGGATTTGGCTGCGCTTGAGAAGGATTATGAGGAGGTTGGTGCTGAAGGGGGGGATGATGTGGGTGATGAATCAATGAAAGCTAAAGTCAAAAGTTTGTTAGTTGGTGTGATTGTATGTTTTCTTTGTTTCCAATCTACTTTAGAATTGATCCAAATCAGTAAATGAACCAATTAGGCAATTACAATCAAGTCAACTTTCACCAAAAACAGAATTTACTGTTCAAAACAAGAACAGATAAAACCCATAAGCAGAAAAGATCATTAAAACATGCCATTACAATCACTAACACACAATGCCTCGAAACAAACAATAAAACGACAATGCATGCAAAACAAGCTCAAATCACCACCATATAAAGAGTAGTAAATTCACTCGCAACAGAAAACAAACAAAGAAAACATACAATCACACCAACTAACAAACTCTCAATTAAAGCTAAAGTCAAAAGTTAGTGATTGTGGCTATCCCTCTCGAATTTGGACATAACAAACCCTAGATAACCCTGGCAAACAATTTAGGGCTTGCTCTAATTAACTAGTAATGTGGGTTTCAATATTTATCTGATGATGTTTTGTTCATTGATTTGTATTCTTTGTTTTAGATTAGTCCTAAGAGTAAATCTAAATTCTAGAAATGGGTTGAAGATGAAGAAACAGTCAATAAGAATGAATATGAAATAGGATCACTATCATGTGAAGTGAGGATTTCCATTTTTGAATGTGAATTCAATATGTACCAAAGGAAGACAGATATAGAATTGGATAAGATGCACAGGAAAGTGTGTAGTCTGAAATGTTATGTAGTTGTCTTGTTTATGTTGTTTCTAGTGTTGCTTGTAACAGGTAAAAGGGCGTAAAAGTCACGGTTAGTTGGATCAAATCAAATATAAATTATGCTTCAAGTTTTTGTTTAACCTTCTTCGGTTTATTACTTGGTCATTGTCATGAATAGCGAAACTTAAAAATACATACAACTATGGTTGTTGGGAAAAAGTGTAATGGCAACCAACTTTCTGTTGTGAAGGACCTAAATGAAGGAAATTGTAATGACAACCTACTTTCAAAATGACCATATTTCAACAAGAATTGGAAAGCAAGATCATACTGTAATGACCAAAATTGTAATGAAAACCTACTTTTAAAATGACCATATTTTAACAACAAGATCATATTGTAATGGCCAAAATTGTAAAGACAACCTAATTTCACAATGACCATATTTTAACAAGAATTGGAAAGCAAAATCATAATGTAATGAATAAAATTGTAATGACAACTTACTTTCAAAATGACCAAAACATCAACAAAAGGAAAGCAAGATCATACATGAAACTTAAGATGGATAAAGTAAAGTTCCTACATGATATAAAAGGCATTGTTTAATGTTAAACACTTAAAGAGTATGTGTTTATGGGTAAACAGTGCCCCAAACGACCATTGTTGAATGACCAAATTTATAAAAATATAGATCAAATGTTTTTGACATCTACCCTTGTGTCAAACTATGTAACAGTTACATCTGGATCATTCCCAAACACTTTTTCCCCTACTTTAAAGTTATTGGTGATGTAGATATTGCACCAGGTCCATCCTTTATTACCTTGAGATTTGAATTTCTGATCCTTTTAAAGTTCCTTCTCTATTTCACAATTGGTTAACTTGCACTTTTTTTTTTCACAACTGGTTGGGTCTCAAGTACCACTTCAACATCACTACCAGCATCAACCACTAACACATGATCCACTTCAACCTCATGGATTCCCGTTACACTGTCATGCAAGTCTATATGTGATTCTCCCATCACATCAACATCTATAAAACTACATCTATCTGTTATTTTATCAGCTACTTCCTATAATAAACCGTGAATTTTTTTTTCAACTCTTGGAGACTTTTTAGTCCAATTCATCTCTAGAAAATCGTGGATCTAGAAGCATTAAGCACCATGGGTTTGTACACAGATATATTAGAAGCCTGTGATTAGTTAGATTGGTTCTTTGTTCAAATTGAGCGTGAATTTTCGACTTATCTATCTGAGTTTTAGGATTAATTTCTTAATTTATATTCTCTATGAAAAGCAGAAAATCGTGAACGATTTTAGAGTTAAAATACCTTAAAATTCACATCTCATTTCAAGTAAATTAACTACTCCTGATACATTACTGATTCATCGATCTTTTGTATACAGCCTGATGGACAGATGCCAAGTGACAAAACAGTCGGAGGAGGCGACGACGCTTTCAACACCTTCTTCAGCGAAACCGGCGCCGGAAAACATGTCCCACGCGCCGTCTTTGTAGATCTCGAACCCACCGTCATCGATGAATTCAGAACCGGAACCTACCGCCAACTCTTCCACCCTGAACAACTAATCAGCGGCAAAGAAGACGCTGCTAACAACTTCGCACGTGGCCACTACACAAGTAAAACTTTTCTTAACACGTGTCCAAACCTTTTCTTACATCACGAAACGTGGCTATCCAATTTCTTATAAATAATTTATCTTCATGTTTCAGTTGGGAAAGAAATCGTGGACCTCTGTTTAGACAGAATCCGAAAACTAGCTGACAACTGCACTGGACTCCAAGGCTTCCTAGTCTTCAACGCCGTAGGCGGCGGCACCGGCTCTGGTCTAGGCTCTCTCTTACTCAAACGCCTCTCCGTTGACTATGGAAAAAAGTCAAAACTCGGGTTCATAGTCTACCCATCTCCCCAAGTCTCAACATCAGTAGTCGAGCCCTACAACAGCGTCTTATCAACCCACTCCCTTCTAGAACACACCGACGTCGCGATTCTTCTCGACAACGAAGCCATCTACGACATCTGCCGCCGGTCACTAGACATCGAAAGGCCAACCTACACAAATCTCAACCGTTTAGTCTCCCAAGTCATCTCTTCACTAACGGCGTCGTTACGTTTTGACGGAGCTTTAAACGTCGACGTGACAGAATTCCAAACTAACCTAGTTCCATACCCGAGGATTCACTTCATGCTTTCCTCCTACGCTCCTGTGATATCAGCTGAGAAGGCTTATCATGAACAGTTATCAGTTGCTGAGATAACCAACAGTGCGTTTGAGCCTTCTTCTATGATGGCAAAATGTGATCCGGGGCATGGGAAGTATATGGCGTGTTGTTTGATGTACAGAGGGGATGTGGTTCCGAAGGATGTGAATGCTGCGGTGGCGACGATTAAGACGAAGAGGACGATTCAGTTTGTGGATTGGTGTCCGACTGGGTTTAAGTGTGGGATTAATTACGAGCCGCCGACTGTTGTGCCAGGTGGCGATTTGGCAAAGGTGCAACGTGCGGTTTGTATGATTAGTAATTCGACTTCGGTTGCGGAGGTGTTTTCGAGGATTGACCATAAGTTTGACTTGATGTATGCGAAGAGGGCTTTTGTGCATTGGTATGTCGGGGAGGGGATGGAGGAAGGGGAGTTTAGTGAAGCGAGGGAGGATTTGGCTGCGCTTGAGAAGGATTATGAGGAGGTTGGTGCTGAAGGGGGGATGATGAGGGTGATGAATCAATTAAAGTTAAAGTCAAAAGTTTGTTAGTTGGTGTGATTGTATGTTTTCTTTGTTTCCAATCTACTTTAGAATTGATCCAAATCAGTAATGAACCAATTAGGCAATTACAATCAAGTCAACTTTCACCAAAAACAGAATTTACTGTTCAAAACAAGAACAGATAAAACCCATAAGCAGAAAAGATCATTAAAACATGCCATTACAATCACTAACACACAATGCCTCGAAACAAACAATAAAACGACAATGCATGCAAAACATGCTCAAATCACCACCATATAAAGAGTAGTAAAGTCACTCGCAACAGAAAATAAACAAAGAAAACATACAATCACACCAACTAACAAACTCTCAATTAAAGCTAAAGTCAAAAGTTAGTGATTGTGGCTATTCCTCTCGAATTTGGACATAGCAAACCCTAGATAACCCTGGAAAACAATTTAGGGCTTGCTCTAATTAACTAGTAATGTGGGTTTCAATATTTATCTAATGATGTTTTGTTCATTGATTTGTATTCTTTGTTTTAGATTAGTCCTAAGAGTAAATCTAAATTCTAGCAATGGGTTAAAGATGAAGAAACAGTCAATAAGAATGAATATGAAATAGGATCACTATCATGTGAAGTGAGGATTTCCATTTTGGAATGTGAATTCAATATGTACCAAAGGAAGACAGATATAGAATTGGATAAGATGCACAGGAAAGTGTGTAGTCTGAAATGTTATATAGTTGTCTTGTTTATGTTGTTTCTAGTGTTGCTTGTAACAGGTAAAAGGGCGTAAAAGTCACGGTTAGTTGGATCAAATCAAATATAAATTATGCTTCAAGTTTTTGTTTAACCTTCTTCGGTTTATTACTTGGTCATTGTCATGAATAGCTAAACTTAAAAATACATACAACTATGGTTGTTGGGAAAAAGTGTAATGGCAACCAACTTTCTGTTGTGAAGGACCTAAATGAAGGAAATTGTAATGACAACCTACTTTCAAAATGACCATATTTCAACAAGAATTGGAAAGCAAGATCATACTATAATGACCAAAATTGTAATGAAAACCTACTTTTAAAATGACCATATTTTAACAACAAGATCATATTGTAATGGCCAAAATTGTAAAGACAACCTAATTTCACAATGACCATATTTTAACAAGAATTGGAAAGCAAAATCATAATGTAATGAATAAAATTGTAATGACAACTTACTTTCAAAATGACCAAAACATCAACAAAAGGAAAGCAAGATCATACATGAAACTTAAGATGGATAAAGTAAAGTTCCTACATGATATAAAAGGCATTGTTTAATGTTAAACACTTAAAGAGTATGTGTTTATGGGTAAACAGTGCCCCAAACGACCATTGTTGAATGACCAAATTTATAAAAATATAGATCAAATGTTTTTGACATCTACCCTTGTGTCAAACTATGTAACAGTTACATCTGGATCATTCCCAAACACTTTTTCCCCTACTTTAAAGTTATTGGTGATGTAGATATTGCACCAGGTCCATCCTTTATTACCTTGAGATTTGAATTTCTGATCCTTTTAAAGTTCCTTCTCTATTTCACAATTGGTTAACTTGCACTTTTTTTTTTCACAGCTGGTTAGGTCTCAAGTACCACTTCAACATCACTACCAGCATCAACCACTAACACATGATCCACTTCAACCTCATGGATTCCCGTTACACTGTCATGCAAGTCTATATGTGATTCTCCCATCACATCAACATCTATAAAACTACATCTATCTGTTATTTTATCAGCTACTTCCTATAATAAATAAGTTATTTTAATACTAGATTATAAACAATGGGCAAATTGGCATAGATGTGTCAGGCATATTGCATGTGTTCAACAATGGACAATAACTCCATAATAGCTTCCTACAATAAATAAGTTATTTTTGGATTATAACAATATAATAACATTTTATACGAAAATGTATTTTTTAATATATAAAAAACATATTTTACGTAAAATAAATACGTAAAAAACACTTTTTTTTTCTATGTGAAAGAAAAAAAAACTTATTTTTATATGAAAACTAAAAAATATGTTTTAGGATAATAACAATGTAATAACATATTATATGAAAACGTATTTTTTTTAAATACATAAAAAAGTATATTTTACGTAAAATAAATACGTAAAAAAACAAATAAATTGTTTGTAAATTATTTATTTATTTATTTTGAAAAAATATGTTTTTATTATTATTAATGTATTTACGATTTTAGATAATATTAATTAGTTTTCGGAAATATAAAACAAGTTCCAGTCTAGTCTGGTTGATTGGAGCTTTGGTTGATTAGGAGAGGGGAGGGGGGGAGGTTCCAAGTTCGAATCCTCCTCCCTCCTTTTCTAGCATTTAGTCCCTTTAAATTTGAAAAGAGGAAAATGCCCTTACGAATTCAGTCCCTAATGGCTGAATACTAACGAAGTTAGTAAAAATGGCCATCCATGCAAGTTTTGCAAACCACAATGACCATTTGCATCAAAAAAAAAAAAATAGTAGGGACTGACTTTGTGACTTTTAGCGAACCACATTAATCATTTTTGTAATTTTGTCCTAATAGTATTATACGATGAGTATGGATAACATATGGCTTTTTAATAAGCATATAAACGAGTATATGAAGAATTCATAAAACATTATTCTTTGTTATTTCTACTAGGGTCTAGGTACGTACGGAGTTATGGATGTCATTCCAAAACAAGTAAAACTAGAGTTTAAGAAATAATTACTATCTATGTATATGAAGCAGCCCCAAAAGATATTTTCAGTGTCATAACTAATAATGGGTAACGAAGCTTATCCTTATAAACATAACTTATAAATAAAAAAAACACATTCAAATATCACTTAATCTTCCAAAAGCCTATATTTTCTAACTAAAAATCAATGGAGAGAAGATCGTGATTTACGTTCTAGGTAATTAGTGTTGGTGATCTTAGTGTTATTAACATGTTTTAATATATTTATTATTAATATTGAGATAGGTTGAGTTCTATTTATTCGCCGAGGCCAAAGGTGCGGGGTGTACACTCAGAGTGATAAATGTGAACACGACAATACGGGGGTCTGGGGACAACGCTCCTGGGTACGAGGTTCCAAGGGGCAACTCCCCTGACGTAGTTTAGGGACAGCACCCCTGCAGTGTCCTAAGTGCATAAGTGCAGAGCCTCGAAACCTAAACGAATTTCTATATCATGATAGAGTCCAGACATGAATTTTCCTGCCAAAACCTACTGATGACATCATGATGATGTAGGCGTCGATTATGTCCAAAAACTACCCTCTTTTGGTGCCAATTTTTGGGTAACTGATTTTAACCACTTTCCTTGTATAAATGGAATGCGAATGTTCTAGAAAAATGGTTACATTCTCTATACTCGAAATCTATTCATTTGATTCTTTCTATCTTATCAAGAACACAAAACAACAAGGTATTTCTGTATTTTGAATTTGGAAGTGGCATGACTTATAAATTGTCTCTCTTAAATTATCCCAAATCAGATTTCGTGATACCCCTGGCATAAGGGTTGAAATCACATATTTTAGAAAGTGATTACAATCACGATCCTAGAAACTATTTAAGTCTAACAAGACCCAAAATCTACCGATCAGTGAAATCAAACACAACTTATGGAAGGATCATGAAAAATAGGAACTTGTTTTGGAGCAATGTGGCATGATATTGGCAAGGCATGGGGAGAAGGGTTGATGCTTCAACATCTTAATTTTTTTCCATACCACACAAGAAGGTCAATCACAACTTTATATCCTTGGATCTAGAGATAAAGATTTAGAGATCCGTATGGATTTTATCAATCTTCTAGAGGTCCTTGATTATAGAGTGAAGCAGGGGATGCCAATTCTTAAAAGGGTTTAACGTTTTGAAGGTTCCCGATAGGCTTAAAGGGGCGTTGAAGGTACTAGGTTTTTGAAGGTTGAAGGTTTAAGGTTCAAGTTTTAATCTTTTTTGTATGTAGTTTGTTTTTTTGCCAAAGGTTAAACCTTGGATGTTTTGTAAAATTGTCAAATTTTAATATAAAAATGTATATGTAATCATAGTCATCATATTTGTAATAAATAAAATTGTTGTGTAAAGTACCTTTGATTAGATGAGGAAGCCATAAGGGAGAAGTGAGTTAGCTTGAAGATCGTGAGCTTGAACTAGAATGAAAGGAGAGACAAAAGAGATATAAATGAGGATGAGGAATTAGGGTTCTTCAAAGATGAGTATATTATATTAGGGGAGATAGATGAGATGTAAAGTTACTAAATATCCTCACACGAGGGGCACGTAGGGGGTGAGTTAACAGATATGTCACACCCCCAAACCAAGGATGGCGGAAACGTTCAGTGGTGGAGGACTTCATGTATAGTATCACAACAACGAGTATAATAGTGCGCATAGTAAATACAACCATCATAAATATAATTGAAAAAGTTACACCATAGCATGAGTTTACATGTTTCAAAATCAATTACATTATGATGACAAAAATGTATAATTTGACGTCTGGCGTCTCATCCTCAAAAGCAGTCGATTACCTGTTTCACGGGTTTCCTGAGAATACAAGTAGTTTTGAAAGAGTGTCAACAATTAAGTTGGTGAGTTCATAAGCTTTTGGGTGAAATGTTGGAAGACTTTATTGGTAAAATGAAATGTATACACAAGAAAAATCCAATATTTTCCTTATAAAATATCATGTAGTCTTAAATCCCAAGACCGAATGCATGAGTGTGTGTTCGTAATTTAAACGAAGAGTGCAGTTTTAAATAGATAAAACCTCTTTTTGTTTTCCTTTTTAAAGTATAGTTTCCCGTAAACTTTAAATGATGTTAACTCCCTATGTGAGTCGCTATAACCATACTACAACCGGATGACCTGTTACAACGTTTTTCAGACGTTAAAATTTGTTATGACTTTTGTCACCCGTAGACCTGCAGGTCCCACTGTAGCTAGCAGCAAAGTGTGGGGTGTCAATCCCAATATAGATCTATACACAATTATCACGCTCTCCCTACGAGAGATTCTGGTTATAACTTACAGGAATTTCTAACCCGTACTCTAAGCGTACATTTGAAGAATTGTCTCACAACTTACGTTAACGAGTTTACGTGTAGTGTTTGAGTAAAAACCTTTTCTGTGGTGGGGGTGAAATCCCCCTTTGCGTACCGAATTAGTGATGTGACTTTCCTAAACCATACCTATTATAGTTTATAGTGTGGTAGTTGAAAATCCGATAGTATTATGGTGAGACCCTTCATGTGTATGTAATAGTTTAACCAATGCATAACCATACTTTTTATATTTCATCATGCATTGTTTGTAATTGCAAAGGACCCTTATACTTGGTAGAGTATTTTCTGTTATATAAACATATCACAACAGATAATCACATGCAAAATACAAAATCATTAAAGGTTACACTTTGCTCAACATGCTACAAAGTGTTATGAACATTGTAATCTGTTAACTTGTTTTTAACTTTTCTACACTGTTTTAGAAAAGTCATAGAAAAATCATACGAAGTCAAAAACCAAATCCGTAAACTCTGAGAGTTTAGAAAATGTGTCTAGTTCATTCATAATTTTTATTATGATTTTTAGAAATCTCTAACTTGTGTGAAAATGTCCATATTCACAGACTGGTCCGAATTCGTTTCTGAAATGATAGGCAGTTTTGTAAAAATCACCATAAATTGTAGAAAATTCATATGGAGATGTTCAAGTAGTCATTTTAAAGGTGTGAACCTGAACTACTTGCATATGAAACATTTTTGAAAGATATTTAGTTTAAGAGGACCAAAACAGTCCGTGAATAGGACTCAACTTTTCTGATGGAAGCTGTTGTTTGAATTTAGTTGACTTTTTGGCATTTTAACTTGTATTCTCCCCCTAAAACTTGAAGAAAACATGAAAATGTGGGGCGTATGAACTCACCTTGAGTGATCCCTTAAGATGGATGATGAAAAGAAGAAGTTTCCAAGCCAAGAACACTTGGGAGATACTTGGAGATTCGAAGATCCTAAGCACAAATATGATGATATTTGTATAAGAGTTTCATGATTTGAGTGAAAGAGTGTAGAGTATTCAAATGTAGGATGAATTTTCTTACCAAGACTGAAGTGAAAAGCTCAAGAGCAACCTTGAAATCTCGAGTTCTAGAGAGGGAAAGAGAGAGATAGAGAGGTGTTTGCTTTTTGGGTGAGAGTGAATGAGTAAAGTGGGGAGTGATTTGAGTGTTTCCAGCTCTTGATGAAGTTATGCACCTGGAGGAGGGGTGTCAAAGGACAAATAGTACACTAGGTAGGGAGGAATAGTGACTGAGGGTTGTCCTATGAGAGTATGGGTGTTAACTTGTGTCATACTCTAGATAAAGTCAACACTCTATCACAAAATCTAACTTAATAGATTTTACTCTTGGACAATGATTTTTCCCCAAAATATAATTAAAATATGAATATTTAGGGTTTCTTATGTTAAAATACGAGTTTGGGTGAAAATCCCGCGTTAAAATCACGAAAATTGGGCTTAAAACGAAGTTTGGGTCAAAAACCGGGAAGAAGCTGCGAGCAGCCGAAGCCAGGAGGCAAGGTTCGGTCCATGGTGCTGAACAGCTGAAGGCAGGCTCGGTCCGAGATGGGTTCGGTTGCAAGACTAGGACCGAAGGTGGGGGGGGGGGGGAAGAAGCGAAATAGACCGAACTATGCAAGAGCGAAATGGACCGAGAGGCGTGCAAGGAGCCGAACCCGAAGGTGACTTCGATTCTAATGGGGGTCTCGGTTCTAATAGGGAGTTCGGTTCTTATAGCAGTTCGGTTCTAAGCAAGTTCGGTTCCTAAGAGGTTTCGGCTCTTAAGAGGGTTCGGTTCGTAAGAGGTTTCGGCTCTTAAGAGGGTTCGGCTCTTAATGGCTGTTTTTCCGTTTATCTTCCCGTTTCGAGTCGTTTTCGACTAAATTAAGGGTCGGGATGCCCCGAGTGATTATAAAAAGTTGAGAGAGATTTTGAGAGAGATTTGGGAGAGATTTCTCATACTTGGAGAGATTTCACATACTTGGAGAGATTTCTCATACTTAGAGAGATTTGGGAGAGATTTCACATATTTGGAGAGATTTCATACTTAGAGAGATTTGGGAGAGATTTCACATACTTGGAGAGATTTCTCATACTTAGAGAGATTTGGGAGAGATTTCACATACTTGGAGAGATTTCTCATACTTGGAGAGATTTGGGAGAGATTTCACATACTTGGAGAGATTTCTCATACTTAGAGAGATTTGGGAGAGATTTCACATACTTGGAGAGATTTCTCATACTTAGAGAGATTTGGGAGAGATTTTACATACTTCGAGAGATTTCTCATACTTAGAGAGATTTGGGAGAGATTTCACATACTTGGAGAGATTTCTCATACTTAGAGAGATTTGGGAGAGATTTCACATACTTGGAGAGATTTCTCATACTTAGAGAGATTTGGGAGAGATTTCACATACTTGGAGAGATTTGGGAGAGATTTGAGGTAGAGAGAGATAGAGCGAGAGAGATTTCGTTTGAGACCTTTTTGGATGTTTAGCTTCGCTACGCAAGGTGTGTATCCCTCGTTAAGCCTCGTTATGAACGTTATACGTCACCGAGGGGGTACGGGATAATGTTTTACCAAGTAGTCTCATTACTTACCCTGATTAGGGTTTGAGAATTCGATACATATGAATTTTTCAAGTGATGACTTCTTATCAAAATAGCGAGTTGTATAGTAGTAACAATATATAAACCCTAATATACAAGGTTAATTGAGTTGACCGATTTGACTTGTTGACTTTATTTGACTTTGACTTGACCAGAATTTGACGGTTGTCACAAGATAGAAGATAACGAGTTTCATCTCCAGCAACCAAAACCACAATGAAACCTGCTGATAAGGACAAAATTTGTAATTTTTGAACCATAAAGACCAACCCCTCCTCCCCCCCCCCTCCAAAAAAAAACCATAAGCACCACTTTTGTTAAGGGAAAACAATACATATACCTAAACTAAGAAAGGGTAAATGACAGTTATAAGTCCTTACACTACAAAAAAAATTACATATAGTGCTAACACAAATCAAAATCCATTTTGTACATCAAAGAAAAGGAACACGGACACCGACAAAGGGTATCATGTCCACCGGAAAGGAAGCAACATAATCGGGAGGGAAATGAGGTTTGCACAGGGTTATATGGGTAGCACTTCAATCGTTATGACCATTTTTGAAAGTTTTGACTTCTAGCAACCCAAAATCGACTTATTGACTATTTCAATAAAACATAATTGTTGACCAAATAAAAGAAATTTATTTTAAATTTGTTATATATTTCGAACTTATTGTCTTGTTCATAATTTGGCAAAGGGAAAATTGATATTATAGCCCATCAAATTTTCGGATTTTGTTTTAAATTGTCCCTAATTTTTTTTTTTGGTTTTATGGGGTATAAAGTGGGTTATAACCTGCTATTTTAATCCCTCTAACCTTTAAAAATATGTTATCCTCTTCCTCACCAACAAAAAACAAGAAAAAAAGGAAAAGAAAAGTATTCATCAAAAGGTTTGAAGCTCGGTATTATCTCTCTCCCATCAACCACCACAACCATTACCATCTTTAGCCTCCACAAATGCTACATCCTGCATCACTTTGGAAAACCAAAATAGCCCCACCATCATCACCATATCCACCAGGAAGAATCAATCGCATGCTCCTTCTTTTTCTTGTTCTCCATCTAATTACACAAAAAGATAACGAGGTTCACCTCCTTCCCTTCAATCAAGATGCATGTTTCAGCTTCTTTCTCCCTACCTCTCTAATCGATCAAAAAGGATGAGATTCCCCTCGTTAGCTTGCTTATCGATCACTCCCTAAACCCTCTAATTTTTTTTTGAAGCACAACCATAGGGATCATAGCAGGATAATAATAGGGCCATGAGATGTATTTTCTTTTATTTGTTATTTTGTTCTCCACCACACAAGTATAGAAAAAATCGATTTAGTTATGAAATGTCGCCGTAAAATTGATATTTTTGGCATGAAATTGTGTTTAGTTTGCAACATTTCATAGGATTCATGAGGAATGTCATTGGTTATGAAATCTTGGAAAACTTGATCGATTATGGTATTATGTTTATGAAAGTATGCTTCTTTGATGTATCTATGTCTTCCCAACTGAAATCGAACACCTTGAATACGTTATTCAGAAACCCATCAAATCAATCTATTTTTCTTTTTAAAGAGCAACGATAAATTATTGCGTCAACAGGAGAGTGACCAAATTTACCTGCTAGTGCAAACTAGTTTCTTTGATTTCGGGTACAAGTATGAATCTTCTTCAAACCAGAAATAAGAACAATATTTTCATTCATTACCCCTTACAACTGACGGGAAACAAAAGAAAGACCGTAAGCAACCAACCATCCGTTTGTATATAGGTCTGTGAGGAAGATCAAGATGTAAAAAGTGTTAGAAGTTTCGGGTGTAATAAAACTTGGAATTCTGAGAATCCTGATTGTCACTTTCAAATTGAAGTATTTGGTTGGTACTCCCTAATCTTCAATTGGGCAAGACTCAGAAGAGAAAAATAGAACAGAGAAGTGGATTGTTATGAAATTCGTGAGTACTAGAATTATGACCAAAATTGGTTATAATCTTTGTCTGAAAATTGTCACAAAACAGTTTTCTGTCCGAAAACTATCCAAATCTGTTTCCAACAATCATAAAATGTCACAAAAACAAGCATTTTAATAGAGTAAAAAAAGTAAAAAAACCGGATTCATTTTCAAAAATTCGGATTTCGACCCCATCCAGGCTCTACCCCTTGGACCCTGCCAGGGGCTACCGCCCCCTTGGACCCCGCTCCCAGGGGCGCTGCCCCCGGACCCCTGTTCGTTCAGAGGCTTCACCCTAAATGACAGTCTACTTTGAATCTTGAATAAACTTAAAAAAGTATGCACTCAACACCTTCCTTACTCGTTTAGTATTCATCAAAATTGATTTTGGTCAACAAGTGATCGACTTCTTATTTTACGATGATAGCAAAAGCAGAGTAGCATACTCGTTATATTTATTTAATGTGAAAATGGACCCTTCTGGTTGTGTAAGTTGTTAATGATAGACTAATGGAGTCGTGGAGTCATCGAGATAACGGTGGATGAAGAAACATGAGTTTAAGCTCACTGTCATCAATTTATGTTCAATGTCTTAGAAGAAAATCAATGGGAGGAAGAATGAAGGTGAACATGGTAATGGTTGCAGTGGTTTTTTATTTTTTATTTTTATTTATTTTGACTTTTTTGAGATTTGATCATCCATTTCATAAGACGTACCTTCAATTTGGTCAAAGTGATCATTTAGACCCGAAAAAATCTACGTTATACCTTCATAAAACAACAAAATAACTTTAAGAACTGAATCGAAATTTTTTTAAAACATTGTTTGTAGGATGTCATTTTCTTTTTGAAAAATACTGGATTTCTTTTAAACCTTTTATGTGACAAGCACTATTCCAAAATCATTCCGGAGCATGTAATGTGACCATCTTGTTTAAATAGTCAAAAGAATGATTATATGCTACACTTATTTTTGGTTATTTGTGTGATTATTGAAGAACAATTTGTCATATTTGAAACAGTTTGACCTACCTTTACCCGTTTTGTTCTTCTAGCACAGTCCGGTGACGTAAGAGGTGAGATCACTATGTATGGTGTGGAAGCCATGAGAACCATCTTCAATCTTCTTTCAAATACGACCATTTTATATTCCCCACTCTATAAATACGCACTACTACCACCACCAACTCAATTCACAGATCACTGCCTCCTCAACACAGACATACACGTACACATACAAGCCTATTATTCCACTGTTTTCTTTTCTTTTAGTTCTTGAAATGGCGGGTTCCGAGGTTGTGCTGTTAGACACCTGGGCTAGCGTGTTTGGTATGCGGGTCAGAATTGCTTTTATGGAAAAGAGTGTCCACTATGAGCGCAGAGAAGAAGACTTGATCAACAAAAGCCCATTGCTCCTTCAGATGAACCCGGTTCACAAGAAAATCCCTGTTCTCATCCACCATGGAAAACCCATCTGTGAATCCAACATCATTGTTCAGTACATCGATGAGACCTGGCAGAACAAGCCTCCACCATTGTTGCCCTCTGATCCTTATCTCAGAGCTCAGGCTAGGTTCTGGGCTGACTTCATCGATAAGAAGGTACCTTTTCATGCCTCTACCTAAACATCGATCTCCAATTTTCTTTCCTTTCTGAAATTCTGATACATACATAGCTTTTGTTTTAAACTAAAAAACCTAGATATATGATGCTGGGAGGAAGATATGGAGTACAAAATTAGGAGAAGAGCAAGAAAAAGCAAAGAAGGAATTCATAGATTGCATGAAGGTGTTGGAAGGGCAGCTTGGGGAGAAGCCATATTTTATGGGGGAGAGCTTCGGGTATGTGGATATTGCACTGGTGCCTTTCTACTGCTGGTTTTATGCTTGGGAGAAGTTTGGGAATATAAGTATAGAGAAAGAGTGTCCAAAGCTGGTTGCATGGGCTAAAAGGTGCATGGAAAGAGAGAGTGTTTCCAAGACTCTTCCTGATCCTCACAAGGTCTACGAGTTTGCCTTGGAGTTGCAGAAAAAACTTGGAATAAATTAATTAATACACTTAGTTGTGTTGTTTCGATTAGTTACAAGTAATTTGGGGTATGGTATGATGATTATGTAATTTTCATTGGAGTATTGTTGGAGTGCGCGAAATAAATCTTACCTTAATAAACAAAAATAATTTGAGCGTTTGTTCTCTTCTTATTAAATATGTCGCATGTCTTTTTTTTTTAATTTTCTTTTTATTCCACTTAGGCAAATTCTGATTTTTTCTTCTTTTTTCTTAATTAATATAAAAATAAATTAAGTTGAGTAGAATTCAAAAGTTGAGTAACTCACGTAATTTGTAAATGAAATGTATTCAATTCAAATAAAGATTAGCATAATTATCAAACAAAACTATCGTTCATTCCTTTTTTCATCTGATTTACGTTACATATATTCTTTTGATTTGATTGATTCACAGTTAATATTGTATAAGATTTCATAAGAATTTCAAATCAATGAATTGAAAATACTGTGATGTCGATAACAATATTGATTTAATGATATCCTTTCCAAAATCGTTTTTGCAAATTATGTATAAGTAAAATCTCATTCGGGTTTTATCACATTTTTCTTGAAAGCTGTAATTTGCATCATTGCTGTAGAATACGATGCCATCTTAATAAGGTTAGGAAAAACATTATGCTTTACTGATTGATTTTTACTTTAACCCATCTGATTATATTTTATTTACTCAGTTTATGTATTCAAAACTTTCTGATGTTATAATGCATAATGCATAAATGTTGCTCGATTAAATGCCCTCAAAGAAATAGATTTTCACATGGAATGCGTCTCTCTCTCTCTCTCTCTCTCTCTCTCTCTCTCTCTCTCTCTCTCTCTCTCTCTCTCTCTCTCTCTCTCTCTCTCTCTCTGCAATTCATTAATGTAAAATAACATCTTACTTTTAATTATTTAGTGTATGGGAAATTATGAATAGTTGTTACTGTTCTGTTTGCTGTTACAATTAAGTAAAATGGTTCTTTTTTTAAGCTCTAATTTCTGATTCTCCAATTTAGGATTTCTGGATAAGTTAACCAGATGAATCAAGAATGTTACTGTGTAAGTTTTGGCTGTTTAGCTTATTTCTGAATTCTGAATTTGCTTTTTTAACAGTATAAGTTTATGCTTAATTATGATTTCTAGATGAATGATCGATGCTTATTATAGGGCTGAATAGGGAAGCTGATTTCTGGTTTTCAAAATGAACTTTTCTTTTTTCAACAACCAACAACAGATTAAGTTAAGTTGCATTTTAATTTTTTTGACTTTTTATTCAATTGCCTAAAAATTATATTCATAGAATGATTAAAGGACCTTGAAAACTGAAGTTGGTGTTTAGGATAGTTCACTTATGTACTTGGTAAGTCATATTTTGAGTGTTTTTTACTTTTAGAATGTGTTAACATGTCAATGATTTTGATTTTACATGGGTTTTTAACTTAGGTCTGGGGTTGGAAACTATTTTACTGGATATATAAACATTTTCCTTAAGCAACTTATCATGTTTGATACGTAATCTTTGAGATTGCTTATTTTATTTTTGAAAGTTTTGTTTTAGTTAGTGCGTAGTTTATCTTCATGTCTTGATTTTCTGATAGTAGCAATATGCTTGAGCTTCTTCACTAGGTAGACAATTTCACTGCCATTCTCACCCATATGAGAAAAAAGAGAGGTTATTTAGTTTTTTATTATTATATTGGATTGCATTGGGTATGCTAATAGTTATAGGTAATTATTTGTAGGTATCTCATTATTATATTTTTTTAAGGGCTAATAATATGAGTCTTGAATATATTTCAACGTTAATAGTGATTTAAAAACGTGTTATGGAGACCATGTCTTTGACTATGTGTCTAACTAAAAGTGATTATGTTCAGTGGACGGAGGTCACCTTATTGAACCATGTAAATATTGTGTCTTCTGTGCTTATAGTTTTGCTAGTTATCCGCTTTACTTCCTAACAACTACGTTCTTGAGACGATAGATGAGATGTGGAATCGTCAAGCTTTTGTTTATACATTGTAAACAAATTCTCTGTTATCTTTTTGCAATCCTCCAAACTAAAGACTCAACCTTCATATCAAGTGTCAACATTGGGTATTTATACGTTACAGTGTACATAACCAACTTCCTAAAGGCATGTCAAAGAAATCTAACCTTCATTTTTCGAATATAATAAAACTACAAAGTAAGATGGATCTCAAGCAAAAATCGCGTATCAAATGGGTTGTTGAGGGTGATGAGAACATGCGTTTCTTCCATGGATTCCTTAAAAATAAGAATTGCAATAACCGGGTGAATGGACTGTTAATAAATGGTAACCGGTCCTCTGATCCGGGGGAGATTAAGAACGGAATTTGTAACTTCTTCTCAGTTAAGTTTTATGATAAATGGTTGTCCAAGCCTAAACTCATCAATCCACTCTTTAAATAATTGTCCCATGATCAACAAGTATTTCTGGAAGAACCATTTGGAGATGTGAAATTAGGAGGGTCGTTTGGGATTATGGTGGCGAAAAGGCCCCTTGGCCACACAGTTTGACATTTAAGCTCTTAAAATCGCAATGGGGTAGGGTTATTAAAGATGATATTATGAGGTTTGTTAATTTTTTTTTGAAAGTAATGGAACCATTGCCACAGGATGTAATTTGTCATTTATAACCCTTGTCCGAAAATGCGAAGATCCCATATCCCTTAGCGATTACAGACCCATTAAACTCATTCGATGTATCAGTAAAATCATATTTAAAGCCTTGGTGATGAAGATAAAAATGGTTATGGGGTCTATAATTGGAGATATACTTAAATTGAAGGCGTAATATTCTTGAGGGCACTCTCATTATTAATGAAATTTGTTCATGGGCTAAGAGATCTAAAAAACGTATGTTCATGTTTAAGGTGGACTTCGAAAAAGCATTTGATTCGGTAAATTTGGGTTTCCTTGATTCTACTATGATGCAAATGGGTTTTGGGATTAAATGGAGAAGCTGGATTCATGGATGTCTTAAAACAGCTCGTGCATCCGTGATAGTCAAACATATTGAATGCAAATTGGCAAGAGAGAAGCTAGCCATGACCAATGTCTGTTTAGTAATGTCAGTTGCACAAAAATATGCAAACATGGGAGTTGAAATCAGTGAGTTAATTCAAGTGCCTGTTATCTTCATTAATATGATCTTAAAGAGGCAATGTACTTTCTATTCTTTTTTCTTATTATAACATTGTACTTTTAGTTTTTCGTATTAAAGCATTAGACTTTCAAATTATTTCTTATAAGAGAATTGTAGTTTAAAAAGTTTACCCATTCTAGCAATGGATTTTCAAATTATTTCTTATAAGAGAATTGTAGTTTAAAAAGTTTACCCATTCTAGCAATGGATCACCGAATGACTTGAATTATGATCACATGTTACATATTTCAACTCAGTTTGCAAGTAAAAGACAAACATAAAAAATAGCATTAGAAGAAGATGAAATTTAGATTGGAAGCCAATCAATACAATACAAAAAAAAAAAAAAAAAACCTTTGTCCCGTTCGCCACCAACATATTTCTTAGTTTATATTAATTTCAGTAATTAATTATGTTTCCTACTATTTCTTTATTGAGAAATTGAGTAATGTAAGTAAATTTTGAAGGTTTTTTTTTCTAATAAATTAACTATTTATTTTTTAAATAACTACTTACTTTAGAATTAGCAGTCCGATATAGGATAAAACGGTCCAAGCCCAATACTGTAGTATGATTATATATATAGGCCCCACCTTGACATATCAGATATCCATTCTCTACAACGCTCATTCATTCTTTTCTTTTTTTTGCAACCAAAGTATCGAAGCTTTTTCTACGTTTTATACCATGGATTCAACAAACAATGTTAATTGTACTGATTCACGTACTTGCTAATAAGTTTATAAACAATTTTATGTACCCTGGAATGCTTAGGACTAGTTATATTTTAAGTAAGGATGGTGCTAGAGTTACAAGACGTTAATTTAGATTTAATGATATTTATCCTTAAAACTTATTATTCTTCACAGAAAACATATTGCTTTACTTTGGTTGGTTAAAAATAATAAGAAAATTGAACATTCACAAATAAGAAAATAAACAATGTAATACAATAAATTATTAATATTATTTATATTTGTTTAAAATGACCTATTATATAATGTAATAGATTATTAATTAAAAAATGATTAAAATACCCTAAGTTATATATATATATATATATATATATATATATATATATATATATATATATATATATATATATATATGGGGTTAACATGGCACCATATAATTCCATAAAACCATCATCTTAACAGGTAGATTAGATTATCTTTACTAAGGGTATGTTAGTAAAAAAAATGTTACGGTGCATTTGGTTGGCAAGAAAGCAATGAAATTCGAGGGAAAAAGTTTCCAATTCCCTCAAATTCATGCTTTTGGTTGGACTTAGAGAAGGAAAAATATTCTTAAATGAAATAAACTGTTCACTATATGGAGGAAAGTGGATTCTTACAAAGTTGGATGGAAAACATTCATTCTCATCAAGAAAAGTGGCAGAGTACAAAAATACCACTTGTACTTATCAGAAAACTCACCACCACGACCACTATCACCACCACCACTACCAACAACCACAACCACTGCCACCGCCACTACCACCACCATCGTTGTCGTAACCGACCACCCACCACCGCCGCCGCCGCCACCACCCACCAGCGTCGTCGTTGTGCCACCACTACCACTACTGACGCCGCCGCCACCACCACCACCGACCACTAGGGATGAAAGTGAGTCTAAACCTAGACCGGATGGACCCGGACCTGGAAAACCCGGAACCGGTTAACGAGATTTTGTAGAACCGGAAACCGGACCGGTATATAGGAACCGGTTCCGGTTCGGTTCCAGGTACGGTACCGGGTAAAGTGAGTCTAGAACCAGAAAACCTGGAAATATCAAAGTGGGTAGGTTGGAATCGGATAAAGTGGGTTTAGAACCGGAAAACCCGAAAAAACCGGAATTTTTTGGTAATTACTTACTACTTAGTGGGTTGAACTTTGAAAATTTTCATATTGATATCCCGACTTTGGGGGACTGTAACACACTGAATATGAAACCAAAATTGACAAAATTATAGTCTAAAATCATGTACAAACTCTAAACTACACTCTTAAAAAAACCGCATGTCAATCCGACTTTAAACGAATGAGATATGCATGTGTTAACATTTTCACAGAATACAAAGCACAAAAACAAATAGCTGAAAAGTTGAAAATTTTCAGTTTTGATATCCCGACTTCGGGGGACTGTAAATCATTGAATATTAAACCAAAAATGACAACATTATAGTCTAAACTCATGTACAAACTGTAAACTACAAGTTGGAAAAAATCACATGTCAATCTGATTTCAAACGAATTAGATATGCATGTTTTAAAACTTTCACAGAGTACAAAAAAACTGAAAAACTAAAAACTTTCAGTTTTGATATCTCGACTTTGGGGGACTGTAAATCAATGAATATAAAACTAAAAATGACAAATTTATAGTCTAAAATCATGTACAAACTCTAAACTACATGTTGGAAAAAACCACATGTCAATCGGAGTTGAAACGAATGAGATATGCATCTTTTAAACGTTTCACAAAAACCGGTTCCGGCCCAAAAAGTGGTTCCGGTTACTAACACCGGTTCCGGTTTTTAGACCCGGTTTACCCGGACCCGATGGACCCAAACCCGGATTACCCGGAACCTGGATAAAGCCAATTCTTAAACCCGGAACCGGAACCGGTTGTATATATTCCGGTTCTAACGGTTCCGGTTTCGGTCCGATTTTCCGGTTCTAAATCTCATCCCTACCGACCACCACCGCCGCCGCCGCCACCACCACTGCCACCGTCACCGCCACCATTACCAATACCATCAACCACCACCACTACCAACGCCGCTACTACCACCTCCGTCATTACCCATCACCACTACCAACGTTGCAACCACCACCATTACCACCAACACCAACACCAACAACACTGCTACCACCACCACTACCACTACCGCCACCACCACCACCTCCGACGTCACCACTATCATCACTCTCGACCACCACCAACACGGTCACCACCATCGTCGCAACCAGCCGCCCAACACCATCACTGTCGTCGCCGCCACCGCCACCATCACCACCACCACCGCCACCACAATCAACGCCACCGCCACCATCACAACCACCATCGCCGCCACCCACTACCGCCAAAATTTTACTCTTTTTATAATTTATATAATATATCTTTACATATAACTTAGAAAACAAGAAAAATTAAGCAAAATAGGTAAAAAGAGTAATTTTGTCATTTTACATTAATTCCAATTTCATTTCATTCGAACCAAACAGAATCTGGAATTAATTTCAATTTCAATTTCTGCCAACCAAACAACATATAAAACTAAATAACCAACCGCATATAGAATTAGATTCAAATTAAGAATTCCAATTCAAATTGCTTTAACAACATTTTGCGAACAACAGAGCATCTTACTATTTAACTGAAAAGGAAATAATATTACTTATTACGTCGAGATCCATGAAAATATGAATTCTTACCATCTAATTAATATCAATCTAAAATTATCAAAATGATAGCCAATTAATACAAATCAAATCCTAAAATATAAATCAAATCAAATCCTAAAATATATATAAAAAATTCAAAAAACGTTTATGTGCAGTTAGAAATGGCCAAACACATTTTCAAAACTAAACTCGTGTTTATATATAAACATGTGTATGTTCAATTATATGCAATTTTGAAAATAAGTTATTTTATATGTTTAGTCCTGAACATAAATGAACGTTCATAAATGCATATATATGTCTGTATAGTGTTGAATATATATTTGTGTTCAGAAGTTCGGTCCTAATCATATATAAGATAAATGTAAAACACGTTGATAATCATATGAATATATTCATTTTGAACATGATAGTATACACATATTCATAATTGCACATACGATTAATGTATGAACATTAGATCATATATGCTCATATATGAAGATGTTCATTAGACATTAGTCCTAAATAAAAAAAGCACAACACACAATTAAAATAAAATGCAACATACAATAAAGAACACATATTAAGTTAATGGGTTCAATCAACCATTGAATCATCATAGATCCATCATGCTATTGACGGATTAAGACGGGATTCCTTCAATCGTTCATCTAATTTTGAAGGAAATAAAATTATGATATCGTGAAATGACAACAATGCCGTCTTCTGGCTGGCACATGCTTCAACTTCAATGTGGAATGACTCGATTCAAAACAAATTTAGACCATATGTATTAAATCACCAAAACTAATTTAAGATGATCCGGTACTTGATATTGCTTAGGGATGAGCATAATAACCGAAAAACCGAACCAAAACCGAATTAACCAATATAACCGAATCATTTTCAAAACCGATGGTTCGGTTTCTATTTTTTAATAACCAATAACTAACGGTTTTGTTATGGTATTATAGGTTAACATAACCGCTAACTTTATATTTACCTATATAAAATTTATATAGATTGTATATAAAATAATATAGTCCAACTTATCAAAGACCAATCAAAACTTCAAAAAATAATCCATGAATCCTCTTATCAAGAGAAAATGAGCAATCAAACCATCAGAGGTTAATCACACATATCCAAGTCATGCATTGGGTTTAAACAATTAATTAATTTGGTAATTCCAAATAGGTTAATTCTACGGTTCGTAAATGCTATTCCTAATAAATTCAATCATCAATTTTTGTATAATTTTTGAACATCGTGGTTAACCATTAGTAACCATTAACCAAAACCAAAACCATAACAATAACAATAACCATAACCATAACCGACAAAAACCATTAACCATAACTAATATTAACCATACCTAATGGATACCAAAATGCATTAACCAATAGTAGTGGTTATGGATCGGTTTGTCCAATAAATGAACCAAACCGCCACATACACACCTAATTCTCATTCTCATATCCTAATAAATAAATACATATATTGCCACGTGACATTCTCTAAGACCCCCCCCCCCCCAAATTGAAAAACATGGCGGAATTAATAAAATTAAGACATAATATACCTGAATGATGCGTCGGAATGGATTGACGATGGATGGATTGTCTGGGTTTGATATGTTTATATGAATATATGGATATGTTTGGATAGGGTTCTGCTATTCAGAAATAGAAAATCTATTTCAACAGAATAAGATTGAGATCAACTCAAATCTTATAATCACAAATCACTCTGCTTTATTTACTAAGGGCAAAGCCCTTTATATAGGCTCCAAAGAGCCGTTTACACACGGTATCTTTACATTATTGCAATCGTATGATTGCAAGAAGACAAACTACTTTACATAAGACTTTATGTCACATTATAATAATGCTACACACTTATTGATACTTTACATAATCATAAAAGACAAAATAGAATTATTATCGTCTATAATGCATCGTTATGTCTTCTTTTTTAATAATTCTTTCTTTTGTCATGCCTTACGTCATTCCTCCCGCCTTCGAAAAGACATGCTTTTTTAATGTTAATCCTCCATGAATGGTGTCTCTTCTGTATTTTCTGAACAGTGACTGCAATTGTGTCTTGGAGCATGCATAATATGTTTGCAAAGTTGTTTCTTGATATCATCGGGTAATTCAGCCAGTTGATGAGAAAATTTTTCGAAAGGTTGTTCGAATGTTTCAATTGCTTTCATTGCTTCCGGAGTGATTTCATTGTCTGTTAAAGAGTAGATAATGAAAGTTTTACTAGCATAATTTACTCTGATTCTTGACCTTTGATCTTTACCGTTGCCAATGCGTGATGATGCTAAATAAACACCGGCAAGTGCAAAGATTAGATGCTCTTGTGTTGGTGATTCACGGGGTAGATCATCTTTTGTTGGTTTTGAGCCGTTGCTTATTCCCATGTTTGCAAAAGTAATACTTGGGACAATTAGTTGAGAATCTTCATCAAAAATTGGGTAGCTAGAATGCATTTTGATGAATAATCCTCTTTCTTGTTTTGCAAAGCGTATTTTATAATTTCTGATGATAGTTTGCACAGCAGAGGGGAATTCGCTGATGCAGTGTAAATTGGTGCCTTCTAGATAGATAGTGTCGATGAATCCATGAATAAAATAATCCCATAAAGTCATAGGATCTGATAAATCGGCTAGGAAAACTGCTTTAGGGCCTGGGCGCCTGGCTACTGGGTAAAAGCCCATTAAAGAATAGACCTCGGTGTAGGAAACGAGGTTATCCCATAATTCAGCGAATTTTTTGGCAGATGGTTTTTTCATGGCTTCCTTTTCTTTGGTTGATAGAATGGATTCAAGGGCAATTTTTGCATTTAATTGGTTAAGGGATCTTGGGATGGATACAGGTTTTTGTGGTGTGAAGCTGGTCATAGGTTTTTGTGGTGTTAGGAGAACTGTTTTTGAACATTCTACGTTATCTTTTATTACTGCTTTGTATGCTTCGTTGTATGCGGCTTCTGCTTCATTTTTCGTTTTGTAGCTTTTGTGAATGATATTTTTTTCAAGAATATATGAACTGGCGATTCCCCAATTGTCATATACTCCTTTGTTTTCTCCGTTGAAAATCACGTACCATTTCTTTATATTTTTATGATCTGCTTGAAGTGGTGGATATTCTTCTGGATTTATAGGTTTTTTTCTGACTTGAGCATTGTTTGTGGCTGACTATCATCGGATGAAATTTCTTGAATGTCTTCTTTTGGTTGCTTCGTTGTTGAACTGCTAGCTGCTTCTTCTTTAGGTACTGATTGAGATGATAGAATTTGTATTGTTTGTCGTAGTTGTTCTTTTTCTCGTCTGACTGCTTCGAGTTGTCTGACTAATGATGCTTCTTGCTCTTCTTTTTGTTTGAACTGGTGTTTGATTTGCTTCATGATTGCTTCCATTTCAATATATCTGTGGATTCAATATTTGCGTCTCTTGGGTACCTGAATAATTGCTGAAATTTGTTTGTTTCAAATGATGATATGAGAATTTTCATATCAATGTATGCTTTTGGTGATATATTCATATCACTGTATGCTTTTGGTGATATATTCATATCACTGTATGCTTTTGGTGATATATTCATATCACTGTATACTTTATCATTGTTTACTTCAGATGGTACTTTCATACCATTGTATGCTTTAGCAATGTATATTCTAGATAGGTTAGATATGAGGTTTCCCTCAAGTTCTAATTCTAATAATACTTTTTCCATAGGATTATGTACCTGCATCTGAATCAGAATCAGTTGTATATGCATAAATATCTATATCTGAATTTATATCTGAATCTTCTATGGGTTCGTATCCAAGGTCATATGCAATTTTTAATATATTTGTTTCTTTTTCTTTTTTAGTCTTTTTCGGGCATTCATAAGTTTTGTGTCCTTCTTCTTGACATATCCAACATTTATAGTCTTTTTTATTCGATGGGCAATAATTTGTTTTGGATTGATATTTTTGTTTATATTGTTTTCTATTTCGGAAATATTTTCTTTCCCCTTGTTTATAATATTCTTTATATTTGGGTTTATAAGTTTGTTTTTTCCAAATTTTCTTTTTACTTTGTTGTTTTTCTTTACAACCATATTGATTTACTTTGTTAGAAAGGATGTCACAACATAAATCAATTTTTGCATCTTGTGCTGTTTTTTGTTCTAAACATTTTTTCTGCATCCATGCTTTTAATATGCTTATTCGTGCTCCTAAGGTGTCTGCAACTTTATTTTGTTGTAATGCTTCTTGGAAATCTTTTATTACACTTTGGCTTACTAATGATGGTAATTTTTGATAGAACATATCTAATGCTGCCTTTTTTCTAATGGAATCTAAATTATAATAATGTTCAGAATATTCACATATAAATGGTTCTAAATAACACATATTACAAATTCGTAAATTAGTTAAATGCCATAGTGATTCTAATTGAAAAGCTTCTTTTGATATTTTATCTTCAATTTGTTTTCCTATGAATTCCTGAATAAGACGGCTTAATACATTTTTAAATGTTTCCATAGCATCAGTGGTGGCTATCATCATTGTTTCGGTTTCATCAAGAGATGAAAGGAAACGATATGCGTTACCTTGTGTTTTATGAATGATATAATTAAGAAAATGTTTTGGGTGTAAATTTCTTAATTCTTCGGTTAACTGAATTTGTACTCCCATTTTATTACTCCATTCTTGAATTTTTGCTTCAGGATTTTGGTCACAATCAATAAAAAGAATATCTGAATTTGTTGGAAATGTAAATAATTTAGGCATGTATTGAGGAGGTATTTTTTCCCATTTGTTTTGTTTATTTTTAACCATTCCTTGTCTATATAAAAAATTTTCTTCTAATGAAGGTGGTCCATAAATATATTGACTTTGATAATCATCTTCAACATATGATTGTTTTCGTTTTAATCCAAAATTGTTTTGTGAATCTCTATATGGATTTGAATAAGGGTTTTCATCATCTGAAGAAAAATCATATATTACTTCTGCGTCATTATCATCTGAATTATTTTCTATTTCTATATTATTTTCTTGAGTTTCAGATGGAATTTCTAATGCTGCAAATAATTTAGTTAGTGTTTCTACTTTTTCTTGTAAAGTTTCCATATATATTGTGTGTATTAAAAATAAAATTTTTAGTTTCTTTTTTCTAGTGAAGTAGTTATTATTAACGCTTTTTCTATCATATTTAACAAATTAATTTTGTTATTTTATCTTCAAGGTTTTTTATTTGTTCTTGTTTCCAATTTATACTATTATTTATTATATGTATTGCTTCAATATTAGATATACAATTTATCATTGATATGTCAGAATCTATTTTTAAATCTAAAAGAAATTTTTTAGATTGTTTTAATGTTTTACGAAAAAAATTTAATTCTTGTTTATTTGTATCTAGGTTTGAAAAACTCATGATTATAATTTTATAATAATAATGGTTTAGTTTCATTTTGGATTTAAAGTTACGGTGGTAATTATGATAATAGGTTATAATGATGATTATAATGATGACAAATGATGATGGACATATCAAAGATAGAAAATAATAGTAATAGTACAAATGAATGTTTAAAATACAAATAATTTTGTTTTTAGACGACGTATTTGCTTGTAACGGATTTTAATACTAGTTCTTATGAAATATCTAACATCATGAATATGGTTATTGTTTAAAATCGTACCTTGATTATTAGGTTTGTAAGAATACTTGAGATTTTTCTTAGAATTATTTATAGATTCTTGGATTTGCTGTATTCTTAAAATAATATTTCTATTAGGAATACAATTCATCAAAATTTTGTTAGACATAAATATATATTTCAAGCATGAATTTGATTAATTTGATTATTAAGAACGAGTATTATTTTAATAAAAATTTCAAATTTTGTAGAATTAATAGTTAAAACAATTCGAAATGATACTATCATGAAGAAATAAAAGTAATCTTAACAATTGAAAATATCTTGAGACATATTTATGGTATTAAATCTTCTTACGATAAATATTTTAATTGTTGATAGCTTTTTTAAATATGAATATTTAGAAACAATGGTTATTCATTATTATGTTTATGATGCTTATCATGTTTATGATGCTGCATATGCATATATTCTTATTAACGATAGATTGAATATGCAAACTAATAATAAGAATAATAAGAACGTTACTTAGCTCTGATACCAAATTGAAAAACATGGCGGAATTAATAAAATTAAGACAGAATATACCTGAATGATGCGTCGGAATGGATTGGCGATGGATGGATTGTCTGGGTTTGATATGTTTATATGAATATATGGATATGTTTGGATAGGGTTCTGCTATTCAGAAATAGAAAATCTATTTCAACAGAAGAAGATTGAGATCAACTCAAATCTTATAATCACAAATCACTCTGCTTTATTTACTAAGGGCAAAGCCCTTTATATAGGCTCCAAAGAGCCGTTTACACACGGTATCTTTACATTATTGCAATCGTATGATTGCAAGAAGACAAACTACTTTACATAAGACTTTATGTCACATTATAATAATGCTACACACTTATTGATACTTTACATAATCATAAAAGACAAAATAGAATTATTATCGTCTATAATGCATCGTTATGTCTTCTTCTTTAATAATTCTTTCTTTTGTCATGCCTTACGTCATGATAGCTTTTTTAAATATGAATATTTAGAAACAATGGTTATTCATTATTATGTTTATGATGCTTATCATGTTTATGATGCTTATCGTGTTTATGATGCTGCATATGCATATATTCTTATTAACGATAGATTGAATATGCAAACTAATAATAAAAATAATAAGAACGTTACTTAGCTCTGATACCAAATTGAAAAACATGGCGGAATTAATAAAATTAAGACAGAATATACCTGAATGATGCGTCGGAATGGATTGACGATGGATGGATTGTTTGGGTTTGATATGTTTATATGAATATATGAATATGTTTGGATAGGGTTCTGCTATTCAGAAATAGAAAATCTATTTCAACAGAAGAAGATTGAGATCAACTCAAATCTTATAATCACAAATCACTCTGCTTTATTTACTAAGGGCAAAGCCCTTTATATAGGCTCCAAAGAGCCGTTTACACACGGTATCTTTACATTATTGCAATCGTATGATTGCAAGAAGACAAACTACTTTACATAAGACTTTATGTCACATTATAATAATGCTACACACTTATTGATACTTTACATAATCATAAAAGACAAAATAGAATTATTATCGTCTATAATGCATCGTTATGTCTTCTTCTTTAATAATTCTTTCTTTTGTCATGCCTTACGTCATTCCTCCCGCCTTCGAAAAGACATGCTTTTTTAACGTTAATCCTCCATGAATGGTGTCTCTTCTGTATTTTCTGAACAGTGACTGCAATTGTGTCTTGGAGCATGCATAATATGTTTGCAAAGTTGTTTCTTGATATCATCGGGTAATTCAGCCAGTTGATGAGAAAATTTTTCGAAAGGTTGTTCGAATGTTTCAATTGCTTTCATTGCTTCCGGAGTGATTTCATTGTCTGTTAAAGAGTAGATAATGAAAGTTTTACTAGCATAATTTACTCTGATTCTTGACCTTTGATCTTTACCGTTGCCAATGCGTGATGATGCTAAATAAACACCGGCAAGTGCAAAGATTAGATGCTCTTGTGTTGGTGATTCACGGGGTAGATCATCTTTTGTTGGTTTTGATCCGTTGCTTATTCCCATGTTTGCAAAAGTAATACTTGGGACAATTAGTTGAGAATCTTCATCAAAAATTGGGTAGCTAGAATGCATTTTGATGAATAATCCTCTTTCTTGTTTTGCAAAGCGTATTTTATAATTTCTGATGATAGTTTGCACAGCAGAGGGGAATTCGCTGATGCAGTGTAAATTGGTGCCTTCTAGATAGATAGTGTCGATGAATCCATGAATAAAAGAATCCCATAAAGTCATAGGATCTGATAAATCGGCTAGGAAAACTGCTTTAGGGCCTGGGCGCCTGGCTACTGGGTAAAAGCCCATTAAAGAATAGACCTCGGTGTAGGAAACGAGGTTATCCCATAATTCAGCGAATTTTTTGGCAGATGGTTTTTTCATGGCTTCCTTTTCTTTGGTTGATAGAATGGATTCAAGGGCAATTTTTGCATTTAATTGGTTAAGGGATCTTGGGATGGATACAGGTTTTTGTGGTGTGAAGCTGGTCATAGGTTTTTGTGGTGTTAGGAGAACTGTTTTTGAACATTCTACGTTATCTTTTATTACTGCTTTGTATGCTTCGTTGTATGCGGCTTCTGCTTCATTTTTCGTTTTGTAGCTTTTGTGAATGATATTTTTTTCAAGAATATATGAACTGGCGATTCCCCAATTGTCATATACTCCTTTGTTTTCTCCGTTGAAAATCACGTACCATTTCTTTATATTTTTATGATCTGCTTGAAGTGGTGGATATTCTTCTGGATTTATAGGTTTTTTTCTGACTTGAGCATTGTTTGTGGCTGACTATCATCGGATGAAATTTCTTGAATGTCTTCTTTTGGTTGCTTCGTTGTTGAACTGCTAGCTGCTTCTTCTTTAGGTACTGATTGAGATGATAGAATTTGTATTGTTTGTCGTAGTTGTTCTTTTTCTCGTCTGACTGCTTCGAGTTGTCTGACTAATGATGCTTCTTGCTCTTCTTTTTGTTTGAACTGGTGTTTGATTTGCTTCATGATTGCTTCCATTTCAATATATCTGTGGATTCAATATTTGCGTCTCTTGGGTACCTGAATAATTGCTGAAATTTGTTTGTTTCAAATGATGATATGAGAATTTTCATATCAATGTATGCTTTTGGTGATATATTCATATCACTGTATGCTTTTGGTGATATATTCATATCACTGTATGCTTTTGGTGATATATTCATATCACTGTATACTTTATCATTGTTTACTTCAGATGGTACTTTCATACCATTGTATGCTTTAGCAATGTATATTCTAGATAGGTTAGATATGAGGTTTCCCTCAAGTTCTAATTCTAATAATACTTTTTCCATAGGATTATGTACCTGCATCTGAATCAGAATCAGTTGTATATGCATAAATATCTATATCTGAATTTATATCTGAATCTTCTATGGGTTCGTATCCAAGGTCATATGCAATTTTTAATATATTTGTTTCTTTTTCTTTTTTAGTCTTTTTCGGGCATTCATAAGCTTTGTGTTCTTCTTCTTGACATATCCAACATTTACAGTCTTTTTTATTCGATGTGCAATAATTTGTTTTGGATTGATATTTTTGTTTATATTGTTTTCTATTTCGGAAATATTTTCTTTCCCCTTGTTTATAATATTCTTTATATTTGGGTTTATAAGTTTGTTTTTTCCAAATTTTCTTTTTACTTTGTTGTTTTTCTTTACAACCATATTGATTTACTTTGTTAGAAAGGATGTCACAACATAAATCAATTTTTGCATCTTGTGCTGTTTTTTGTTCTAAACATTTTTTCTGCATCCATGCTTTTAATATGCTTATTCGTGCTCCTAAGGTGTCTGCAACTTTATTTTGTTGTAATGCTTCTTGGAAATCTTTTATTACACTTTGGCTTACTAATGATGGTAATTTTTGAAAGAACATATCTAATGCTGCCTTTTTTCTAATGGAATCTAAATTATAATAATGTTTAGAATATTCACATATAAATGGTTCTAAATAACACATATTACAAATTCGTAAATTAATTAAATGCCATAGTGATTCTAATTGAAAAGCTTCTTTTGATATTTTATCTTCAATTTGTTTTCCCTATGAATTCCTAAATAAGACGGCTTAATACATTTTTAAATGTTTCCATAACATCAGTGGTGGCTATCATCATTGTTTCGGTTTCATCAAGAGATGAAAGGAAACGATATGCGTTACCTTGTGTTTTATGAATGATATAATTAAGAAAATGTTTTGGGTGTAAATTTCTTAATTCTTCGGTTAACTGAATTTGTACTCCCATTTTATTACTCCATTCTTGAATTTTTGCTTCAGGATTTTGGTCACAATCAATAAAAAGAATATCTGAATTTGTTGGAAATGTAAATAATTTAGGTATGTATTGAGGAGGTATTTTTTCCCATTTGTTTTGTTTATTTTTAACCATTCCTTGTCTATATAAAAAATTTTCTTCTAATGAAGGTGGTCCATAAATATATTGACTTTGATAATCATCTTCAACATATGATTGTTTTCGTTTTAATCCAAAATTGTTTTGTGAATCTCTATATGGATTTGAATAAGGGTTTTCATCATCTGAAGAAAAATCATATATTACTTCTGCGTCATTATCATCTGAATTATTTTCTATTTCTATATTATTTTCTTGAGTTTCAGATGGAATTTGTAATGCTGCAAATAATTTAGTTAGTGTTTCTACTTTTTCTTGTAAAGTTTCCATATATATTGTGTGTATTAAAAATAAAATTTTTAGTTTCTTTTTTCTAGTGAAGTAGTTATTATTAACGCTTTTTCTATCATATTTAACAAATTAATTTTGTTATTTTATCTTCAAGGTTTTTTATTTGTTCTTGTTTCCAATTTATACTATTATTTATTATATGTATTGCTTCAATATTAGATATACAATTTATCATTGATATGTCAGAATCTATTTTTAAATCTAAAAGAAATTTTTTAGATTGTTTTAATGTTTTACGAAAAAATTTTAATTCTTGTTTATTTGTATCTAGGCTTGAAAAACTCATGATTATAATTTTATAATAATAATGGTTTAGTTTCGTTTTGGATTTAAAGTTACGGTGGTAATTATGATAATAGGTTATAATGATGATTATAATGATGACAAATGATGATGGACATATCAAAGATAGAAAATAATAGTAATAGTACAAATGAATGTTTAAAATACAAATAATTTTGTTTTTAGACGACGTATTTGCTTGTAACGGATTTTAATACCAGTTCTTATGAAATATCTAACATCATTAATATGGTTATTGTTTAAAATCATACCTTGATTATTAGGTTTGTAAGAATCATTGAGATTTTTCTTAGAATTATTTATAGATTCTTGGATTTGCTGTATTCTTAAAATAATATTTCTATTAGGAATACAATTCATCAAAATTTTGTTAGACATAAATATATATTTCAAGCATGAATTTGATTAATTTGATTATTAAGAACGAGTATTATTTTAATAAAAATTTCAAATTTTGTAGAATTAATAGTTAAAACAATTCGAAATGATACTATCATGAAGAAATAAAAGTAATCTTAACAATTGAAAATATCTTGAGACATATTTATGGTATTAAATCTTCTTACGATAAATATTTTAATTGTTGATAGCTTTTTTAAATATGAATATTTAGAAACAATGGTTATTCATTATTATGTTTATGATGATTATCATGTTTATGATGCTTATCATGTTTATGATGCTGCATATGCATATATTCTTATTAACGATAGATTGAATATGCAAACTAATAATAAGAATAATAAGAACGTTACTTAGTTCTGATACCAAATTGAAAAACATGGCGGAATTAATAAAATTAAGACAGAATATACCTGAATGATGCGTCGGAATGGATTGACGATGGATGGATTGTCTGGGTTTGATATGTTTATATGAATATATGGATATGTTTGGATAGGGTTCTGCTATTCAGAAATAGAAAATCTATTTCAACAGAAGAAGATTGAGATCAACTCAAATCTTATAATCACAAATCACTCTGCTTTATTTACTAAGGGCAAAACCCTTTATATAGGCTCCAAAGAGCCGTTTACACACGGTATCTTTACATTATTGCAATCGTATGATTGCAAGAAGACAAACTACTTTACATAAGACTTTATGTCACATTATAATAATGCTACACACTTATTGATACTTTACATAATCATAAAAGACAAAATAGAATTATTATCGTCTATAATGCATCGTTATGTCTTCTTCTTTAATAATTCTTTCTTTTGTCATGCCTTACGACCCCCCCCCCCCTTCGAAATTTCCGGCTCATATGATGAAGCTTAATTCCCCAAATTGCCCTTGCATTCCATTTTCTCATCAATTCGGTTGAATCCGAAAATGTTGCAAGTTTGTTACTTAATTCCGTTATGCTATTATGTTCTTATTTCCTGTAAGTTTTTTTTAAATGGAAAGTCAATAAACAATATTCATTTATACTTAACTGAATATTCCAAGTGATTATCACTTCCTTATTTAACGTAATTTATCTACTTTTTAAAAACAGTTTCTATTATATTGATTAAATATTTGAATTCAAATTTGATTAATTTCAGTTTTATTATCAATAAATCAATTTAACAGCTATCAAATCGCAAGAAAACAGGAAGCAAAAACATTTTAAAATTTGAATTGTATTTACTAAACTTCAGTCGTCTCGATATATTATCTGAATCGCTTCTCTCTCTCTCTGCAAAGCACATATCTCGCTATGGAAGAATTGGGAATTAGAAATTGATGGTCATCTTCTTCGACAACTTCAGGTAAACCAAAGTTTGTTCTCTCCATGCTAATCTTTTTAGTTGTGTTTCCCCCAAAATTCGATATTTTTTCCAATCTTCCAGATGTCTTTTGTTTACAATTGATGCATCACTGTCCTCTCACAAAAGTCCTGGTTTGATCCTTGCTCTCCGTCTTTAATCTCTCTCAGCGAATATTGCTTTATTCTCTCTGTGATTTTGGCGAATCTTGGCTCTACACAAACGATTTTTTCTTCTACGCAGCAGCGATTTAGGCATACAACTCCATTAAGTTTTTATTTTGTCATACAACTCGATTTACTATTATCGATTTTGGCATACAACTTTACTATCATCAATTTTTGCATCCAAACAAGAATATGAAATATTTCTGTCCGATTAGAAACAAAAAAACAACGTGACCTATTTTTTTCATCCCTTGAACTCACCATATACTGATGCGATTTTGAAAGTAAAACATTGATCAGGAACTAACCCTACTACTATTTTTGTTGATTGGTCTTATATACTTCCTTATTGTACTTCAAAATTTACTTATGACATTGTTTTTTGTACTTGTTGTGTTAGTAGCAATGGTTTTTTTGATGAAGAAAATGAGGATTCCCATTGGAAAAGAGAAGGTTTAATTTTTTTAATTGATTGTCAAAATTTCCATATTTTGGTTGCTTTTAGGATTTACTAGCGCTTCTGGTTATTTAATTGAAAACGAAGAGGAAAGGAATGTCAAACAATCAATGGTGGCATGGCCTGTTGTGATAAAAATAATAAAGGGCAAAAAAGCCTTTTTATTTTTATTAAAAATAAAAAGTCCTTTTTGTCCGTTATTATTTTTATCACAAGGTGCTAATGATAAACCAAAGCGTCCAATGCAATAATTGTTTCCACTCATGATCCTCATCTCTCTTTATCATACTTGAAAAAACTCTATGAATAAATCATATTTAGCAATTTGCTTTAGGAAGATAACTAAATATGACAATTTCCTCTTAATCTGACACCTGAGCCAAGCTTTTAAAAATAATTACATTTCTCATGTTTGGTGTTATCTGACTACACCACTTTATGAATGATTATGTTTTATTTATTTATTTATTTTAATGTTGTTTTTCTTTGTCAAACTGATGATTTCCACGGGTATAAACTATAAGCACAAGGGTCAAAAATGTAATCATAGTCTAGAAAAAATAAAAACAAGAAAAGTCCAAATAATTAAGAAAAAATTAAAACAAGGAAACTTGACGATACATGTGCGCTTTGAATTTTAATTTTAGAAACTTTGTATTTAAACCCACAATGTGTATATATATTAACATCTTCACTCTCTACCCCTTTTGAGTCCTTACCTCCATTAACTCTCACCAATGCACAATGCATCTAGCATCTCTATCGTATCGAATGAGTTTCTTCCTGATGAAAAGTTCGACGATGATGGTCGAATTAAACGGACAGGTATGTTAGTTTTCATGTATCTAATTTCCTTACAATTTCTTTATGTTTACTAGTGTTTCTTTTTATGTTAATTAAGGAACATGGCAGAGTGCGACTGCCCATATAATAACAACCATAGTTGGGTCAGGGGTGCTATCACTCTCTTGGTGTTTTGCCCAGTTGGGTTGGATAGCTGGGATCATCACTCTCATACTCTTCGGCATCATCATGTTATTCACTTCATTTCTTTTAGTGGATTGTTACCGATCACCAGATCCTGTTAATGGAACCAGAAACTACACATACATGAACGCCGTTAAAGCCAACCTTGGTAATTTAATTTAAGTCCAAATGTAACCAAGTGATGGGTTTTTAGGTAAACAATATCGTATATGGTAGATTTAATTATAAATCAAGTTCATTTTCGTGTAACTGGAAACAACCATGAAAAAGATTGACCAAAATTTTGAAATATGGATTGTGGTCAACTCAAGTTTTCCATATTCTTGTAGCAATTTTTACGATCTCTATGTGTACACAGGAATGCTTCAATACAAGATTTGTGGGATTGCTCAGTATGGTGTTCTTATCGGAGTCACCATAGCCTACACGACCACTACGGCTATCAGCATGGCGTAAGTTTACTACTTATACCATTATTTATTCTCTATTTCTCTATTTCATAATCATCAATATAATATTAGCTACTTGTGTTGACCAGGGCAATAAAAAAATCAAATTGTTTCCATAAGCATGGCCACCAAGCGGACTGCCACGTTGGCAACAATCCGTTCATGGTGACTTTTGCAATTATTCAGATCATTTTAAGCCAAGTGCCCAACTTCCAAAAACTGGCGCCGGTGTCCATCATCGCTGCTATCATGTCCTTTATATATTGCACCATTGGCATTGGTCTTTCCATTAGTAAAATTATTAGAGAAGGGATGGCGCAGACAAGTTTGACCGGAATACCTGTTGGCAAAGACATCACCGGCGAGGAAAAAATGTGGAAAATGTTTTTGGCTCTTGGCGATGTTGCTGTTGCTTTCTCCTTCAGTTTTGTCCTCCTCGAGATTCAGGTAAAACTTTTTATGTGAAAATGGGTTGCTCTTTGTCGTTTATGATCTTCTATTGTGAAAAAATTTTGGTATATATATAGCAATTGTTTTTGAAAAACATGCATTGAATATAATTATATAAATACTAGCTTGGATAATTTTAAGTATCGTGTTAGAAACACTTTTTCAAATTTGTAATTCGACTCTATTACATGAGGTTTCACAAATTTAGACTTGCGATAATCCAAGAATTAATCTGGATATCAGGTAAATCCAAGATTGCTAAAACACCGAATACTAATTGCTTTATTTTGTGTTCTTTGAAATAATAATTTATAATTCCATAGAGTAAAGTGCAATTTTCGTGTGTCTTTTCTCTGGGGAACCAAATAAGTCCGGTTATTTTTGGAGGGAAAAGTCATATTTTCCCAATACTTATAATGGTTGATTTTGGTGGGAAATTAACTACCAGGGGCACCGCCCCGGTGTTCTTAGGCTTGGCTTATCTGAGTATGTACTTTGCTCCTCCAAACTTGTATTACAGCTAAAGCTAAACACTGGAGGAGCCAGAATAAAATGTTAAAAGGGGTAGCACACGAAAATTTTAGAGGTAGCACGTCGAAAAAATTACACTACACCTAAAAAAATTCAAAAAATTTCGGCTACACCTAAAATTTAAAGTGTAGCACTTGCAACCCGGTACTCCTTAGTAGATCCGCCAGTGAAGCTAAATCCAACTTGTCTCGAGTTAATCCAGACTATACTAAAAGGATTGATGATACTCAAATTACAAACAATTGTGATGTTTTTTGTTGTAGAACGTATGGAAATTTGAGTCGAATTTTTTTGTAGGATACATTGAAATCAAGTCCCCCGGAGAACAAATCTATGAAGAAGGCAACTTCAGTCGGAATCTTGGCATCCACCATATTTTACATGATGTGTGGTGCACTCGGATATGCGGCATTCGGAAATAATGCACCTGGAAATTTCTTAACTGGATTTGGCTTTTTCGATCCCTTTTGGCTTGTCGACCTAGCTAATTTATGCCTCGTTATTCATCTTATAGGTGCTTATCAGGTAACATCACATACCTCATATTAGCCACAAAAGTGAATTTACTTTACCTAAAAAATATTTTTCCTAATTTAACGTGATTTTGAAAAATAGTTAGCGACTTAAAATCTATGTAGAAAATTAAGCTTATTTTAAAACACAGATCTACGAAAATGTGTTCCTGGATCACTGGATCACAATATTTTCCTTGGTGAACAAAAAAAGTATAACCAACTTTTATTAAGTGAAATAAATAGAAGTGAAAACTCACTACAAATCTCCTAATCTACTCTCATGAACACCCACTCTTTCACATGGTTAGCAAATTACATGAGAATCGAAAATATCTGTTACACTCTTTAACAACTACGTAAATGAGTTGATATAGAGTACATACATGTAGCTAATTATGATACTTTCTATATGGGACACAATTGTTTTTATAAACATTATTTCTGTTATACCCCTTCCGTCATCAATATTCTCACAATAGTCCTTGAGCTTTGTCATCTTTTCCAGCTACCCCGTCGACAGTCCAACACGTACATCCACGACCACAATATTGTACTTCACATGCATTTCCTATTTTCCTTGCATAGACAACTTTCCGAGTTCCAATTTAGAAAATATATTAGATTTACAAAATTTCAATTATCTCAACACCCTCCCTCAATCATATCAATAGAATGGCTTAATTAGATTGAGTTTTTTAAAATCTTAAAGTATTCGGGGATTTGGTAAACAAATTTCCAGTTTGTAAAAAACCGATCAATTTTAACCACTTTAATATGCAATCTGCTACTCTTTCTCTAACAAAATAAATATTAACCTCAGCATGCTTAGTTCTCTCATGTAACATGATTTAAAGTAAGAAAAATAGCAGATCGATTAAAACAAAACAGTAGTCGGTTTTAAATCTTTTATTCCCTAATAAAAAAAACTAATATAAATATATAATACAAAAAAAAATCCTTTTTAATTTTCATAATGTTTTTTGATATAACATATTGAATATCTATTTTTCAATACAAATACAATTAAAAGTAAAATTTATATTAATTTTTTTTTGTCAAAGCATATTTTGATCGTACTGATTAGCTTTGTAAAAGCGTGATAAAGTAAATCAAATATTTATTCTTTGCTATATGTACATATTTATATAAAATTAAAAAGGGGTGTAGTAGAAAGTTTAATGTTAAACAAAGGGGTGATTTGAAGATTTATATGCATTTGTATAAAAGAGGCGGATGCTCAAGAAAATGTCCTTTCAAGGATGTCGGATAATATCGATTATTCAACCATCCAGAAAAGCGTATTTAAAACCAAGATTTTAGAAATCGTGTTCATCGATCACGAAATGATCACGATAATTTCTTTGTGAAGGTCTTAGCACAACCAATTTTCAGGCTTCTGGAAGATTGGAGCAGAAAAAGATGGCCACAAAGTGCTCTCATAACGAAGTACTACACTTTGGGGAATGTGAAGATTAATTTATTCAGATTAATTTTGAGATCTACTTACGTTACAGTGATGACAACAATAGCCATGATATTCCCTTTCTTCAATGAGTTCATGGGTTTGCTTGGTGCATGCACATTCTGGCCGCTATCTGTTTATTTCCCCATAGAGATGTACATTTCGCAAACAAAGATTCGCAAGTTATCCTTCACTTGGATCTTCATGCAGCTATTGAGTCTAGGGTGCTTGATGGTATCGCTCTTAGCTGGGGCTGGATCAACTCGAGGGCTCATTGCTTCTCTTAAAATCTTTAAGCCGCTTGGGTCTGTGTCATAGTTGTTGTTTGTGTTTGTTTTCAAGAATGTTATAGTAATGATTACTCAAAGCCATGAAGTAATGGTGAAGAGTTATGTTGTGCTTTTTTTGTATTAAATGAGTTCCAAAAGAAATTGATGTCATTAAATGATTATAAAAAGAACCAAGTAACAATCCAATTCTTACAAGAAATATTCTCTGAAGTTGTGAAACAGTGCCAACAAATTGAACATTTGGTGGGTCATTCTTATTCTTACGGATCTAGCAATGAGGGAAATTTAGGTAGAATGATAAGTTTCTATTTAGTAAAGGAAAAACACCATTGCCATCATCATTAAGAATCATTGACTGAAGACTTCCTTCAATATTTTTGTGACCATTTTGTCCATCACCATTAGTCTCTATTAGTTTTGGCTTTACTAGATTTCTATCTTGCTAACAACAAGATCCGCCATTCTATTTGAGTATCTATGCAATAGGGTGGAAGAGATCTAAGTACATCAGTTTTATATGTATATAAGTGAGAGTGGTCATTAAGTTACAAGTACAAAGTTAGTAAAAAGCGAAAGGTCCAAATGCAAACCTGCTACCAATGTTGGCATACAAACTACAGATAATCCTATCTTCTTCATCAGAGAATTCACCATGTCTGATATTAAGTCTCATGATATTAAGTCGCAGATAGTGTGAGAACAAGATCGATGCGCAGGGACAAGGTTTGAAAACTCAAACCTTGAATGAATGTTTAAGATCAATGTCTGCTTACTAATAGATGTTCAAGTCAAGGCTGGAAAGACCAGTCAAGTCTTAGATAAAATGTTCAACAAACAATCAAGCTATTAAATGAAGAACAATAGTAAAAGATTAAGGTAAAGCTAATAAATGAAGAGCAAGAAGAATGTTTTGAATATACTTGGAGTAAATACTAAAAAGTGAGTAAAAGATCCGTTATTGACTTGTATTGAATGCTCCTATTTATAGGAGTGAAAGTTACAGCGAATTAACCCAAGAGTTTACATAAGACCGGACAAAAGACATAAGTCTGACATTCTGATTGTCCTAATACAACTTTAGACTAAGTCCTATGAAACGTAACATCAAATACAAGACAAAAGTAATAAATGCACAAAGGACAAAAGGACTTCAGCATGCATTCCGGACATGAGAATCAGCTCCGGAATGCCTTCATTCTTCTTTCCTTCATAATTGGTCCGGACAGGTTCCGGACAACACTTCATTTCGGAATTCACCCACTTCGGAATAAGGAGTTAGGATTGCTAGAGGTTCACTTTCAGGTTCCAACAGATAGTTTAGCCATCTTAACCTGCAACTCTTCCCACATCTTTTGAGACATGCTTATACTCAACCACAATTAAAAACCCTTTAGTTAAGAAACACACACAATTAGATTAAATGATTAATGACGATTTAGAAAGAGAAATATACCAGCTTTTGTTGGGTGAACAATCCAACAAATTACCAAAACTACCCCTCTATAGAAACGGATTACCATTACTATCCCTGTTGAGTGAATTTGATTTACACCAATAGAAGCACGATTAAAAAGAAGACACTTAGATCACCAAATTACCTTTATCTCGATGTCAAGTTGATTTGACACCTCAACTAATTGATCAAGCTCGTCTTCTAACCTCTCCAAAATTTTTAATGATATCTTCACTTGACTTTTTGTTCTCGCTTAAGATGCCATGTGGAAGATTCTTTTTGTAGATCAAGCTCCACATCCCTCCTTTTCTATATGATGTGATATTGTTTTTGTGATTTTAGCATGAAAGAGTTATGAGAGGTATAAACCGATTCTTGTTATGCTTTATACAAAGAATTACAATGGTATCAATACAATCACGATGAATATACAAAAGGAAATAAAATCAACTTAAATTAGGAAAGGATATTCATCCCTTTCTGTCAATAACCCCCCTCAAGTGAACCGTTGGAGATGACACATGCAACATATCTTGAAATTCTTGAAATAGAGGTATTGGTAGCGGTTTAGTGAAGATGTCAGCCACCTGGAGCTTGGTAGGAACAAATTTTGTATGAAGTTTTCCGGAAGAAACTAATTCACGAACAAAATGATAGTCAATATCGATATGTTTTGCTCGTTTGTGAGAAACAGGGTTTTGGCTTAGAAAGACATCACTGAGGTTATCATATAATAAGGTAGGATGTCCCGATGGTAAAGCATGTAAATCACAAAGAAGATGAGTGACCCAAATGAGCTCAACAGTAGTGTTGGCCATAGCACGATATACAGATTTACAACTTGATCGAGAAACCTTTGGTTGTTTCTTAGCACTCCATGAAACAAGATTACCTCCCGGAAAAATAGAATTACCATACGTAGAATGTCGAGTTTCAATACATTTAGCCCAATCCGCATCTGAATAGCCAATTAAGGATCTCGTGGGTACGTTTGAAAAGGTAAGACCATAAGTAAGAGTACCCTTGACATAACGTAAAATACGTTTCACCATCTGAAATGATCAATAGTTGGAGCATGCAAAAAATGACTGGCTTTATTTACAACATATAAAGATCAGAACGTGTAATCGTTAAACACTGCAAAGCGCCAACTAAAGAGCGATAGTGAGTGGGATCAGGATAAGTAGTGTCAGTACAAACAAAGACATCATTCGTGCTCAATGGAGTGGCTACATGTTTTGAGTCTAACAAGCTAGTACGTATGAGGATATCATGAACATACTTAGATTGGTTAAGAAATAAACCAGTTCCAGTATAAGAAACTTCAAGACCCAAAAAAATAGCTGAGATGACCCATGTCTTTTATGGAGAATTCGGCATGTAGACGAGCAATAAATTTCCTAATAGACGACTCATCATTACCGGTGAGAATGATATCATCTACATAAACAACCAAGTATGAGATACACGAGTTTTTGTGAAACACAAAAGTGATGTATCAGATTGGCTGCAGTGAAATCCTTGTTGTAGAGGAAATGTGCTAAATCTTTGAAACCAAGCACGAGGTGCTTGTTTTAAACCATATAAAGATTTTTTAAGACGACAAACATGATTGGGAAATGTCAAATTTGTAAAACCCGGAGGTTTCTCCATATAGAGAATTTCATTTAGGAACCTATTTAATAAAGCATTTTTAACATCAAGTTGATGAAGATGCCATTTGTGTGTAACCGCAATAGATAAGCCAATGAGTACAGTGGAGGCTTTAACCACGGGACTAAACAAATAAGAAAAATCAAACCCCAATATTTAGTTAAAACCTTGAGCAACAGGACGTGCTTTCAAACGATGAACCGTTCCATCAGATTTATTCTTGGTATGAAAAACCCATTTTGAATCGACAACATTTAGAGGATGATGGTCGTGGAACTAGATCCCAAGTTTGTTGATTATGAAGTTATTGAATTTCATCATGCATTGCTTGAAACCATGAGTGAACTTTGGAGGCTGTTCTAAAACCGTGAGGTTCTTTTCCTGTGAAAAGAGCATGATGCAAATTAGATGTGTTGAGAATGGAGATGTCTGCACGATATTTGGGACGAAAATCCTAGATTTGGAACGGGTTTGAATGGAATGTGTAGGTAAAATATTAGCGTCGGGTATAATGGCCTCGGGGATGTGGGCCTCCTTGGGTTGATGTTGAGGCGCGACTGGAGGTTCATCATCAGGATGAGCTTCTTCGTTATGGGCTTCCTCAGGTTGGGCTGATGGGTCAGGAAATGGAGGTTGATGAAGCAGAGAGTCAACACAAACAAAACATGGAGAATTAGTGGGGTTGTGAGAGATTGACGAGTTGACAGGAGGAGCGAAAGACATGGATGGTAAAACTTCAGTATAGATAGTGGTTGAAAGTTGGTCAAGTGCCAAAGAGGTAACGATGGATGAGTAAGGAAAACAAGCCTCATTAAAAGTTTCATTGCGAGTAAAAAAGATACACAAAGTTGTAGGATCCATGCATCGATATCCTTTGTAACGTGTATCATAGCCAAGAAAGACACATGGAATACTTCTTGGTTCCAGTTTATGATCAGAATAATCTCTCAAATAAGGATAGACTCACCCAAAAGCCCTTAAATTATCATTGTTTGGAAGAATGCAATGAAGTAGCTCAAAAGAAGATTTGTTGTTGAGGACCCGAGATGGTAAGCAATTAATAACATAGGTTGCAGAAGCAAAAGCATCAACCCAAAAAGATGCAGGAATATAAGCACCAAATAACATAGCAAGGCCTGTTTCGGTAACGTGTCGGTGCTTTCTTTCAGCTCTACCGTTTTGCTGAGGTGTGTAAGGACAATAAATTTGTTGATGAGTACCATTCTCATTAAATAAGGCTTGAACTTGATGACTGAGAAATTCGCCACCACCATCGCTTTGAAAATTTTTGAGTTTGGTGGAAAATTGAGTTTGGAAAAATGCCAAAAAGGATTTTAGAACTTGCGAAAAACCACTTTTAGCTTTAAGAGGATAAAACCAAGTAAAACCTGAGAAGTCATCAATAAATATAGCATAGTATCGATAACCATCATTAGATAAAACTGGTGTGGGTCCCCATAAATCACAATGAACCATATCTAAAACATGTGAAGCCCGTTTTGCATTCAACACAAAAGGTAAGCGATGTTGTTTAGAAATTTGACAAGAAGAACAAATACCCGGTTTAGGTAAATTAGAAGTGACTAATAAACTTCCAGTCTTATTCAAAGCAAAAATAGTATCATAATTTGCATGAAGTAGTCTAATATGCCATAATTCAAAAGATGTATGTACCTTGGAGGTGGTAGTCAAAAGTGCTTGTAATGTTGGGCTGAGAATGTAAAGCCCATTCTCATGTATGTCGTGGCCCAGTACCTTCTTTGTCATTCAGTCCTGAAGATTAAAAAAGTTGTTAGAGAACAAGACATCAATTAGGTAATTATTTGTTAGTTGACTAATAGAAAGAAGTTTCTTAGAAAGGTGTGGAACCACAAGAATATTTTTCAAAGGAATATTAGGAGAAATATGAGTAGTTCCAATATGAGAAATAGGGAGAACATTACCATTACCAAAAACGACCCTATCATGTTCTGTATATGGTTGTGCATGATCTAAATGAGATGTTGAGGGAGGCATATGAGCCATAGCTCTAGATTCAGCATACAAGTCGGGAGATTGATCAGAAATATTGTAGGTGGATTTGAAGGTCCGGGCAAGATTAACATCGATTTGTGAGGAAGCATGTTATTGAAATGTGGCAAGTTTAGGACAGGCAGATGCATAATGGTCGTCGATTCTGCATAACTGGCAGTGGGGAGGACGGCGACCACGTCCTCGTACACCGGAGAAACCTCGACCATGTCGACCTCTAGAACCAGATCTACGTCTTGTAGAGGACTATTGTTGAGCATTGAAGGCAGCAATAGGTAGGGTAGATCCATGAAGAGAAACCAAGAAGACCTCATACCCTTTAGCCCTAGAAACAAGATCGATAAAGGAGGGCGATGGTTTTCGACTAAGAAACCCTAGCCTCCCTAACCCTATTTTCGAGAATAGGAGAGCCTTTTTAGGGTTTTATCTTGTTTCCATAACTATTATTTAGGAAACCTTAAATTTAAATAATTAAAACCTTATAAAACCCAACCCTGTTTTCAAAAATTAGAGGGTTTGGATTATGATTAAATTTAAATTATTTTATTAATTGTTTAATTTAAATAATTAGTTAATCCATAGAGGATTTAATTAATTAAATTAATTTTTTAATTGAAAGATAAAGATAAATCATAATCGGTTTAATATAAATTCATTAAAAGATTTAATTTAAATAATTAATATTTAAGTCATGTATTTTGAAAAGCTTTAAAATACACCTTATATATATATATATATATATATATATATATATATATATATATATACTATTAAAAGTTTAATATATTATATGTATAAGACAAGTCAGTCAATTTCTAGTACGCCTCATTCAAGAAGTCATACTATAAGGGGGTATAACGAAGCGACATATAAAATGATCGTCATTAGGTGTCCACTCTCACCCACCGCTCCCTTGTATGGTGGATGGTCGTTAGCCGAACGGATTTGATAGGACATAATCTCAATAAAAGTATAATGATATAAAAGTACTAGAACTTTCTTTTTAAAATCTCACTCTAGTTACTTTAGGAAAAAATGTGAAAAGTATGCTAATCCATGAAAATGCTCAACATACTTTAATATGTCGTTAGTGGAGTGTGTGTAATGCCCAGTTCCCGGTATGTATTTTAATTTAAAGGTTTTTTTTTTGCATTTTTACTCTGGGACTCGACGAGTGGAGGCCCAACTCGTCGTGTAGATGTGAGTTGTGGGTCGCAGGTGGAAGTATCTACTCGCTGAGTTGGAGGCCCCGACTCGATGAGTAGACCTGTCTGGATGAAACCCTAAATTTTAGGGTTTGCACCCTATTTAAACACTTAAACTGGCCTCTACTCCAGACCCCATTCTCAAAACCCTAATCAGTTGTGAGTGTTCTTGAGCTATTTTGGTGCCATTTTTGTGATTTAAAGCTTGGAGAATGAAGGAAAGGCTTGGAGGTTCAAGAAGAAGGCAGTAGATCCAGAGTCTTGGTTGCATTTCCAGCTTGTTTGAGTTAAGAAGCTTCAACCTTGACTTCCCAATTGTTAAATCTTCTTTAAGGCTTGGATCTTGTCATTTTTAGGGCATTTCTAAGTCACATTCGGGTGTAGAGTGTATAGTAGAGTAATGACTTCAGATCTTGAACCTTGGAGGGTTCTCATGACATAAGGGTGCCAACTTTATGGCCATGAGAGCCCCATGCATCTTGTAGACCTCATTTTTGGACCTTTTGATCTTGAAGACTCATGCATGGACGTAAAGTTCGTGACTTTACGTGCTATATCGACCCTAGGAGGTCAGATCTACAATTTGGATGCAATGAGCTCAACTGAGATCGACTTGGTAAACTTGGACCTTGGGGGACTCAGCGAGTCGCTCTTACGACTCAACGAGTCGGGTAATGGTTCCCTAACCTTTTTCTATTTCTGAGAAATTTGGTTGAGTCTAGAAGAGGACTCAACAAGATGAACGTGAATATGAACTTGAAGATCTAAGGACTCGACGAGTTCAAGGATGAACTCGGCGAGTTCAAGGATGAACTCGTCCAGATTGATATGAAGATGAACTCGACGAGTCCAAGGAGGGACTCGACGTGTTCAAATGGAAGGTCCCGATTCTGTATGAAGGAGAACTCGACGAGTTCTTGAAAGACTCGACGAGTAGGATCGAAGTTCCAGTGTTTTGTGGATTATGGAACTCGACGCGTTGGTGGACCAACTCGGCGAGTTGAGTCAACCAGATGTCGACTTTGACCAAAAGTTGACTTTGACCAAGGCGTTGACCTTGACTTGGATTTTGACCTGAGTTGACCCTTGAAGCGTTAAGAGTATGAGATAGTAATTAAGGAAGAATGTCATGTGTAGGAGTTTGAGAGGTGTTGATCTCATCATCGAGGACAGTTCAGTTTCGGCACGACATTGAGGTGAGTTACCTTCCAGTAGAAGTGGGTCTACGGCCACACTGCCGGCCCACTAGTAGGAGTTGTTGATTAGATGATTGTCTTTGTGATAATTATCTAGGTTTGCTACTACTTGATATGTTTTATATGTTAGCATGATATGAGGATATGTGATAATAGCAGTAGGGGGAATAGTGCCCGTAACACAGTTGTAAGGACCTAAGGGTGGGTCGGGCACCCCAGAATTGCCTGGAAGGGTAGGTCAAGCACCCCAGAACTGCTTGACATGGGAAGGTCAGGCACCCCAGAAATGTCTGGCAGGGTAGGTCGGGCACCCCAGAATTGCCCGGCAGTATGTATATTGTATGGTTTGTAGTATGATGGGGGAACTCACTAAGATTCGTGCTTACAGTTTTTAGTTTTGTTTCAGGTACCTCTTCAGCGAAGGGGAAGGAGCCGGCACGGTAGCAGCGCATCACACACATATGATTTCCGCATTTTGAGATCCATGGGATTGTACTCTGACATTATTACTATTTGATGATATAGTTTGAGACACATGACTATGTTGTATGAAATGATATGAATCGATGATGTTTTTTAGCAAACTCTTTTATAAGTCACTTAATTAAAAACAAAATTTTTGGTCTTGAAAATTGGGATGTTACAAGATGGTATCAGAGCCTTGGTTTGAGGGATTCGGACGCACCTTCGGGGGTGTCTGGACTCAAATCGAGGGTTTAAAAGATTTTTACAAGAAAATAACTTTCCTAAAATTTAAAGTAAATAGGTTTTGAGAAAGAACAAGGTGTGTGATGCGTGCAACCGGCCGAGCTCAAGTAAGTTTTCCCCAAGATACCCATGCATGTTATGTTATGATGTGATATGATTATGAGAACTACATGCTAGATTAGGGCTAAGGATCTAGGAGTGATGCCTTATATGCCTGTTGTCTTTGTATGAGAACTGAATGCTAGGTTAGGACTAAGGATCTAGGAAGATGCCTTACATGCCTGTTATATGTGCTTATTGAGTTATATGTTAGAACTACGATATGATGGCCTGAATAGGGTATGCTTAGTATGGTTAATCAATGCTTGAATGCTGCTTGCTTTGTGCTATTAGGAGTTCTAGTTATCTTTAGCTAACTAGTAAACCGATACGTTAAGTTACATATTGAGAAGACTAAATAATTTCAGAAGGTTAGGTCTAGCCCTATTGCGTAGCTCTTGTTTGAGTCCAACCGTTGTAGGGTAGGACCTCTCATTCGAAGAATTTTCTGGTCTTAGTGATATGTAATGGTATTCACAAGCTAGTTAGGTAAAGGTGGCAGGAATTCCTTATGCGGTTGATGGCGAAGAATAGGTTGGAGGGTTACCCTAGGGTAAGCCTAGGATGAGATTAGTGCAGCAAGTAGTAGTAGTGAAAGGGACTTGGTGAATTCAAGGAAATCCTTGAGGAAAGTACGGATAGATGTGGAAGGTAGTATGGGCCCATACTACTGAAAGCAGAGGATCCGTACTCGAGTCAAGGAAGGCTGAGATAGAACCAGGGAACTTGTAGTATGTGAGACCTCCTGAGGTTATGTATGAGCCTGACGATTATGTGTTTTGTTTCAGAATGGTGATGATTACGCGACACAGAGGAGGAGGTTCAGGGTTAGGATCAGGTTCAAGTTCGGGATTCGAGCCAGTGGATGGGGGATTATGCGAGTTCATCGCGTCTGAGATCACGAAAGGAATCCTTGAGTCGACCCCGGTGATTTTCGGGTCGATAAAGGAAGGGATTATCGAGCTGATGGAGGATCGCCTCAGGGTGTTTAGGAGTGACGCGGCGTCTAGCCAGTCAGGGGCGCGCACACTGTCCTTTAAGGACTTCCGGGGATGCGGTGCACCAGACTTCCACGGGATGAAGGACCCTATTGTTGCCAGGAGATAGATTGCAGACATGGAGTCTACCCAGTTGACGAGCTTCTGCCCTGAGGGGTCGAAGGTCTGTTACGCTGCAGGATGTTTGAGGGATAGGGCTAGAGATTGGTGGGAGTCAGATGGTGATTCTTTGGGGGCCTCAGCCATTGAGGCTATTGTCACACCCCCAAACCAGAACGGCGGAAACGTTCGGGGGCGGAGGACTTCAGGTAAGTATCACAACACATGCAATATAGTAATCAAAGTACAAACAACCATTGCATTAATAAGTATAAGTTTTACATAAGTGTTTAAACATTACATATTCAAACACCAAAGTAGGTACAGTAGAAGACAAGAGTCGCGGTACGGTACTAGGTAGTCTTCTCAAAAGCTTCGGGAGTGTACCTGTCTACTGGATTCCTGAGAATAGAAGTTATTTGGAAAGAGTAGATCAGCATTTAAGCTGGTGAGTTCATAAGTATTTTAGTTCTGTTAAGTATACTCTAAGTTCTTTGGAAAAGTTCACTGGTTCCTCTAGAAAATCCTATATTTCCTAAGGTGATAGACTGATAACCTCAATAGTTTCCCTCTGTAATTACTTAGTTTATACTAATTATATATAACCCAATATCGAATGGACAGTTAAATGGGTGTATCTGCCCTAAGCCCACAACCAAACAAGGAATAGGAAGTAAGGCGGAAGTCACACATTTCACTGTCAATCGGATATTACTTATGTATAACTCTGATGTAAAAATTAAGGAATTATAGAATTAACCCCTAAAGGTCCTTTATGTTATACTAGTTTACAGAAAGTGAATGACTAAGTTTCCATTTGTAAAAGTGGTTTAATCCCATAAACCGTTTCATTTGTAAAAGTGGTTTAATCCCATAAACCGTTTCCTTTGTAAAAGTGGTTTAATTCCATAAACCGTTTCCTTTGTAAAAGTGGTTTAATCCCATAAACCGTTTCATTTGTAAAAGTATTCTTAGTTATATCCGTTCTACAGTAAAAACATTAGTATTAATCCTGGAAAATATTATATTATCCATAATATTGCTTTGTGGTTTTAAATGTTCCAAAACCAGAAGTACAAGTATATTTGCCATACTTGATTTCATGATACGTAGCTTTTACTGTAAGTAAAAACTAACAGAAGGTATATTTGGTCAAGATGTAATTATCTTTTCTTACTGTTTTAAGAGAAGTATATTACTTAGTAGTTTACTCGTTGTTTTATCCATGTGAGTTCTATTAACCATACTGATATGACTGATGTGCCTGCTGCGACGTTCTTCAGGCGTCGAAAACGATATGATATTTGACACCCTAGGCCTGCCAGCCAAACTGTAGCGAACAGTAAAGGTGCGGGATTGTCAGTCAAGACTTAGGGGGTGAAAAGGTGAAAAAGGATGAATTTTGGGGAGAAAAATCTCTCAAATCCGAGAAGTCTCGCACCCTTTATATAGGGGTGCGAGGGTTCGGCCGAAGGGTGAGTCATCGGACAGGTGGCGAATGCGAAGGCGAATCAGCTAGGCACGCGTCGGTCATGCGAAGGGGACACGGGTCCGAGGCTCGGTCGTGTTGGCTTCTGAGATGACCGAACTTCGGTCCAATGGGGAGGTGCCACGAGGGTCCGAGGGGTGTCCGAGGGGTGTCTCCTGCGAGGGTGTCCGAAGGTAAGTGGACCGCGGCTTTGGTCGCATCAGAAGGCGCCACGCGAGACTGCGGTCCAATCAGAAGACGCCACGTAGCAGACACGTGGAAGCCTCGCATACGAGGGTAACGTGGCCGAAGAGGGTCCATGCGAAAATTCCCGGTTTTCAACATTTCTTGATTTTCGTGCCAAAAACTTGCGAAATTCATAACTTTCGCATACGAGCTCCGTTTTTGGCGTTCTTTATATGCATTCGTAGGTAAAATTATATGCTACGACTTTCGTTTAGACTTCGTCGGCTAATTTTGAATTTATTTTTAATATTATTATTTTTAACAGAGCGGGACAGGAAATCCGTTAAAAATTCATAACTTCTTCATCCGACGTCCGTTTTCGTCTGTCTTTTTACCGTTGTACTACTTTTGACGAGACCTTCGATTCTTGTTTAAGTTGTGTCGGCTAAATATCGATCGATTTATATTTCGAATTTTTAGCTGTCTACTGCTAAACTGAAACTTAGAAAAATCATAACTTCCTCATACGAAGTCAGATTTTTACGTTCTTTTTATGAACGTTCTCGGTTTAACATATTCTACAAATTTCATTTAGATTGTTAAGGCTAAAAAGACTTTTATCGAAAATTCACTTTTTACACTGAACAGTGTTTTGCCGGTTTTGTCGCGGATTTTCGATTGGTCATAACTTCTTCGTTATAACTCGGATTTCAGTGTTCTTTATATTTTTGGAAACCTTGTTACAATCTCTACCACTTGGTTCATCCCAATCACGATTATTGATCAATTTATTTTTGACCTAAACTTGACTGGTGTCACAGCTATGACCAGGTTTAGGGCTGAGTTTGCGCCGGCTGTGGAGCTTCAGCAGCTGGCGAGAGAGTTTTTTGACATGAGACAGACTACTGAGACGGTGGCGGAGATTACCGCCAAGTTTCAGGAGAGGGCCTTATTGGTGGCTCAATATGTAGGAGATGAGGAGATGCGGAAGACCCGCTATCATGACATGTTGAGAGATGATATTCGGGAGCATGTCAGCTACTCGACATGCCCAACCCTGGATTCCATGATTGCCAGGGCAAGGGAGAGGGAGATTGATTTAGAGCACCTCAGGAAGAGGAAGGCAGAGATGGAGCAAGGTACTGGGGTTTCAGGGAAGAAACCCAAGGGATCCAACACTAGGTCGCAGGGCCAGCCGGGCCAGAGTCGCTGCAGGAAATGCGGTAGACCGCATGAGGGAGCTTGTAGATTGGGATCATCGGGCTGCTACAAGTGCGGAAAGACGGGGCAATGCATAACCAACTCATAGGCAACAAGACATATCTCTAGGTTTGAAGACTTATATGATATTACCATCTCGCGATCACTCGAGATAAATTCCATGAAGTGATACCAGCGAGCGTGGGTTGAATCCAATACTCAGAACTTATGAGCACTCATGAGTGTTGAGGCCATGTCCAACAACTTAGACCTCTACAACCACCTCATTACAGTCTTACTTCATATCTACTTCCAACATATGACTGACTGTGGATAATTTGAATAATATGTAAAACACAACATAAATATTCTGGAAGTCAAAACATGCAAAAGAAATAATAGTAAACGATTGACAAAAGATAGCAACACTTTACTCATAAATAAACACAACTTTTATTCATCATCAAATGTCAATTACACTTTACAAATTTCAAAATTATCTAACTACTAAAACTAATATCATCCTTCAGCCCTATGCTCCTTGCATGCTGAAGATGCTTAACCCTACCCAGTCCCTTCGTGAGGGGATCTGATGGGTTCTCATCCGATGATACCCTCTTTGCCACGAGGAGTCCTTCTTCTATTCGATGTCTGATGAAATGGTACTTTCTGTCAATGTGTTTGGATCTCCCGTGATCCCTTGGTTCCTTCGCTAAGGCAACTGCACTTTCACTATCACAGAAAATATCTATGGGCTCCTTTATAGCTGGTACAACTCCAAGGTCTCCAATGAAGTTCTTCAGCCATATTGCCTCCTTTGCTGCCTCGCTTGCCGCTATATACTCTGATTCGCAAGTTGAATCAGCCACTGTCTCCTGCTTGGAACTTTTCCAAGAAATTGCTCCTCCATTTAAGGTAAATACCCAGCCCGACTGAGAGCGGAAAGTATCCCTATCAGTCTGGAAGCTAGCATCACTGTACCCTACAACTCTCAAGTCATCACTCCCACCAAGGGAAAGGACCCAGTCCTTAGTCCTCCGCAGGTACTTGAGAATGTTCTTTACCGTCGTCCAGTGAGCCTTACCAGGGTTCCCCTGATACCTGCTAACCATGCTCAAAGCAAAGGCTACATCAGGACGAGTGCTGGTCATAGCATACATGATCGAGCCTACTGCAGAAGCATAAGGTACTCGACTCATTTCTGCTATCTCAACCTCAGTACTCGGGCTCTGAGTCTTACTCAATCTAGCGTTACTCTGGATGGGTAACTCTCCTTTCTTGGAATCTTGCATGCTGAACCTCTTCAGCACCTTATCCATGTATGTACGCTGACTAAGTCCAATTAGTCTTTTACTCCGGTCTCTCAGAATCCTTATCCCTAGAATATAGGCAGCTTCCCCTAGGTCTTTCATAGTGAAACACTTCCCAAGCCAGGACTTCACTTCCTGCAAGGTTGGGATGTCATTTCCTATGAGTAGTATGTCATCCACATACAGTACCAAAAAGCTAACTATACTCCCACTAGCCTTGACATATACACAAGATTCATCTTCACTCATTGAAAAGCCAAACTCTTTGACTTTGTCATCGAAGCAAAGGTTCCATCTGTGGAAAGCGGTTTTGACATCCAGGCTGACTCATGTAAACATCCTCAGCCAACTTCCCATTAAGGAAAACGGTTTTGACATCCATTTTCCATATTTCATAGTCATGAAATGCAACAATGGCTAATAATACCCTAATAGACTTAATCTTGGCTACTGGTGAAAAGGTCTCATCATAATCAACTCCTGGAGTTTGAGAAAAGCCCTTTGCAACCAGTCGCGCCTTATAAGTGTGTACATTACCATCCATGTCGGTCTTCTTCTTGAAGATCCATTTGCATCCAACTGTATTACAACCTGGTACATTGTCAACCAAGTTCCAAACTTGATTGTCATACATTGACTGTATCTCGCTGTCCATTGCCTCTTTCCATTTAGCAGACTCGGGACCTGCCATGGCTTCCGCATAGCTGTTAGGTTCATCCATACTTACCAGTGTCTCACCTTCCGCAGTAATATGGAAACATAGTAGTGCTCAGGTGCATTCCTAACCCTTGTGGAACCTCTCAGAGGTACATACTTGTCAATTGGATCAACAAGCGTTTCCTCCTCAAGTTGACTGCTAGGGTTTGAGGTTCCTTCACCACTTGACTCTTGAATTTCTTCAAGGTCAATTTGCCTTCCACTGTTTCCTTGGCTTATGAACTCTCTCTATCGGAAGACAGCCCTCCTTGCTACAAAGACCACATTCTCACTAGGTCTGTAGAAGAGGTAACCAAAGGATTTATGTGGGTAGCCGATGAAAATACACCTCTCACTTCGAGGTTCGAGCTTATCGTGAGTCTCGCGCCTTACGAAAGCCTCGCAACCCCAAATCTTGATGTGGGCTAGATTAGGAACTTTTCTAGTCCACATCTCGTGAGGTGTTTTGGCAAACTTCTTTGTACGGACCAGATTAAGGATATGGGCGGCAGTCTCTAAGGCATACGCCCAGAATGAGATTGGTAGCGAAGCTCGACTCATCATGGAACGAACCATGTCCAATAAGGTTCGATTACGCCTATCAGCTACACCATTCAATTGTGGTGTCCTGGGAGGTGTCAATTGTGAGACAACCCCACATTCCTTAAGATAGTTGAGGAACTCTGTACTAAGATACTCACCACCACGATCGGATCGAAGCATCTTAATGTTCCTGCCCAATTGATTCTCTACTTCCTGTTTAAACTCTTTAAACCTATCGAAAGTATCTGACTTATGCTTGATTAAGTAGACATATCCATATCTACTATAATCATCTGTAAAAGTCACATAATAACGATTAGCATCCCTTGTGGCAGTTTTGAAGGGTCTACACACATCTGTGTGCACTAGATCCAACAAACCTTCACCCCTAGCACAGGAACCTGTGAAGGGTGACTTTGTTATTTTTCCAAGTAAGCATGATTCACAACTATCATCTGACTTTAGGTCAAATGACTCCAAGACTCCATCCTTTTGGAGTTGGCCTATGCGTTTCTTGCTTACATGTCCAAGACGACAATGCCATAATGATGCTTTATCCAAGTTATTATCATTAGTAGAATCAATATACAACACATTATTTCCTAAATTATCTACAACAGACACAGCTTCATACACACCATCACAAGGTAATGCTTTAAAATAAAACACATTATTGAAGAAAGCATTTATTCCACCAACTTCATTATCAAAAGAAAAAGTAAACCCTTGTTTGTGCAAAGCATGAAATGAAATAACATTTCTTGTCATTTCTGGCGAATAACAACATTTATTCAAATCTAAAGTAAACCCACTACTTAGCAACAAAGTATAAACTCCAATCTTGGTGACAGATGAAACTTTCCTATTCCCCATGATCAAGTTTATTTTTCCATGCTCCACATTCTCACTTCTTCTTAGTCCCTACAAATTAGAACAAATATGAATACCACAGCCGGTATCAAGGACCCAAGAGTTTGAATAGGGTGAGTTATTTGATAATATAGTGTAAATACCTGCATGGTTGGGTTTTACTTTCCCATCCTTCAAATCTTGCTGGTACTTTGGGCAGTTCCGCTTCCAGTGCGCCTTTTCATGGCAATAGAAGCATTCAGCCTCTTTTGGATCAGAAGAAGGAGTGACAAAACCTTTCTTGGTTCCGCTCGAAGAGGATCCATCAAGGGTCTTACCCTTGGTACCCTTCGAAGGGTTCTTCCTCTTTTTCCCTCTACCTTTCCCGATTGCCAGGACAGGTGCTGAGTTTGGAGTAGGAGTAGGAGTGGTAACAACCGACTTATCTTCAAGACCTGATTCTGCGGTCTTTAGGAGTCCCTGAAGTTTGCTGAGGGTGACTTCTTCCTTGTTCATGTGGTATGTCATGCGGAAATGATCATAACACGATGGTAAGGAGTGCAAAATGATATCTATTGCTAACTCCTCTGGGAAGTTCACATTCAGCTTCATCAAACGGTCCACATACCTTTGCATTTTCTGCATGTGGCCCGTGATGGGTTCACCATCTTTCATTCAGGTTGTTATCATGGAGGAAATGATTTCATATCGCTCTTGATGAGCACTCTGATGGTAGCGGACCATCAAATCCTGGTGCATCTCAAAAGGATAGTAGTCCTCATAGGACTTTTGGAGCTCGGCTGTCATAGTGGCCATCATGATGCATGCCACTTTGGTAGCATCTATTTCATGTGCCTCATATTCAGTAAGCTCCTCAGGAGTAGCAGTCGGCTCGGGTACCTTAAGCTCCTTGTCGAGAACATATTCTTTGTTCTCATACCGAGTGACCATCCTGATGTTCCTGATCCAATCTGTAAAGTTGGATCCATCAAAGATGACTCTCCCACAAAGGTTCATGAGATAGAAGGAGCCGGTAGGGTTTGAGCCAGAAGCAACATTATTGGAAGACATCTGAAAAGAAGAAAAGATAAGATTAGTTTAGATATAAAGATAGTCCTTAATAAAACACCCAAATGTAATATTAAGGCTAGGATCCAATCACAATATATTATAACTTAGAAGAGGGATGCCGTAATCTAAGCTAAAACATATTTGAAAGGTAGGTGAATGACGATTCACCAATTTCCACCATGGAAAAATGAAATATATAAATTATTAGGTTTTATTTGATTTTTAGAAACTCCTAGATTCTTTTGAGATTCATTGAACTTTTCAATAGCATGTTTCAATCTCGAGTGTGCCCTTCATGTTTTGTGACTGGGATACCGATGATCACAAAACAAGGTGTGAAGTAACCATGCAAATTACTAGGTACCCTTAATGTTTTTCACTTAATCGATGTGCCGGTTAACCACACGCGCTCCACCGACCTATGAATAACCTTAAGTCACCCTTTGCCTACCTTGTTAAGTCCAAGTTAGTGTGCCGGTTAACCACACACGCTCCATCAACGACTTAATCAAAGTGCAAAGTGTAATTTCATGGGTTAGCACCTTATTCACATTTTTCCTAAAGTAACTAAGATTGGGAATTTATAAAAACATTTAGTTACTTTATAATAATCATTATACTTTTAATGAGAATTTTAAGTCATTGTCCTACCCGTTCGGCTAACGACCCTCCACCAGTCAAGGAAGCGGTGGGTGAGAATGGACACCCATTAAGCTGCCATTTTATAGGCAACAACCTTATACCCCCCTTATGGATCGGCTTCGTGAATGAGGCCTACTAACGGTAAAACGACTTTGATCTTATACATATATATATATATATATATATATATATATATATATATATATATATTATTAACTTATAACATTATAAAGTATAAGGGTTGAATTTTAACTTTTAAAAATCTAGGGGTTGGAACTTAAACTTTACTAGATGACTTTACATGTTCCAAAACTTAAGGGCAAGTTTTGTAACTTTACAAAACCTTTCAATTCATAACTTATGAGTTATTAAAATGAAGACTCTTCATTTTTTGTAACTTATGTGTTATTTTAATGGCTTTAAAACAAAGAGGCTTTTGGTTATCCATAACTTGAGGACAAGTTATGGACTCCATTAAAACACATAAAGATCATGAATTCAACATTAAACAAGTAATCCCTATGATCTATCAAGAACTCATAAGAACATGAATAATCATATCAAAATTTCAAGAACATATGAACACATATAATCATGTAATTTTGATATTAGCCATTGTAAATGGATTAGAACAATCATTACACCATCTAAAACAAGTTTAATAACACCAAAACAGTTTAGGGTAATGTTTCTAGTCCATTTGCAGCAACAAAAGTCGAAAATCTGCACTCTGCCTGGCCAACTCGTCGAGTGCAACAACTGACTCGCCGAGTTGGTTGCAGATACGCTTGGACTCGTCGAGTCCCCCCATGGACTCGGCGAGTCCCCTGTGCAGACAACAAGAATTTCAACTTTTTTCACTATTTTGCATCAAGTATCAACAAACAAGCCTAGGCTCTGATACCACTGATGGGTTTTGAGCATTCTAACACTCCTAAGTGTACATGCAACCCTAGAAAAACCTTGGATATATGTTTGTCTAAAATACATGCAAAATACTTTTTCCAAGGCTTATAATCCTATCTAGCATACATGGGGAACTTTAATCATAAAAGATGGCTAGAATTACATACCTTGTAGTTTTTTTGATTCCTCGAAAACCTTGTGAGCCTAGCACCCCAAGTGTGATGCCTCAAATGTTTCACACAACACCAAATGCTCTTGGAATAAACTTTGAGAGAATTTGCTAACACTTGAAATCGGCCTTGCCCTCTTGACTCACTAGTGTAGCCGATTTTGGTTGCTAGAAGCATGCTTATATAGTATGTTGCATTAGGGTTACACCATGTAAACCCTAATGTAACATGGCTCTTCATTTCCATGACCCATGAGTTTGTAACTCCCATGGAGCATCCTATGGACCTTAGCCCAACTAGATAATCCATGGAGCATCTAGCCCACTATACAAGTATGGGTGATTTACACAATCAACCCATATATTTAATTAGTCTCCTTTTTGATCACTTAATTAATTCTGGATTAATTCTTGATCAATACTAATTAAATAATATTATTAATATATTAGAACTTATAATATATTAATAAACCATAAGTGTTATTTCTCTCATTTTAGTCTATCCAATTGCATGATGCCATGCAACCCAAATGGACCATGCCGGGTTGGGTCAAGTACATACCAGAAATAGTTATGGACTTAGACACCTTATCCAACAAAGAGGCCACAGCGTTGACCAACTTTATGCTCAGCAGCGAGGGCTAGGCGCTACCTTCAGCCGGGTTGCGCCAGATATGTCGCCTACGTCATGGATACCCGGGAGGAGGGTAAGGCAACTGTGATTGATGTGCCAGTGGTGCGAGAGTACCCGGATGTGTTTCTAGAGGATTTTCCTAGGATACCTCCGGAGAGACAGGTGGAGTTTAGGATCGACCTGGTCCCTGGTGCGGCTCCGATAGCCAAGGCACCGTATCGGTTGGCTCCTACCGAGATGCATGAGTTGTCTACACAGCTGCAGGAGCTGTTAGACAAGGGATTCATTAGACCGAGCAGTTCACCCTGAGGAGCCCCGATCCTGTTCGTGATGAAGAAGCACGGATCACATCGGATGTGTATAGATTACCGAGAACTGAACAAAGTAACGGTGAAGAACCGTTACCCACTCCCAAGGATTGATGATCTATTCGACCAGCTACAGGGAGCATCTTGGTTTTACAAGATAGATTTGCGTTCAGGCTACCATCAAATGAGGGTCAGAGACGAGGATGTACAGAAGACTGCGTTCCGGACTCGCTATGGCCACTACGAGTTCGTGGTGATGCCCTTTGGGCTCACCAATGCTCCTGCCGCGTTCATGGATATCATGAACCGCGTATGCTGGCCGATGCTTGATCGGTCTGTGATAGTTTTCATCGATGAGATCTTGGTTTATTCGAATACGCAGGAGCAACACGAGGAGCACTTGCGAGAGGTGCTAGATACCTTGAGGAGGGAGAGCTTGTACACCAAGTTCTCCAAGTGTGAGTTCTGGTTGCACGAGGTGCAGTTTCTTGGGCACCTTGTCAACCAGAACGATATTTTGGTTGACCCGGCCAAATTGGAGGCCGTAATGAGATGGGAGGTTCCGAAGTCTCCATCTGAGATTCAGAGTTTCCTAGGATTGGCGGGCTGTTACCGGAGATTCATTCAGGATTTCTCCAAGATAGCCGTACCCTTGACCCGGCTGACGGGGAACCTACTCCCAACCAAACCCTAGGGGTTGTGACTTCCTTGATACGCATATGGGTCCTGTGATTTCAGTAGTACGAGCCCATACTACCTTCCACACCTACCCATATTTGTCTCAAGTATCACCACAACACCCTACAATATACATATACATAGCGAGAGCTCAATTGTCACTCCTAGAGGAATGCTAAATATCTCTTGACTGGCCTCCCGGCCTCGCACAACCCACCCTACCACCAACTGCCACACGACTCTCCATTGGTGCTAGTTAACCATTGCATGAATACAATCACATGCCGCACGGCTTAAACAATCTTAGGCTAAAAGATTCAATCCTACAACAGTTGGACTCAGACGAGAGCTGTGCAGCAGGACCAAATCCCTTACCCTAAGACCATTTAACCCCTGTAGCATGTGACTTAGAGTATTCACCCAATAGTTAGTTCACACACGAAAGAGTCATAAAACAATCAATGAGGTAATCTACATAAGATAAGGCATCAAAGGTCAGGCCGTTCTATCATACAATTCCTGAGGATCCCTATCTTATCACTAGCATGTTGTTCTAACATATCATATAATCAAATAACTGTATGGTATTTTGGGATCTACTTACTGGCTCCGGCTGATCGTACACCCTGCATCCTCCTTTACTTATTTTGAAAACCTTTTGAAAAGAAATCATTTTGAAAATCCTTTCCTTGATTTGAGACTGGAGTTACACGAGTGTTCCTCCAATTCACTCAAACCAAGGCTCTGATACCAACTTGTAACACCCATAAAATTCAAGCCAATTTAAAACTTTTAAAACATTTCCAAAACCATTAACTATTTCAAAACTTGTTTTCAAAGTGTAACATATCAGAGTATCCCAGAAACAAAGTCATAAAAAGTGAGGAGTTGTACGATCACGCCTTTGTCTTGCCACGATCTCCTGATGAACCTGAAACAATAAACTGAAACTATAAGCCCGAAAGCTTAGTGAGTTACCCCCAAAATACCCATATACACAACCATACACATAAAGCAATGAACAACATACTATGGGTCCAGTCAATCATCGGGTTGGAATACCCCTGGCCCTCAACCATCGGGTTGGAATGCCAACATACTACGAGTCCAATCATCCTCGGGATGGAATACTCTCGGCCCACAACCATCGGGTTGGAATGCCCACACACCTATAGATACAAAAACTACTATGGCTCCAATCATCCATCGGGATGGAATACCCCAGGCCCTCAACCATCGGGTTGGAATGCCAACCTACTATGAGTCCAATCATCCTCGGGATGGAATACTATCGGCCCACAACCATCGGGTTGGAATGACCACATACGATCAATCAAACATGTGTACCTATATCAGATAATTATATAACAGTCTATAAGACAACATACTAGGGCCCTATCATCCTCGGGATGGGATACCCTCCACTACTGCTCAATCATGTGCGCATATAACAGGAAATCTCCTACTAGCATACAGACAGTCAGACCAAACTATAGGTCACTAAGCATAACCACATCCTATCTACCAGGATGCCGAGCTAACATATCACAATAGTAACTATCTCAAATAACAAATCAAAGGGCCGGCCTTGGTGCCTTAGACCCTTGAGTATAGTGAGGATAACTCACCTTGCAATTGCCGAACTGAATAGATAAGATCAAATCCTCAGATCACAGCCACGAACTCCACCACCTAACACTATGATGGGACCACATCTATGAATGCCCAATTACTAGAATACCGTTGGGAGTCAAACTGGTCAACTCTTGGTTAAAGTCAAAGTCAACAGCTGAGGTCAAAAGTCCATGTTGACCTGACTCGCCGAGTGCACTATACTGACTCGTCGAGTTCTTCCAAACTCACAGAGTCATGAAACCCTCGCTGACTCGCCGAGTCATCTCCCAGACTCGCCGAGTTGAATCACAACTCAGGACTCGTAACCCTAATGTGACTCGTCGAGTCGGGCGGCCCGACTCACCGAGTTTCTTCTCCCTAATCCATAATCCAGCGATTCTAAGCTAACCAATTGTTCCAAATTGTAGATCCAACCTTCTAGGGCATGCTTCTCACGTAAAGGTGCAAACTTTACGTGTATGCAAGGATATTTTGGCTCAATACAAGCTAGGGAGAAGGTCATGACAAGAATGCTCACAAACAAGCTAAAAGGCTGATACTATATGATTTCATGGACCAAGACAAGTCTAGATCTGAAGTTGCAACCTCAGATCTAGACCCAAAACCCGAAATGGATCCTAAACATGCTAAGTGGCCCCAAATCTCATCCATGAATAGATCTAGATACAACAAGTTCAAGGTAACGACCTGTTACCTTCATACTGATGCCACTGAGCAGAGAAATCGAATCCACCAGCTCCTCTATGATCTTCTTAAACTCCAAGCCTTCTTCTTGCAAAAACACACTTCCCTCCTTCACAAACTCAAAATGGGGTTTGGATCGGTTAGGGCTGCTTCTGGACGTCAAGGGGTGATAAGGGGGCTGAGGTAAGGACTTAAGGTCCTTTAAATAGGGTGCAAACCCTAAAATTAGGGTTTTCTCTTCCCAGCACCAACTCGTTGAGTCCAGCCGCCGACTCGGCGAGTTGGTCACTTAACACGTGGCCAGAACACGCTCCGACTAGACGATTAGGCATACCTACTCGCCGAGTAAACTCCTTAAATTAAACATAAGCCCCGAAATCATACTTCTGAAGTTTGGGATGTTACAACTCTCCCCCACTTAAATTAGGGTTCGTCCTCGAAGTATGCTGCAGTACACGATTTTTAGGATAACACTCCTGCATTGCAGCCTCCGACCACCCTGCCAACTCAGGTCTCTTCAGAAACTACCATCGCATCTTTTCTACGACAAATCCTTCCTGAATCTAGTCCCTTTCCGTGCTGACAGGATGATGCATCCTTTAGCTTCTGGGCAACTCCCATGAACAACCAGCTATATCACATAAACACTCATACCTGGCCCAATCAGCCTCGGGCTGGAATACCAGGTACGCCTGCGACGGGTCCAGTCATCCCTAGGATGGTATATCCTCGTATCCTCATGCATGTTTGGCCCAATCAACCCTCGAGTTGGAATACCAAACACATCAGGTCCAATCAATCATAGGGTCCGGTCATCCTCATGATGGAATACCCTAGATTGGAATACCACTACATACATAACCCATGTCTACAACCATACTTGAAATCCAAGGATCTATCCTTGCATCTCCTTCAAACTTCTCTGATTCGATACAACCGAGCACAGCTCACCCAAATCTCAAAAATATGTCCAATCCGAACGCGCTCCTACAACAGACATAATCACACAATCTTTATGCCCACAGCCTATGACTGGAATACCCTTACGTGGTCCTCAGCATAGGTCTGGATTGCCTCTGAGCCCACATCATGAGTCTGGTATGCCCTCCCCAGCCCTCAGCTCATGACTGGAATGCTCCTGATGACCGATCGACACTACTGTCGTCACTTCAGTTGCCCAACACTCCGACCCTGCAGATATCCACTTTCCTCCGCCACTCGAAGGGCCTAATCGACGCTCCTCTCATCAACGAACAACATACGATACAAAAACTACTACCACACACGAATCCCAAGACACATCACAATAACTCAAACCATCAACAACATACCTACCACTACCGGCCAACCAGCACGGCACTCATATCTAACCTATATCACCCCCTTCGGGTTAGAATACCAACATGTCTAATCAATTCAACTATTGAGTCGAAAATTCTAAGGGTTTGTTGTCCTACCGCCTCAACCCTACCGCTCCCTTCGAGCCTCCGTGCCTACGACTTACAGTCGGCCCGCACCGGGTATCTTGGCCTACTGCATAGAGCAGGACCACCTCAACCCTATCCAAATACCATAGACGATCATGAGAAAGATCTAACCTGGTTCCCAGAACCTGAATGACAGGATATTGTAATCCCAAACCTTCCCAAAACTGACTAATACCCATTCGGATCCACTCTCAGTCTCCAACTGGAGTATTACCCGATCCAAGAAGATGAAACCTCGGAGACACTCCGAACTGATGGGATCACCAAGATCCTTTGAACTCCGTATGACCTCTAATAACAACTTCCAATCAGCCAAAATACACTGGAGTCCTCAGCCTACTCCAACAGCATGTTCAATACTTGGAACATACCTATTGATTGCTATAGCATAGCAGCCTACTCGATACCCGAACATAGATCTACAACATATACAGAGTCTTTAGCATGACTGGGCCGCCTTACTAGGCCTTCAGCCTATCTGGACCATTCTCAAAACCTTCAGCATGTCTGGACCGCCTCTCCAGGCCTTCAGCCTGTCTGGACCGTTCTCCGAGCCTTCGGCCTGACTGGTACGCCCCACCGGCCTTCAGTCTATCCGGACCGCTCTAAACTTTGAGAATCTCCCTGGGCCATCCCTCCTGGTGCTCTCTCCCATGCATCCTGTTCTCACCCACTTGGGGCTTCGAACTCCTGATCTACTCTGTGGACTATACCCCCGGCCTATCCCTGGGCCTCATGCCGATCGTCCACTCCCTCGGAAAACTACGGTTTGTTCCCTGACCCGCATATCTACCACATACGCTAAATAACCCGCATACCCGTGCTAAATGTACTGCCGAGTCCTGGCAGCTAACAAAACCCTCAAAGTTGAGCACACACTCGACCGAACACCCGTACTGAACTCGATTCATGACTAGAACCCCAACATGGTTCTCCAGATTCCGCTATCAAGCGCCAAGAAGACACGTTTCTCATGCTGGGGAGTTTTACCGAACCCCCATCTAACACGACCCTCAAACCAAACAGCCACTTGGGCCTCCATTTTCCCTGTCGGGTTGTGTAACTCATCCTGTTTCAAAACCTCTCCCGCTTCTGCATCTCGGGGTAACTCTCCCCCACTTAGATTCGACTAAGCTTCCACAACACATGAATTAGAGAAAACAGGCCACTAAACCGATATTACTGCTTATCCATACTTAACAATTTTCCAAGACAAACTAAATACCGATCAAAGACGACTTGATAGTAATATTATTACAGAATAGGGGTTCCCAATTACACACCAGATACTTATTGCGGCTCGGCTTTGACCTCCTGAAGAACGATGACCGCTGGAATCTGAGTTCCTTTCGTCCTCAACGCAGGACAGCTGGACCTGAAATGACCTGGCTGGTGACAGTGAAAGCATATATGATCCTTCTTGCAATCCCGTTGCACATGCCCTCTCTCCCCGCACTTGTAGCACCTGAATTTGTGACAAGCAAATCTGTGGGTTCCCTTACACCTCCTGACCCTCCTGACTTCCAGTAGTTAGGTTAGCTGTCTCCAACTCTCTGTCCTCTGCTGAAAAGTCCCTCCTCCTCTTTCCTAGTTGTGACCCCATCACTGGCACTCCCCCAGTAGCAATCCCGGTAGCAACATCTCTCACAGGTTGCAACGCTGCAACTTGCTCCTCGAACTTGGCGGTCACCCTGGCGGTGACCCGGTCCACGACACCGGATAGTTCTTCTCGCAAAATCTTAGAAACATCCATGAAAATAATCTCCCGTATCTGATCGACAGACAATACTGGCCTAATCTGGCCATTTGCTGGCGATCCTGATCCGGATCCCGCCTCAAATCGATTCGCCATCACCATACTGGACATATACCAGGAAGATATCAGATAATCCGCATACACGATGGGGAACGTACTCCCAACCAAACCCTAGGGGTTGTGACCTCCTTGATACGCGTATGGGTCTTGTGCTTCCAGTAGTACGGGCCCATACTACCTTCCACACCTACCCATATTTGTCTCAAGTATCACCACAACACCCTATACATACATATACATAGAAAGTGCTCAATCCTCACTCCTAGAGGAATTCTAAATATCTCTTGACTGGCCTCCCGGCCTCGCACAACCCACCCTACCACCAACTGCCACACGACTCTCCATTGGTGCCAGTTAACCATTGCATGAATACAATCACATGCCGCACGACTTAAACAATCTTACCCTAAGACCATTTAACCCCTGTAGCATGTGACTTAGAGTATTCACCCAATAGTTAGTTCACACACGAAAGAGTCATAAAACAATCAATGAGGTACTCTACATAAGATAAGGCATCAAAGGTCAGGCAGTTCTATCATACAATTCTTGAGGATCCCTATCTTATCACTAGCATGCTGTTCTAACATATCATATAATCAAATAACTGTATGGTATTTTGGGATCTACTTGCTGGCTCCGGCTGAACGTACACCCTGCATCCTCCTTTACTTATTTTGAAAACCTTTTGAAAAAAAATCATTTTGAAAATCCTTTCCTTGATTTGAGACTGGAGTTACACGAGTGTTCCTCCAATTCACTCAAACCAAGGCTCTGATACCAACTTGTAACACCCATAAAATTCAAGCCAATTTAAAACTTTTAAAACATTTCCAAAACCATTAACCATTTCAAAACTTGTTTTGAAAATGTAACATCTCAGAGTATCCCAGAAAGAAAGTCATAAAAAGTGAGGAGCTGTACGATCACACCTTTGCCTTGCCACAATCTCCTGATGAAACTAAAACAATAAACTGAAACTGTAAGCCCGAAATCTTAGTGAGTTACCCCCAAAATACCCATACACACAACCATACACATAAAGCAATGAACAACATACTATGGGTCCAGTCAACCATCGGGTTGGAATACCCCTGGCCCTCAACCATCGGGTTGGAATGCCAACATACTACGAGTCCAATCATCCTCGGGATGGAATACTCTCGGCCCACAACCATCGGGTTGGAATGCCCACACACATATACATACAACAACTACTATGGGTCCAATTATCCATCGGGATGGAATACCCCAGGCCCTCAACCATCGGGTTGGAATGCCAACCTACTATGAGTCCAATCATCCTCGGGAGGGAATACTCTCGGCCCACAACCATCGGGTTGGAATGCCCACATACGATCAATCAAACATGTGTACCTATATCAGATAATTATATAACAGTCTACAAGACAACATACTAGGGCTCTATCATCCTCGGGATGGGATACCCTCCACTACTGCTCAATCATGTGCACATATAACAGCAAATCTCCTACTAGCATACAGACAGTCAGACCAAACTATATGTCACTAAGCATAACCACATCCTATCTACCAGGATGCCAAGCTAACATATCACAATAGTAACTATCTCAAATAACAAATCAAAGGGCCGGCCTTGGTGCCTTAGACCCTTGAGTATAGTGAGGATAACTCACCTTGCAATTGCCGAACTGAAGAGATATGATCAAATCCTCCGATCACAGCCACGAACTCCACCACCTAACACTATGATGGAACCACATCTATGAGTGCCCAATTACCAGAATACCCTTGGGAGTCAAACTGGTCAACTCTTGGTCAAAGTCAAAGTCAACAGCCGAGGTCAACAGTCCATGTTGACCTGACTCGCCGAGTGCACTATACTGACTCGTCGAGTTCTTCCAAACTCACAGAGTCATGAAGCCCTCGCTGACACGCCGAGTCATCTCCCAGACTCGCCGAGTTGAATCGCAACTCAGGACTCGTAACCCTAATGTGACTCGCCGAGTCGGGTGGGCCGACTTGCCGAGTTTCTTCGCCCTAATCCATAATCCAGCGATTCGAAGCTAACCAATTGTTCCAAATTGTAGATCCAACCTTCTAGGGCGTGCTTCTCACGTAAAGGTGCAAAATTTACATGTATGCAAGGTGATTTTGGCTCAATACAAGCTAGGGAGAAGGTTCATGACAAGAATGCTCACAAACAAGCTAAAGGCTGATACTTTATGATTTCATGGACCAATGCAAGTCTAGATCTGAAGTTGCAACCTCATATCTAGACCCAAAAACCCGAAATGGATCCTAAACATGCTAAGTGGCCCCAAATCTCATCCATGAATAGATCTAGATACAACAAGGTCAAGGTAATGACTTGTTACCTTCAAACTGATGCCACTGAGCAGAGAAATCGAATCCACCAGCTCCTTTATGATCTTCTTAAACTCCAAGCCTTCTTCTTGCAAAAACACACTTTCCCTCCTTCACACACTCAAAATGGGATTTGGATCGGTTAGGGCTGCTTTTGGACGTCAAGGGGTGATAAGGGGGCTGAGGTAAGGACTTAAGGTCCTTTAAATAGGGTGCAAACCCTAAAATTAGGGTTTTCTCTTCCCAGCACCAACTCGTCGAGTCCAGCCGCCGACTCGGCGAGTTGGTCACTTAAGACGTCGCTAGAACCCGCTCCGACTCGACGAGTAGGCATACCTACTCGCCGAGTAGACTCCTTAAATAACACATAATCCCCTAAATCATACTTCTGAAGTTTGGGATGTTACAAACAGTTACCATGCCAGCATAGACCGACCTCCCTTTGAGATTCTCTACTAGAGGAAGTGTAGGACCCCAATATGTTGGGGCGAGGTCGGTCAGAGATTCATGGGGAGTACCGAGGTGGTACTCAAGACTACTGAGACGATCCAACAGGTCCGATGCAGGCTTCAGACTGCTCAGAGTCGGCAGAAGAGCTACGCCGACAAGAGGCGTTCAGATTTGGAGTTCCAGGTGGGAAACATGGTCCTCCTAAAGGTGTCACCTTGGAAGGGTGTCATCTGGTTCAGGAAGCGGGGCAAGTTGGGCCCCAGGTACATCGGTCTGTTTAGGCTTTTGGCTCGGGTAGGTCGAGTTGCTTACCGGTTGGACCTTCCAGCAAAGCTTAGCCAGATCCACAACACTTTACATGTTTCTCAGTTGCGGAAGTGCTTAGTGGATGATTCAGCAGTAGTACCCCTTGAGGATATTCAGGTTGGTGACAGCCTGAACTATATTGAGCGACCCGTAGTTATCCTTGACTGGAAGTCGAAGGATCTGAGGAACAAGAGCGTGGAGTTGGTAAAGTTACGGTGGAAACACCGCAAGGGGTCTGAATGGACTTGGGAGCCGGAGGACGAGATGGGGGAGCACTACCCCGAGCTTTTCACGGATGTAGCAGCAGAGTTCGAGGACGAAGTCTAGAATAAGTGGGGGAGATTTGTAATGTCCAGTTCCCGGTACGTATTTTAATTTAAAGTGTTTGCATTTTTACTCTAGGACTCGACGAGTGGAGGCCCAACTCGTCTAGTAGATGAGAGTTTTGGGTCGCGGGTGGAAGTATCTACTAGCCGAGTCGGAGGCCCCGACTCGACGAGTAGACCTGTCTGGATGAAACCCTAAATTTAGGGTTTACACCCTATTTAAACACTTAAACTCGCCTCCACTCCAGCCTCCATCACCCTCAGACCCTATTCGCAAAACCCTAATCAGTTGCGAGTGTTCTTGAGCTATTTTGGTGCCATTTTTGTGATTTGAAGCTTGGAGGAGGAAGGAAAGGCTTGGAGGTTCAAGAAGAAGGCAGTAGATCCAGAGTCTTGGTTGCATTTCCATCTTGTTTGAGGTAAAAAGCTTCAACCTTGACTTCCCAATTGTTAGATCTTCTTTAGGGCTTGAATCTTGTCATTTTTTAGGGAATTTCTAAGTCACATTCGAGTGTAGAGTGTATAGTAGAGTAATGACTTCAGATCTTGAACCTTGGAGGGTTCTCATGGCATAAAGGTGCCAACTTTATGGCCATGAGAGCCCCATGCATCTTGTAGACTTCATTTTTGGACCTTTTGAGCTTGAAGACCCATGCATGGACGTAAAGTTAGTGACTTTACGTGCTATATCGACCCTAGGAGGTCAAATATACACTTTGGATGCAATGAGCTCAATTGAGATCAACTTGGTAGACTTGGACCTTGGGGGACTCGGCGAGTCGGGTAATGGTTCCCCAACCTTTTTCTATTTCTGAAAAATCTGGTTGAGTCTAGAAGAGGACTCAACAAGATGAACGTGAATATTAACTTGAAGATCTAAGGACTCGATGAGTTTAAGGATGAACTCAGCGAGTTCAAGGCAATGTCCCGATTGGTATGAAGATGAACTCGATGATTCCTAGGAGGGACTCGATGAGTTCAAATGGAAGGACCCGATTTTGTATGAAGAAGAACTCGACGAGTTCTTGAAAGACTTGACGATTAGGATCGAAGTTCCAGTGTTTTGTGGATTATGGAACTCGACGAGTTGGTGGACCAACTCGGCGAGTTGAGTCAACCAGATGTCGAATTTGACCAAAAGTTGACTTTGACCAAGGTGTTGACCTTGACTTGGACTTTGACCTGAGTTGACCCTTGAAGGGTTAAGAGTATGAGATAGCAATTAAGGAAGAATGCCATGTGTAGGAGTTTGAGAGGAGTTGATCCCAGCATCGAGGACAGTTCAGTTTTGGCACGACATTGAGGCGAGTTACCTTCCAGTAGAAGTGGGTCTACGGCCACAATGCCGGTCCACTAGTAGGAGTTGTTGATTAGATGATTGTCTTTGTGATAATTATTTAGGTTTGCTACTACTTGATATGTTTTATGTGTTAGCATGATATGAGGATATGTGATAGTAGCAGTAGGGGGAATAGTCCCCGTAACACGGTCGTAAGGACCTGAGGGTGGGTCGGGCACCCCAGAATTGCCTGACAGGGTAGGTCAAGCACCCGAGAACTGCTTGACATGGGTAGGTCTGGCACCCTAGAAATGCCTGGCAGGGTAGGTCGGGCACCCCTGAATTGCCCGGCAGTATGTATGTTGTATGGTTTGTGGTATGATGGGGGAACTCACTAAGCTTCGTGCTTACAGTTTTCAGTTTTGTTTCAGGTACCTCTTCAGCGAACGGGAAGGAGTCGACATGGTAGCAACGCATCGCACACATATGATTTCTTAATTTTGAGATCCATGGGATTGTACTCTGACATTATTACTATTTGATGATATAGTTTGAGACACGTGACTATGTTTTATGAAATGATATGAATCGATGATTTCTTTTAGCAAACTGTTTTATAAGTCACTTAATTAAAAACAAAATTTTTGGTCTTGAAAATTGGGATGTCACAGTGTGTGTGGTTAAATGGCACACTAATAGGGACTTTAAACAGAAATGATGGACACCTCAAAAATTATCATTTTTAATGGAGCGCATGTGGTTAACCGACACATTAATTAGAGATGATAATTGACATCGAAGTTGCTAAGTGTGTTTGAATGATTATTCACATCTTGTTTGTGATCCTCGCATCCTATTCAAAAATAGAATAGCATAATCTGAGATTAAACATGTCATTGATAAGATTCAATGAATCTGAAAAGATCTAGGAATTTTATAGATTGAAATTGGTGAATTGTTCTACATACCTTCTTAAATTTGCAATAAGATTACGACATCCCTCTTCTTAGTTGTAAATTGTTATATTGGATCCTAGCCTTCAATTTATTATGGGTTAAAATATTGAGCATTTATATCAATTAACTACAACGGTCTCTGTTATATAGATGTTTACTCCAGGAGATTCTCCTTTCCCCTCGTCTCATATTCGCCCTAAACCCTAACCGTAGAAATCGTTTGCCGTCGAAGAGGTGCTTGCGGTCTTGTTTTTATTACATGTGTGTGTGTTGTGGTTGCAACTTTGTGAGGTGTGTGTGTGTATTTTGGTTGGTCGTAAGTCGAGAAGAATGACCATGGCAGCCAACCATGGTGGCTGCCTTTAATGCTTTTTCTACCACCACCAGGCACCGTGTGTTGGTGGTTGTGTGTGTGTGTGTGTGCAATATGGTGTGTGTGCATTTTTTTGTTGCTCAATCTTCCAACAAAAACAACTTCTCTCTACTATCGATCCTCTCTAAGGAGAAATTAGCTGGTCCAAACTACATGGATTGGATGCGAAATCTCAAAATGACTCTTCGATATGAGGACAAATAATATGTTCCCGAAAAACCTCTAGTCGAAGTCGATGAGTCAACTGCTACTCTAGCAGAGCTTGCCACCTATAAAAAACACTATGAAGATACAACAAAGGTTGCTTCCATCATGATTGCAACCATGGTACCTGAGTTGCAAAAGTTCTATTAGGACTATTGGTCATACGAGATGGGCTTGGATATTGCAGAAAGGTTCCACAAGGGAGCGCATCAAGAAAAGTATGAGGTCGTCAAAGCGTTAATGGCATGCAAGTTGAAGGAGGGAGAGTCTATCTATAATCATTTGCGAAGAAATGCAGAGATACATGGAGCGTCTTGAAAGGCTCAATGTGACTTTTGACCAGGATTTGGCCATTGACATGGTCCATAACTCCATGCCACCTTGTTCTGATCAGTTCAACTTGGCTTATCATTCGAACAACACAAAGACAACATTGGCCCAAATCCACAACTTGTTGCAGAGAGCTGAATCAGGGATGAAGAAGAATTAAGTCCCTTCTGCTAGAAGTGCTCCCGTCCTTGCCATTGGGGAAAGCAGAGGAAAAAAGAGGAAGGCTAATCCTAAATCGAACTGGAAAGACAAGGCCCAAGCTGGATCGTCTAGCAGTGGGTTGAAGGAAAATCCCAGTTCAGACATACTTGTTGTTAGTGACCCCAAAGAGGCCACTTGCTACTAATATAATGTAAAGGGCCATTAGAAAAAAAAGCTACCCTAAATACTTTTAAGAAATCAAGTATGGCAAAGTCAATCCATCATCGGCAGGTATATACACTATTCAAGTCAATAACTCACAACTTACTTGTGCTTGGGTCCTTGATACAAGATGTGGATTTCACATTTCTTCTGATATGTAGGGGCTAAGAGAAAGTGAGGAGGTGGAGCATGAAAGAATAAATATGATCATGTGGAATAGGCGATATTCTCCTATTACCAACATTAGAACTTATGGTCTTGTGCTCGGTGGTGATGTTAGGATAGATTTGATAGATTGTTGCTATTCGTTAAAAAGGACGCGAAACATTATTTCTTTTCAAGCATTGTACAGACAAGGGTTTCGATATTTTTTAATGATATGAATGGTTTGATTTTATCTTATAAAAATGGTGTTTTTATGTTTGAAGCTTTACCTTGTAATGGTGTGTATGAAACTATGATTTGTGTTGATAGCTTATGCAATAGTGTATTCAGTATTTATTCGTCTAATGGTGTAGACAAAACATGCTTGTTGAATTGTCATCTTGGATACATTAACAAGAAATGTATCGCCCAAATCAAAAAGGATGGAGTGTTGGAATCATTCGACTTAAGGTCAAATGATGAATGTGAGTCCTGTCTTTTGGGTAAGATGACGGAATCACCTTTCACTGGGTTTTCTGCAAGAGGTGAGGGTTTCTTTGATCTCATACACACAGATATGTGTGGAACCTTCAGATCTACCACAAGGGATGCTAATCAATTCTATGTGACGTTTACGGATGACTATGGCATATATGGGTATATCTACTTAATCAAACATAAATCAGAAACCTTTGAAAAGATCAAAGAGTTTAAACACAAGGTCGAAAATCATCTGGACAGGAAGATAAAGATGCTCTGATCTGGTACAAGTGGAGAGTATCTTAGTATCGAGTTCCACGACTATCTCAAGGAACGTGGAATAGTTTCACATTTGACTCCTCCTAGGACATCACAACTTAATGGTGTGGATAAGAGGAAAAATTGAACCTTTTTAGACATGGTTCGTTTCATGATGAATCGAGCTTCCCTTCCCATTGCTTTCTAGGGGTATTCCTTAGAGACATCCACCTATATCCCTAATCTTGTCCCTACTATTAAGGTTCCCAAACCCTCACGAGATGTGCACAAGGAAAGTACCCATGCTAACTCTCATCAAGGTTTGGGATTGTAAAGCTTTCGTGAGACGAGAGACTCATGACAAGCTAGAACCTAGAAGTGAGAGGTGATTTGCATTGGCTACCCACAAAATTCATTTGGATACTTGTTCTACATACCTAGTGAGAACATGGTCTTTGTAGCTCGAAGAGGAGTCTTTCGCGAGAGAGAGCCCAAATTCAAAGAGGACACTGGAAGTGATATTGATATAGAAGAAATTACAGAATCAACAAATAAAGGAACCTTAGAAGACACTAGCTCTCAACCAGACGAAGACACTCTTTTTAAGCCCATTAACAATTCGTTACCTCTTTGTCGATCCATTAGGGTTAGCATGCGACCTACGTTCTATGGTTTCCATATAACGTTAAATGGTGACACATTTATCAGTGATGGTACATTGGCAAATTTATATGAGCCAGTTAACTACAAGGAAATGATGGCGAGCCCTAAGGCTGTCTAGTGGAAAGAGGCAGCGTATATCGAGATCCAATCTATGTATGATAACCAATTTTGGAATTTGGTTGATCATGTACCAGGTCGAAGACATTTAGGTGAAAATGGATCTTTAACAAGAAAGCTGACATGGATGGGAAAGTAGACACATTCAAATCACGAATGGTTGCGAAGGGCTTTACTCAAACCTTTGGGGTTGAATATCATGAGACCTTTTCACCAGTGGCTAAGATAAAGTTTATCAGGATAATGTTTGCCATAGCTTCCTTTCATGATTATGAAATATGTCCTATGGATGTCAAAACTTCTTTACTTAATGGGAAGTTGGCTGAGGATGTTTACATGTTCCAACCAAAGGGTTTTGTACATGCAAAGTTTCCTAATAGAGTATGTAAGCTTGAGAAATCCATTTATGGATTAAAACAAACGTCTCATAGTTGGAATCTTTGCTTCTATGAGAAAGTCAAAGAATTTGGTTTCTTTAGAAGTGAGGATGAGTCTGTGTGTATGTCAAAGCTAGTAGGAGTATAGCAACTTTCCTAGTTTTGTATGTTGATGACATACTCCTTTTGGGAAATGACATTCCGACCTTGCAAGAAGTGAAATCTTGGCTTGGGAAGTGTTTCACCAAGAATGATCTAGGGGAACCAGCTTATATTCATGGGATATGGATTGTAAGTGATAAAAAGAAAAGAATTATTGGTCATAGTCAGGGTACATACTTGGATAAAATACTAAAGCTTTTTTGTATGGAAAATCCCAAGAAAAAGGAACTGCCTATTCAGAGTAATGCCAAGTTGAGTAAGACTTAAAGCCCTAGTACAGATGAAGAGATAGTTGAGATGAGTCAAGTCCTATATGCTTCAGCTATAGGTTCGATCATGTATGCTATGACATGTACTCGCCATGATGTGTCTTATGCTTTGAGCATGGTTAGCCGATTTCAGGGAAATCCTGGTAGAGCTCATTGGACTGCATTAAAGAACATTCTTAAGTATCTGCAAAGGATGAAGGATATGATTATAGTCCTTGGTGGTAGTGATGCGTTAAGAGTAACTAGATATAGCGACGCCAACTTTCAGACAGATCGAAACAACTTTTGTTCTCAGTCGGGGTGGGTATATATGTTAAATGTTGGAACAATGACTTGGAAAAGTTCCAAGCAGGATATGGTGGCTGATTCTACATGTGAATCAGAGTACATCGCAACAAGTGAGGCATCAAAGGAGGCGGCTTGGTTGAAGAACTTCATCGGCGATCTCGGAGTAGTCTCGACCATTCAAGATCTAGTGGAACTTTTCTTGATAATGAAGGCATGGTTGCTTTAACCGAAGAACCCAAGGATCATGGTAGATCCAAACATATCGACATAAAGTACCATTACATTAGACATAGGGTTGAAGAAGTTCATCTTCTTGTGAAGAGTGTATCCTCAGAAGATAATCCCACAGATCCTTTCACGAAGATTTGATTAGGGTTAAGCATAACTAGCATGCTAGGAGCATAGGCTTGAGATATGATGTTAGTTTTAGTAGTTAAATGATATTTTGAAACTTGTAACAAAATAAATATAATTGACTTTGGTGATTAAATAATAAAGATTATTTGTGAGTACGGTTACTGTCTTTTTTAATTGTTTATTCTTGTGTTTCGTTTTGCATGTTTTTACTTCCTGAATGATTTGATTATTCTAAATTCCACAGTCGCTCATACTTTTGGAAGTAAGTAGTGAATTAAGACTATCATGAATAGATTGTAGATTGTCTATGGAGATTAGACATTGCAATGGTTGCTACAATATTTATGAACACTTAGAAAAAATGGTGATATATAAGTTGTAATTTACAAGTCGGTTGTGCATTGGTGTTACGAAAACACATTAGTAACATGATGTTATAAAATGTAGCATCATGCATGATTTGGTGAGTAAAAGATACAAGCATATGAGTTGAATTTTATCCATTCCTTTTTCCCTAACAGGAAAAGAGATATCTTTGGGCCCCTCAGTGATTTGGTGTTGACATTACGGTGATGGGCCCAACCATGACTGAATTGATGTGTTCAGTTAGTAGTCTTATGAGGTCATCATAAATCAGGAAATTAGGAAACACAATTTTGGACAAGAGATTGATTGTAATCCATGTCTCATGTCCATACAATTTCTTGTAGAACGGAGGAATATTTGATCACTTATCTTAGGACCGATGTCTAATCAGATCAGAGTCTGGAAGTTTCTTTGGAAAACACACTTTGTTGTTTGATTTAGAAGTTATACTTGCAATTGTAGTTATAGACTTATCCAAGTGGGAGACTGTTGGATTAGGTGTGTAAGCCAATAACTAAATTGTTATATATACTTGAATTAAAAACAAAGACCTTTTGGGTTGCCTTCAAATCTAGTAATTGACTAGAATGACTTTTGGAGAGAGAGGCTGATTTATTGGTTTATTATATGATTATTAAATAGAAATAAATAATTTAAATACATTATGAGATTAATATATTAATAGAAAAAGTATTATTTTATTAATAATTAATCAGAAATTAATTGAAATTAATTTTGGGATTAATTGGAATAATGAAAAGTACAAGGACCAAAGCTGTAATTGTTTAATAGTTGAACAAGATACGGATTTTGGAATATTCTAGGGTAGGCTGAAAATTTCAAGGCTCCTTAGGGTTTTTAGATTATTCATATGGATAATATGGATAATAAGGAAACTAGATAAAGTCAATATTTGAAATAATATTATTTTATTTCAAATTAAGGTTATCTGGGGTTTTCTTATCAGCTATAAATAGGGGCCGAATACTTATAATTTTTGGCCACTTCATATCTTATAAGGATTGTAGGAAATCATCTTTCCTCTCCACTCTCCTCAAGTCTTCTAATTGCCAGGGTTTGAGTACAAGCCATCAGAGGCACGAGATTTTCGTTGCTTGCTTTCTAGAGCTTGTTCAAGAAAGATTTGATTTATTATTTATAATAATCATCAAAAGGTATGTAAACCCTAATCCCTTTGTGAATTTCGATTATAATAAGGTTTTCCTAGGATTCTTTGATGTTCATAGATTATAGCTATCAATAGAGAAAACTTAGATCCAAATACATTGCATGTGAACTTAAGGGTTAAGTTTTTCCGCCACATGATTTAATTATAACCTATAAAACCTATCATATATATGTATATATATATATATATATATATATATATATATATATGCAAAGTGAACATAAATAAATTATAAAGTGACTAAGGTCGTCGATGAGTTTTCATTTGATGAAACATATCCTTGATATCTTGATTACCAACATCTACAAAACCTCTTTTTCGATATAAGCAACCAAGTTATCATTCATCCATTGATCTCCCATTTTATTGTTCATCATGTTGTTTATAGTCTTCATAGTGAAAAAGTATTTGTCAACTATTGTTGTTGAAGATGGTAACGTCAACGGTAATTTGATGAACAAGTAAACCAGAGTGCACACTTTATCCCTATTTGTTTCAACCATCTTTTGTGCAAGATTGACCAATCCTCTTTAGATTCATAAAATATGACGAACACATCATACGGTTTGAAGAAATAACAATATAAGAAATATGCAGCATTTTGATTTACACTATATTCTAGCAATGTACAATATTCTTTGATATTAAACTAAGCAACATTGGATCTTCGTGGGTTTTTGCCAAAAAGTGTGTAATGAAACTCGTAGGTATGGATGAGCATTAGTGTATACCCGAGTAAATTTGACAGAACCGGAACAGGCGGTTCTTAAAATGTCGAAACCGGAACCAGAACCAGCATTTGGCCATGCAAAAAACCTATCACTACAGAGATTTTACGTTGTTTTTTTCATTCAATTTGTAAGGAAAGGTTGCATCACAAATAATAAGTTATGGTGACGTTTAATTGTGGTGATTATAACCCCTAAAAACCGTTACTATAGGTAAAAACCATCACCATATGGTACTGGTTTGTGTAGTTTTTGAATCATTTTTTGATAACTGTCACCATAAACTACTTTCCCTCACAAGTTGTTTTGTTTTCATGACTATTGCTAAGTTTTAGTGACACATAATATATTAAACCATGATAATAAACTACATTTAGTGTGACATCCCCAATTTCACGGCCAGAAAAGACCGATTTGTTTATGCTTTATTTGAAAATCAGAGTATCCTTTTGAAGAAATATGTTGTGGAATTTGTTCCCAAAAATATGATAAGTAAATTATCAAAGCATTTCCAAATAAATGTGTTTTCATTATATTAAAAACGTTGGGATGTCATTGTCAGTACAATACATAAGCATAAACAGAAATAGTACATGCCTTACAACATCTATTATTCTAATGGCCTATAATCCATTGATCTGTCATCAGATCATCACTCATGTGCTCTATTGTCACTACCTGTAATACAAGAAACTGAGTGGGTCAAGCTTGGGAGCCTGGTGAGCACATAGGGTTTTCAACCCACAATAATTAGGTTTATTAATTTCACCAAATCAATCAACCTGATTACTCGTTCCCGTTATCCTCACTTTCTGTCCCTAAAGCATCTAAATTAAGAGACCTAGCCTAAGGATTTTCATCGGGATGGACAACATTGCTTAGGGGATTCCTTAGCAGTATATGTCAAAAAGGCAACCATGAGGGGGATGGAGTACACCTGGTGAACACGTAGTTCAAAAAGACCTACATGTTGCGAGTCTACCAGCGTTCCACTGGATTGTCTAGAATAGTCCATGGTCGTCATATATACTCCGATAGATGACTGAATCAACTTAAACATCGAGGCCTCTCATCATTTATTTCATCATTTATATCATCTACCCATCTTTACCCATCATAATTATAGGTATAAAATACATATACAGTTTAAATCGAATAAAACATGTATATTTTGTTCATCCAACATAGATATCAAGAACACAGATAATATGCACACATAGCACGTAATTTATATTAAATACTTCATATCTATGTGTAAGATGAAAGTAACTATGCACTCACTTGTTAAAGTGACAATTCACAATTCGGGCAACATTTCGCTTCTAACAATTTTATTTTCCTTCGACGAAACCTAGTATCATTATCACTAGATTTTAGTCTAATATTTATTACGACTAATTATTAGTCTAGATTTATCATTAACTCAAGGTCTACGAGCAATATTGTTTTTCTTGTATTATATAAGTGTTAAACAATACTTGTCAACTACTATGTACAAACAGGTGCCAGACATGAAACATCGGAGGGCAGGACCATTTTGGCATTAAAGTTGTTCTGAAATCCAACAACCCTATGCGGCCCTTCAAACCAGATTCCCCATACCATGAGCAGTTAAAAGGTATTATAATAACACTTTGTATAATTTATAATACTTAGAACATGTATTGTTTATAGTTTCATAATAACGATAATGAACTTAAACATAAGTTATACTTAAAGTACAGTAAGCATAACTCACTTACAGGTGATTTAGCGAGAAACCGAGCATTGCGCGGGCAGAACTTTGTCGCTGAATCTTTCTAAAAAGATTCTTGTAGCGCTTCAGCGCTCATCTTAGTATACTAAAACTAGAGAAAGAGAAGTCGGATCACGAGGGACCGAAATGCTCGGGGGATAAGAAGAGAAAGACTCTTGAATCATGAGAATGATGCAAGAAATATCAAACCCTAGAGCCTCTTATTTATAGTAATTGAATTTTCAAAAACCACCCTCTATAGTTACTTAAATGACCTTATAGTTATTAAAACGACTAAACATCCCTTTATTACGTCAAATAGGTTACAATTGTTGACTCTCACTATTATATCATAATATTAATACTTAGCCTAGAAACGTGGGCGTTACATTTAGTCACATGTTTTTTCGTTTGTCATGACTATTGTTGACTACTAGTGACACGTAATATATTAAACCGTGACCATAAAATAGTAATAGTCACATATTCCCTCGTTTGTCAAGACTATTGTTGACTTTTAGTGACACGGAATATATGAACATGTGACCATAAACTAGTATTAGTTAAATGTTTTTTCATTTGTCATGGCTATTGTTGACATGTAGTGATACGTAATATATTAAACCATGACCATAAACTACGTTTAGTTACACGTTTTGTTCGTTTGCCATGACTATTATCGACTTTTAGTGACACATAATAGATTAAACGATGACTATTATTGACATTTATTCACACTTTTTTGTTTGTCATGACCATTGGTGAACAACTTAAAATCATTTATATGCCAAATATTGACCAATTAACATCGTGTAAGTTATTATGATAAACAACTTAAATTAGTAAACATACTATACAAATTGTCTAATACATTAAAAATATCTAATACAATTACATACTAAATATAAATGTTTAACTACTTAGTTTAAAATAATAAAAAAAACACTAAAAACCATTTGCTAGATTACCGGGTGGTTGTTAAATTATCTAATAAAACACACCAATTGCTATTTGAGCTATATTTGTCTTCGTTGTATTTCTATTTGCATGTCTCCATGCCTTTATACTTGTTTATGTAACTCCCGCACCTAAAAAATAGTAAGAATAATATATATAATTAGTACATTTACTTTATTTTTATCAATAATAACAATGTACTAATAGTTCTCTACCCATGGTAGCAATGTACTTGCAATTTTTACTGATTATAGCGCTATGTAACTCATGTCTGTTTAATTACAAATTTTTTTACTGTGTTCATCATAAGAGATCTTGATCTGCATATACACAAAATTAGTTACCTCTAAGCCGCTGCTCTTTCCATCTCCTTAAGCTCTCATCATCTTGAAATAACAACACAAATGTAATCAATCAAAGAAATATCAACAAACTGAATCCACAAATATATTTACTAGTAAAAAATAAAAAAAATGAAAATATCAATAGTAATGTTCATGCCAAAGGCTCCAACCATGACCATGAGGTCATCAAAAGATGGTTGTGCTTGTCATCTAACATGATATTGATGTAGTCTTCTGTGTCATCAACATACTCCCTCAACTAGATGCAATTACAAATTTATCAATACGGAAAATGATGATTGATCTCTGAGGATGGGTGAGGGAATATGATGATAACTAATAAGAGAATAAACAAGTTCACCGGGTAATAACTAGGACAAAATGGTCTATCTTAAAGGTAACAGCTTATAAATGTTGTAAAAACTATGAAAACCATCACATATTTCATACCATATCCAGCATAAAGGCACATCAAGTGTATGCTGAAACTAGCAAGGGTACTGCACCACTGAGGGCCTACACATAACCTTTATCAAAACCGAGGTTAACCACACCATTGGTAAAAATGTACAGTTTCTTGTATACTGTGTTTTCCATCTGCAAAAACCAGTAAAAACGCCAAGCATCAAATTGTTTTGACAAATCACTTCCATCATATATTGCAAATGCTGAAATCGGATTATGCAACAACAAATTGAAAGACAACATGATACTTTACTTTAGACCACTTGGAGGAATCATGCTTAGTAATCAGATAGAGAAGGTATTTGAGACTTACACAACCATTTCAAAATACTAAAATCTGTTAGCCAAAATTATTGAATCGCCCACTACCGCATCAATGTCTGTGACAACTCGAAATTTCTATCTTGTAAGTCAAGCAAATCAATCAAAAGTTAGACTTGTTTCTGTTATCTTTTAGCTATGTTAAGGGTTATTCTATGAGTTTTTAAGCCTTGTAAACTTAGGATTTGATACTAAGAAGTGTGAGTAATGGATCTGTGGAATACATTCGAGCCAAGAACATCAACAAGGGATGTTCACGACTGCAAACTAGGTTCACGGCCGTGAACCCATGTTTGGTCGTGAACCCCTCACTGCATGTATATATTTCCTTCATCTTTCCTTCATTTCTCACATACTTCAGCCAAAAACTCTCAAACTCTCTCAAGTATCATCAAGGGAAAACCCTCCTTTCTCTTCAAAAACGTATCCATTTTACTTGTTATCCTTCTTATTCCTGTGAAGCCTTTGATAACATCCTTGAATTCATCACTTTTCCTTCAAGATCTTCAAATCACCATCCTTTCCACCAAGAACACACACTTTTTCTTGGGCCGTTAACACCCTAAAGGCTTCCAAAAAGTAAGTATATTGTTCATCTTCTTGTTGTCCATTAGAAACACTAGCATCCCCATGAAACAAACACCTTTTTGGCATGAATCTTCAAGAGCTCACGGCCGTGAACCCTTCATTGGGTCGTGAACCCTTCATAAGATCATGGTATGGCCGTAAACCCTCCTTCCATGATCGTGAACACTTCATAGAATCAAGGTTGGGCCATGAACACATCATGTGTTCTATGGCCGTGAACCCTCCTAAGGCGGTGAACACATCCTTGTGTGGCCGTGAACTCCCTTCAATCAATCATATGTGATTGTAACACTTCATTGCAAGTGTTTCCTAGTACCTAAGATTGTTTCCCTTACATGTTAGTTGTTATATACACTAATTGTATACATATATGTGTCATTATATGCTTAATAGGATCCGTTTGTGCTCGAGACTTCACTTGGCATACTTAGCATCCTATATCGATCTTTCATTCAAATCACTCACTACAGGTGAGTTCATACCCCTACAACTACACTTTTAAATGCTTTTTAAATGCTTTTAGGGGGGGGGAGATACAAGTAGAACACAATGAAATTGTGTTAACCATTTATATGTGAAAACAACATCCATAAGGATTTATTATACTCAAAACTTGTGAGAACTGTTTTAAAACTTTTATAAACTTCTTTTATATCAAATCATATCCGTCTATCTATTTACGTATAAGTATGCTTTAACAGACTTAGGACTATTGCTAGATACCTTGAATCATGTTCCCTGTTTGGTTGTGGGCTCGGGGTAGGATCACTAGTCCGAATGTCGGTTAAATCATAGTTATACTTATTAAATACATATGTGGATATTAAACCCATTTTTTAAGGTTCATTCTTAACTTAGTTGCTTGGTGAGTAATTGAGTCTTTTCTATACATCAGTATCAGTCAAACAATCATACTAGTAAACTATAATAGGTATAGTTTAGAGGATTACTAGTTACTACTTCTAGAACAGTGAAACTACATGAGTCAGTTCTTACAGGAGTCAGTTCATACATGAGTCAGTTCAAACATACTATAACTAGAACAGGAAGGAACATACTATAACAAGAACAGAAAGGAACATACTATAACTAGAACATGAAGGAACATACTATAACAAGAACAGAAAGGAACATACTATAACTAGAACAGGAAGGAACATACATACTAATACAAGAACAAGATAACATTAATGTGAGCCACTACTTCATGGCATGACAATATACTGTTGTGTCACGTTTTGTAACTAGAGTCTCCTGGAGGGAGAGTGTGAGTTTGTCTATAGATCTATATGGGATTAGCCATCCTACGCCTTGCTGCTAGCTACAGTGGGACCTGCAGGTCTACAGGTGACAAATGTCATACCATTTCGATGTCTTTGGAACGTCGTGTTTTATACTAGTCAATCAATCATGGTTATAACCTCATCACATTTTACCTTAATTAAACAAATTGGTTTTAAGGCAGTTAGTACTTCAGTAGTTACTTTATACAATACTACTGTACATCTTCATTTTTCCCATTACATTCATATAGTGATCTTCTCACATAAAAGGTAATGTAAACTATTTTCTAGTAATGATAGTCATATACTTGGGAAAACATTCATTTTTACAAAAGAACAAACATACAAAACAGTCAGGTCTTGGTAGAAGACTACTTTCCATTTTAGTAGAAAATATAGGATTTTCTGGGAAGTATACAAACATTTACATCAAAACACTTACAAACATTTTCATCAAACTAATGCAAACAATTGACACAAAAATACTTATGAACTCACCAGCTTTGTTTCTGATCTACTCTTTCAAAATAACTTGTATTCTCAGGTCACCAGTAGACAGGTACACTGGACCAGGATTTGAGAAGACGGAGCATGTTCAAGATTCGTCTTTTATTTTGATATATATTTTTGGTGTCTTACAAATACATTCAGAACACACTTGTATTAACTATATTATTAATGCAATGGATGATGTTGTTGCTTGTTTTACTATTGTGCATTGTTATGATACTGTGCATGACGTCCTCCGCCCCCGAACGTTTCCGCCGTTCTGGTTTGGGGGTGTAACAGATTGGTATCAGAGCTTTGTTTATAGTGAATTGAGTATATCAACCCATAAAAGATATACACCTATAAACACATCGGGATTAAAACACTCTGGCCAAGAGTTTATACTTTTAAAATAATAAAACTTTTTACTAAAGTATACATACATGCATTCATACTAGGATCAGTGTCATACTAGAACTGAACAAAAGTATTGCGGTTGTTGGACAGCCCAAGTAGGCTTGGGAACATATAATCAGATCTGGGAGTGATATATCTTGATCAACTATATCTTTCCGAGAAGTGATTAGTATGTGCCTAGGAATGGTTGTGGTGTTGCAGCAAGTCTAAAAACTTACCAACACTACTACAATGAAAACTTTAGAACATAACATAAACTTAAAAAATACTATAGGAGTATTTTGTGATACTATAATTACTTGTGTGAAAACTAAACGGTCTTTACTAGTAGGTCAATAGTTGCTGAGTGGATACACTAAGGTTATATGTGACTAAGGTGTCATAGACTTAGAATCTGTGATCTTTGCTTTACATCCTGTTCCTTGTTTGGTTGTGGACTTAGAGTTAGGGTCACTTATTCGAAGGTATATTCTATCTTGGTTACATATGACTGGCATGCACTACGCAAATATTGAAGTAACTGGTAAGGATCATCTTATAATTATCTATAGTAGTACGTCTATTATATGTTTCTTACACCCCTTTCGTACTTAGATAACATGGCTGGATTCCATCTCCCTGGCGACCCGTACTTTCCCGATCAAGGGCATGGTGGATGGCTTGATGCAGAGCCCGAGGAAGAAAACCCGGTGGTCCCAGCAGAAGAAGAACCCGAGGAGAATTCTGATGAGGAGAACGAGGATGATCATGAATACTCCGACTCAGACCCCGAGGTCTATAATCCACCCCAAGTTGCTTAGAATCCTAACCCACGTCCGGCTTTTCAAGGCCCGACGCCTCTGTGGGCGGTGAACTTGGGAAGGTGGAGCCACAAGCAGGGACAACCACCTCCCTATAATGGCAACCGAAGCTTTTACAATCTTAATGAGGGAGGCTCAGCAGACAGAGTCCTTCCTGTCTTGGTGCGTCGAGTTGCTCGCAATGCTGAGCAGGGAAGAGCAAACTTCGACCAAGTCATGGAGATCTGTGCAAACTCTTGAGTCAACACAGTTCGTCTACGTCATCTGACCGATGACCAGAACTTAGAAAGGACTCGCACTGACGCCCTAAAGGTAGAGCTTAATGCCCGCCAATCTGAAGTTAGGGATCATTGCTCTCTCGCAATGGTTCGAAAAGACTGAGTCGATCTTTGAGATCTGCTCCTGTCCGGAAGGAAGCAAAGTAAAATTTGCTGCCTGCACCTTCGCGGACAGAGCCCTGACATGGTGGAACAGCCATGTCAAGTCACTTACCTTGATAGTGGCTAATGCAATGGGCTGGGAAGCTCTTAAGGAGCTTATGATTGAGGAATACTGCCCGAGGGGCGAAGTTCAGAAACTTGAACAAGAACTCTGGAACCTAACCATGAAGGGCTCCGACATAGTAGCCTACACCGCCAGATTCAGCGATCAGGTGGCTCTATGTCCAGGAATGGTCCCTACTGAGGGAAAGAAGGTCGAGAGGTATATTTGGGGGCTGGTGCCTCCCTTTCAGGGGAATGTTCTAGCTTTAAACCCCACTACCTTCGACAGTGCCAAGCGATTGGCACAGCGGTTCATCGATCATGGAGTCCGCACACTGACAACAACAACCCTTGCCATCCCAGAACCATCCAAAGTCGTTGACAACAAGCGGAAGTTTTGGGACAAGAAGAAAGGCAACGCAACGCAGAACTCTGCCAAGAAGCAGCAGGCAGTGGCTGTTCATGTCGCGATAGCACCTACTGCCACTGCGCCGGTGAAGCAGTATGCGGGAAGCTTGCCGAAGTGCAACAAGTGTAGCTTCCACCACAACGGACCCTATCGAGAAATGCAGTGCGCTAACTGCAACAGGAAGGGGCACACTACCCGTTTATGCAAATCTTCGACTAGGCCAATCACCCAGGTCCCCGACGTTGGTGTGGGCCAGGCTTGCTACGGATGTGGTGAGGTGGGTCACTTCAAGAGGAACTGCCCGAAGGCAGGGAACGTTGGCGGAGTGGGAAGGGTTTTGGCGATAGGCCACAAGGAAGCAGTAGCAGACCCTACAGTGGTCACTGGTACGTTTCTCCTCGATAACTCTTATACATGCATATTATTTGATAGTGGAGCGGAGAGGAGTTTCGTGAACCAAAAATTTGCACACTTACTTAAACAACAATCACGCGCACTGAAAGAACCGCTCACCGTAGAAATGGCTAACAGAAAGACTGAGAGCACTAGCTATATATACCTAGGATGTACCCTATCTCTATATAGCCATTCATTTCCAATCAACCTCATGCATGTCTCAATTAAAAGTTTCGACGTCATTATCGGCATGGATTGGTTGAGTCTTCATCGTACTGACATCATATGTTATGAGAAGGCAGTTCGTCTTAATCTACCGTCTAACGAAACCCTAGTTATCTATGGCGACAAACCAGGCACGAACCTTCGAATCATTTCAAGTATACAAGCCCAGAAGTACTTACGAAAGGAATGTCATACATTCCTTGCTCATGTGGTCGATATGATCCAAGAGACGAAAGACGTATAGAACATCCCAGAAGTACGCGACTTTACCGACATCTTTCCAGAAGAACTACCAGGATTACCACCTCAACGTCAAGTCGAGTTTAGAATCGACTTAGTTCCAGGGGCTACCCCAGTAGCCAAATCGCCTTATCGTCTAGCACCAGCCGAGATGCAGGAGCTATCTAGTCAACTGAACGAACTACTCAGCAAGGGCTTTATTAGACCAAGCTTCTCACCCTGGGGAGCGCCGATCTTGTTCGTTAAGAAGAAAGACGGATTGTTCCGCATGTGCATCGACTACAGAGAACTAAACAAACTGACCATCAAGAACCGATGCCCTCTACCGCGTATAGACGACCTGTTCGACCAACTGCAAGGGGCAAACTACTTTTCCAAGATTGACCTAAGATCTGGGTATCACCAGTTACGAGTGTTAGAGGAAGATGTTCCCAAAACAGCTTTCCGAACTCGTTATGGACACTATAGTTTGTAGTGATGCCATTCGGATTACCTAATGCGCCTGTTGTATTCATGGATTTAATGAACCGGGTGTGCCATCCTTACTTAGATCAGTTCGTGATTGTATTCATCAATGCCATACTTATCTACTCTCGTAGTAAGGAGGAACATAGTCGACACCTACGTCAGGTATTAGAAACACTACAAGCAGAGAAGCTTTATGCGAAGTTCTCTAAGTGCGGATTTTGGATTTGAAGAGTCGAATTCTTGGGTCACGTGGTTAGCGAAGACGGACTTCACGTGGACCCGTCCAAAATAAAGTCCATTGAGAATTGGTCAGCTCCAAAGATGCCTACGGAAATTTGTCAATTTCTATGTCTCGCTGGCTACTATCGCATGTTTATTCAGAACTTCTCTAGGATCGTGAAACCGCTTACTACATTGACCCAAAAAGGTGTGACCTTTGACTGGGAAAAGAAACAAGAGAAGGCGTTCCAAACGCTAAAGCGAGCCTTATGCAACGCACCGATACTATCCTTCCTAGAAGGGATAGAAGACTTCATGGTTTATTGCGATGCATCCAACCAAGGGCTTGGCTGTGTTCTTATGCAACGAGGAAAGGTCATCGCCTATGCCTCAAGACAGCTTAAGACGCACGAAGTCTACTACAGTACACATGATCTTGAGTTAGGAGCAGTGGTATTTGCTCTGAAGATCTGGAGACACTACCTGTATGGTACGAAAAGCACTATCTTTACAGACCACAAAAGCCTTTAACATATATTCGACCAGAAGGAGCTCAATATGAGAAAACGACGGTGGGTCGAGCTACTCAATGACTACGAATGCAAAATTCGTTATCATCCCGGTAAAGCCAACGTAGTAGTTGACGCCCTAAGTCGGAAAGAATACTCTAGTCGTAAAGTCAAATCATTGACTATGATTATCCATTCACATCTGTCCACACAAATTAAGGAAGCTCAGCTAGAAGCCATGAAGCCTGAAAATGTGGCAGGTGAATCCCTTAGAGGGATGGATAAAAACTTGGAAGTCAAGGGTGGCGGAGCCTTATACCTCATGGATCAGATCTGGTCACCGAAGCTCGGTGGTTTCAGAGACGTAGTCATGACCGAAGCGCACAATACTCAATATTCCGTCCACCCAGGTTCAGATAAGATGTATCTGGATCTCAAAAAGTTATACTGGTGGCCTAACATGAAAGCGGAAATTGCTACCTTCGTGGGCAAGTGTCTTACTTGTGCCAAGGTTAAGGTCGAATACCAGAAACCCTCAGGTTTACTTCAACAACCGGAAATACCAGAATGGAAGTGGGAGCGGATCACAATGGACTTCATAAGCAAGTTGCCCAAGACAACGGGTGGTCTCGATACCATTTTGGTGATCGTAGACAGGTTAACCAAGTCCGCACACTTCCTACCTATCAAAGAAACTGAAAAGATGGAGAAGCTAACCAGAACTTACATTAGGGAAATTGTACGACTGCATGGTGTTCCCATATCTATTATCTCTGATAGAGATGCAGTCGCTACAAAAGTCTCTAGGAACTAGGCTGGACATGAGTACAGCCTACCATCCGCAAACCGACGGGCAAAGTGAGAGAACTATTCAAACTCTGGAAGATATGTTGCGAGCCTGTGTGATTGACTTTGGAAAGGCATGGGATACTCATTTACCCCTTGTCAAGTTCTCCTATAATAACAGTTATCACACAAGCGTAAAGGCAGCTCCATTTGATGCCCTCTATGACCGGAAGTGCAGATCCCCTCTGTGCTGGGTTGAAGTGGGTGACACCCAGTTAGCTAAAGGACGAGTTCCTGACAGCACTCTCACGGGTCCAGAAATCATTCGGGAAACGATAGAGAAGATTGTTCAGATTCGTGAACGATTGAAAGCCTCTAGAGACCGACAGAAAAGCTACGCTGACAAGAGAAGGAAACCTTTGGAATTCCAGGCGGGTGACCGTGTTCTATTGAAGGTTTCACCCTGGAAGGGCTTGATACGCTTCGGAAAGCGTGGGAAGCTAAATCCAAGGTACACAGGGCCTTTCAAGACTCTCGCTAGAATCGGCCCTATAGCTTACAAACTCAAACTACCTCAAGAACTTAGTAACGTAGACCCTACCTTCCACGTATCAAACCTGAAAAAGTGTCTATATGCTGAGACTCTCGTTATCCCACTCGATGAAATCGAGAACAACGAGAGCCTCAACTTCGTGGAAGAACCAGTAGAGATCATTGACCATGAGGTCAAGCAAACGAAGCAAAGCCGTATCCCAATAGTGAAGGTTCGCTGGAATCCAAAGCGGGGACCTGAATTCACTTGGGAGCGCGAGGATCAAATGAAACTGAAATATCCTCATATTTTCCCTTAGTTTATCTGTATTTGCTTAAACTCTAATTTCGGGACGAAATTCCCTTTAACGGGGGGATGATGTGACAACCCAGAATTTCTATCTTGTAAGTCAAGCAAATCAATCAAAAGTTAGACTTGTTTCTGTTATCTTTTAGCTGTGTTAAGGGTTATTCTATGAGTTTTTAAGCCTTGTACAATTAGGATTTGATACTAATAAGTGTGAGTAATGGATCTATGGAATACATTCGAGCCAAGAACATCAAGAAGGGATGTTCACGGCCGCAAACTAGGTTCACGGCCGTGAACCCATGTTTGGCCGTGAACCCCTCACTACATGTATAGATTTCCTTCATCTTTCCTTCACTTCTCACATACTTCAGCCAAAAACTCTCAAACTCTATCAAGTATCATCAAGGGAAACCTCCTTTAGCTTCAAAAACGTAAGTGATTCATCCCTTTTACTTGTTATCCTTCTTATTCATGTGAAACCTTTGATAACATCCTTGAATTCATCACTTTTCCTTCAAGATCTTCAAATCACCACCCTTTCCGCCAAGAACACCAAGAACACACACTTGTTCTTGGGCCGTGAACACCCTAAAGGCTTCCAAAAAGTAAGTATCTTGTTCATCTTCTTGTTGTCCATTAGAAACACTATCATCCCCATGAAACAAACACCTCTTTGGCATGAATATTCAAGAGTTCACGGCCGTGAACCCTTCATTGGGCCGTGAACCCTTCATAAGATCATGGTATGGCCGTGAACCCTCCTTCCATGACCGTGAACACTTCATAGAATCAAGGTTGGGTCGTGAACACATCATGTGTTCTATGGCCGTGAACCCTCCTAAGGCCGTGAACACACCCTTGTGTGGCCGTGAACTCCCTTCAATCAATCATATGTGATTGTAACACTTCATTGCAAGTGTTTCCTAGTACCTAAGGTTGCTTCCCTTACATGTTAGTTGTTATATACACTAATTGTATACATATATGTGTCATTATATGATTAATAGGATCCGTTTGTGCTCGAGACTTCACGTGGCATACTTATCATCCTATTTCGATCTTTCATTCGAATCACTCACTCCAGGTGAGTTCATACCCCTACAACTACACTTTTAAATGATTTTTAAATGCTTTTAGGGGGGGGGGGAATACAAGTAGAACACAATGAAATTGTGTTAACCATTTACATGTGAAAACAACATCCATAAGGAACATACTATAAACAGAAAGGAACATACTACAACTAGAACAGGAAGGAACATACATACTAATACAAGAACAAGATAACATTAATGTGAGCCACTACTTCATGGCATAGCAATATACTGTTGTGTCACGTTTTGTAACCAGATCTCCTGGAGGGAGAGTGTGAGTTTGTGTATAGATCTATACGGGATTGACCATCCTACACCTTGCTGCTAGCTATAGTGGGACCTGCAGGTCTACGGGTGACAAATGTCATACCATTTCGATGTCTTTGGAACGTCGTGTTTTATACTAGTCAATCAAGCATGGTTATAACCTCATCACATTTTACCTTAATTAAACAAATTGGTTTTAAGGTAGTTACTACTTCAGTAGTTACTTTATACAATACTACTGTACATCTTCATTTTTTCCATTACATTCATATAGTGATCTTCTCACATAAAAGGTAATGTAAACTATTTTCTAGTAATGATAGTCATATACTTGGGAAAACATTCATTTTTACAAAAGAACAAACATACAAAACAGTCGGGTTTTGGTAGAAGACTACTTTCCATTTTAGTAGAAAATATATGATTTTCTAGGACGTATACAAACATTTACATCAAAACACTTACAAACATTTTCATCAAACTAATGCAAACAATTGACACAAAAATACTTATGAACTCACCAGCTTTATTGCTGATCTACTCTTTCAAAATAACTTGTATTCTCAGGTCACCAGTAGACAGGTACACTGGACCAGGTTTTGAGAAGACAGAGCATGTTCAAGACTCGTCTTTTATTTTGATATATATATTTTTGGTGTCTTACAAATACATTCAGAACACACTTGTATTAACTATATTATTAATGAAATGGATGATGTTGTTGCTTGTTTTATTATTGTGTATTGTTATGATACTGTACATGACGTCCTCCGCCCCCGAACGTTTCCGCCGTTCTGGTTTGGGGGTGTGACAATTTCCTATCCAGAAGCAAATCCATACAAAGTTAGATGTCTCTCCAAGTAAATGATATGGTTCATGCCAAATTCACAGTCATAAACAAATATATATACCTCCTTATACACCTTTTGTACAAGATCATCGATACTAACATTCTCAAATGCAATGAATGTGTATGGCACTTCATATGGCAACACACAAATTCAAGTATAGAATACATCTATTGGCCTTACTAGGGTTTGGTTATTACCTCAAGAATATATCAAATTGAAGTATAATAGGAATTTTAGGTTACCAAATGTGAGAAATCACAAACCCCTTTATATGATTGTTGTGCTCTGATTCTTCTTCCCCTTTCTCTAATTCCGATTCGCAATCAGGAAAAAACAGAGACACCTTGAAGGTCTCCCCTTCTTTCCAGATTGTAGACATAACCACACATACATAAGGAAACCAACATTTAGATGCATAGAAACTTCAGTCCATTTTGTTGGCTGATTACGGTTGGGAAAAGAAACATACAAACATGGGAGAACCGAGAGGACACATAAAACATAGGTATCGTCATTTCTTACCCTTGACCACCACTGTTTGAACCCTAAAACAAGAAATATGGGCAATTAGGTGAATGCATTAACACTAAAATAGAGAAAGTCAGAGTGTTCAAACTGAAATAGAATAGATAGCCTTAAAATAACTTTGGATTATTGTAAGCTTCTTCGAGGTTCGACAATGGTGAGAGCCATGGTGGTGGTTGTGTTTGCATTAGAGAGAAGAAGATTGTAAAGAATGGGTGGTTTACGAAAAAGATCAAGCACATGTGGTGCTGGTGTTAGGAGACAGCTGCTACAAGAGAAGAAGGGATATTAGGTCTAGTTTTTAGCACGAGGGAAACACCAAAAATATTGAAGTTTTGGCAAATAGGGAAAACTGTTAGAAATTTTAACAAAGAGGGAAAAGTTGAAATTTTAGTAAATATGGAGAAAATTGAACTCCCTCCAAATATTTCATGTTTCCATTTTTTAACAACTATCACCATAAAACACTTTTTTTTTTCTTTTGTCGTTATTATTATATTTAGTTGACACACATAAATATTAAAATGTGATTATAAAATACTTTTAGTTACATGTTTATTTTTTTAAAATGTCATAATAAAATACTTACAATCACATGTTATTATTTTATATTAAAAATCATTAATTTTATATATACATACTACATTAAACCATCATCATAAAATAAGTATAATCATATGTTTTTTTTTAAATGTCATAATAAAATACTTATAGTCACAATGATATACTGTGACTATTGGCTAGTATTTATTATATTTTTTATGTAAATCAATGACAAAATGTGTGAAAATAATTTACAATGGTGACGGTTTATAGCTAACATGTGACTAAAACACTACTGAAATTTGATTAATGATTTTTAATGACGAAAATAACCAAAATCGTGACAACCATTTTTTTAAATCAGTGACAATAAGTCCTTTTTGTACTATTCTCAATATTTTGGACAATAAGTCCTTTTTGTACTATTCTCAATATTTTGGAACTGTAACCGGAACCGAACGATTTCGTTTCCGATTCCGAATACCCACCCTCGACTCTTAAAACAAGATTTTGTAACTATATTATTTAAACATTAAAAGAATTTAAATAAAACTAGGATCCCCTTAAGAGACACCGGTTAAGCGTTCATCAAAATAGCTTCCTTTTTTAAGATTTTACATAATGAATTCATGCTAGTAGAAGATGGTGGCTATCGCTTTATACAAGAGGACTCACCCTCCCATTTCTTACACATTGTCGATATGGGATAGCCAGCCTCACATTCTATCTTTAATTTTATAATAACTACTTTCTCTTTTCAAATTCTTTTAGATAAAATTAAACCATTGTATCTATCGTGGTTTTAGTTAACTAGATAATAGTTTTTAATATTTACAAGGAAAATAATGAAATAAAAGTATGAAAATGATTACAATACATCATTTCGATTAAATTCACTTGAATGAGCATTTCTAAAAAACTCATATTAACAACATTAATGCTTACATGAGCATTAATAGGTATACTTTGATAAAATAAAAATAATTAAATATTTGCTTCCTTATGTACTCACATGTTTTATGTAACATCCCAATTTTCAAGACCAAAAAATTTGTTTTTAATCAAGTAACTTATAAAACAGTTTACTGAAAAACATCATCGATTCATATCATGTCATAAAACATAGTCACGTGTGTCAAACCATATCATAAAGGGAAATCTTCGGAAAAGTCATAATATTTCACCCTAACGTACGAAAAAAGTCCCAAACTAAAATTGGTTTATGCAAAAGTCCCGATTACCGGAAAAAATGACGATTTGACCATTTTTTCCGGTTTATCGGTTTCAATACTTACTCGGTTTCATTAAAGTCCCATTATTTTACCATAATTTTCATTAAAGTCCCATTATTTTACCATAATTTGGGACTTATTCATAAATTATGGTAAAATAATGGGACTTTATTAAAACCGGGTAAGTAATGAAACCGGTAAACCGGGAAAATAGGGCCAAATCGTCATTTTTACAGGTAATTGAGACTTTTTCGTAAACAAATTTTAGTTTGGGACTTTTTCATAAATTAGGGTAAAATATTGGGACTTTTCTGGAGATTTCCCTATCATAAAATAGTAATAATGTCAGAGTACAATCCCAAGGATATCATAGTGCGAAAATCATGTGTGTAAGTGTGATGCGCTGCTACCGTGCCGGCTCCTTCCCCTTCGAAGAAGAGGTACCTGAAAACAAAACTGAAACTGTAAGCACCAAGCTTAGCGAACTCCCCCATCATACCACGTACCATACAACATACATACTGACGGGCAATTCTGGGGTGCCCGACCTACCCTGCCAGGCATTTCTAGGGTGTCTGGCCTACCCATGTCAAGCAGTTCGTGGGTGCTTGACCTACCCTGTCAGGAAATTCTGGGGTGCCCGACCTACCCTTAGGTACTTACGACCGTGTCACGGGGACTATTCCCCCTACTGCTACTATCACATATCACCATATTATGCTAGCACATAAAACATATCAGGTAGTAGCAACCTAGACAATTATCACAAAGATAAATCATCTAACATACAACTCCTACTAGTGGGTCGGAATTGTGGTCGTAGACCCACCGCTACTGGAAGGTAACTCACCTCAATGTCGTGCCGAAACTGAACTGTCCTCGATGCTGGGATCAACTCCTCTCAAACTCCTACACATGACATTCTTCCTTAATTACTATCTCCTACTCCTAACCCTTCAAGGGTCAACTCAGGTCAAAGTCCAAGTCAACGTCAACACCTTGGTCAAAGTCAACTTTTGGTTAAAGTCAATATCTGGTTGACTCAACTCGCCGAGTTGGTCCACCAACTCGTCGAGTTCCATAATCCATAAAACACTGGGACTTCGATTCTACTCGTCGAGTTCTCCTTCATACAGAATCGAGAACTTTTGCCTATGGCTCGCCGAGTTCATCCTTGAACTCGTCGAGTCTTTCTTCATGCAAGTTGGAATGTTAGTCATTGACTCGCCGAGGCTTTCCTTGACTCGACGAGTTCTTCCTCATATTCATTGGGACATTGCCTTGAACTCGTCGAGTTCCTCGATCTTCAAGTTCATATTCAAGTCCATCTTGTTGAGTCCTCTTCTATACTCAACCATACCAATCAGAAACAGAAAAGGTTGGGGAACCATAACTCGACTCGCCAAGTCCTAAGAGCGACTCATCGAGTCCCCCAAGGTCCAATCCTACCAAGTCGATCTCAGTTGAGCTCATTGCATCCAAAGTGTATATCTGACCTCCTTGGGTCGATATAGCACGTAAACTCACGAACTTTACATCCAAAAATGAAGTCTACAAGATGTATGGGACTCTCATGGCCATAAAGTTGGCACCTTTATGCCATGAGAACCTTCCAAAGTGCAAGATCTGAAGTAATTACTCTACTATACACTCTACACCCGAATGTGACTTAGAAATGCCCTAAAAATGACAAGATTCAAGCCCTAAAGAAGATCTAACAATTGGGAAGTCAAGGTTGAAGCTTTTTACCTCAAACGAGCTGGAAATGCAACCAAGACTCTGGATCTACTGCCTTCTTTTTGAACCTCCAAGCCTTTCCTTCCTTCTCCAAACTTCAAATCACAACAATCGCACCAAAATAGCTCAAGAACACTCACAACTGATTAGGGTTTCGAGAATGGGGTCCGAGGGTGCTGGAGTGGAGGCCAGATTAAGTGTTTAAATAGAGTGCAAAACCTAAAATTTATGGTTTCATCCAGACAGGTCTACTCGTCGAGTCGGGGCCTGTAACTCGGCGAGTAGATAGTTCCACCCGTGACCCAAAACTCACATCTACTCGACGAGTTGGGCCTCCAACTCGTCGAGTCCCAGAGTAAAAATGCAAAAACATTAAATTAAAATACGTACCGAGAACTGGGCATTACAAATCTCCCCCACTTATTCTAGACTTCGTCCTTGAAGTCTGGTGTTGCATCTGTGAAAAGCTCGGGGTAGTGCTCCTTCATCTCGTCCTCCGGCTCCCAAGTCCATTCTGAGCCCTTGTGGTGCTGCCATTGCACCTTCACCAGCTCAACCCTCTTGTTCCTCAGATACTTCGACTTTCTTTCGAGGATAGCTACTGGTCGCTCAATGTAGTTCAAGCTGTCATCCACATGAATATCCTCTAGAGGCACCACTGCGGAGTCGTCTATCTGACACTTCCGTAGCTGGGAGACGTGAAAGGTACTATGAATCTGACTAAGCTCGGCTGGCAGATCCAGCCTATACGCCACCTAGGCCACCCGGGCAGCAACCCTGAAAGGACCGATGTACCTGGGGTCTAACTGGCCCCATTTCCTAAACCGGATGACACCTTTCCAAGGTGACACCTTCAGGAGAACCATATCGCCCACCTGGAACTCCAAATCTGAACGTCTCTTGTTGGCGTATCTCTTCTGCCGACTCTGAGCAGTCTGAAGCCTACTCCAGCCCTGCTGGATCCTATCAGTAGTCTTGAGTACCACCTCGGTACTCCCCATGACTCTCTGACCGACCTCGCCCCAACATATTAGGGTCCTACACTTCCTCCCGTAGAGCATCTCAAAGGGAGGTCGGTCTATGTTGGCGTGGTAACTGTTGTTATAAGAAAATTCCGCTAACGGAAGATACGTATCCCAACTGCCACCGAAATCCAAAACACATGCACGAAGCATGTCCTCGAGAGTCTGTATCGTCCTCTCACTCTGTTCATCCGTCTGGGGGTGGAAAGTGGTGCTGAAATGGAGACGAGTACCCATCTCGTCGTGAAACCGCTTCAAAAATCTGGAAGTAAAACGGACATCTCGATCTGACACCACCGAGACAGGCACCCCATGTCGTGCCACTACCTCACGCACATAAATCTCGGCCAACTTCTCGGTCGATATACTCTCCTGGATCGGGATGCAATGAGCACTCTTGGTAAACCGATCCACGATGACCTATATCGAATCAACTCCACGTGCGGTCCTGGGAAGCTTCGTAATGAAATCCATGGTGATATCTTCCCATTTCCACATGGGAATATCTAGTGGCTGCATCTTGCCATGTGGCCTCTAGTGCTCGGCCTTGACCTTCCTGCAGGCAAGCACCGCTCTACATACCATGCTACGTCCCGCTTCATGCAGGGCCACCAGTAATTAGGGCGAAGATCTCGGTACATATTCGTCACCCCGATATGGATAGAGAACCGGGATTTGTACGCCTCCTCCATCAGAACTTGGCGCACACCTCCATGATATGGAACCCACACCTTGCGGTGTAGTGTCAACAACCCTCGACTATCATAGTCGAAGGAGGAAACCTGACCCACAATACGCTCACTCTTATGATGTTCCTCCTTCATAGCCTCCTACTGAGCCTCTCGGATATGCTCCAGAAGCGGAGTCACTACTGTCATCCGCAGGCAGATATCTCTGATCGGGGCTGCCTTGCGGCTAAGAGCATCGGCCACCACATTGGCCTGCCCTGGGTGATAAATAATCTCACAGTCGTAATCCTTCACCATATCTAGCCACCGACGCTGCCTCATGTTCAGATTCAGCTGATCCATGAGGTACCTCAGACTCTTGTGATCTGTGTAAATGGTACATCGGACCCCATAGATGTAATGTCGCCAAATCTTGAGGGCGAAGACGGCCGCCCCCAACTCCAAATCATGTGTCAGGTAGTTCGCCTCGTGAGGCTCCAGCTGCCTCGAGGTGTAGGCGATGACGTGCCCTCTCTGCATCAATACTACTCCCAAACCCGAAATGGACCCATCACAGTACACTACAAAATCCTCCACTCCCTCTGGCAGGGCTAGAATCGGCGCCTCGCACAACCTCTGTCTTAGTGTCTCGAACGTCGCCTGCTGCTCGGGCCCCCAGCGAAAGACCACGACCTTCTTCGTCAACCGAGTCAAGGGTACGACTATCTTTGAGAAGTCCTGAATGAATCTCCGGTAATAGCCCGCCAATCCAAGGAAACTCTAAATCTCAGATGGAGACTTCAGAACCTCCCATCTCATCACGACCTCCACTTTGGCTGGGTCAACCAAAATTTTGTTCTGGTTGACAAGGTGCCCAAGAAACTGCACCTCGCGCAACCAGAACTAACACTTGGAGAACTTGGCGTACAAGCTCTCCCTCCCCAAGGTATCCAACACCTCTCGCAAGTGCTCCTCGTGCTGCTCCTACATCTTGGAATAAACCAAGATGTCATCAATGAAAACTATCAGAGACCGATCCATCATCAGTCTGCATATGCGGTTCATGAGATCCATGAACGCGACAGGGGCATTGGTGAGCCCGAAGGGCATCACCATGAACTCCTAGTGGCCATAACGAGTCTGGAAAGCAGTCTTCTATACATCCTCATCTCTGACCCTCATCTGATGGTAGCCTGAACACAAATCTATCTTGGAAAACCAAGATGCTCCCTGCAACTGGTCGAATAGATCATCAATCCTCGGGAGTGGGTAATGGTTCTTAATCGTTACCTTATTCAGCTCCCGGTAATCTATACACATCCGATGCGACCCATCCTTCTTCTTCACGAACACAATCAGGGCTCCCCAGGGTGAACTGCTCGGCCTGATAAACCCCTTGTCTAGCAGCTCATGCAGTTGAGTAGACAACTCTTGCATCTCGGGAGGAGCCAACGGATATGGTGTCGTGGCTATCGGAGCCGCACCAGAGACTAGATCGATCCTAAACTCCACCTGTTTCTCTGGAGGTATCCCAGGCAACTCCTCTGGAAACACATCCGGCTACTCTCGCACCACTGGCACATAACTCACAGTCGCCTTACCCTCCTCCCGGGTATCCATGACATAGGCGACATATCCAACACAAACTTGCTGAAGGTAGCGCCTAGCCCTCGCTGCTGAGCATAAAGTTGGTCCACACTGTGGTCTCTCGCCCTGAATCACCAGCTCTCCCCCACTTGGAGTCCTGACACGTACCAAATGTTGCGCACAGTCGATCATAGCCCCATTAGGGCTCAACTAGTCCATACCGATGATAACCTTATTCACACGCAATGGTATGGGAACCAAATCTACCAGGTAGCGCTCCTCGAACAGCCTCAAAACACAATCTCTGAAAACCTTTGATGCTCGTACTGATCGGTCATCAGCAATCTCGACATCTAGAGGGCAATCCAACATGCCTGACGACTCAGGGAACCTCTTGCTAAGTCCAAGAGGGACAAATGATCGGGTAGCACCTGAATCGAACAACACCTGAACTGTAATACCGTTCACATGGAACGATCCTAAACAAAACACATAACATTGCACATAAATATCATAAACAACATATAATAAGAGCTAGGGAGAAGAAATCATACCCGTCACCACATCGGGTGCGGCGCGTGCCTCCTCGATAGTCAACTGGAAGGCTCGGCTCCTCACCACTGGAGCCTCTGACTTTCCCTTCCTGCCATCAGTAATCCGCAGGGTCGTTGGAGCTGGCGCCACCACTGGCGCTGTTGCTGCTGTCAATCTCGGGCAATCGGCCTTTTTGTGGCCCTTCTGATTGTAATGGAAGCAAATCAGGTCTGATGTCTGGAATGTGGGGGTAGGGGAAGTAGAATCCGTGCTGAAATGCCCCGTCTTGCCGCACTTATAGCAGCCCGATGATCCCAATCTACAAGCTCCCTCATGCGGCCTGCCACGTTTCCTGCAGCGGCTCTGGCCCGGCTGGCCCTTCGACCTAGTGTCAGATCCCTTGGGTCTCTTCCCCGAAACCCCAGTAACCTGCTCCGTCTCTGCTTTCCTCTTCCTGAGGTGCTCTAAATCAATCTCCCTCTCCCTCGCCCTGGCAATCATGGAATCCAGGGTCGGGCATGCCGAGTAGCTGACATGCTCCTGAATATCAGCTCTCAGCATGTCATTATAGCGGGTCTTCCGCATCTCCTCATCTCCTGCATACTGAGGCACTAATAAGTCCCTCTCCCGAAACTTGGCGGTAATCTCCGCCACCGTCTCAGTAGTCTGTCTCATGTCAAGAAACTCTTTGTCCAGCTGCTGAAGCTCCACAGCCGGCGCAAACTCATCCCTAAACTTGGTCACAAAGTCAGACCAGGTCATAGCCTCAATGACCGAGGCCCCCAAAGAATCACCAACCGATTCCCACCAATCTCTAGCCCTGTCCCTCAAACATCCTGCAGCGAAACGGACCTCCGACCCCTTAGGGCAGAAGCTCGTCAACTGGGCAGACTCCATGTCTGCGATCCATCTTCTGGAAACAATGGGGTCCTTCACCCCATGGAAGTCTGGAACACCGCATCCCCTGACGTCCTTAAAGGACAGTGTGTGCGCCCCTGAATGGCTAGACGTCCAGTCACTCCTAAACGCCCTGAGGCGATCCTCCATCAGCTCGATAATCCCTTCCTTGATCGACCCGAAAATCACCAAGGTCGACTCAAGGATGTCTCTCGTGATCTCACACGTGATGAACTCGCGTAGTCCCTCATCCACTGGCTCGGATCCCGAACCCGACCTGATCCTGACCCTGAACCTCCTCCTCCGTGTCGCATAATCATCACCATTCTAAAACAAAACACATAATTTTCAGGGTCATACATAACCTCGGAAGGTCTCACATACTACAAGTTCCATGGTTCTATCTCAGCCCTCCTTGACTCGAGTACAGATCCAATGCTTTTAGTAGTACGGGCCCATACTACCTTCCACATATATTTGTACTTTCCTCAAGGATTGCCTTGACTTCATCAAGTCCCTTTCACTACTACTGCTCGCTGCACTAATCTCATCCTAGGCTTACCCTAGGGTAACCCTCCGACCTACTCTCTGCCATAAGCTGCATAAGGAATCCCTACCACCTTTACCTAACTAGCTTGCGAATACCATTACATATCACTAAGACCAGATCTTCGAATGAGAGGTCCTACCGTACAAGGGTTGTACTCAAACAAGAGTTACGCAATAGGGCTAGACCTAACCTTCTAAAATTATTTAGTCCTCGCAATATGTAACTTATCGTATTCGTTTACTGGCTTGTTAAAGATAACTAGAACTCCCAAAAGCACAAAGCAAGCAACATTGGGCATTGAGTAACCATACCAAGCATATCCTATTCAGGCCATCATATTACTGACTAATCAGTCCTAACATATAACTCAATAAGCACATATAACAGGCACGTAAGGCATCTTCCTAGATCCTTAGTCCTAATCTAGCATGCAGTTCTCATACAAAGACAACATGCATATAATGCATCATTCCTAGATCCTTAGCCCTAATCTAGCATGCAGTTCTTATAATCATATCACATCATAACATAACATGTATGGGTATCTTAGAGAAAACTTACTTGAGCTCGGCCAGTTGCACGCATCACACACTTTGTTCTTTCTCAAAACCTCTTTATTTTAAATTTTAGGAAATTTATTTTCTTGTAAAAATCTTTTAAACCCTGGATTTGAGTCCAGACAACCCCGAAGGTGCATCCGAATCCCTCAAACCAATGCTCTGATACCAACTTGTAACATCCTAATTTTCAAGACCAAATTTTTTGTTTTTAATCAAGTAACTTATAAAACAGTTTACGGAAAAACATCATCGATTCATATCATTTCATAAAACATAGTCACATGTCTCAAACCATATCATAAAACAGTAATAATGTCAGAGTACAATCCCAAGAATATCATAGTGCGGAAATCCTGTGTGTAAGTGTGATGCGCTGCTATCGTGTCGGCTCCTTCCCCTTCGAAGAATAGGTACCTGAAAACAAAACTGAAACTGTAAGCACAAAGCTTAGTGAGCTCCCCCATCATACCACATACCATACATCATACATACTGCCGGGCAATTCTGGGGTGCCCGACCAACCCTGCCAGGAATTTCTGGGGTGCCTGACCTACCCATGTCAAGCACTTCTGGGGTGCTTGACCTACCCTGTCAGGAAATTTTGGGGTGCCCGACCTACCCTCAGGTCCTTACGACCGTGTCACGAGGACTATTCCCCTTACTGCTACTATCACATATCATCATATCATGCTAGCACATAAAACATATCAGGTAGTAGCAACCTAGATAATTATTACAAAGACAATCATCTAACATACAACTCTTACTAGTGGTCCGACATTATGACCGTAAACCCACCGCTACTAGAAGGTAACTCACCTCAATGTCGTGCCGAAACTAAACTGTCCTCGATGCCAGGATCAACTCCTCTCAAACTCCTACACATGACATTCTTCCTTAGTTACTATCTCATACTCTTAACCCTTCAAGGGTCAACTCAGGTCAAAGTCCAAGTCAAGGTCAACACCTTGGTCAAACTCAACTTTTGGTCAAAGTCAACATCTGGTTGACTCAACTCGCCGAGTTGGTCCACCAACTCGTCGAGTTCCATAATCCACAAAACAATGGGACTTCGATTCTACTCGTCGAGTCTTTCAAGAACTCGTCGAGTTCTCCTTCATACAGAATCGGGACCTTTTGCCTATGGCACGCCGAGTTCGTCCTTGAACTCGTCGAGTCTATCTTCATGCAAGTTGGAATGTTATTCCTTGACTCGCCGAGTCTTTCCTTGACTCATCGAGTTCTTCCTCGTATTCATCTTGTTGAGTCCTCTTCTATACCCAACCAGATCGATCAGAAACAGAAAAGGTTGGGGAACCATAACCTGACTTGTCGAGTCCTAAGAGCGACTCGCCGAGTCCCCCAAGGTCCAAGCCTACCAAGTCGATCTCAGTTGAGCTCATTGCATCCAAAGTGTAGATCTGACTTGCTTGGGTCGATATAGCATGTAAAGTTACGAACTTTACGTCCATGCATGGGTCTTCAAGCTCAAAACGTCCAAAAATGAAGTCTACAAGATGCATGGGGCTCTCATGGCTATAAAGTTGGCACCTTTATGCCATGAGAACCCTCCAAAGTTCAAGATCTGAAGTCATTACTCTACTATACACTCTACACCCGAATGTGACTTAGAAATGCCCTAAAAATGACAAGATTCAATCCCTAAAGAATATCTAACAATTGGGAAGTCAAGGTTGAAGCTTTTTACCTCAAACAAGCTGGAAATGCAACCAAGACTCTCGATCTAGCCTTTCCTTCCTACTCCAAGCTTCAAATCACAAAACTGGCACCAAAATAGCTCAAGAACACTCACAACTGATTAGGGTTTCGAGAATGGGGTCTGAGGGTGATGGAGGCTGGAGTGGAGGCCAGTTTAAGTGTTTAAATAGGTTGCAAACCCTCAAATTTAGGGTTTCATCCAGACAGGTCTACTCGTCGAGTCGAGGGCCTCCGACTCGGCGAGTAGATACTTCCACCCGCGACCCAAAACTTACATCTACTCGACGAGTTGGGCCTCCAACTCATCGATTCCCTTAGTAAAAATGCAAAAACTTTAAATTAAAATACGTACCGGGAACTGGGCATTACATCTTAGAACTAATTTGTGGGAAGAAATATCCTACTGTGACACCGCACTGGAACAGAAGTTTGTTTATGAACAATTCAAATATCATTTGGAGTGAATGTAAAAACTAGATATGAGAAGTTGTTATCATGGACAAAGGGGTCAGGAATAGACAAGAGCCTAAAAATCAAAGAAATAGAAAAAACATTTGTATATACAAATCGGTTCTGGTGGATACCCAGTGGATAGCGGTTCCAAAAAATTGAGAACAAAAACCGGAACCGCTTAACTCGATTTCACAACTTTAGGAACCGAAACCTGAACCGATTAAGTCGGTTCCGGTTCTGAAACCGGTGGTTGCAAGACGGTTCTTGTTCCGTAAACGGGTACCTTGTTTCCATGATCACCCCTACTCATGGGATTTTGGTTGGCAAGGCCCTTTTAAGATGTATGCTCTTCGAACCTCATCGATCTCAAACATTTAGATCATAATCTAAAACCCTAGTCCTTATTCCAGGGTCTGAGGGAAGATTTGCTAAATTGATTTCCACATAGCGATGTTTAAAAAAAATCAACATTAGATGTCTCTGATGAATCCAAAACTTTTCTTGTTGTTAAATATTTATCCATGTTTGTAACGATGAGTAATTAATATGCATTGCTTCTTATAATAAACATAGTAACATATAGAAAGAACATGGGAAAGTAGACTTCATAATGAACAGGGAAAATAACTTGTATTGTCAATCCCAAGATTCATGAACTGATCACAATAACCTTCATTAATTGCATTAAGGAACCATGTTTATCCATTAAAGTTCCAATGTGAATACTTTAACAATCTGTAATAGAAGGAAAACTAAAAGGCTTCATATTCTAATTAACAATGCAAATTCCAAATTTCCAATATATGGAAATCATGTAAGATTGTAAAGACTGCAACACTTTCTTGCCCTAAATTATCAATTATCATAGCAAAACCTATGATTGAACATGTAAATGTAGTCATTCCTAAGGATTCTTTAGCATGTTGCTCAATTGCGTGCTACGATCAAAACCATGAAGGGTACGCTTCTGCATCACTGGAATGTTGATTTGGCATCGAATTGCTAGTTTTCGATTCACACCAGGAAGCAATCTCATCATTTTGGCGAGCATTACTCCATCACTAGAACGTCGATGAAGAAACAAAAGCAAAAGTCAAACTTTCCAATTCTAGCTACCTTCTGATTTGGCGCCCAAATTTTTCTTCTCTGTTATAAACACAGATGCATGCTCCTACGCTTCTACGTTGGGTTTCTGAGTTCCAACTAAGGTCCACAATGGGAGTTGTATGAGGATTTAATAGAATAAATATGAATATAATATAGAGGAAAGAGAGTGCGGGGTTGAATGACTATGCAACCGTTCAATAGAATTGTAATGGAAATTTATGATTTTTTTAAGAATTAAAGTGAATATATACATTCTCTTTCCTACTTGGCATGTCATACAACTTTCCATGAGTTTAATCCATTGGAGATGACCTAATTCAATGGGTTTCAAAGAGGGTGGGTCTAGTAAAAAAATATATTAAAAAAAATGAGAATTTAAGGGTGGGTCTCGGCTTAACCTGTCATGCGGCTCCGCCCTTGACATTAACACATCAAAAAACAGACTAGGGACATAACCGGACATTTTGTGTAAATTTAAAAGCTTTTATGACAATAACCCTTTTATACATGAAGTTCCATTTTTCAATGTGGTTTTTTCTTGTCCGTGTTCAAAACCGATCTCAACTGATAGAAATCAAGTGTCTTTTTAGTACAATTACCGGAGGGATCCAAAGTGCAAACCTAGGTAGGATCTCCATCATCTATATTTAGATTTTGAAAAACAAGTCAAAGGAAGTGTGTCGTTATTGCTTATAATATTATTTACAAACCCCACCCTAACGAACACCCACACACACAAACGTTGAGTTGGTGTTTTCATCAGCCACCCCCACTTCCTCCTCTTCTCCTATTAATATCTTCCTTCGCACCCACATATTCGTTGCCATTGCCTTTCTTTGTTAATTCATATCCACACAAAGAAATGCAGAAAGAAATAAGCTTTTCAATGGAAAAAGGAGATGCCCATGAACAGGATGATGACGACGGAAGAGTCAGAAGAACAGGTATATATCCATGTCTGGTGTTAATTTCTTTCTGATAAAGTCTATACGTACAAAAAATATGGGCTAACTCCTTCCACATTTTGTCTAAATTCATAACTGTCTAGGAGTTCAAATCTCTGCTAAAAAAGGAGACTATATTAAGATAACAACCTGTATCGACACTTGAATTCACCAAAAAGAACCTAAAATTATATGGGGCGGCGCACTGAATCCACTTTTTGCGTAGATTTACTTCTTGTTCATGCATATATTTTACATCATCTTAGAAGCTGTTCCATGAAAATGCATGTGTTATAGAGCTAACTATTATAACTTTTGTTGGGCTTTTAATTGTAGGGACGTTAATGAGTGCAAGTGCACATATAATAACGGCAGTTATAGGTTCAGGAGTGTTGTCACTTGCATGGTGTTTTGGTCAGTTAGGTTGGATTGCTGGGACTGCTTCTCTTATGATTTTTGCGGTCATCACTTGGTTCACCTGCCTCTTGCTTTCAGACTGTTACCGGTCTCCTGATCCTGTTAATGGTACAAGAAACTACAATTACATGCAAGCTGTCAAAGCTAATCTTGGTAATTAATTTCATTCCTTAAATTAATTTCCTTCTTTTTGTGTGGTAAGAATCGTTCTATTTTCTACAAAATCCTTAATGTTAATTGAAGAAAAGGATGGGATACAAATTAGAAGAGAGACCTAGCTAGCTTGACTCATTTTGATTTAGAAATTTATTTTGAGTACTTAAAAGAGGATTCATTACATATTCTTAGAAGTTAGAAATATCATTTAACGTATAAAAAGTTGATCCTGTTTATGTCATTTTTCATTTAACTTTCGACGTACTTAAAAGGTTATGAGAAATCATAACTAAGTACCTAAATATTTTTCAACACCAAAGAATAGTGGTTATTTCGGTAACGATTTTAATAACTATCACGCATTTAAAAGAAATACTAAAGTCGTCAATTGGTGCCCTATAAACCATATCCGATGTGTATAAAAAACGCAATGTCCACACAAGAAAGAATGTGATGTATATCCCTTATATTTTCTTTCCTCTATACTGTTATAAGACAAACATACAAGATAATAAGTTTCATACATTTGCATCTATGTTATGTTATTCAATTTTTATTGGAACTTTTCGTGAAACACATGGGTCTTAAGGTTGTTTATGTCACACTTACTTTTTACATACTTTATACAAAATAATTAAAAAGTAAGTGTAAACCGAAGTGGGAATTATATATATAGTTAATGCTCATTGTTTTTTTTACGAAGTTTTCCACCAAATAACTAAGTTTATTGTATTGTTCTGTAGTGCGCTAATAAGCTAGTCCCCATGTGAACCATTAATAATATTGTGGCCCTAAAGTTGAGCTTTGGTCCCATAATCCATGACATCATCTCATTTCTTTACCAATTAATATAAAACCCAAACGCCAAGTGATCAATGCTCCAAAAAGTGGGTAAAAGTAGCCAACTTTTTACAGATAGCCTCATTTTTCATGCATTTTACATTTTTTTCAAATTCTTGCTCAACATATTTCGACTACCACAGGAGGACTTCAATACAAATTTTGTGGAGTAGCCCAGTACGGGATCCTTATCGGAGCAACCATTGGATATACTATCACCTCCGCCATTTCAATGGCGTAAGAACATATATAAAATGTTTTTAAACTTTCTGCGCTCACAAATTTTTCCACTTTTGATTTCATTTTGATTTGGCTCCACAGGGCAATTAAACGGTCAAATTGTTTCCATAAACACAGTCACCATACCGGGTATCACACGTTGAACAATTCGTATTTGATAATCTTTGCAGTAATTGAAATTGTTTTAAGCCAAATACCTAACTTCCATAAGCTGTCGATCATTTCGATTGTTGCAACAATCATGTCTTTTACCTATGCTACCATTGGCATTGCTCTCTCCATTGCTAAAATTGCAGGTCAGCATCTCTAGAAACGACTGAATCTGGAACAAATATACTAAGTTTCATTAAAAAAAGGCAACCAAATATAACTAGCCCATTTGGCCTCAATTAATGTTGCGATATGCTAAATTTATTCCTTTCATGTGTATCTTTTTTTGGTTTATAAAGAAGGTGGACACCCGAGAACAAGCTTAACAGGAATACCAGTTGGAAAGGACATGCCAAGTGTTGAGAAAATGTGGAGCACTTTTTCAGCAATTGGAGATATTGCTTTTGCCTATTCTTTCTGTCCAGTCCTTCTTGAGATACAGGCATGCATCGACCCCTCCCCTCTCTCTCATGTTCATAAAAACACACAATGATACACGCAAATATGTGTGTATGTATATAACGACTGCTAATTAACAGACTGCTTCAAAATCAGGACACATTGAAGTCAAGTCCTCCAGAAAACAAAGTTATGAAAAGGGCATCTACTGTGGGAGTCTCAGCATCGACCTTATTCTACCTGATATGTGGGACACTTGGATATGCAGCATTCGGTAATGATGCACCTGGTAACTACTTGACAGGTTTTGGATTTTACGAACCCTTTTGGCTTATCGACTTTGGTAACTTGTGCATTGTGATTCATCTTCTTGGAGCCTATCAGGTAAACAGTTTAATTCTTATACTATATGCGAATTAAGAAAGTTATTCCAAGATAATATTACCTTAAATTAACATTTTTAAATTACTAATATAGGTGTATGTCCAACCATTTTTTGCGTTCGTGGAGAGTTGGAGCAAGGAAAAATGGCCTAGAAACAAATTCATAGTTAGAGAATACTCGCTAGGTAAATTCAAGATTAAAATCTTCAGGTTGACATGGAGGTCATCATATGTGGTGTTAGCAACCCTGGTGGCCATGGTCTTTCCCTTTTTTAATAGTTTTCTTGGCCTTATTGGTGCCACTACCTTCTGGCCATTAACGGTGTATTTCCCAATAGAGATGTACATTTCACAAGCAAAGATCCTAAAGAATTCATTCACCTGGATTTGGATGAAGGTATTGAGTCTGGCATGTTTGATTGTATCACTTGTTGCTGCGGCTGGATCTATCCGAGGCCTCATTGTATCAGTTGAGACATTAAAGCTTTTCCACTCGGTGTCCTAGAATCTGAAACCGAATTGTTTCAATTCAATATAAGGGCATCCACAATGCATTAAACTTGTTAGAGTTTATTGGATTGACACATCATCATTTTACTTGCTATACAACTCTATATTAATTTTACTACAAATGCAACTCAATAGAGTTCAATGGAATATATATTTAATAGTTAAAAGGTTTCATTTTTCTCATTGAAGAGTTCAATGGCCATTGAACTTCATATCCATTGGATGCCAACATTCATTGCATCCCACAATGGTAGAGTTTAATCCATTGAATGCCAATTAGGCATGTCACCTCATTCAACTCTCCCATTAAATTATGCATTGTGGATGCTTTAAGCATGCATTATTCTAGTGTTGATTAAATGGTAACTGATGATTAACTAGAAGTTACACAAAGGAGAATCATGTAATATACATTTATTGATTGTTGAAGAATATTCAATTATAAATCCAACCTAAATTCGCATGGTTTTAGGGGTTTATTAATTTCTAACTTAAAATGTTTGTGTTCCTAATGTGTCTTAATGAATTAACTAACCGAATGGCATAAGGACCGAAGTGATGAAGGATAGATTATTCGTGCTAAGATTACGTGTAGATGGAGGCTTGGAAACACTACAAGAAAAGTGCTTTTTAAGACGACAAATGTTGTCTAAAAAAGTATCAATGTTGGCTAAAGGTTAATAGCGACAACAGTTGTCGCAGATGGCTTCCTTGCTGTATCTCTATCGTTGAAAGTTTCGTAAAAAAAATGCAGTTATCTGCAAAAATTTCCCGCTTATCTTTTAGATGCAAAATTTTCGTCGCAAAATATGGAAAAAATTTGAAATTTTCAAAATTTTATTAGTAACAATATGTCCTCTCTAAAAGTGAGTTTTTAGAGACGACAAATGTCGTCTTTAAAAAGGTCGTCGCTAAAAGCCTGTTTTCTTGTAGTGCAAGCGTACATTGCGTCAAAAACACGTGTATCTTGTATTGACCCGTTTCGCTTAATACGGTTCGAGAGTATGAGCCGTATTTGATTAATTTTGCATATAATGTTCTACTTGATCATTTGAGATATTTTTTTCTCTTCCATCTCTCTCATTCTTCGTCAAACCCTAGCTTGTGTCCTTATTTCTTTAAGTTCTTAATCTTAGAATGTTAATCATTTTGATTGACGTGTATTCTTGAGAGATTTTGTTGTTGATTTTTTTTGTAGCTTGAACTATTTCTTTAGAAATAAGAAAGTTGTTCTAATTTGTCTTGGTTGTTTGTATTTTTCGCATGTGGTATCATAACACAATTTGCTTCTGTGTGATTGGTTCTCGCGTTTTCCTCTAATGGTCCCAAAATACGAATACTTATGAATGAATCAATAAGAAATAAGGAATAATAAAACAAATATTCACCAAATAAAAGCTTTTATTATTTGTAAACTTTTAAAAACACATATTACAAAAAGATTACTGAGAACAAACTCAGTTATGAACACACAACCAATCTCTAAACTCTTTCTGAAAAATCACAAAAAGCTCTCAGAATATAAATTAGTCTCTAATCATCAAACACCAACCTTCAAAATATGAACGTTATTGATTAGTATAGGCATTAGGAATCTAAACAAACTCCTTGATTATAGGAGTATTGTTAAATGTAACTTAAGCAATTATAATCAAGGTGGAGCATTTTGAAACAACATAGTGAATTTAGACAATGGAAAATTTGGAAACACACTGGACCACTTGGTTTAGGGCAGGAGTATTCTGCAGATGCGCTCCACCTTATGAAGCAGGTCAAATGCGCTCTTGGCCAAGCTAAATGCATTGGAGACATCAGAATGAGCTCTAGGCATGATCAAATGTGCTCCAGCCTTTGAGAATATGTTGAGCACATGAAGAATGTGTTGTCATGAGAGAATGTGTAATGGAGATGCATTTTACCTTCTAAATGTGTTCCTAGTCTTCTAGAATGCACTACTTGTTGTCGAATGCGCTCCATGAGAAGAGGATGTGTTGTATGCATAGAAAATGTGTTTCATGCATGGTTAAATGTAACGTCCCAAAAATAGTGATAGAATTTTTCATTTTAAAATCATCAATTTCATACATCAAGTGTCTCAAAATCAATCACAATATAGTGTATCAAAATCATCAGAGTAAAATAGTTATAAATACGGAATCCTGAGAGGGATGTTGTGCGATCATGTCGGACCTTTCCATTTAGAAATGGAAGTACCTGGAAAATTTAAACCACAAAACCGTAAGCACAAAGCTTAGTGAGTTCCCCTAAAATACCACATACAATACATACAATTGACATGGGCTACCCCCATGGTCATTTCCCTGGAATGCCATGGGCTACCCCAAGGGTCTTACAACCAAGTGTCATGGGCTACCCCTATGGTCTTTCATGCAATTGCCATGGGCTACCCCCATGGTCTTTCATACACATGTCATGGGCTACCCACGGGGTCTTCCATGCAAGTATCACAAAGACAACTAATATTCTACATAACACGATGCACTGGGACGGAATTGGTGCCTTCGAACCACAAGTACAGTGAGAAGACTCACCTATCAGACAATAAACAACTGCTACCACTCTCACTACCGAGAAAATAGATGTTATACGTGTTGGATTAGATGTCTAAGCCCATAACTATTATTGGTATGTACTTGACCTAAGAGTAGCATGGTCCATTTGGGTTGCATATCATCAGACAATTTGTTAGGATAGACTCTTGAGAGAAGGTAATATATGATTTATTAATATATTATAAGTTCTAATATATTAATATGAAATCATATGTTTTAATTAGTATTGATAAAGAATTAATTTGGAATTAATTTAGTGATCAAAAGAGACTAATTAAATCTACGGGGACTAATTATGGTAATTAGTTATATTTATATGTGTTGGGCTTATGATCCATGTTGGACCAAGTTTATGTATGGATACATAAAGAGTTGGGCCACATGAACCATGGATCATAAAACCCATGGGTATGGATTTGGGTTATACCCATGACTCTTGAAATACCACACGTATAAATACATGCATCATAACCTAAAAAACGCCACTTGTGGTTACACATGAAGTTCTTGGAGTTCATGGGTGTTTTTGGGTGCATGGAATTCTCTCTCAAGTTCCACCTTTGCCTAGGTGTGTTGTGACTTCATTTGAGGCTTCCACACTATTGGGGCTAAGCTCTTAAGCCCAAATACATCAAGACTTCAAGCTACATATAAGGTATGTTACCCTAACTAGTATCTTATGTGGTTTATGTCAAATGCATGCTAGTTATAGGTTTAATGCCTTGGAAACCATTTGCATGTATAATTAGTGAAAACATAGATCCAAGGTATTTAGGGTTGTATGTGCACCATAGGATGTTGTAGCATAGGAAACCCATCAGTAGTATCAGAGCCATTGGTTGTTTTCAAATTATACTTGATGCTACTTGCTGGAAAAAGCTGAAAAAATCGAATTGTTTGCTGTCTGGACAGGGGACTCGACGAGTCCATGTGTAAACTCATCCAACTCATTGAGTTGGTTCTTGCACTCGGCGAGTTGGAGCCCCTGACAGCATATATTCGAGTTTTTTGGCCTGTTGGAGCCCCTGACAGCATATATTTGATTTTGATGTTATGGTAATGTTTATTCTCAACCAAATACAAGATAATTGTCATAATTTCAAGATTTGAATTAGTTTATATGTTTATGCTAATTTCTTGAAGATTGATGATGTGAATTATCTTGTTCTTATGAGTTAGTTTAGATTAATAGAAAATTATGTGATAATTTGTTTTCGATCCAAATTGATCTAAAAGTTGTTCATAATATGTGTTTTTGTAACTTGTCCTCAAGTTATATGAAAAGTCTCATTTATGAATTTTTAAAACTCATAAAATTTCCATAAGCTATGAAAATGAAGAGTCTCATCTTTTAAATGTTTTTAAAGTCTTCCATAACTTGTCCTCAAGTTATGGAACTTAAAGAGTTTTTTCATTAAACTACTTTAAACTCATAAGTTATGGAAACTAAAAGTTTTTGAATTGTTCAAAACTTGCCCTCAAGTTTTGGAATTTGTAAAGGTTCCCCCCATGAATACTTTAATTCCAAGTTAAACCCAAGGATTTTAAAAGTTAAAATTCAACCCTTATACTATTATAATATTATAGGTTTAATATTTATATATATGTATAAGAGTAATGCAGTCTTACCGTTAGTAGGCGTCATTCACGAAATCGATCTATAAAGGGGTATAAGGTTACTGCCTATAAAATGGCAGTTTAATGGGTGTCCACTCTCACTCACCGCTTCCTTACCTGGTGGAGGGTCGTTAGCCAAACTGGTAGGAAAAGGACTATAATTTTCATTAAAAATATAATGATAAATACTAAGTAACTAAACACTTATAAATTCCTAATCTTAGTTACTTAGGAAAATGTGAATTTGGTGCTAACCCATAAAATTACACTTTGTACCTTACCAAGCCGTTAGTAGAGCGTGTGTGGTTAACCGGCACACTAACATGGACTAGTAAGTATGGCAAAAGGTAACTTAATGTTTATCATAGATCGGTGGAGCGCGTGTGGTTAACCGACACATAGATTAGGTGATAAAGTTAAGGGTACCAAGTTAATTTGCATGGTTATTCACACCTTGTTTGTGATCCTCGGCATCCCAGTCACAAACTTGAGAGAGCACAATCGAGATTTAAACATGCCATTGAATAGTTCAATGAATCTCAAAAGATCTAGGAGTTTCAATCCATTTAAGACCTAAAATTTGTTTTCGTTTTTCATGGTGGAAATTGGTAAATCGTCATTTACCTACCTTCAAATATTTTGTAGCTTGGATTGCGGCATCACTTTTCCAAGTTATAAAATGTTGTGTGGGGTCCTAGCCTTAATATTTGATATTGGGTGATAAATTAAGGACTTAAATCAACTAACTTGAATTTCTCCCATTGTAGATGTCTGGTTCAGACAGCTATGATCTTCCCAAATCTCTTGGAACAAGCTTTCCTAATGAAGATGATGTCCCGCGATTGGATCATGGAAATCATACTTCTCTTCCTCCACCTCCTCCAATTATTCTCCCTAACCCACAAGTTCAAGGTCACTCAAACCCTATTGGCAAGCGAAGTCTGTGTGTGCTCACATCTTGGAGATGAAGTCAAATATAGACAGGCCGGGAGAGTTGGGTGTCAAAGTTTTGAGGAAGTTGATTGTTGACTAGGTTCTTCAGTCACTTCCCGAGTCACATAGTGAGTTCTTTAAGGACTACTATGTGACGGACCATGACATGACCCTTAATGATCTTACCTATTTGCTTGATGCTGCTGAATCAATAATGATTTGGAGCACTCGTAAAGCAAATTTGATTGGAAGATCTACTTCCCAAACTTCCATGGACATTCAAAATGGTAACATTAGAAGTCCATAAAAGTCTTCTCTTCCCAATGGAAAGGGATCGGCCATAGTCAACTCGTTTGACCAAATGGTAAAGAGAAAGGCTAAGTCTGAGATAGTCCCGTGTACCATTCCAAAGATTCCATATGTTTCTATTGCCAAAGGAAAGGGCATTGGTTTCGAAGCTGCCCTATTTACCTGAAGAATCATAAGGATTGTAAAGTCAGAATGTATGACTCTACTTCAGGTAAGTCCACTATCTAACTCTGTTAAGTTACTATTTGGAGAGTCTTATTACATGATGTGACTAGGTCGCATTTTGATATTTTAAGAATCAAAGAAAAGAGAGGAAGCTTAAAGGAAGAGTAAGCTGATTCTGATCATGAATAGATGGATTTCGATCGCATGATTCGATGATCAAAATTTTGAGCTACTGCTTAAGAGTTATGACAGATTGCTTAGGAATGCATAATAACATAATTTTCATATGTATTTGCATTGTAAGGATAAGTTTTCCGCAATTTTAAAATAAAAAGAAACTTTTTTGATTTTGTTTAAGTATCCTTGCAATGGAATTTGTGACAATTATTGTTTATATGATTCCATTGATAGCAATATTGGAAAATGGATTTGATTCTTTCGTTTGTGGTAGTGTCATAATTTACCAAATAAGGAAAGATTCTCATCACCCAAGTTTCAGTTGGATAGAAACTTGGAATCATGCAACTTGTATTGTATGATGAATGAGAATTTTTCATCTTTGGAAAATTAAGACTAATTCCTTGTTCACATGTTCGTGTGAGTCAAGTGAAGGACTATAGGATCGGGTACACTTGGTTGTGTGTTGGTCAGGTCCACCACAAAGATCGATAACGCTATTCGTCATGATTTGCTAAAGTTTAGTGAATATGGTTATACTTACAAGTTTAAGTGTAATTCTGAACATTGGAAAAGTTTCAATGTAAGGCAGAATGAACAAGAAGAATCAAATTAGGCAGAAAGATAAAAGTTTCTCCAATCTGAAAAGATGGGAGAGTACTTGAGTATCTTGTTTTGTGATTATCTTAGTGATTAAGAAACCATATCACAATTAATCCTCTAAGGACATCTTAGTGCATTTGTTTGACTAAGAAGAGGAATCGTGAATTGTTGAATTGGTTAAATCAAAAAGATAAGTCATGCTTCGTTCCAAAATTGAGTCTTAGAGTAATACTCCAAGATTGTAACTTGAGTGACATAATCTTAAGAAGGTTTAAAACACTTATCAAATGTAGAGTAAAATGTTTTCTACTCTTGTACATTTGAAATTGGTAAGTTGTGATGTTTTTGGATAAAACAAAGACCAACTAAGACCAATTGTGTCAAGTGTTTATCTTGATAAGTATCCGCCCTAACTCTTGAATATTTGTTTTGTCAAGGAATGTGTCACACCCCCAAACCAGACGGTGGAAACGTCCGGGGGTGGAGGACTTCATTTGTAGTATCACAACACATCCATCATAGTAATCAAAGTACAAACAACCATTGTATTTAGAAAGTATAAGTATTTACATATGTTCAATCATTGTATATTGAACCCAAAATAGTTATACAAAAGAAGAAGATATTACTCAAATTACCTCCATCTTCTCAAAAAGCTCGGGGAGTACCTGTTTACTGTTTCCCTGAGAATACAAGTAATTTGAAAAGAGAGTATCAACATAAAGTTGAGTGAGTGCATATGTATTTATGTTTAAAAGGATGTTTCGGTATCTCGAATATGTAAACTGTTCCAGAAAATCCTATATTTTCTGTTGTATATGAAAAGTAGTTTTATTCCCATAAAACCGTTCCATTTGTAAACCAATGTTCTGTATTTGTAAAACTTGTAACTGAGAGTGTGCCTGGTTTCACCAGCTGTTATTGAAAACTGTATTGTACTATTGTAGTTGTATTATATAAATTGGTACTTTGAAGGTGTACTTACGTTTAGTTGATTATACACTAACGTATTGTTAATATCTTTTTAGTGAGTTATTATAACCATACTAAGACATGATGGCCTGAAACAAACGCTTTGTGGGCGTTTACACTGTTGATAACAATTGCCACTCATTGGCGTGTATGCCTGACTGTAGCTAGCAGCCTGAGTGTGAGGTTGTTAATCCCAATATAGATCTACACACAACTTGTTTCGATCCCCTGACTGGAGACTCTGGTTATAATATCAGGACTTTACCTTGGTTGTCTAAATGAATTAAACAACCTGAATTGAATGACTCATAAAAAGCATATATAAACGTTACATGTATATTAGTCATGAAAACCCAATCATTCTGAAATAAATGATTCACAGTATGTTCTTGAATTAGTATTCTTAACATGTATATGAAAATTGTATATCCCTTGATTTGTTTTGAACTAAACCTTTGTTTCTTGTAAGACTGTGTATTCTAGTATACTTGAATCATGAATTATTGTTCTATGTATCATAAATTATACCTATTATAATTTATATGTACTTTTTGAATTGGTATTTAACTGTGTTTGAATGTAATCCCTTGCTCAACATGTTACAAAGGGGTATTTAAACTAGATGAAATAACTTTTATATTCATATACATATACAATTTTATATAAGTAAAATTTAAACGACATTCGGACAAATAACCGGTATTATAAGCCCACATCCAAACAAGGAAAAGGACCCAAAATGAGTTATCAGTCCTAAGCCTTTTAAATCTTGTTCATATAAATATATATATATATATATATATATATATATATATATATATATATATATATATATACACACATATGAATTTTGGGGAAAAATATAAGTTTACAAAAGAGTTTAATGTTTTGAGTATATTTTGATGATTTAATATCGTTTTATCATGATTTGAAATCATGTATTTATAACACAAAGTTCTTGTGTTTCCCCCCCCCCCCCCCCCCCTCCCTTAAAACAGTAGAAATTATGAAAATACGGGGGTATGAACTCACTTGATAGGTGGTGATTTGGACAGCATTTTTTGTTTCCTGGAAAGTAGTTTATTTGACGAAAAACCGGCTTAAATCAAGCAGAGTTTCGAGTGGAGAAAGTTGTTTTTCTCGGGAATCTCGGGGCTTCGAGGCTTGCTTAGGGTTTGAGATATGATATCGGGGCTTTGGGGGTTGTTTGTAAGTTTATGGAAGTGAAAGGGGTGAAAAAGGATGGAAATTGGTGAAAGAAATGTGTAAAATCCGAGAAATCCCACAGCCCTTATATAGGCTGCGAGGGTGCCGTCCGAAGGTTGAGTCAGCAAGACACGCGACATCAGCAGCGAAGGCTACGAGGTCGAAGTCGGAAGCAGCGGTGCGAGGCTCGGAAGGCGCCACTTGTGCGAGGCGCGTCGGATGCCCATTAGACCTCGGTTTCAGACGAATCAGCAGACAAAACGGGGCGGACACGGGGAAGCCTCGCATGCGAGGTGACGTGTCCGGATTGTGGCCATGCGATTTTTCCCGGTTATCCACTAATTCTCGGTTTTTGTGCCCAAACTTGCGAAATTCATAACTTTTGCATACGAGCTCCGTTTTCGACGTTCTTTATATGAACGCGTAGGTAAAATTATACTCTACGACTTTTGTTTAGACTTCGTCGGCTAATTTTAACTTTATTTTTGATATTATTATTTTTAACAGACCGGGACAGGAAATCCGTTAAAAAATCATAACTTCTTCATCTGACGTCCGTTTTTTTCAGTCTTTTTACCGTTGTACTACTATTGACGAGACCTTCAATTCTCGTTTAGGTTGTGTCGGCTAAAAATCACTCAATCTTTATTTCGAGTTTTTAGCTGTATACTGCTATACTGAAACTTTGAAAAATCATAACTTCCTTATACGAAGTCAGATTTTGATGTTCTTTTTATGAAAGTTCTCGATTTAACGTAATCTACAACTTTCATTTAGATTTTTATGGCTGAAAAGCCTTTTATTGAAAATTCAGTTTTTACACTGAATAGTGGTTTGCCGGTTTTGTCGCGGATCTTCGATTGGTCATAACTTCTTCGTTATAACTCGGATTTTAGTGTTATTTATATTTTTGGAAACCTTGTTACAATCTCTACCACTTGGTTCATCCCAATCGAGATTGTTTAATACTTTCTTTTTGAGGGTCAATTATGTAAATATACACAGTATGCTAAAATTTCTCTTTATTATTTTAAAAAGAACTACAAATTGACCTACATTATTACATAGGTTTGAAATAATGGTTTGTTACATTATCCCCCCGTTAGAGAGAATTTCGTCCCGAAATTAGCATTACAGATAGACTAGGGAAAAAGATGTGGATATTTCTGTTGCATTTGATCCTCCCGCTCCCAAGTGCATTCAGGTCCCCGTTTTGCATTCCAGCGAACCTTCACTATCGGGATACGGCTTTGTTTGGTTTTCTTAACTTCCCTGTCTAGAATCCCTACGGGTTCTTCCACAAAATTGAGGCTCTCGTTTAACTCGATTTCCTCGAGCGGGATCACAAGAGTCTCGTCGGATAGACACTTTTTCAAGTTCGAAACGTGGAAGGTAGGATGAATGTTACTTAGTTCTTGGGGTAGTCGAAGTTTGTAAGCTACGGGACCGATTCTGGAAAGAATCTCGAATGGTCCTATGTACCTTGGATTCAATTTGTCACGCTTTCCAAAGCGTATCATGCCCTTCCAGGGTGAGACCTTTAACAAGACGCGGTCACCAACCTGGAATTCCAAGGGTTTTCTCCTTTTGTCAGCATAGCTTTTCTGTCTATCTCTGGAAGCTTTAAGTCGCTCCCGAATTTGTACAATTTTCTCGGTAGTTTTTCGAATAATTTCCGGACCAGTGAGAGCACTGTCAGGAGTTTGACTTCTAGCTAGCTGCGTGTCACCCACTTCAGCCCAGCACAGAGGGGATCTGCACTTGCGGCCATAGAGGGCTTCGAATGGAGCAACCTTTATGCTAGTGTGATAACTGTTGTTATAAGAGAATTCAACAAGGGGTAAATGAATATCCCATGCCTTTCCAAATTCTATCATGCAAGCTCGTAACATGTCTTCTAATGTTTGAATCGTCCTCTCACTTTGTCCGTCGGTTTGTGGATGGTAGGCTGTATTCATGTCCAGCCTACTTCCCAGACAGTTTTGTAAAGACTGCAAGAAACGAGAGGTGAATCTACTATCTCGGTCTGAGATAATAGATATTGGCACACCATGCAGTCTAACAATATCTTTGAGGTAAGTTCTGGTTAGCTTCTCCATCTTGTCGGTTTCCTTTATTGGTAAGAAGTGTGAGGATTTGGTTAATCTATCGGCGATTACCCAAATAGTATCATAACCACCCGTTGTCTTGGGTAACTTAGTTATGAAATCCATCGTAATCCGCTCCTACTTCCATTTAGGGATTTCAGGTTGTTGTAATAAACCTGAAGGTTTCTGGTACTCTACCTTGACTTTGGCACAAGTAAGGCACTTGCCCACAAAGGTAGCGATTTCGGCCTTCATGTTAGGCCACCAGTATAGTTTATTGAGGTCCAGGTACATTTTGTTTGAACCTGGATGAATGGAGTATCGGGTTTTGTGTGCTTCTTTCATAACCACGTCTCTGTAACCACCGAACTTTGTTGTCCAGATCCGGTTCATGAAATAATAGACTCCATCATCCCTGACTTCGAAGTTCTTATCCATTCCTCTCAGGGTTTCACCTGTCAAGTTTTTGGGTTTCAAGGCTTCAAGTTGAGCCTCTCTGATCTGTGTGGACAGATGTGAATGGATTGTCATGGTCAACGACTTTACTCGGCGTCCCGAGTATTCTTTTCTGCTAACGGCGTCAGCTACTATGTTAGATTTACCAGGGTGATAAAGAATCTGACAATCGTAGTCATTCAGTAGCTCCACCCATCGTCATTGTCTCATGTTCAGCTCATTCTGATCGAAGATATGCTGGAGACTTTTATGGTCCGTGAATATTGTGCATTTCGTGCCATATAAGTAATGTCTCCAGATCTTCAGAGCAAATACCATTGCTCCTATTTCAAGGTCATGTGTTATATAGTTGACTTCATGTGTCTTTAGCTGTCTTGAGGAATAGGATATAACCTTTCCTCTTTGCATAAGAACACATCCAAGTCCTTGATTAGAAGCATCACAGTATACTACGAAATCCTCTGTCCCTTCAGGAAGAGACTGGATCGGTGCACTACACAAAGCTTGTTTCAGCGTTTGAAACGCTGTTTCTTGCTTTTATCCCCAGCTAAAGGTTACACCCTTTTTCGTCAGGGTGGTAAGAGGCTTAGCTATTCGAGAGAAATTCTGAATGAATCTGCGATAATAGCCAGCAAGACCTAAGAATTGACGGATTTATGTAGGTGTTTTGGGTGCTGACCAGTTTTCAATTGCCTTTATTTTGGAAGGGTCGACGTGTATTCCTTCTGAACTGACCACGTGACCTAGGAAATCAACCTTCCTAATCCAAAACTCGCACTTTGCGAACTTCGCATAGAGTATTTCAGTTCTAAGGGTTTGTAGTACTTGACGAAGATGTTGGCCAGGTTCATCTTTGCTTCTCGAGTAGATAAGAATGTCGTCGATTAAGACTATGACGAATTTGTCCAGGAATGGACGACACACTCTGTTCATTAGGTCCATGAACACAGCAGGTGCATTTTTCAATCCGAATGGCATCACTATAAACTCGTAATGACCATAACGAATTCTAAATGCGGTCTTGGGAATGTCTTCCTCCAAAATCCGTAACTGGTGATACCCGGATCTTAAGTCTATTTTCGAGAAGTAGTTCGCACCTTGAAGTTGGTCGAACAAATCGTCAATGCGAGGCAGAGGATATCGATTCTTGATGGTAAGTTTATTCAGCTCGCGGTAGTCTATGCACATGCAGAATGATCCATCCTTCTTCTTTACGAACAAAACCAGTGCTCCCCAAGGTGAGAAACTTGGTCTTATGAAACCTTTGCTAAGGAGTTCGTTAAGCTGGCTGGATAATTCCTGCATTTCAGAAGGTGCAAGACGATAGGGGGATTTGGCTACAGGGGTAGATCCAGGGATTAAGTCAATTCGGAATTCGATCTGACGTTCGGGAGGCACTCCTGGAAGATCATCGGGAAAAATGTCGAGAAAGTTACAGACCTCAGGAATGCTCGCGATGTCTTTCACTTCTTGCTTTTTGTCTACCACGTGAGCTAAGAAAGCACAGTTCTCTTTGCGAAGGTACTTTTGTGCCTTGATGCAAGAAATGATCCGAAGGTTCGTTCCGGGTTTGTCGCCATAAATAATAAGAGTTTCGTTAGTTGGCAAGTTCAGACGAATGGCTCTTTCATAGCATAGGATGTCAGCATGGTTGGAGCACAACCAATCCATACCTATTATGACGTCAAAACTTTTGATAGAGACCGACATTAGGTCTATTGGGAAAGAAACGTCATTCAAGGTAAGGATACATCCTATGTATATATCGTTGGTGGATTCGGATTTCCCGTTAGCCATTTCGACTGTGAATGTTTCTTTTAGTGGTTGGGAGTTTTGATTTAGTAGATGTTTAAAATTATGGCTCACGAAGCTCCTCTCAGCACCACAATCAAATAGAATGCATGCATAAGTATTGTTGAGAAGGAACGTACACGTTACCACCGCAGGGTCTGCCACCGCTTCTTCGTGACCTAGTGCTAGAATCCTCCCAACTCCACCGGCATTTCCAGCTTTTGGACAATCCCTCTTGAAATTCCCCACATCATCGCATTGGTAGCATGCTCGGCCTACTCCAGCGGCATGTACTTGGTTAAGTGGTTGAGGTGGTGTTCTACAGAATCGGGCCAATGCCCTTTCCTGTTGCAGTTACGGCACTGCATTTCTTGGCAATTTCTGTTGTGGTGAAAATTTCACTTGTTCCATTTAGGGAGGTTACCAGCATAGGGCTTAGTTGGTGCAAGGTTATTAGGGACAGCAGCAGGTACAGTGGTAGGTATGGTAGCAGGTACAGTAGTGGCATGGACTGCAACTACTTGTTGCTTCTTTGAAGGTTCCAGAGGAGATTTGCCCTTCCTCTTGTTCCAACCCTTCTTCTTGCTGTTGTTGTTGTTCCCCTTAGGTTGTTCTGGAGCAGTAACCACAAAATTTTGACGATTTCCGTGATCAATAAGTGACTGTGCCAATTCCTTGGCACTGTCAAAGGTGAAAGGCCTAGAAGCAATGACACTTGCCTGTATCTGGGGCGACAGTCCCCTAATATACCTTTTAATCTTTTTTCTCTCCAGAGCAACCATTTCAGGACACAGAATCGCCAAGTCACAGAACCGATTCATGTAAGTTGTTATGTCTGCACCGGCCATGGTAAGACCCTAGAGCTCTTGCTCAAGTTTTTTTGAATTTCCCCTCGCGGACAGTATTCCCGCATCAACATGGTTTTTAAGTTCTCCCAACTTATAGTATTAGCCACTATCAAGGTCAGTGACTAAACATGGCCATTCCACCATGTTAGGGCCCTATCTGAAAAAGTACAGGCAGCAAATTTAACTTTGCTACCCTCCGGACAGGAGCAAATTTCAAAGATTGCTTCTGTCTTCTCAATCCATTGCCTTAAAACCATCACCCCTCCAGTTCCATTAAAGGTCCTGGGTTTGGCATTCGAGAAGTCTTTATAAGTGCACTCTCGCGGGTGCTCATGACTCTCGCCATGGTTAGAAGGATGTGCACCAGCTCCCGACCCACTAGCACCAGGAGTATTGATATGAGACATGGCAGCAGGTACAGCTGCCGTGACCGCCGCTTGGAACATAGCGGGGTCGAATTGAGGAGGTGGTGGTGGCGTCGGTGCTTCATTGACATTGGTACGTCTTGGATTCCTACGAGGAGGCATCTTTTTCTATAAAAGTCAATAGATAAAAAGATAGTGAGATATCAAGAACGAATATGAATTTGATATCTCTGAACTAAACACTTAATTCAACATGAATCTTGTAAAGAATTGGAAATAGAAATCCACTGCAAGTACAACTCGCAACAGGATAATATGAAAGTGAGTGGTTATTTTTCAAAGAGTATGAAAGTACATGTCGATTGTATTGGTATATTAAGTACATAAGGTTCGGAAAACTTGACCTTAAAGCAGGTCTATAATATACCACAATACTGAGAAAGTGTCGACATCAAACCGACCTACCGAAAATAAAATTTTCGCGGTCGTATCGAAAAACATGAAAAATAACACTAGAGCATGTCTGTATTATAACCGAAACTTTGGAATAGAATGTTAGAGGTAACGATAGTAAAATACTCCCATAGTATTTTAATTTATGTGTTCAGTTCTATAGTTCTTCTGAATATGTATGGTTGGTAAGTTTTAGACATGTCGCAACACTACTATCACTCCCAAACACATGTTGGTCATATCTCAAATCAATATAGTTGATCAGGCTATATTAATCCCAGATATGATTACATAACTGCCCAGGTTTGACTATAATGTTCAACATTCAAATACTTTTAAGTTCTTATGATTGTGATACTATACTTGTAGGTATGAGTGTTAGTATACTTCTTGTAACAATACTTAAAGTTTTAAAAAGTATACTTGTAGTCAGAGCTCCTAGCCCCGATGTATTTATAGTTTGTATATCTTTTATGGATTGATATACTGAGTTCACTATAAATAATGCTCTGATACCAATCTGTCACACCCCCAAACCAGATGGCGGAAACGTCCGGGGGTGGAGGACTTCATTTGTAGTATCACAACACATGCATCATAGTAATCAAAGTACAAACAACCATTGTATTTAGAAAGTATAAGTATTTACATATGTTCAATCATTGTATATTGAACCCAAAATAGTTATACAAAAGAAGAAGATATGACTCAAATTAGCTCCGTCTTCTCAAAAAGCTTGGGGAGTACCTGTTTATTGTTTCCCTGAGAATACAAGTAATTTGAAAAGTGAGTATCAACATAAAGTTGAGTGAGTGCATATGTATTTATGTTTAAAAGGATGTTTTGGTATCTCGAATATGTAAACTGTTCCAGAAAATCCTATATTTTCTGCTGTATATGAAAAGTAGTTTTATTCCCATAAAACCGTTCCATTTGTAAACCAATGTTCTGTATTTGTAAAACTTGTAACTGAGAGTGTGCCTGGTTTCACCAGCTGTTATTGAAAATTGTATTGTACTATTGTAGTTGTATTATGTAAATTGGTACTTTGAAGGTGTACTTACGTTTAGTTGATTATACACTAACGTATTGTTAATATCTTTTTAATGAGTTATTATAACCATACTAAGACATGATGGCCTGAAACGAACGCTTTGTGGGCGTTTAAACTGTTGATAACAATTGCCACTCATTGGCGTGTATGCCTGACTGTAGCTAGCAGCCTGAGTGTGGGGTTGTTAATCCCAATATAGATCTACACACAACTTGTTTCGATCCCCTGACTGGAGACTCTGGTTATAATATCAGGACTTTACCTTGGTTGTCTAAATGAATTAAACAACCTGAATTGAATGACTCATAAAAAGCATATATAAACGTTACATGTATATTAGTCATGAAAACCCAATCATTCTGAAATAAATGATTCACAGTATGTTCTTGAATTAGTATTCTTAACATGTATATGAAAATTGTATATCCCTTGATTTGTTTTGAACTAAACCTTTGTTTCTTGTAAAACTGTGTATTCTAGTATACTTGAATCATGAATTATTGTTCTATGTATCATAAATTATACCTATTATAATTTATATGTACTTTTTGAATTGGTATTTAACTGTGTTTGAATGTAATCCCTTGCTCAACATGTTACAAAGGGGTATTTAAATTAGATGAAATAACTTTTATATTCATATACATATACAATTTTATATAAGTAAAATTTAAACGACATTCGGACAAATAACCAGTACTATAAGCCCACATCCAAACAAGGAAAAGGACCAAGAATGAGTTATCAATCCTAAGCCTTTTAAATCTTGTTCATATAAATATATATATACAAATATGAATTTTGGGGAAAAATATATGTTTACAAAAGAGTTTAATGTTTTGAGTATATTTTGATGATTTAATGTCGTTTTATCATGATTTGAAATCATGTATTTATAACACAAAGTTCTTGTGTTATACTTGTATTCCCCCCCCCCCCTTAAAACAGTAGAAATTATGAAAATACGGGGGTATGAACTCACTTGATAGGTGGTGACTTGGACAGGGTTTCGACTGGAGAAAGTTGTTTTTCTCGGGAATCTCGGGGCTGCGAGGCTTGCTTAGGGTTTGAGATATGATATCGGGGATTTGGGGGTTGTTTGTAAGTTTATGGAAGTGAAAGGGGTGAAAAAGGATGGAAAATGGTGAAAGAAATGTGTAAAATCCGAGAAATCTCGCAGCCCTTATATAGGCTGCGAGGGTGCGGTCCGAAGGGTGAGTCAGCAGGACACGCGACATCAGCAGCGATGGCCACGAGGCCGAAGTCGGAAGCAGCAATGCGAGGCTCGGAAGGCGCCACCTGTGCGAGGCGCGTCGGATGCCCATTGGACATCGATTTCGGACGAATCAGCAGACGACACGGGGTGGACACAGGGAAGCCTCGCATGCGAGGTGACGTGTCCGGATTGTGGCCATGCGATTTTTCCCGGTTATCCACTAATTCTCGATTTTTGTGCCCAAACTTGCGAAATTCATAACTTTCGCATACGAGCTCCGTTTTCGACGTTCTTTATATGCACGCGTAGGTAAAATTATACTCTACGACTTTCGTTTAGACTTTGTCGGCTAATTTTAAATTTATTTTTGATATTATTATTTTTAACAGACCGGGACAGGAAATCCTTTAAAAATTCATAACTTCTTCATCCGACGTCCGTTTTTGTCTGCCTTTTTACCGTTGTACTACTATTGATGAGACCTTCAATTCTCGTTTAGGTTGTGTCGGCTAAAAATCACTCGATCTTTATTTCGAGTTTTTAGCTATATACTGTTATACTGAAACTTAGAAAAATCATAACTTCCTCATACGAAGTCAGATTTTGATGTTCTTTTTTTTGAAAATTCTCAGTTTAACATAATCTACAACTTTCGTTAAGATTTTTATGGCTGAAAATCCTTTTATTGAAAATTCAGTTTTTACACTGAACAGTGTTTTGCCGGTTTTGTCGCGGATCTTCGATTGGTCATAACTTCTTCGTTATAACTCGGATTTTAGTGTTATTTATATTTTTGGAAACCTTGTTACAATATCTACCACTTGGTTCATCCCAATCGAGATTGTTTAATACTTTATTTTTGAGGGTCAATTATGTAAATATACACAGTATGCTAAAATTTCTCTTTATTATTTTAAAAAGAACTACAAATTGACCTACATTATTACATAGGTTTGAAATAACGGTTTGTTACAGAATGGTTCTTGACAAGAGAATCTTATATGTCAAGAGGTCAGTGGGAGTCTTAAAGATCTTGAAAAGTTTCAAGAACCAATCAAGAATAAAACATGTTGTTTATCACTAGCACACGACTTGAGGTTTATAGCCCATCGTGTTGACATATTCTTGTTTCTGTGCCCATTCCAGTTAAAGTTGACTATGCATGTGAGTTCTATGAGTTCTCAATTGTTTGCATAACTACTTGGTAGCAATGGTAGGCCCTTGTGCTGCCAGGTGGCAAGAAGTTAAGATTGAACAAGTTCAGTCCATATGAGTTTGGATTTGTCACCAACCTCCTCTTGTGGTTATGACAAATTCACATGGATAGGAACACATACACCATAAAATCTAAGTGTCATAAGGTTTCTCTCCGATTCATGAAAATGATGGTGAGGAAACGCTTTCGCTAAATTCATTTTAATTAGATAACAATTGTGATATTTGCATTCTCAAAGTCGTTAGTGGAGCGTGTGTGGTTAATCGGCACACTAACATGGACTTGTGAGAAATGGCAAAGGTCTAAACAATTGAGACTATGATTACGACATCCCTTTTCATAGTTCTAAAAATTGTTTAGACACACATATGAGCTATCTAAGGAAAGGTGTATGATATTGTTAAAGTCTTATCAAAGCATCTCATATCAGAAATCTGAACTTTGGTAAAAAAAGTCAATAAAGTATTATTTCTAGAAGTCCAGCTGATTTCTGGATACATGTCAAAGATAGTGGAAGCATAAGTGTTATGATAATAATTATCATGTTAGTGGGAGCATGATTATTATGTTAGGTGTTGCAGGTTAGCAATGTTAATTATAGAAAACAAAAGGTTTCAATTTGCAAAATGTACTTTGCAGGGTTTGGAAAGTTGTGTTGCTATAATTAAGGGAGAGGAAATTATACTTCATTTCAAATCTAAAAGCTTAGATTGTGAGATTTTAATCAAATTTAGTCATGACTACATTATTTACGTTCTAAAATTCGATTATGATTACGGCATCCCTTTTCATAATTCAAATTATGAGAACATGGCAAATTATAAGAAATATTATAGCAAAAGACTGGTCAATTATCATGTCATTATGAGAAACATCATGAATCGTGTCCCATATGCTTCGGTTATAGGATCGATTACATGTGCTATAATATTCATCTGTTCTAAATTTTCCAAATGCCTAGGGCACTAAAAGGGAAAAAGGACTAGAAATGGATATGGCAAAAATGATTAAGCAATTGTCGAGGACAATCTGAGGTTTACCAAAGATTGGTTGCTCATGGACAATTGGAAGTATAGTGTTATGTTTGGAAGGACCAAATTGACATATTCTGAAAGGAGGAAACTCTTGTTCAGAAGTGATAGTCAAAATGGGAATGTGGAAATGTTTCCATAGGTAGAAGTTATTCATTAAATTTATGTAAGATTAGAAAACTTAATGCAAGAAGGATGTTCAAAGGAATGTACTTTGAATTTGAGACTTCGTTTTCATGGAATTGCTTTCCATTGGAATACTTTGTAATGTCTGTTTCCGAGTCTTTGTGACTTTTGTGCATAGTCATTACAAGAGGATCAATGCATATAAGTTTAGAATCTAACAGATTGCAGTAAATGGCAAAGAATCTTGTATTCTTACATTTGCGGTAAGGATTTAGGGATTGTGAAATGAGCATCATTGGAATCATGTTCAATTAGTCTATTTCACAAAGTAAGGATCATAGAAAAACATAGTGTGCATGCTTAGAACATGGCATGACTATTGTTTTAATTCAAGTATTAGGTTGATAAATCGAAACATTATACAATGAATAATGTGTAATCATTATGGTGATAAATAAAAGTTGTTTTATTTATATTCATAAGTTCTGAGACCATATTGGATTCGATTATTCTTGTGTTTCACTTTGCATGTTTTGACTTCCCGAATAACTAGGTTATTCAAACTCTCCACGGCAATCATCCTTTGGAAGTAGGTATGAATCAAGACTGTCATGAATTGGGCTTGTAGATGTCTAAAGTGTTTAGACATAGCAACAGTTGATGCAACATTCATGAGTGCTCCTGGAATGAGATTCGAGTATTGGATTAAACCCACGCTCATTTGACTCAATTCATGGATTTTATCACGAGTGATCATGAGACGATAATATCTTATATTATTCAAACCTAGAGATATGAGTTGTTGATTATGAGTTGGTTGTACATTGATTGTACGAAAACGCATGAGTAACTTGATGTTATAAAACGTGCCTTTGTGTATGATTCAACAAATAGTTAGTATAAGCATATGAGTCGAAGTTTATCCATTCCTTTTACCTCATGTGGATAAAAGCGATATCTGCGGGCCCCTCGATTATTTAGTGATGACAAATGTAAGTGCTCGGCCGGGCCTAGACTGATTTGATTTGTTCAATTAGTCGGTCATCATAAATCGGAAATCGGGAAACAACAGATGGACAGAGAGAATGATTATAATCCATGTCTCAGTCCATATGATATCTAGAATGGAGGAATATATGATCTCTTATCTAATGGACACGTCATTGACTAAGTCAGAGTTTGACAGCGACTTTTAAGAGCTACGATTGCTAATCGGGTTTGGAGACCTACTTGCAATAATAGTTTTAGACTTATCCAAGTGGGAGACTGTTGGATTAGATGTCTAAGCCCATAACTATTATTGGTATGTACTTGACCCGAGAGTAGCATGGTTTTGGGTTGCATATCATCAGGACAATTTGTTAGGATAGACTCTTGAGAGAAGGTAATATATCATTTATTAATATATTATAAGTTCTAATATATTAATATGAAATCATACGTTTTAATTAGTATTGATCAAGAATTAATTTAGTGATCAAAAGAGACTAATTAAATCTATGGGGGCTAATTATGGTAATTACTCATATTTATATGTGTTGGGCTTATGATCCATGTTGGACCAAGTTTATGTATGGATACATAAAGAGTTGGGCCACATGAACCATGGATCATAAAACCCATGGGTATGGATTTGGCTTATACCCATGACTCTTGAAATACCACACATATAAATACATGCATCATGACCTAAAAAACGCCACTTGTGGTTACACATGAAGTTCTTGGAGTTCATGGGTGTTTTTGGGTGCATGGAATTCTCTCTCAAGTTCCACCTTTGTCCTAGGTGTGTTGTTACTTCATTTGAGGTTTCCACACTATTGGGGCTAAGCTCTTAAGTCCAAATACATCAAGACTTCAAGCTACATAAAAGGTATGTTACCCTAACTAGTATCTTATGTGGTTTATGTCAAATGCATGCTAGTTATAGGTTTAATGCCTTGGAAACCATTTGCATGTATAATTAGTGAAAACATAGATCAAAGGTATTTAGGGTTGTATGTGCACCATAGGATGTTGTAGCATAGGAAACCCATCAATACGCCACCTATATTATCACACAAGGTAAACTCTTAACTCTCCTTCTAAAACAAGGAGTTGACTAAAAGTCAACTCAAGCCAAAAGTCAACGGTCAAAGTTGACTTCAGTTGACTTGCCATGTCATGATCATCCTTGACCACGTTGTGGCCCACAAACGACAAAATAGACACTAAATCCCCAGTCGCCATGTCGTGGAAACCAAGGGACACGCCATGGGCATTGGGTTCAAAGGAGCTTAATGGGTTAAGTTGTTTCCTTCGATCCTAAGAGCTCTGTAGCTCAGATGTGGTCCTTTTTATGGTCTAGATGGATAAAGTTTCCAACGTTATCCCTTAAGACTCCCCAAGAGATCAAGATTGTTAGGGTCAAATATGTTGTAATGTGTCGAAGTCATTTGAGTCAGTTTCGAAAGTTATCCTATCTATTTACTAAGGCATAATAGTTTCGAAGTATTGAAGTCTAGCCCTTAGTATTTTTTGTATACTTTCTTATTCTCCTATAAATAGGAGTTGTACTCAGAGTTAGATATAACTTTTTCAAGACATTCTGTCTAGATTTTCTCTATACACGAAAGTATAATTGAGCTATAAACCAGATATTATTTACTCTTGTGTTCATACTACTTTGATTACTCCGATTACATTCATACTCGATTGAATCACAACTACATTTGGTATCAGAGCAGGAATCATACTGCAATGATCTGATTTTCATTCTATATCAATCATTTTTTGAGTCGCATCTTTGATTCAAAAAGATTTCCGCATCATTGATACTGAAAATCATCCTTGATCTTCAGTTGTGATTCGATTCTGCAACTTGTTTGTTTAATCGAGTGTTCTTCTTGTTATTTTTGTTAAATTCATCCAATAATTCTCAAATTTTTTGAAGTTTTTCTGAAAAATTCACCCGTACATCCATGGCGAATTTTAACATGAACACGATGACATCATATTCTCATCTCCTTGGTTCGTCTACAAAGATTCCAATGCTGATTCCAGAGTATTACGATCAGTGGGCTGATCGGATGGAGGATTACTTGAATGGCATAGATGAAGAGCTATGGAAATGCATTACAAATGATGTAATTCCACCTTCTTCTGTTGAAAGCTTGGGTACTTCTTCATCAACTCCAAGTGTCAATGAACAAAATGATAAGCTGGAGAATTATGAGAAGAGGTGCATGAGAGAGCTTCGCGGTGCTCTTCCTCCGATGGTGTACAATCATGTTCGCACTTGCAAAACCTCAAAAGTGCTCTGGAATACGTTGAAGGAAAAGTACCAGGGGAGCGAGAAGACCAAAATCAGCTCTGTCAAACAATGTATGATTGAATTAAGAGAATTTAAGCAGAAAGATGGAGAAACTATTGAAATGTATTACGATCGTCTGAATGAGCTTATCTACAAGTGCACAAGGTATGGAATCAAAAGGACTAACATGGAATACAACATTACTTTTGTTATAGGTGTTCGTAAGGAATGGAGGAGTGTTAGTTTGATGATTAAGACACAGCATGGCTTCGATTTTTCTACCTTGAATGATGTTTATAATCAGCTAAAAACTCATGAAACTGAAGTAAACGAAATGGCAGAAGAGTCAAGGATCAATATGGGAGGTCCTTTAGCTTTAGTTTCGAAGGTCAGTGGTAGAGAAAGTGAGAAGGAAGTTGTTGAGAATGAAGGATCTGATGAAGAAGGTCTAATTGTCAACTCAGACGATGAAGTTGTTGCATTTTACTCCAACAACAAGGTGAAGAAGTTCTACAAAGAGCCATTCAATGCGAAGATGAAGTCTGGTGAAACAAAGGGAAGTTTTTCTAGGAAAGTTAGTGAGGAGAAGAGGTATGAGAAGAAAGAGGTAAAGTCTGATGATTGGAAACAAGAGAAGAAGTTGAAGGGTGATTCAGGGATAGATTGTCATTACTATCATGGAGCAAACCACATGGCTAATGACTATATGCTCAGAAAGAAAGAAGAGAAGAAGAATAAAGTGAAGGATGAGGCTTATTACTCTGAGAAGCTGGAGGAAGTCAAGAAAAAGACGAAAAATCTTTCACTTGTGGCTAGAGGAGAAGATGAAGAAGAGGGAACATATCAGATATGGTCATTGGGGTCTGATAACGAAGAAATGAAGAACCCGACCCATGGGGTCATGTATGCAAGGTATGAGGATGTCGAAGAGGAAAAAGTGACAGGAAGTGCTTTGTTTCGAAGTCTGGAGATACTGCTCCAATAAATGAAAAGGTACGTTCTCTACTTCAATATTTTAGCATTCCTTCATCTGCATATGATTCTGTATTAACTGATTTTGATGCTTCTGTTACTTATGTGAATAATCTTGTTATTTCTGCTAGCAATGAAGCTAAGAAAGCTAGTACTCAGTTACTAGAAACTCAAAGAATCTTGGATTCAAAGAAGACTAAAATAGATTGTTTAGAATTACAGATTACGAATATTATGGTAGATAGAGATAATCTTAGCTCTGAAAATAAGATCCTGTTGAAACAAAGGAACATATATTGTAATTCTGCTAAGAGACTCTATGGAAAATTAACTGAATTACATCATTCGTGTGTAGGGATGAGCAGTTTGTCCCAAATCCCGATCTTGTACCGGTACCGAACCGTACCGAATTTGAAAATATGGGACCGTACTCGGTACTCCAAATACATGAAATTCGGTATTCGGTACCACCGGTATCAGTACTAGTATCGAAAACCGGTACCATTCCCGGTACCAGTACCGGTGATGTTAATTCGGTTCGGTACTCGGGATTGACTTTCGATAAAATTCGATTTTCAGGAAATCGGGAACGGTACGGGTCGGTTTCCCGAAAACCGAATGGTACCGGTTAGAGAAAGTAGATGAGACTTCTTATGATTCGAAAGAAAATGAAATTCCAAACCTGAAGAAATTTCGACAAATCAAACCTCAAAAACTGATGATTCGAAAGAAAATGAAATTCCAAGAATTATTGTTGATCAAGTGTATGGAGAAACAGAAAATTTCGACAAAGAGTTCAAAGAAAAGGGTGCTCATTATCTTGAAACTAATACGGTTGTTTATCCAAACTTCAAGTGTTCTGATGATGTCATCTTTCCAAATCAAGTATTTGTTACTACTGGAAATGTTGATAACGTCAAGCCTGCATTTAACAAAATGGTGGAAGAAGATAATAAGCACACTTCGAAAGAAGGATTTTTCTCTAATCAAAGCACTGTTGAAAATAATCTAAGAAATAATTCATATTCTTTTCAAAGACAAAAACCTCAACGAACTTGGGTTGAAAAATCAAAAATACCGAATAAAGTTGAAATGAACTTGGAAGCTGAGTCACAGAATGTGAAAATAAATTCAAAACAATTTAAAGAACAAATTGAAACTTTTTCGAAAGAAAATGGTATTTCCAAGAGACAAGCTAGAAAGAAATTGTTTTGGCAATTTGTTGAATCTCGAAAGAAACAAAATGATTTGCAAAAGAAACCAACTTAAAAGAAATTGTCTGAAAAGGTTAAAACAAAGTCTTCAACAAGTTCAGTAACAAAGAAAAATCCCGCTCTGTCTGAAAAGCATTTGTCTCAATCAACTTCAAACAAAGACTTTTCGAAAATCAAAAATCAAGATCCAAAATTTTTGTCACGAAATAATAAACCAACATTTCATGAAAGGAAATTTTCAAATTCGTCAAATTCACCATTTTTGAAGAAGTCAAATTTTAATAATCAAACAAGGTTTTCAAATAATTGTTTTTCAAAATCATTTTCAACTAAACCCAATTCATCATCTTTTCAACATCGAAATATTGCTCAACAAAGGTCTGAGTCAAACGTTGAAAAACAAAAGTTTGCACAAGTTCATACCAAACGAAATGTCAAGTTCACACCACAAAAACCAAATTTTCCCAATCCACTAGCAAAACAAGTTTCAAAGTTTTGTGTGTCAAGGGCAGATCAAATGTGCAAAATATCGATCATTGGCTTGAAGGCAAAGGGAAGTCGTACCAATCAGGAAAGTACTCTCAACAACAAATTAACACTGCTTATGAAAGGTATTTGAATGAAATGTCGAATGTCAGTTCATCATCGAAAGATTCGACATCTTCAGTCAAGGCATGGTGCCCTGTTTCGAAAGAAGAAGCAAAAGAAACACAATCTGAGAAGAAAAAGGCGAAAGTCAGTGAAAGTCCAAAACTTTCGAAAATTTATATTTCTGAGCCTTTACCAAATGAAGTAGACTTAATTGATAGTGTCAAACTAAAGTTCGTAATTGGATTTTAGGTTCTCCATTTCATAATGTGTTTCAAACTGACCACAAAGGACCCAAACAGCCTTGGGTACCTAAATTTTTCAACTGATTGCAGGTTTTATGTGACGAGCAATATGATGAAAAATGGTATATCGATAGTGAATGCTCTCGTCACATGACTGGAAGGAAAGAGAATTTGCGTGATTATCGAAGTTTGGAAAATGCAGGTCTTGTGAAGTTCGGGAACAATCACAAATGTCAAGTCAAGGGATATGGTAAAGTCACAAATGGGAAATTTACTGTGAAACGTGTTGCATATGTTGAAGGTCTTCAACACAATTTGATAAGTGTCTCGCAACCTGTTGTGGGCACTGCCAATCAAGTGGTGTTTAATGAAGAAGGAAGCATTATTTCGAATGTTAATACAAACGAAGTCTTGCTCAAATCCAAAAGAAAGGGAGATATGTTCACTCTCGACATCAAGTCCATTGTTGGTGTTCCTTCTGTATGTTTACTTTCGAAAGCTTCATCTTATGTTAGCTGGCTTTGGCATCGACGTCTTTCTCACTTGAACTTTCGAAATCTCAATAAATTGGTGGTAAATGATCTTGTTTGAGGCTTACCTGTTTTAAAATTTGATAATGATACTTTATGTGCAACTTGCGAACAAGGGAAACAACATCGACAGAGATATCCAATTGTCATAGATTCGAAAATTATCGAACCATTGGAACTTCTTCATATTGATCTTTGTGGACCATCAACTGTTGAAACTCTCAACAAGAAACGGTACATTTTAGTCATTGTTGATGATTTTTCTCGATTTACTTGGGTTTAATTTCTCAGGTAAAAATTAGAAGTAGCTCAAATAATGATTGATTTTATCAAGAAGATGGAAACAAGTTTAAAGAAGAAAGTTCGAAAAATTAAAAGTGACAATGGTGTTGAATTTAAGAACAATGTTCTTGATTCGTATTTGATTGAACAAGGCATTTCGCATAATTTTTCTTCACCCTATACCTCTCAGCAGAATGGGGTGGTGGAAAGGCAAAATCTTTCTCTTTGTGAAGCAGCAAGAACGATGCTCACATATGTGAATCTTCCTCAATACCTTTGGGCAGAGGCAGTCTCAACATCATGTTTTACACAAAATAGATCATTCATTCATCGCCGTTTCTACATTAATCCTTATGAAATAATCAATAACCGAAAGCCTAATGTCAAATTCTTTCATGTTTTTGGTTGCAGGTGTTTTATAATGAATCTCAAGGACAATTTTTCGAAATTTCAGTCAAAAGCTGACGAAGGAATTTTTTTGGGTTATTCTCATAATTCGGTTGCATATCGAGTGTTGAATAGACAAACAAGAAAAATTGAAGAAACATTCAATCTTACGTTCGATGATTATTATATCAAACAAGTTGAAAAGTCTTTCGAACCAAAACCAATTCTTAAAGAATCAACAGATGAATCTGAAAGTTTTAATTCGTTTGATTTTGATTATGATTTCATTTTTGGTGTTCCAGAACGGGCTGCTGATGCTGAAATCAATGCTCCGGATAATCAACTTCCGGAATCCTCAAAGCATTCTGATTATTCGATAATTATTCAAGATGTTGTTGATGAAAACTCAACGTCACCTTCTCCTGGAAATAGTGAAAGTATGCCAACTGATCCAGTGGAGGGGGAGCACTTGGATTCGAATTCTCGTGTTGAGGGGGAGCATTATTTCGAGGGGGAGAATAGGAGAATTAATGATGATGTTGAGGGGGAGCAACCAGAAGATGATGTTGCGGGGGAGCAACCGGAAAATGAAACTGTTAAGGGGGAGCTACATGTGTCGAATAATGATCAATATGATATCTTATGTTGCAGGTTCAGAGTCTGAAGAAATGTTAGAAATGTTCGAAGATGCACCATTGGATTTTGATCCAGCATATCCACCATTGGAGAAGTGGACAAGAAATCATCCAAAATAACAAGTGATTGGAATCCTCAAGAAGGAGTGTTGACAAGAGCTCAACTTCGTGAAAAGAATGAGGTACTTAATGCTCATCAGGAGTTTTGCATGTTTAATGTCTTTATTTCGAAAAATTGAACCAAAATCAGTGAAGGCTGCAATGGAACACTCAGATTGGGTTGTTGCAATGCAATCTGAATTGTCTGAATTCGAAAGAAACAAGGTTTGGAGATTAATTCCTAAACCAAAAGTTGTTTCGATTGTTGGGTTAAAATGAATTTTCAAAAAAACAGACAAAGATGGTAATATTGTTCGAAATAAGGCTAGGCTTGTAGTTAAAGGCTATTCACAACAATAAGGTATCGACTATGAGGAAACCTTTGCCCCTGTCGCAAGACTCGAGGCTGTTCGAATATTTTTGGCCTATGCAGCACACAAAGATTTTGATGTCTATCAGATGGATGACAAATGTGCTTTTCTCAATGGAGAACTTGAAGAAACGGTTTACGTTGAACAACCTCCAGGTTTTGTTAATGAAGAATTTCCTAATCATTGTTATGTCTTAGATAAAACAGTATATGGGTTAAAGCAAGCACCAAGAGCATGGTATGCAACTCTTACCTCCTTTTTAAAACAATCGAAATTTAAACAAGGATCAGTTGATCCCACTCACTTTCGAAAGAAAGTTGGGAATCATCTTATGCTTGTTCAAATATATGTCGGTGATATAATATTTGGCTCGACTGACCCTGCTTTGTCTAGAGATTTCGAATATCTGATGAAAAGCCAATTTGAGATGAGCATGATGGGAAAAATAAATAACTTTCTGGGATTGAATATTCGTCAAAGCAGAGAATGAATCTTTATTAATCAAGAAAAATACACAAGGAATCAGCTTGAAAATTTTGGTTTGACGAATAGCACGAAATTACGAGTACTAATGGCAGTTGGAACAAGGCTCCCACCTTCGTTAGAAAAAGGGTTATTTCCATAAAAGACCTTATATTTTGATTTTTTTTTTCTTTTTAGACCTAGAACTTCATTCTTTTCCGAAAAAGACCCAATTTTTACCTGTTACTTGTTATTTCAGACCCTAGCAGGTCACCAACAAGTAAATTAGGTATTTATTTCATAAAAGACCCTATATTTTATAGTTTTTTTCATTTTATACCTAAATTTTTTTTAAATAAACTCAACTTTAAAATTAGTTATAATTTTCAAGACCAAATATATAAGGTACTTCTTGACTACATCGAAAAAGAAAGTATACATGTATAAACTAAAAAAATGTTATCTAATCTGTTATCTTTTGAGCGAATATAACCTAAAAGAATTGCAAAATTTTATTTTTTGTGTAAAAGATATAATTAAACTTTATCTTGAATATATATTATATCATTAAACTTGATATATTGTTTATAAAAAATGTTATTATTACCGTTAATAAAAAGTTTGATGTTAATTTGATATTTTTTGGTAACATGGATAATACATGGCTAGGAAGAATCTTTTAGCATAATAACAACTTTTTTATTTGTAGAAAAAAAACATGCCATGTAATTTAACAAACTGTATACAAAATAAATTTTTACATTTTCAGGACCGGCCCTGCCATTATTGAATAATATGTTATAGTTATATCAAATACATACATAAAAATATTAATCCTAAACATTCGTAATAGTTTTGTTTAGATATATCATATTCAAGTTTAAGACATTCTTAAAAAGTGTTAACATCACATATAAATACATAAAACTATATTATGGGAATGAAACCATTTGAACATAAATTGAAAATCCAAATAACAAAAATGATACCACACACTTAAATATATTCAACTACGATAGTTGACATTATTATTAATGGTTGGAACGTGGTGAATGAGCAAAAATGAGAAAACTATGAAATTTTTGTAGAAAAAAGAAAATTGAATAGTTTGCCTACTACCTCATTTTATTAATATATCTTATGTATACATGGTGTTTAGATCAATACATGGTGTTTGTATATCGCGGTTATTGATTCTTAAGTATAATCATAATAATTACCAAAATAAAATTTAGGATTTCTTTTTAATTTAAAAAAGCTTGAAGGTGTTTGGTACTCAATTGGTTATTGAATTTATTATCTTAAAATTATATAAAATCTCTTTTGTGTTGTTAGGAAATTTGACTTCACATGTCTATGTATTCAACTCCTAGCTTTTGGTAATTGTTTTATGTAACTGAAATCGAAAAACTAATTAAACCAACAATATAAAAAGAAGATTTTGGAGCTAGAAACTGTAAATTTTCCCAAATGTAGACAAAACATTTTGTTATTATTTATATTACACTCGGTGAAAAAAAATTATACTATACAATTTCATTGTATGTGTAATGGTTTAAAAAAAATGTTTCATGCGTAAATCAATACGATGTCAAAAGATGCAAAAGTTAAATCATTGTCTATTATTTAGACTAAAAGAATATAATTATGCTTTTTATGCCTTGACGAAATTAAGCTACATGAACTTGGTGTAGTGAAGAAATAGCTTTTACAACTACTTTTTTTTTATAAATATACGTGGACAAAGAATTGTCCAATCATAAATAAATGTAGGCATAATATTTACATTGTTTAAATCGATGTCTATGTTTAAACTAAGAGGATATAATCACGTTTTTTATACAATTAGTCTTGAAATAAAAAACAATTTAGGTCTAAACTGGAAAAAAGTATAAAATGTAGGGTCTTTTATGAAATAAAAATACTTAATTTCCCTTTTGGTGACCTGTTAGGTCTACAATAACAAGTAACAGTTAAAAATTGGGTCTTTTTCGGAAAAGAAAAAAGTTTTAGGTCTAAAAAGAAAAAAAGTCAAAATATAGGGTCTTTTATGGAAATAACCCTTAGAAAAACCTGTTGTTGATATTACTTTATACAGAAGCATGATAGGTTCGTTACTTTATCTTACAGCAAGTCGACTTGACATTATGTTTTCTGTTTGTAATTGTGCTAGATATCAGTCGAATCCTAGAGAACCACATTTAACAGCTGTAAAGAACATTTTTCAATATCTCAAAGGCTCCATTTCGTTAGGATTGTGGTATCCTTCGAAAACTGCATTCTTCATACAAGCATTTTGAGATGTTGATTTAGGAGGTTGCAATCTTAATAGAAAAAGCACAAGTGGCGGATGTCAATTACTGGATGGGAAGTTAGTAAGCTGGCAATCGAAAAAGCAAACATGTAATTCGATTTCAACAGCAGAAGCAGAGTATGTGGCTGCTGCAGCTTGCACTTCGCAAATCATATGGATTCAAAGCCAACTGCGTGATTATGCAATCAACATGAAGAAAATTTCGTTGTATTGTGATTCACAAAGTGTCATACGTATTTGTCACAATCTTGTGCAACATTCAAAAACCAAGCATATTGCTCTTCGTTATCACTTTATAAAATATCATGTTGAGGATGGCATTATCGAAGTTCATTTTGTGAAAACCACTGATCAACTTGCTAATATTTTCACAAAGCCATTGGATGAGAAATCATTCGTGGGAATTTTGGGGGGTCTAGGAATGATTGAAGGAAATTCAGTTCCTGGATTGATTTCGAAAGCATGACAAAGGAAAAAGGTGATAAAGTGTTGATTCAGAGGTGTTGAGTGTTCATTCAGAGACAATAGCTTGGCATTCAGAGGTTACTGTTCACGTTCAGCACTTCGACACGCTTCGAATTCGACATTTTGTACACACTGCTTAATCACAAATTTTCGTGAGTTTAGTACAAAATCTTTTCTTTTATGTCGAAAAATCCAAAACTACCAAAAATATTTTTTTTGTTGATTGTTTGTTTTGAAAAATCAAAAAGAACAAAAAGATTTTATTTTTGTTTTGTCTTTAAACTTTCAAAAACTCCAAAAAGCTCAAAAAGATTTTATTTTTGTTTTGTCTTTAAACTTTCGAAAAATCCAAAAAGCTCAGAAAGATTTTATTTTTGTTTTGTCTTTAAACTTTCGAAAAATCAAAAAGCTCAGAAAGATTTTATTTTTTGTTTTCTCTTTCAATTTTCGAAAAATCCAAAATCACCAAAAAGATTTTATTGTTGTTTTGTCATTCAATTTTCGAAAAATTAAAAAGAACAAAAAGATTTTTCTTTAGTCTTGTTTTGTGGATTTTGTATTCAATTTTATAAATGCAGATTTTGGCAAAGATCAACCATGGTTCATGCTTGCATGTCTAGGGGCAGGTATATTTTTCGAAAAACTTTGCACTAGTTAGGATGTCCCTAGAAGCATGCTGCAGCATGTTGACCTAAGCCTGTTTTTGACTCAATGTGTGTTTTTAAAGCCTTAATGAAGTTTTCATCACACAAATTTCTTCCCAATCAGGTTATCTTCACATTAGTCTTTGAGCTACCTTACTCTTCTCAATTGAGTTAAGAGTTTACTGCTTGGTCCATACATAGCAGAAGCACTTACGAATCTTTTGCCAAATCTTTTTCATCCTAAAGTTCTTACACTTTCACACACAATGACATATGTCCAAGAGATTTCTGGTACAACCAATCAGGATCTAGACATATCAAAATTTTGTGTTTACGATCTAACATCATGAGACCGTGATGGAAGTGAAACCCTAAATGTCAAACCACTTTAAGGAATTGATGGGGAACTGTGTTCCAGAACTTACGAAACCTTTGTTTTAGTACCAAAATTTGATACTCAAAATCATATTTTTTTTCTTGGATAGTCATCTTGATCAAATGTTCGAAACCCACGACATTTGTTTTCCAACAAGATTTAGGCTTCATTTTGGTTTCAAGAATATGATTGTCGTCTGAGTATCTTTCTCAACCTTCGTTACTTAATAAATTTCTCAAAGCTTACTTGTCACTGACTACACTGGTCAAACAGGTAGTTTCGTTTACAACTTGTCATACTTATGTTGAGTATGCATTGTAACGAAAAGTTCAACCACCATGAAAACCTTAATAAAAAGAAACCCTTCGATACTTCTCAATAAGTATTCGATTGTAATTCACGGGAAACCACACAAGCTGTGGATCATCTCTCTTGATGATTCGCGAAGCAATCTTCGCCCGGGATTTATCTGCATTTATGTCAAAATTATATTTTTGACATTACATATCAATATTTTTCTTAATTGCTTCTTATCTTTTTCTTTGACTCACTGCACTCACGAAATCCTTGAGGTTCTGAGTATTACCAACTCAGGCTCATGATTTCGAAAGTCTGGTACATGACTTCGTTTTCAAACCCAAAAACGAAAGAGCCCAACCTCTATTCCGAAGGTTTTGTCCTTATCCACAAGTACTCACAAAGAGACTTTTGATGTGACGGTTTGGTTACTGTGCGTATTTCTCGGAGATCGTGTCCTATACTTTTTCTGACATGGAGTATATGATGGCTACTAGTGCAACTTTCAAGGGCCACGTTTCACGATCATTAATGGTAACCGTTTGAAATTCAAAAAGGGGATACATATATAAGGGGAAATTGGGTTGTCATTCCAAGTTTACGCGTCCTACAAATTCTCAAAACGATGTGTGCTCTCTTTATCTCTTGATTCTTCATCCTTCTCAAAAAAAACCCTAATCATGGCCGCTCTTCAATCCAACACAACTGACGATGCATCTTCTCATCCCATCATGAAGATCCAGATTAACAATTATCAAGTGGATGGTGATGTTACAGTGTACCCTGAAGAACTCAAGATGCTAATTGTGGCTTTAAAACAATCTGTTTTATCGACTGCGATGTTCAGTGCATTTGCAGTACCTATGTCCTGGTTATCAATGGCGGGTTCTACTGCATCCTACAGCAAGACGATGGTTACTGTGACTTTCAATTTGATCAATGAGAAGAAGTTTCGTCTTACCAAGAAGTTGTTTGTCAAGATTCTTCAAATCCCTAATTCTCCACCTTTCTACAAAGTCACTAATGAACAGGTGTTATACATGTTCAATGAGATGGGTTATCAGCCTACTCTCTTAAAGATCGGTGCATTCAAGAAGTCTGGTCTTCCAAGTTTGTGGAATTTTCTTTTTGGGATTTACCTTCGATGTCTCACAAGTCGAAGTGTTGGTTTAGATAAAGGACGTACGGAGGTGTATGCTATGGTCGCAGGTATTTACTATGATATACCTGTTGACTATGCAACTCAGATGTGGAAAGAATTCTTGAAGAGCATTGACAACACGAATGCAGTCGATGGGATTTCATGTGCAAGGTATTGGAGTCTAATTCTTCAATATGCCTATGAAAAGGAAAGTATTTTGGTGCCTGCTGATGAGCCTAAAGCCGCATTCTTGAAGTATCATTATCCCAAGACGATTGAAGATGATGTTAGTATTTTTCCAACAGTTGCTAGGATTCCTGATGGGATGCTCAAGAAGGTTGACCCTTCGAATCCTGTGTTGGAGGCTTATTTACTTACAATTCACACAAATGATGGAATTGATATTTTGTTGACAAAACGTGATGAAGGCTCTTCGAAGAAATCTCGGAAGTCAAAGATTGTTGATGCATCAACTTCTGAGAAAAATGTTCAAGAGACAATTGTCTCTAAGTCACCAAAGAAAAAGCCTGCAGAGGTAGTGAAAGTTTCGAAGAAATCTGTCAAAATTTAGGAGACTGAATAACCTGATCCTACCAAGCCGCTTATTCCCACAAAGTCCGGTGTGTTAAAGCGTCTCAAAAAGATGTCTCATAGATCCAGAAAATCTCCTGAGAGGTCATCTAGTTTCTTACCATCGATGGTTCGTAAGCCCCATGTCACTCGGAAAGGAGTTGTTCTTCGTGAAGTTCTTATGCTAGTGTCACCATCATCGAAGAAGCTCAGGGCTGAGGATGTTGCAAAGCATATTTCCAAGAAGACTCAGAAGCCAGAAGTGAAAATTAACCCTTCAGGAATATGAAGAAGACGAAATTGTTCCTAATTCTCCAATAGGTAATCTTTCACCTCAACAAAAGTCACCTGTCAAGTCAACTTTCGAAATGACAGGAATTTTAAGTAGCTCTATGGAAACTTCGATAGTGGACACATCTACTATTATTGGTGAATCAACACAAGTATCGACTCCTATGCAGACTTTGGTCATACCACCCGAGGTTTCGTTAACTAAGTCATTTTATGAGGAGGTTCGAACCTCAAGCATTTCCACACACGTATCTGATACGGATGTGAATGTCAACATGGGTGAAGGAGTCTCGAACAATGAACATCCAGTTGCTACTCAAGGTATTCTTGAACCTTCCACTACTCAAACCACTACTTCGTTACCACCAATTATCACCACTATTCCTACAACCACTCATTCTCCTACTTTTGATACGGTCCTCAATCAACCCATTACTTCTCTCTTTATGTCCCAATCTACTGACCCACCTAAACCTATTAATGATGATGATACTGATGATGGAGGTTTTAGAGGATCATTTGCTGATTTGGAATTTGATCCAGAAGAAGAAAACATTTCGGATCATATGCTTATGTCGGGAAAACAATTCAAGATTCTCAACAGGAAGCTTAATTCCTTGTTGCAATGACAAACAGATGCAGGGGGTAGAAATTATGTTTCCGGGATTGAAGTTGATGTGATGGTCAAAGCACAAGAGCTTCGTCTTTTGAATAAATTGAATGTGGTGATTAAAGAATCGGAGTCTCGAATTCAAGACAAGCTTGATGTCTTGGATAAAAATAATGAGTTACGAGTAAAGTCATCGTCTTCTACTTTTAATAATGATCTCAAGGACTTGCAACGTATTGCCAAGGAACGTCATGTTCTTTTTGTGCAAGATGTAAAAACTGTTCCTGAAAATGTGAATCAAAAGCTTGAAGAGATGAAAGTGAGTGTGTCTTCAGAGCTCCATGAGTTGGATAACAACTATTCTTCTCTTCTTGAGAAAGTTGATATTATAGCGGATGGTGTTACTTTGTTTGTTAAAACCCATGAATCTTTTGACCACAAGTTTGTGTTGGGTTTTGAGCATTCTAACACTCCTATGGTGTACATGCAACCCTATAAACCTTGGATCTATGTTTTCTCTATTATACATGCAAATATTAACTATTCCAAGGTTTCATCCTAACTAGCATATTATGAAGCACCTATACTACAAAGTTCTAGTTAGATGACATACCTTTTGATGTAGCTTGATGTCTTCAAGCTTTAAGAGCTTAGCCCCAATAGTGTGGAAGCCTCAAATGGAATCACAAATCACCAAAACACCTTGGAAGAACTTGAGAGAATATGTATGCACACTAAAATCGGCCTACTCTTATTTTCACACACTTGTGCCAATTTTGTGAGCCAATGACCCCTTTATATATTATGGAGGATTAGGGTTACATCCATGTAAACCCTAATACCCATGACCTTTCATTTACATAGGATCCATGGGTTAAAAGCTCCATGGACCATCCATGAAAGCTTAGCCCAACCTAAATGAACTTGGCCCATTCCATATATATAAGAGTCCATATTTAATTAGTTCTTTTTGATCACTTAATTAATTCTAAATTAATTCTTGATCAATACTAATTAAATAATATGATTCCATATTAATATATTAGAACTTATAATATATTAATATAAATCATAAATATACTATTCTCAAAAGACTATCCATATAAATTGTGTCGGTGAAGTGCAACCCAAATGGACCATGCCGGGTCGGGTCAAGTACATACCAAATATAGTTATCGACTTAGACATTAATCCAACAGTCTCCCACTTGGATAAGTCTAAAACTATTATTGAGTATGACTTCAAAACCTAACTGGCAATCGTAGCTCTTAAAGCCGCTGTCGAACTCTGACCTTGTCAATGACTTGTCCATTAGATAAGGGATCATATATTCCTCCATTCTAGATATCATATGGACTGAGACATGGATTATAATCATTCTCTCTGTCCATTTGTTGTTTCCCGATTTTTCGATTTATGATGACTGACTGATTGAACAAATCAAATCAGTCCTGGCTTGGCCAAGCACTCACATGTGTCATCGCTAAATCATCGAGGGGCCCACAGATATCGCTTTTATCCCGAAGGTAAAAGGAATGGATAAACTTCGACTCATATGGCTTGTTCTACTACTTGTTGAATCATACACAAAGGCACGTTTTATAGCATCGAGTTACCAAATGCGTTTTCGTGCAATCAATGTATAACTAACTCATAGTAACAACTCATATCTCTAGGTTTGAAGAATATAAGATATTATCGTCTCATGATCACTCGTGATAAAATCCATGAAGTGATTCAAATGAGCGCGGGTTGAATCCAATACTCAGAACTTATGAGCACTCATGAGTGTTGTAGCACCACTTTGTCCACCAACTTGGAACTCTACAAACCAACCCATGACAGTCTTGATTCATATCTACTTCCAACATATGACCGACTGTGGATGGTTTGAATAACTTAATCATTCAGGAAGAGCGACTTAGTTATTCTGGAAGTCAAAACATGCAAAGTGAAACACAAGAATAAATGAATCAAATATGATATCAAACCCTATGAATATAAATAAACACTTTTATTTATCACCATACTGATTACTCATTATTCATTGTTTCGGTTTTATCAACTTTATACTTGAATTAAAAACACTAGTTGTCCCATGCTCCAAGCATGTACACTATGTTTTTCTTAAACAATAGCTTTGCCATACACCAAGTATGCACTCTATGTTTGTCTATGATCCTTACTTTGTGAAATAAACCAATTGAACATAATTTCAATGATTTTAATTTCACACTCCCAAATCCTTATCGAAAAATGTGAGAATTTCAAATTCCTATCATTTATCGAAATCTGTTTAGATTTTAAACTTATATGCACTGACCCTCCTGTAATGAATATGTACAAAGTCACAAAGACTTGTCAACAGTCATTATAAGGTATTCCAATGGAGATCAACTCCATGGAAACTAAGTCTCATATTCAAAGTACATTGCTTTGGACATGCTTCTTGCATTAAGTTTTCTAATCTTACACAGATAACTTCCACCTATGGAGACAACTCCATATTCTCATTTTGACTATTACTTCTGAATAAGAGATGCCTCTTTTCAGAATATGTCAATATGGTCCTTCCAAAATTATCACTATACTTCAAACTGTCCCTGAGCAACCAATCTTTGGTAAACCTCAGATTGTCCTTGAAAATTGCTTAATCATTTTAGTCATATCCAATTCTAGACCTTTTCCCTTCTTAATGCCTCTGGGCATTTGGAAAAATTTAGAAATGACAAATATTATAGCACATGCAATCGATCCTGTACCCAAAGCAAATGGTACACGATTCATGATGTCTCACATAAAGACATGATTCTAGACCAGTCTTTTGCTACAATATTTTTATTTGCCATGTTTTCAAAATTTGACTATGAAGAGGGATGCCGTAATCATAATCGAATTTTGAGAACGCAATATATAGAATTTCCTTAAGTTGAACCAATCCAACATGAAATTCATATATATATTCTTTACTAAAGATGATTAGGGTCTCAATCTAAGCCTTTAGAACTGAAATGAAGTATATCCTCTCCCTTAATTATAGCAAAACAACCTTTTCAATCCCTGCAGCCTCACAGATTGAAACTTTTGTTTTCTATAATTAACATTGCTAACTTGCAACACTAACAATAATTATCATGCTCCCACTAACATGATGATTATTAGCATAACACTTATGCTCCCACTAGCTTTGACATGTACTCAGAAATCAGCTGGACTTCTAGAGATCAATACTTTATTGACTTTCTTACCAAAGTTCAGATTTCTGATACGAGATGCTTTGATAAAACTTTATCAAAATCATACACCTTTCCTTAGATAGCATGCATGTGGGTCTAAACAATTTCAGAACTATGAAAAGGGATGTCGTAATCATAGTCTCAATTGTTTAGACCTTTTGCTATCTGCTTCAAATCTACTTGGTGGAAGTGTTTCCTCACCATCATTTTCATGAATCGGAGAGAAACCTTATGACCCTTAGATTTTATGGTGTATGTGTTCTTATCCATGTGAATCGTCAAAACCATAGTCACAAGACAAGGATAACGACAAATCCAAACTCATATGGACTGAACTTATGCAATCTTAACTTCTTGCTACCTGGTAGTACAGGGCCTGCCATTGCTTCCAAGTTGTTATGCAACCAATTGAGAACTTTCAGAACTCCTATGCAAAGCCAACTTTAACTGGAATGGGCACAGAATATGTCAACACGATAGGTTATAAACCTCAAGTCGTGTGCTAGTGAAGAACCTCAGGTTTTATTCTTGATTAGTTCTTGAAATTTTTTTTAGGATCTTTAAGACTCCCACTATCCTCTTGACATATAAGACTATCTTGCCAAATATTCAAGAGATAGTGCAGATTCTTTATCAAGACAAACACTTCACACAATTGGCCTTAGTTGGTCTTTGTTTTATCCAAAACATCACAACTTACCAATTTCAAATGTACAAGAGTAGGACACTTTTACTCTTACATTTGACAAGTGTTTTAAACCTTTCTTTAAGATATGTCACTCAAGTTACAATCTTGGAGTATGACTCTAAGAATTTTTTTGGAACGAAGTATAACTCATCTTCCTGATCTAACCATTTCAACAATTCATGACTCCTCTTCTTAGTCATAAGAATGCACTAAGATGACCTTTAGAGGACTAATTGTGATATGATTTCTAAATCATTAAGATGATCACAAACATGATACTAAAGTACTCTCCCATCTTTTCAGATTTGAGAAACTTTTATCTTTCTGCCTAATTTGATTATTCCCATTCGTTCTGCCATACATTGAGACTTTTCCAATGTTTCAGAATTATACTTAAACTTGTAAGTATAACCATATTTACTAAACTTTAGTAAATCAAATAGTCTTAACGAGCTTTGTGGTGGACATGACCAGTACACAAGAATGTGTACTCGATCCCTTTAGTCCTTCACTTGACTCACACATCCATGTGAACAAGTAATTAGTCTTGATTTTCCAATGCTTGAAAGTTCTCATTCATCATACTATTCAACTTGCATGATTCCAAGTTTCGGTCCAATTGAAACTTGGGTGATGAGGAACTTTCCTGATTTGGTAAATTTAGACACTACCACAAATGAAAGAATCAAATCCATTTTCCAATATTGCTGTCAGTGGAATCATATAAGCAACAATTTTCCACAAATGCCATTGTAAGGATACTTCAAATAAATAAAATTAAACAATTTTCTTTTATTTTAAAACTTTGCGGAAAAACTTATCCTTACAATCCACATGGAAAATTGTTGTTATCTATTCCTTAGCAATATATCATAACTTCTTAAGCAACTGCTCAAAATTCTGATGCGATCGAAATCCACCTTCGCGATCAGAATCAGCATATACTTCCTTTAAGATTTCTCTCTATTCTTTGATTCTTAAAACATCAACATGTGACCCAGTCACATCATGTAATGAGGATCTCATAATAGAACTTAACAGAGTTAGATAATGGGCTCTACCTGATGTAGAGTCAAACTTATTGACTTTAACATCCTTAGGTAAATTTGGCAGCTTTGCAATCAACGCCCCTTCCTTTGGCAAAATAAACATATGGACCCTTTGGTAATGGGACTATCTCAGACTTAGCCTTTCTCTTTACCATTTGGTCAACCGGGTTGACTATGGCCAATCCCTTTCCATTGGGAAGAGAATGTTTTTTCTGGATTTCCAGTGTCACCATTGTCACTGTCCATAAAGTTTTTGAGAAGTTGATCTTCTAATCAAATTTGCTTCACTATCGTTCCAAATCATTGCTGATTCAGCAGCACCAAGCAAATAGATATGATCATTAAGGTTCATGTCATAGTCTGTATCATAGTAGTCCCAAAGGAACTCACTATGTGACTTAGAAAGTGATTGAACATCCAACTTTTTCAAGACTTTGAAACCCAACTCTCCCGGCTTGTCAATATGTGACTTCATCTCTAAGATGTGATCACACATAGACCTTGCTTGCCATTAGGGCTTGAGTGACCTTGAACTTGTGGGTTAGGGAGAATAATTGGAGGAGGTGGAGGAAGAGAAGTATAACTTCCATGAGCCAAACTCGGGAAGTCATATTCATTAGGAAAGCTTGGTTTGGGAAGATCATTGTTGTCTAAACCAGACATCAACAATGGGAGAAATTCACGTAAAGTTGATTTAAGTCCTTAATATAACACCCAATATGATATATTAAGGCTAGGACCCAACAAACTATTTTATAACTTGGAAGAGGGATGCCGTAATCCAAGCTATAAAATATTTGAAGGTAGGTGAATGACGATTCACCAATTTCCACCAAGATAAACGAAATGTATTATTAGGTTTTAATTGGTTTTGAAACTCCTAGATTCTTTTGAGATTCATTGAACTTTTCAATGGCATGTTTCAATCTCGAGTATGCCCTTCAGGTTTTGTGACTAGGATGCCGAGGATCACAAAACAAGGTGTGAAGTAACCATGCAAATATACTTGGTACCCTTAATATTTACCCCTCAATCGATGTGCCGGTTAACCACACACGCTCCAACGATACTATGATAAACATTAAGTTACCCTTTGCCTACCTTGTTAAGTCCAGGTTAGTGTGTCGGTTAACCACACACGCTCCACTAACAGCTTAAACAAAGTGCAAAGTGTAATTTCATGGATTAGCACCTTATTCACATTTTCCTAAGTAACTAAGATTGGGAATTTATAAGTGTCTAGTTACTTAGTATTTATCATTATACTTATAATGAAGGGAGAATTATAGTCCTTGTCCTACCTGTTCGGCTAACGACCCTCCACCGGTCAAGGAAGCGGTGAGTGAGAGTGGACACCCATTAAACTGCCATTTTATAGGCAGTAACCTTATACCCCCCTTATAGACCGGCTTCGTGAATGAGGCCTACTAATGGTAAGATGACTTGCTCTTATACATATAATATATTAAACTTTTAATATTATAATAGTATAAGGGTGTATTTTAGACATTTAAAATACTTGGTGGTTTAATCTATTAATTAAACTAGACTTTTAATTTAATTAAACTCAAACCATATATTTATGGATTAATAATACTCTTTTAATTAAACGCTTTAATTAACTATTAATAAAGTCCATAAGAGTTAATTTGAATTATTCAACAAAACATCATAATTCCAATTATTAAACTCAAAATTAAAACCATTTAATTAATTGTTTAAGTTATGAACCCAAGAGTTTTAGAATTCAATTCTTTTTTTCATAAAAAACTTTTCTCAAATTCCAAAACCTGATGGCAAGTTTTGTAATTCTTGAAAACCTTTGGATTCCATAACTTATGGAATTAATGGTGTTTTATGATGAAACTTTCCATGTTCCATAACTTAAGAACAAGTTATGGAATTCTTTAAAACATTAACACCAAATTTTGTAACTCCATAAAAACTTTGAATCAAATTTTTTTTTTAAAAAAAAAAACTTTCATATCCATAACTCATATAGCAAATGATTCAAATTTTACAAATAATTAGTTTTTCACAAAACAAGTAATTATCTTAAAATTTGACAAACGTCATGTTTTTTTTTCCTTTTTTTTCCAACTTGAAAATAAAACATTTGCATCAATATAACAGAAAACAACCCATGGCTCTGATACCACTGTTGGGTTTTGAGCATTCTAACACTCCTATGGTGTACATGCAACCCTATAAACCTTGGATCTATGTTTTCTCTATTATACATGCAAATATTAACTATTCCAAGGTTTCATCCTAACTAGCATATTATGAAGCACCTATACTACAAAGTTCTAGTTAGATGACATACCTTTTGATGTAGCTTGATGTCTTCAAGCTTTAAGAGCTTAGCCCCAATAGTGTGGAAGCCTCAAATGGAATCACAAATCACCAAAACACCTTGGAAGAACTTGAGAGAATATGTATGCACACTAAAATCGGCCCACTCTTATTTTCACACATTTGTGCCAATTTTGTGAGCCAAGGACCCCTTTATATATTATGGAGGATTAGGGTTACATCCATGTAAACCCTAATACCCATGACCTTTCATTTACATAGGATCCATGGGTTAAAAGCTCCATAGACCATCCATGAAAGCTTAGCCCAACCTAAATGAACTTGGCCCATTCCATATATATAAGAGTCCATATTTAATTAGTTCTTTTTCATCACTTAATTAATTCTAAATTAATTCTTGATCAATACTAATTAAATAATATGATTCCATATTAATATATTAGAACTTATAATATATTAATATAAATCATAAATATACTATTCTCAAAAGACTATCCATATAAATTGTGCCGGTGAAGTGCAACCCAAATGGACCATGCCGGGTCGGGTCAAGTACATACCAAATATAGTTATGGACTTAGACATTAATCCAACAAAACACGACATGGACTTAATCAATAAGCACTTATTCTCAAAAATTCTATGTCCATCAACTCGAAAAGAGTTTCTAACACCAAAACTAACCTAAAAGTTAGTGCTTTATAGACATGCATGTCCAATGCATGTCTTGAGCTCATATTAGGTCAAAAATGGGGATTATGATCACCATCCCACGCATGGTTCAACGAATCCACCATACTTCAGATTGATACCATTAATCACCCCTAATAACCTAGAGATTCATAAAGTTTCAACCTTTATGGGATCTTGATAGGTTTTATAGGTTACAAAATTCATGTGGCAGAAAATAACTTAACACTTAAGTACACATGCAACCTAATAAGATCTATGTTTTCACTGTTGAATACTATAATCTATTGAACATCAAGAACCCTAATATAAACCTTGTAAAATCAAAAATTTTAAAAGGTTTAGGGTTTACATACCTTCTTGATTATTTTAGTAAATAATCAAATGAATCCTTTTTGAATTGATTTGGAAGTTAGCACCAAAAATCTCGTGCCTCTGATGGCACAGTAACTAAGAAAACTTTAATGAGAGAGGAGAGGGTATGGAAATTTGGCTATTCTCTTGGTAGAAGGAGTGGCTGAAAATTGGTTGCCAAAGGACCCTATTTATAGCTGATAGGAAAACCCTAGAAACCCTAATTTGAAATAAAATAATATTATTTCAAATCCGGAATTATTTAGTTTCCTAATTATCCATATTATCCATATGGAATAATCTAGAAACCCTAAAGGAGCCTCCAAATTTCGGACAATCCTAGGATCTTTCTAGAATTCCTCTTTTAATATATTAATCTCATAACATATTAATAAATCATTTATTTCTATTTTTTAATCTTATAAAAGATCAATAAATCAGTCTTTCTCTCTCTCTAAAAGTCATTCTAGACAATTACTTCAAGTATATATCAATTTTGTTATTGTCTTAGACACCTAATCCAAAAGATCTCACCATCTGAACGAACAAGAACAAGAAGAAGAATGGTAAGAAAGTCCCTACACATAATCAGATAAAACATAAGGGTAAATAAAGGAAGTAATATAAGAAAAATTAAGGAAACATATCACTAACCACATTAAGAGTTGTTCGTTCCTCCTGGGTTGTCAACTGGAATGCTCGACTGTTCACCACGGGAGCCTCTGCTTTGCCTTGGCCGCTGTCAGTAATTATCAGAGTGGCTGGTGCAGGCGCCACCATAGCTCCTCCTATCAATCTAGGGCACTCGGCCTTCTTTTGGCCCGTATGATTGCAATAGCAGCAATTCAGACTCACAATCTGGGTAAAATCAGTGCTCATGTGACCAGTCTTGTCACACCTATAGCAGCCTGAACCACTGACTCGACACAGCCCATTGTGCGGTTTCACGCAGTTGTCGCATCGACTTCGGCCCTACTGCCCTCTAGATCGCGAGTCAAACACATTGGGCTTCTTCTTAGATCCCTCCACAAACTGAACTTGACCGGCTTCCACTTCTTAAGAAGCTCCAAATCAATCTCCCATTCCCATTCCCTAGAAATCATATCCTCAAGGGTTTTGCAACCCGAAAAACTCACAAAATCACGGATGTCATCTCTCAACATATCATGGTATCTCGTCATCTTCATCTCCTTGCTTTCCACATACTACAAAACCAGCAAAGCTCTCTCTCGGAAATTGGCGGTGATCTCTGTCACAGTCTTAGTAGTCTATAGAAGGTCCTGGAACTCCCTCACCAGTTGTTTCACCTCGAACGCTGGTGCAAAATCAGTTTAAAATCTCAACATAAAATCCTCCCATATCATGACCACCATGCCCGCAGATCCCACAACGCGACCAACCTCCTCCTACCAGTCGTGAGCTCAGTCCCTCAGAAGACAGGATACGAACCCCACCTTTGACCCCTCAGGGCGAAAGCTTGTTCGCTGCGCATTCTCCATGTCAGTGATCCACTGGCGGCTAGCAATGGGGTCGTTATCCCCAAAGAACTCTATGGCTCCACAAGACTTGAACTCCCTGAACGAGAGAGCTCGTGCCCCTAACTGCCCAGCTGTAATCTCGACCCGAAAAGCCCTGAGATGCTCGTCCAGAAGCTCCATGATACCCTCCTTTATGGTTTCAAAGATAACTTGGGTGGCCTCCATAATACCACGAGTAATCTCTGATGTAATGAACTCGTGCAACTGCTCATAGATCAATTTTGCACTAGAGCCAGAACCGAAACCAGAAGCTCCTCCTCGAGTGGTCACCATACTGAAATACAACATAAAAACGATTAGATTAAACTCGAGGTAATTCTTACTCAGTAAGATCATTATAATCGTCGAGATCGTCCTTGACTCGAGTACAATTCCTATTCTTTCAATAGTACGGGCCTAATACTACCTTCCACACCTATCCGTACATTCCTCAAGAATTCTCCCAAATCCTCTAAGTCACCTCACCAAATCCTAAAATACACAATCCCTATGCTAAGCATCATACAAATCCCATTATGGAACTCCCTATGCTCTCCTTGGAATCCTCTAATTACCAGCCACTATGAATATTTGTCAACATCGTTTGTTTCCTTATGCATGTAAATTATACACAAAATGGGACCACATAGATTGTCGAATCAATGATTCAACCCTAAGTCCAGAACCAAACAAGGAACATGAAGTAAGGCCAAACCAATCATTCTAGGGCTATATGATTCTACACTTAGCAATTAACTATGCTGATATAAATCCCGAGTAGTACATAGCATCCAATCCCCCTAGGTTATAAGGCATCACACAAATCAGTCAATTCTAGCATATAATTCCTGAAGGTATCCTTAGCCTACTCTAGCATGCAATTCACATAACAGGCATACTAGTCATAATACATTGGTATGCATATTTTTCGAATTACTTATTTGAGCTCAACTGATTTCACGCATCATACCCTTTTTTCTTCGTAAAATCTTTTTAGGAAACTCATTTTTCTTTTGAAAATATTATCAATTCCTCAGTTTGAGTTCTGACACACCCAAGAGTATACCCAAATCCTTCAAACCAAGGCTCTGATACCAACTTGTAACATCCCAAAAATAGTGATAGAAATTTTCATTTTAAAATCATCAATTACAGATATCAAGTATCCCAAAATAAATCACAATACAGTGTATCAAAATCATCAAAGTAAAATAGTCATATATGCAGAATCCTAAGGGGGATGATGTGCGATCATATCGGGCCCTTCCCTTTTGAACTATAAGTACCTGAAAATGTTAAACCACAAAATCATAAGCACAAAGCTTAGTGAGTTCCCCAAAAATACCACATACCATCATACAATTGTCATGGGCTGAGCCCATGGCCTTTTCCCTAGAATACCATGGGTTACCCCCAGGATCTTACAACCAAGTGACATGTGCTACCCTCATGGTCTTTCATGAAATTGCCATGGGCTACCCCCATGGTCCTTCATACAAGTTCCACACGCTACCCCCGGGGTCTTCCATGAAAGTATCACAAAGACAACTAGCATTCTACATAACATTATCTAGTGGATCGAAATTGGTGCCTTCGACCCACAAGTATAGTGACAAGACTCACCTATCAGACGATAAACAACTACTATCGTTCTCACTGTCGAGAAAATAGATGTTATACACCACCTATACTACCACACAAGGTAAACTCTTGCTCTCTTCCAATACAAGGAGTTTGACCAAAAGTCAACTGAAGCTAAAATTCAATGATTAAAGTCAACAGTCAAAGTTTACTTTAGTTGACTTGCCATGTCGTGGCCATCCTTGACCACGTTGTGGCCCACAATGTCAAAACAGACGCTAAATCCCTGGTCGCCACGATATAGCAACAAAGGGAAACACAATGGGCACTGGATTCAAAACAACTTAATGAGTGAAGTTGTTTCCTTCGATCCCAAGAGCTCTAAAACATAGATCTTGTCCTTTTTATGGTCTAGGTGGATAAAGTTTCCAACTTTATCCCTTAAGACTCATTAAGAGATCAAAATCGCAAACCCTAGGTCCAGAAGGCAAAACATGACATAGACTTAATCAATAAGCACTTATTCTCTAAAATTCTAATCCATCAACTCTAGAAGAGTTTCCAACAATAAACTAACTTAAAAGTTAGTGATTTATAGACATGCATGTCCAATGTATGTCTTGAGATCATATTAGGACAAAATGGGGATTATGACCAACATCCCATGCATGGTTCAACCAATCCAACATACTTCAGATCCACACCATTAATCATCCCAAATAACCCAAAAATTCATAAAGTTGCCACCTTTATGGGATCTCTCCATCCTAACTAACAAGAAAAAGAAGAAGAATGGGACAAAACTCAAGATCTAGCAACCTAGCAACGTAAAGGTGGAGTCTTGGACAGTAACAAAGGTCCAGAAATGCACTAGGAAGAGGAATTTGAAGTTGCTTGATGATTTTTGGCTAACTCCTTCTTTCTTCTTCCTTCAAAATCTCCCAAAAACACCAAAGTAAGATTCAATAACGGGGGAAAAAGAAATTAGGGTTTCTTCAGAGATATGGAGGGTGGTGGAGGCTGAGGATGAGCAAACCCTAGCTTCCTCATTCCTTTAAATAGGGTGAAAAACCTAGAAAATTAGGGTTTACGACATCAGCGGTGGCCACACCGTGCCCTATACCTACGTCATGGCAGGTCAAAAGACACATGCAACCAAAAGTGCCTCGTCACACCGTGGCGATCATTCCCCACGTCGTGGCGACTCTCAAAATCCAATTTTTAATAAAATAAAATGTACCTCTAGATCCATATGTTACATTAAAAGTGCTCTTAGTGCAAAGGTTCTCTCTCCTAGGTCGAAGGTTGAAGATTCTAAAAGAAGCTAAATGAATCTTATGATTCATTGACATGTTTTAGGCCTATGAATGGACAGACCTAGTCCATCAGGGTTTTATGACTGATTATAAGTCTATGAATAATGGTTGCTATTTAGGAGTTATATGTGATCTTTGGTATTATATATTTAGAGGTTCTATTGTGTTGGCCGAATTCGAAGTCTATGTGGTGTTGATTTTATGTCCCATTTGTATTGTTACTCTTTTTTAAGCTAAGTGAATAAGAATATTATTTCTCCTATCGTGTGGACGTAGGTCACATTCAACGAACCATGTTGAATATTGTGTCGTTGTGTGTGTATGAGTTATTCCAGATGCTTTCTCGTTTATTCCATAACAAGTATCTTCATACAATCTGTATATTTTAAAATCAATTCAAATCCTTTATATATATATATATATATATATATATATATATATATATATATATATATATATATATATATATGTGTGTGTGTATGTGTGTGTGTGTGTGTGTATATATATATATATATTAAATATTCAGGTACAATAGCAAGTATCTCATATACAATATTTTTTATCAGCTTGAACGATCTTCAACTTTATGGAAAATAAATATGATCAACTAAAAATTTGGTATCTTCAGCTTTAGTTGATATTAGCTTTATTTCGATATGATAATAAGAATCAGCTTCAAATCTAACCAGCTCATGTAGATCAGATCTAATAGCTTCAACAACAACTCTAATGAACAACTTAAATTGAGCAGAATCAGCTTCAGCTTAAATCTTTTGTAACTCCAACATTTGAAAGTATAAAATAAATCAATGCCTGACAACTCAGCTTGTCTAAGTGTGATATTCACTATTACTTAGATAAGACTGGCTATCAACAAAGAGCCATATAAGCAAACCTTTTGAATAAAAACAAAATAAATTGTGATGAAGCTCTTAAGATCATTGAACAACAACTTGAATTATAACTTGGTAGACTTCTAAAACAGATGATAGAGGGATCAACAGATGAATACCATTATATTTGTTTCAGTTCAGTTGCTCCCTTTAATATGTGCAACCTCCCTAAGGTCTTCACATCCTTGGATGAAATTTTGTTATCATCTTTATGAACATTCATCATCCCAGTAGACATAAACAATTTATCCCCCTTTTTTACAGCAATAAGTACATCTTTGTAGGCTAGTCAAGAGTAGTGTGATTGATAAACATGACAATGCCAAACTAAATAATAATCAGCAGAAAAAGACACAGGACGACTTTACCATATGGTTGTGTTGGGATGAGCAATATGAAACGGAGCCAGTATGTACAACAAGAATTTGGTTGTTGTTGTGCCTTGATTTTTCTTTTTAAAACATGAAGTAAAATAGGAAGGATTTTTGGTGTTTTACATAAACTATGTTGCAATATTAAAGATCACTAATACGTAAAATGGAAACTATATCTCAGGTTGGTTTAAACCCGAGACAATGCAAGTTAATGTAAGATGTTTATAAGAAATTTATTATGGAAGAATTTTTGCATAAGTGACTAAGAGGTTTTTCTTTTCACCCTTGCCTTGAGATAATTTTTAATTTGAAGTACCACTAATTTTCTCTTTAGTTAAATAGTAGACATGGGTGTGATTTTAATGTCAAAGACAAGTGGCTCTTTTGTCTTAGTAGATGACTTTATGGCATGTTGGGTAAGAACCTTCATAGCTGGTGTAGGTTCCTATTTTGGCGATTAGATCGGTGCGGAAGATATTACCAAGAAGATAATTGTGTATGAACATGATGAACATAATATGTGGGTAAAAACTGTAGTAGATAGATAGAGAGATATAAAATATTATAAGAACACTCATGAGTTGGGAGAGATAACTTTCCCTTGGTGGGAGATATCCCACCACACTCTCTTTAAACAACAAAGTCTACATAGTGCAATCTTACAAATAAAATGAGCATCACCTCCACTTTATATACTAGTGGAGGGAATATGCTTTCATACAAGGGAATATTCTAACCTAATAAACACTCATCATTGTAGAGCATTTTCATGCTCCAAAAATCTCCCCCTAAATGCTCGGAAATGGTGAGGGTAAAGCAGTGATAAAAGGCAGAACATCCAACAGGTAGGTCTGGTGGGTCTGGTGTTGAAGCGTCTCGGAAGTGTTGAAAGCGTTGTGATATCGGAATCTGGCAATGGAATCTCTAGCATCAAATAACAAACAGAGAAACCCCAATCTCTAAATAAAAGTATGAAATCCCAATCTTCGAATGTGATCAGTCCCCAACAACTAATCATGTTCACAGTCTCCCCCTCGACTGTTGAACCGAAGAGCACAATGTTGAATCACACAATGTCTTCAATATTCCGAACTCGAATGATAGCACCAAATAATTCTATGAAGAATAACCTATTGAAAATGTGAAGCATCCAAAAATAAATTTCGAATAATAAATAATGTGAATCCGAAGACATGGTCTAGCAATGCCAAAAATTTGATCGGAAGATCAAAAATCAGTGTCACGCCGCATCGCCAAAATAATCATCGTCTTCAAAATATCGCAAATCCAAACTCGAGAAATCATAAGATCTGAACCGGATGCAAAAACAAATGAGACATCCCAAAATATAGAGTCTGAAGATAAATAATCATAGTCCGAAGAACATCTAGTAATACCAAAAATTCGATCCGTGAAAACCAAAAACCACATCAAAATACTAAATCGATCTCCACCTTCAAATGTCTATAACGTCAAAACACCAATAATAAACCATAATGGATGCTCATGATTCTCCCCTATTTTGATCGACCATGCAATAAATATCAAAAATAATCATGAAACCGGGAAACAAACTATGTCGGATATGATGGAGCATCGCACGCTCCCCCTTGATGTGAGCATCTACCCGTAAAACCGAGGATATTATTTTTTGGTCATGGGTAGACTTGGTGATGTGTTGCCAAACTGAACAAACACTAGAGAATATATATGATAAACCCGCCACTGAAGAATCATAATGCTGAACCGAAGTAATGCCGAAAACCGAAACGCAAACCCGAACTCCCAAATAATGGTCCGAGACCATATATAAATAGTCTGAAGGGAGTAAAAATGTGAACCTCGAAATTGATCAATCTCTGAAACACATAAATATGAGGCTGCAAATGCGAGTAGCTCGGTAGAAGTGAGACACAAATAATAATCTCTGAACCAACTGTATCTAGTAATGCTAAATTTGGTGTTAAAAATAATAATTGGTTTTAATAAAAAAAAATGGTTTTTAAAAAAAATAATTGGTTTTAAAAAAATAATGGGTTTTTTAAAAAATAATGGGTGTTAAATAAAATTAATTGGTTAAAAAATGAAGAAATAAATTGGTTATAAATAAAAAAAGAAATGAGTAAAAAAAATAAAATGAAATAAGGTAAAAAGAATGATGAATTTCGGAGTTAAAAAAAGGTAAAAGGTGAATCCATAATGAAAATGGATTCACTTCTGAAAATGGGTTAAGTCTTGGAAGTTTTAAAGGTTAGAAGTGGGTATGGGAAAATGGGTGGGTCCGAGATGGGTAAGGACTCCGAAATGGGTTTTAAAAGAAAAGGTCTGAGACAGGTAAACAAAAAAAAGGTTCGAAATGGGTTGGGAGGGTTCGAACACAAGAGGATAAATGGGTCCGAAAACAATGGCGGGGTCTCAGAATTTGTGGGTGCTCGGAGTTAAATAGCAGATGCGACAAAATGGAACGATTTTCAAACCTCAACAGAACTAACTTGAATGACATTGTTCTTTCATCTATCCAATAATCATACTCAATCTGTCAGAACTAACTCTCACCGGACTGTTTCATCTGTTTTAATAGCCAAATCTGATGGTACGATTTTCAAACCTCAACAGCTTTCAAAACCAAGTGTATCATCAAACAAAGATCGAGTTTTTAAGAAAACAATTTTACAAAAATCTTCAAAACAAAATCCCGTATGGAAAGTAAAAAATCTCAAAAATGAAACTGCAACTCCGAGAGACACAGTGATTCCCACTACTCCAGAAGCTACTGGTCCGAGAAACGTTGTTCTGAAACCACATGTCATTGAGTATGATTATTGGATAGATGAAAGAAATATGGCATTCTGTTTGTTCCCAAAAGGATCTTGACTGTTGCTCAAAAGTCACAACCAAACTCCAAAAATCGTGCCCTTGTCCCAAAACCTAACTCGGAGCCTAAAAACTCCATAACTCACTAATTTTGCAGGCACTCTGTGCTTTGGAGCAAGAAACAATATGGTATATTGATAGTGCTTGCTCCATGCACATGACAGGGCAGAAGGACTTTCTGCAAGATCTCAAACTTTCACCAAATGCTAGCTACGTGACGTATGGCAACAACTCCAACTCTTAGATCAGAGGTTATGGCATCATGACACATGGCAACTTCTCCATTTCAAACATAGCATATGTAGCTGATTTGAAGCCTAATCTGATAAGTGTGGCTCAACTCACTAATGCGAATCGACGAGTTGAATTCTACAAGAAACATAGCTATGTCATGACTGAAGACCGGAAGGAATGTTTAATCAAGTCAAGTCGCCACAAGAACATGTATCCTCTTGACATCATCATGATCATTGGCAAGCCCCAGCTCTGCTTACTCTCAAAAGATGTTCCCAACATCAGTTGGTTATGGCATGGAAGGCTTGCTTATCTAAACTTCCGATATATGAATGATCTTGTTTCCGGTGAAATGGTAAGAGGTTTGCCACTCCTCAAGTTCGAAAATGATCATTTATATGTTGCATGTGAGTGTGGAAAGAAATCGAAGAAGGGTCGGAGCCGTTAGAACTTCAGCATATTGATCTGTGTGGACCCTCAACAGTAGAGAGTCTACATAACAAAAAAATATATTCTTGTGATTGTAGATGATTTTACTAGGTTCACCTGGGTCTTCTTCCTATGGCTCAAGTTAGAAACAGCCTCAGAACTCATCAACTTTATCAAAGGAATTGAAGTTCTCATCAAACTTCCAGTTAGGCGAATCCGAAGTGACAATGGTTCAGAGTTTACAAATGCCACCATCGGAAACTTCCTCACTGAGAAAGGTATTGACCACAACTTCTCTGCTCCATACACTCCACAACAGCACGGTGTAGTCGAACGACCCAACAGAACACTTGTCGACGCTGCTCGATCCATGCTCAACTTTGCAAATCTTCCACTCTATCTTTGGGCTGAAGTTGTCTCAACTGCATGCTTCACTCAAAATAGGAGCATGATCAATCGACGCCTCAACATGACATCGTACGAAGCTATGAACGGTCGGAAGCCTAGTATCTCTTTTCTTCATGTTTTTGGATGTAGATGCTTCATCAAGAACAACCGCGATCAGCTTACAAAGTTCCAACCCAAATCTGATGAAGCAATCTTTCTTGAGTACTCTGCAAAATCAAAGGCTTATCGAGTTCTTAATCGGCGAACTCATGTTCTAAAAGAAAGCTTTGATGTCACCTTTGATGACAACTTTGTTCGGAATTCTGGCCCAACCCATGTTACAACTCACATCATGGAGTCCGATGCTCCAGCACCAGGATGTCCGAACCAGCAAACAATCTATGAAGTTGACTTTGAAACCTTGTTCGGACCTTCAGAAACAGCTCTTGATTCGGAATCTCGAACAAGACAAACCTCATCAACTGAAGCTCCTGTTTCCCAAAATGTTTCCGGTCCGACACCAAGTTTTCCTCCATTTGATTATGAACTGTTTCAACCTTCTCAGGTTGAAGGGGAGAATGGTCAACCTTCCCTTGAATCAAATGTGGATGGATTCCAAGATGCAGATGCTGAATTTGACTCTAATATGATCAACAACGAAGATGGTGCAAATTTCTTCGATTTCCCACCTAAAGACGATGTCAACCTATCCGGTTTAGAAGTTCAGAGGGAGCATCATCCACAAGTTCAAACTATTCAGGGGGAGCAGCACAACACCATTGTTGATATAGTATCCTCTGCTGCGCAAGAGCTTCCGAGACTATACATTTGGACTAAGGATCATCCTACGAACCAAGTTATTGGAAAGCACAACTCCGGTGTACAAACTCGTTCTGCCACAAGTGTTCAAAATGAATGTCATTTCTCGGTATTTATCTCATTGGTTGAACCCAAATCCATCAAAGAAGCATTACAACATGCTAACTGGATTACAACCGTGCAAGAAGAAGTGGCAGAATTCGATGGAAATGAAGTATGGACTCTCGTCCCTCCTCCTAATAATCATCCCATTGTTGGTACTAGAGGGGTGTTTCGAAACAAACTGGATGACGCAGGAGTTATCATTCGGAATAAATCAAGGTTAGTGGCTAAAGGATTCACAAAGATCGAAGGGCTTGACTACGATGAGACCTTTGCTCCTGTTGCCCGTCTGGAAGCCATTATAATCTTCCTTGCTTATGCTGCTCACAAAGGCTTTAAGGTTTACCAGATGGGTGTCAAAAGTGCTTTTCTGAATTGTGAACTTGATACTGAAGTGTATCTCCAACAGCCTCCCGGTTTTGTCAATCTCTCATATCCGAACTACTATTACAAGCTCCGAAAAGTTGTTTATGGCCTCAATCAAGCTCATCACGCCTGGTACGAGACTCTCACCTACTTCCTTAAGCGTTCTGGTTTTCAAAGAGGTATTCTTGATCCTACCCTATTCCGAAGGTCAAATGGAAAACATCTCATGCTTGTCCAAATCTACGTTGACGATATCATGTTTTTGATCTATGGATTGATCGATGGTTGCTGATTTTGCCAAACTGATGATCCATCGATTCCAAATGAGTATGAATCGCTCGTCTCCAAATCAAGCAAACCAACAAAGGAATCTTCATTCACCAAGAAAAGTACATCTCAGAACTTCTCAAGAAATACTCAATGGAAACATGTGCCTCTGCCAAGGTACCTATGGGTTTCGGACACAAAATCTTTTCAGACCCTTCAGGTGTTGCTGTTGACGAAAAGTAGAGAGGAATGATTGGATCACTACCCTAACTTAAAGCAAGTCGTCCGGACATCATGTTTCAACATGTTTGTGTGCCAGATTTCAAGTTAATACAAAAATGTCTCATCTTTTGGCTGTTAAGCAAATATTTTGATACCTCAAAGGTACAAAGAGTCTCAGAATCTGGTACCCAGCAAATGAAAGTTTTCTCCTTCAAGCATATTCTGATTCGAACTATGGCGGTCTTCACTCAGACAGAAAAAGCACATCTGGTGGCTGTCAACTTTTAGGTGGTCGTTTGGTTAGCTGGTCATCGAATAATAGAATTACATTGCACTCTCAACAACTGAAGTAGAATACATTGCTGCTGCTAGCTGCACATCTCAAGTTCTTTGGATGAAATCACAGCTCTTATACTATGGTTGCCGGTTTCAACAAATCCCAATCTATTGTGATTCGCAAAGTGCCATTACCATTTCACATAATCCAATTCAACACTCTATGACGAAGCACATTGACATACGATACCATTTCATTAAAGATCATGTTTTAGATGGTAACATCGAACTTATTTTTGTTCCATCTGACGATGAGATTGCTGATGTTTTTACCAAGGCATTAGACGAAACCAAATTCAATGGTTTTCTGAACAAAATGGGTAAATTTAAGATTGGTTGAGAGTTAGCTGATAGAGTCTAAATGAAAGTTTTAGTACTCGGAAATACGTACACGTTGATATAGAGAAGTCGAAAATGGAGCTCATATGAGCGACATATGAATTGTTAAAGTTCCAGCTCTACCTACCTGCTTTGCCACGTCAAACCACCCACTGGTCGCCACGTGTCACATTCTACGATGGAAGAATGCCGACCACGATAGGGTGCGATGTGCACCCTGTCTGTGCATGGCGACCCTGTCTGTGCATATCGTGCCTCCTAAAAAATCGCCATATATATGCAACATTCATCCCATTCATTCTTCACTCCTCCAACAAAATCTCGCCCTGATTCTCTGAGTTATAATTGTTAGGACATAATTTGTGGTTTATACTTTACTTTTGATGCCTTTTAGAGTTCTCGGTCTAGAGCCGAAAACATCATCTTTTCGGTGGTGTTTGGACCGAAATCACCATGTGATTTCGATAGGCATAATGAGGATTTCGGTTGACGTTTTGGGTTGGGCCATTGTAATTAAGTCTAGGTATATATATGGTATTTGTTTCAGCCATGATTAGAGTGAGAGAATCAGAGAGTTTGTGTGTGCTTCATAGAATCAGGGAGGAAAGGGTTTATGTATCAGAAATTATAATCTATAATTCTATGCATTGAAACCATTGAAGATTTGTGATTGTGTTCTTAACTCGTTATAACTGTTTTGCATTAATCATTAGATTGGGATTCCGCATCAACTCTAGTGATTTCGATTGATACGTTAAGATCGGATTTCACAACTGGTATCAGAGCTTGGATTGGTATCAATCTAATTGGCAAGATATTAACCATTTCTTGGAGCTTTTCTTGGTGTTTTTACTATTTTTGAGACAAAAATTGTTGCTGCTGTTCTTCGTGTTCTTCACTGTGTTGAAGACTTTGATCGAATTTGGTCTTAATTAAAACTAATTTCGTGTTTTTCGGCGTCTTCGGTCAAATATAGGAGTCTTCGGCGGCAAACTTTGGAGTTCTCGGCTAGGTTTGAGAGGTCTCGGCGGCCAACTGATCGATCTCAGTTAGGGTTTCGAGCTTCTCGGTCTCAGCCTCGGTGTTCTCGGTTTCAGCTTCGGAGTTCTCGGTCCCTGCCTTGAAGTTCTCGGAGGCGGCCCCTCGTTCTCGGTTAGGTCAACTTCACTTCTCGGTACGCCTTCAGTCTTCGGTCTACATACTAGGCTTCGCATCCTCGGTTAACTTCTCAGTTTTAGAGATTTCGGCTAAGTCTTTCGGTTGAGAAAACCTGGTTCTCGGTCAAGTCTTTCTTCGAACAAAAAATTGATCTTCAAGGTTCTCGGTCAACAGGGTGTTGACCATTGGTGTTTTTGGTCAAAGGGCATTTATTTTCTTGGTTTTCGATCAAAATCCATTTACACAATCAGATTCCTTTCATTGGTAAATAATGAGTTCCTTCAACAATACCAAGAAGGTAAGTGAAACCCCATGCTCTCAGTCATGTGAAGATAAAATAAATAAATATCGTGAGCATAATGAGTTATTAATTAGGGAAATTGAGGATCTTAAATATAAAGGATATACTCTCAAAAAGGCCCAAAAACCCTTAAAAGAAAAATTAGAGGCCCAAACCAAAGATCTAAAAAGAATTAAGGAAGAATACAGCACTAAATGTAAACACTATGATTATGCTCAAGAAAAGATTGTCAGTCTAACTGCCGAGCTTGACACATTGAAAATTAGGTTTGAAAATGCAGATTTTAATTTTAAAAAATTTGATGTGTCAAGTAAGAAATTTGATACAATGATTGAAAAGCAACTTAGATGGAAAGACAAAAAGAATGTAGGTCTAGGGTATGATAGTGTTCCTCCTTCATTCAATGATAACTACACTTTTGCTCCTATGACTAATGAAGAAATGGCAAGGGAAGCACATCTACAGTATGGCAAACCTACTGTAGTTGAGACAGTAAATAATGATAGTGTGAACGATACTAATGTTTCTACCTCATATACAGATAAGGTCACAGTACAAGATGGGCATAAGCAGAACAAAAATAATTCTAGTTCTGCTGAAAATGATTCAAAAACTTGTGATGATGATACTCCCACTGTTGAAAAATTCAAGCCACAAAAATTTGTTAAACAGTCTAATAAATGTTCATGTGCTTGTGCCTGTAGACGTTCCTTGAAACAAACTTCATTTGGACAAGGACCAAGTCACAATCTTATTTATTTGAAAAGATAGACTTGTTTTAACTGTGGGTATCCCGGTCATATTGCTAGAAATTGCCCACATCGTTCATACATTCCTTACTATGAACAAGATTAGCAGAACGTGCCAAGGGGGAGATATTCCAAAAGAAATCCTTCGAGTTCACGTTCATGCAATGGTGATGGGAATGCTAAAAAGGCCAAAAATCAGACTCCCAAGGACAAAAAGGGCATGTCGGACAAGAAGCCTAATTCGAGTGATGGTTCAGCCAAACCAAAATCGGTAAGGTCGAATTCATCTCAAGGGTCGTGTTCTGGCTCACACTCACAATACAAGCCTAAATCGAAGGGTAGTCATGTCCCAAAGGCAAGTGAAAAATTTCCCTTTCGGTCCAACAAGAATGTACCCAAACCTAATTACCAATGGGTACCCAAAGGTCACATTTCAAAATCGTTCCAAAATCCTGTAACTTCTTTATGTTCTTTTTCTGATAAACAAGATATGTCATAGGAAGGAGTATCTTGTGTATATTGTAATGGTAAATCCAGTTTCAAAATGGATTGGGTTCCAAAAACCAACTAATCTCGCACTCTGTGTCGAAGCAGCTGTGGAGGAATATCATCAGACTGCGGTATGTTGATAGTGGTTGTTCCAAGCACATGAGGAGACATCTCTCAACTGCACGACATTCAGAACTTTAATTGAGGGTGTGTCCTTTGCTGGAAGGAAGAAAGAAAATATCACAAATGGGAACCGTATTTAACGGCGTGATGAATTTTGAATATGTTAACTTCGTTCCGGAATTGAAACACAGCTGAGGCTGAATACGTTGCTGTCTCTGCGTGCTGTTCTCAGGTCAACTGGATGCAACTTCAATTGTTGAATTACGGTTTGAATTTTCTCGATACTCCTGAGTTTTTTCTCAAAATGATTCATTTCAAAGACTAATTTTTTATTTAAATTTGCGCATTTATTTTATTTCCTTTCTTCCCTATGCACAAATTTAGGGGGAGAAATCAAAAATTATAAAATTATAAAATCAAAAATACAAAAAATCAAAATTTATAAAATCAAAAAAATTCCAAAAATATGTCTTCTTTCGTAAGTGTTCTTGGGAAGTGATATGAAGTTTAATGTTAAAGGCCAATATGAAATACGTGTAATGCACTGAAGCTGAATTGTTTAGACTTTGTGTTCAATGTGCTGATAGGCACGAAGGATTCAAAATGAAAGGACTAGACATTGTTGACAATGAAAGGACTTGACAGTGTTAACTCATCTGGACTTAGATAGTTACATTTGGACTGACTATACGACGCTTGGATAGATTGAGCAGTGAGATAAACAAGGGAGCCTGCGAGATACATTAAAGTTACTTATCATCTAGAACTGTGGCTCAACACTTCTTCAACGTACGGACTTATGTCCTTAATTCTGGTGCTGATAGGGTGACTGGGGGGTTCTGATAAAGTAGGTCTATGTGAAATTGTTTTTCTTTCTTATCCTTTATGTCATTCATATGTTGCCCCCTTTGCGTGATTGGAAGAGATCCGACCTGGGACGCAACATATGCATCTCTATTTCTATGCATCTCTCTATCTATGCCAGTCATATGTTGTCCCCTCTGCGTGATGGGAAGAGATCCGACCTGGGACACAGCATATGCACCTTTCTATTTCTCCATCCCTCTATCCATGTTAGTCATATGTTGTCCCTCTGCGTGATTGGAAGAGATCCGACCTGGGATACAACATATGCATCTCTATATCTATCTTCTCTCTCAAATAATTGAACACTCACCTAAAGTAAAGAGATCCTTGGAATTCCTTGATTGCTAGGGTATGTCGTGAAGTGGGGAACACGTTCTAGTGCGCTTAAAATCTTATTGGTTCATGACAAAAGGCTGACTGTAGATCTCGCTGCTGAATTTAAGTGGACAGCAATATCATTGGTCGTCGTCAACAAAATGGTCTATTTAGGAATATAATCGTAATGTCTTGTCACTTATAATCTTTCCAACTTGCAAATATCCATTGTGTTTAAGCGGACCACAATATAGGTGATTGACCAGAGTTATCCATGCATGTGTGTGCTGATAAACGATATTAAATTGCTTGACAACTTTTGATCCCAAAAGTTTTAAATTTATTTATTAAAATGTGTCTGTTTTATTTTATTTTATTTTTGTTTTTGTTAATTTTTGTTCATATTTTTCTCCTCTATGCACAAATAAAGAGGGAGAATTAAAACCAAACAAAAATCATAAAATTAAAAAAAAATCCAAAAATATGTTTATTTCTGTTTTTATTTCTTTTTCAGAAAATTAAAAATCCAAAAAACATTGTTCTAAACGTATTTTAATTTTATTTTTATTCTTAGTCGTTTTATTGTGTGCTAAGTTTATTTTTTATTTTTTTTATTTTTCTTTTTATCTCAAATTTTCATTTGTCTTAAGACGCGAATACAAAAGAATAAGAGACTCAAGGAGACTGTATCGGAATTTTCTGAGCAAGGAGAAGAAACTTGGAAAGGAATTGACGGTTATTACACTTCACACTACTTTCACAAGGAATTGAAGGCTTGAAACTGTACAAACTCTCAGTTAGGCAGTATCTTTCTAAGAACTGTCGTATTTAAGTAAGTAAAAGTCTGAAACTGTACAGATTGTCAAAATTGGTCTTGTCAGTTATCTTTACCTAAGAACTGTCATGGCACCAGGGCGATTCACCCACCCGGGAAACAGATATCGCTGAACACCCCGCCCAGGGTCTTGACAATCTTTGTGTCATGCAAAACTACGGAGACTCGAATGTATTCTTGGATGTGTTCTTCGCATGTAAGGAATTAACGGTATTGGCACTAGGGCGATGCACCTCGAAAGGCACGATTATCGTTGAACGTCTTGCCAAGGGCCAAGTTAACTTGTTAACTTGAAAAATTGTATTGAGATCTTTGATCTAGGATATGAAGGGGCTAACATCAAAAATTGTCACGGGTAGTTCTCCGATACTCAACAAATCGTAGTGCGTTCCTCCGTGTTCACACAGATACTGCGAGTAGTCTCCTTCTGAGCCAAGGTTGGGTCCTTGAACAACTGTGGTGAGAAGGGTCTTTATGACTCTGTGATCCACATGGATTTTTTTGTCATGGTTACTTTTCAAGACACATCTGTGATCATTAAAGAACATTCATTCAAAGGAACTAGAAGTGAAGATTATTTTTCAACACTCAATCTTTCAACCCTAGAAGCAAGGTGAAGCTGTAATTGAAGGTATGTGACGAATTGCATTTAAGCCTCCTCAATCAATTTGCTGCTATTTATGAACTTGCTGAAGTGATCCAAAAGAATCGGTCTCTCTGTAATTATATCTGAAGTATTTCAAAGCTGAAAGTGCTGATTTTCAAGAACCTTTACAAGAATCCTCCGTACCTATTGTGTGATCAAAGTCAAATTTTTAAAAGTAAGTCCAACAGCTCAAGATAAAGTCATTCATGTAGAAATTCATATGTTAATCTTGAAGTTGTAAAGAAATCGAAGATAAAAGTTGAAAGTCAAGAACAAAGAGAAGATTAAAAAGAAAAGAAATCTATAAACCAGGGGGGAGATTGTTAGGACATAATTTGTGGTTTATACTTTACTTTGGATGCCTTTTAGAGTTCTCGGTCTAGGACCGAAAACACCAATGTTTTCGGTGGTGTTTGGACCGAAATCACCATGTGATTTCGGTGGGCTTAATGAGGATTTTGGTTGAGGTTTTGGGTTGGGCCTTTGTAATTAAGTCTAGGTATATATATTGTATTTGTTTCAGCCGTGATCAGAGTGAGTGAATCAGAGAGTTCGTGTGTGCTTCATAGAATCAAAGAGGAAAGGGTTTATGTATCAAACAATTCTAATCTATAATTGTATGCATTGAAACCATTGAAGATTTGTGATTGTGTTTTTAACTCGTTATAACTACTTTGCGTTAATCATTAGATAGGGATTCCGCACCAACTCTAGTGATATCTATTGATATGTTAAGATCGGGTTCTACAATAATCCTGAGAATTCTTAGTATTTATGGTAGTCCGTGAGAGCCCGGCATTAGTAGCTACCAGGTCGAAGTTCTTTCAGTAGAATTTTCGGACTTTTGTCAGGAAAATCTCTATAAGTTAAGCTACACTCATATTGCTTTTAGTGTAACTTATATTTACATTCATAGTTGTTGTTATGAATTTATAAATAAAATTTATAAGTGATTCCAAGTCATTATACTAATTGATCTACTTATTGGGGTGATGTCTAGGCTAGATTTAGTAAGGTGTTTAAAGTAGGATTTCCAAACAGTATACTATGAATAACAAATGGACCCTACCTCCGATATGATCTTACCTGGTTTCTCCTTACTTGGTAGATATTGATGTAGACATTGGGATTGTTGACGAATCTAGTCTATCATCAGTCACAAAGAATATAAGACTGAGACTTAGTAATATGAACTTAGGTCACATCAAAGGAAAGGCTAAGTGTTGAAGCGAAGCGATGCCCAACTTTCTAGTCATCCACTTTAACAAGTGAGTGCATACTTACTTTCAACTTACACATAGATATTAATATCTAGATGATTAAATGTTATGTGTGCCTATTATATGTATTCATTGATATCTATGTTAGATAAATTATATGATTTTTACTTTATCTAATCATATATGTATTTTTATATATATAATATAATGGGTAGTGATGGGTGATGAAAAGGATGAGATGATGACGAGAGGACTTGACTATTGATGAATCAGTTGTCTAGCAGAGTATAGATGACGACCATGGACTATTCTAAACAGTCTAGTGGAAATTATGGCAGGCTGGAAACCTGTAGGTGTTAATGAACTATTTGTTCATTTTATGTACTTTATCCCACCCTCATGGTTGCCTTATTGACATATATTGCTAGAGGAATCCCCCAAGTAATATTGTTTACCCGTTGCTGATAATGATCCATAGGATAGGTCCCTTAAGACCAGTAATTTAAGGTCAATATGTGAGAATAATGAGAATTTGTAACATCCGGATTTTCAGGGACATTATTGTGTATGTTAATCTTGAGATTTAAGGAGGGACTCGATGAGTTGAGGGACCAACTCGCCGAGTCGAGTCGAGATTGCCGCGTGGATTTAATGAATGGACTCGACTAGTCAGAGGAGGGACTCGTCGAGTAGGTAATGGGCAGAGAAACCCTAATTTCCCGGGTTGGGACCTATTTAAAGGCATTTATAGCCTCAATTGCGGCTACCTTCCCCTGAGAGCAAACCCTATTTGCTATTGTAGCTAGAGAGTGAGAGAGAAGCTCATATTGTGGTTCTTGGTGCATTTCTGTGGAGAAGGATGAAGAGCTTCTTGATGGGGAACAAAGGAAGGCAGTGGATCTGTGGTATTGAGTGTTTCAGCTGCTAAGAGAAGGTACAAAGTTCTCATCTTGTTCATTCCTTGTACTAGATCTCATTTTGGGAGTTTTAGGGCTTTGCTTCCATTCTTTTGAATCTATGAGTCGAATGAGACCTGGTTGTGGTTGGAAACCTCAGATCTGGACCTCCTAAGATCCTTAGAGTCTAGATGTCTCAGCTTTAGTGGTCCAAATGAGGGTTGATGAGCAAAAACCTTCATGAAGAGCATGTATTGGCGTTTTGAAGCAATAGCATCATGTATGAACGTAAAGATCGAAGCTTTACGTAATTATTGAGCCTTGGGATGATAGATCTATAGTTTAGAGTGATAGATCTGGTTGAAATCGTCTTAATGAGAAATCAGATCAAAGGGACTCACCGAGTCCATGACCTGACTCGACGAGTCGGCAAGGGTTTGTCCCGATGGATTGATTGTGCGATAACTCGGCGAGTTGGGGGTCAACTCGACGAGTTGAGCTGGACTTTTGAGACTTCTGAGGATACGAGGGGACTCGACGAGTCGCAGGAGTGCACTCGACGAGTCGGGTCAAACTTGGACTGTTGACTCGAGTTTGAATTCTGTTGACCATGGGGTTTTGGTCAACATATGTGATGGAGACCTTGGAGGGGGTAAAATGGTCTTTTACCCACTTTAATGAGTTAGAAAGAGAAAGACCCGCCTTCGATTATCTGAGTTGTGAGAAGAGTATTAATAAGAGATATTCATCCTTTATGTTAGGAGGAGACTAGTTCGAGATCCGAGCGCGAGGTTATTTGCTCACCTGCTAGCCGAGGTGAGTCTTCTCACTATACATTACCTAGAGTGGTATCTATGTGTAGACCGAAGGGTCATGTGTGCTATGTGTATGTATGAGATTATGTGCATTGTGATATATGTATGCAATGTGTTGTATAGACCGGACCGGAGGGTCCAACAATATAGACCGGACCGAAGGGTCCAACGATATAGACCGGACCGAAGGGTCCAACGATACAGACCGGACCGAAGGGTCCAACAAGCTATGACCGGACCAGAGGGTCCAACGAGCTACGGGACTGGAGGGTCCCGCTGAGACACATCGACCGGAGGGTCGTGCTGTAGCCTCGAGTGGCGTATGTGATGTATGTGGTATTTTGGGGAACTCACTAAGCATTTATGTTTACCGTGTTATGTGATATGTGTTTCAGGTATCAGCGAGGGTCGCGGGAAGGCGTCGACATAATTTGTACACACTGGCAGAAGATTATGTGTTGGGATTCTGGGATATGTTTTATTGTGATGACATTGATACATGAGATTTTGAGAATATTATATGAGATTTATTATGTTTGAAAAATGAAAAATTGTTTTAAAATTTACGTCGTTACAAGTTGGTATCAGAGCCTTGGTTTGAGGGATTCGGATGCACCTTCGGATGTATCTGAACTCAAACTGAGGATTTGACGGAATTTTCATAAAAGAAACAATTTTCTAAAAAGAGTAAAAGATTTTTGAGAAAATCAGAACGGAGTAGTGTGTACGATCAGCCAGCGCCCGAACGGTGATTTCCCAAAATACCCTTACATTATGTGTTATGAGATATTATGTGATATGCTATGCATGCTAGAGATAGGCTATGTATTCATATTTTAGGACTAGAGTGTCCTGATTTGTGATGCCTTAGCCTAGGAGTTGCTGTTATATGTGATGTGCCTTCGAGTATGTGTTGAGTATGAGTATCCAGCAGGAATCCTTTTAGAGAGGGATCTGAGTAGAGGAGTAATCTAGGAGAGATACCTAGATGAGCATTTGAGGAGTCTACTGAGAGAGTAGTCAGATGCCCGTGTGGGGTAAAGTTGCTTGAGTTCGGTGATATCCTTTGAGTATGAGGAGAGTAAGTGGGTAATAACCTAGAGTGGTTTTACATGTTGGTAGAAATTATTTGATGTCCGATTGCTGCTTGCTTCATGCTTTGTGGAACTCTTGATGATCGGAGTCACCTACTAAGTGAATATGACGATATTCAGGAGGTAGATGGCTGGCATCATAAGGAGTTCTTCAGCAGCTGATGGCGGAGAAGTGTGAGAACCTAGGAAGAGCTTAGGAAAGGGTGACCCTAGTCAGATGAGTACGCTGTCAAGAGTAGAACATTTCGCAGAGGAGCGAACACACGTGACAGGATTGGTGATCGAGAAGGTTGAGCAGCTACTTAGGAACTCGGGGATGGTCCGTGCAGAAAGTATGGGTAGATGTGGCAGGTAGTATGGGCCCGTACTACTGAAAGCAGAGGACCCATACTCGATACAGGGAACATTCCGGAGGATCTAAGTAGCAGATCGAGAGGTGATTTCATGGTTCAAGTACCATGATTTGTAGCAGATCGAGAGGTGATTTCATGGTTCGAGTACCATGATTTGTAGCAGAACGAGAGGTGATTTCATGGTTCGAGTACCATGATTTGTAGCAGAACGAGAGGTGATTTCATGGTTCGAGTATCATGATTCGTAGCGGATTGAGAAGGGAGAACATGGTTCGAGTACCATGATTCGTAACGGATTGAGAAGAGACAACGTGGTTCGGGTACCATGATTCATAGCAGATCAAGGGGTGGCCACATGGTTCGAGTACTCTGACTCGTGGCGGTAAGTGCTTCTGGTTTACCGGTTATTCTGTGGTGATTGTCTAGACAGAGATCAGATGTGAAAGAGTATGGGGCCAGAGGGCCATGATGAACGAGTTTTAGTGGAGCATCGCTTGAAAGGGGAATCGAGTTAGCTCCGAGGGATTTTTGGTGAGATGCCAGTTAGAGTCGCAAGACTCAGGGATGAGTAGGGATGGTGCGTTATTGGAGAATACGGTCTGGGCTGAGCGACCGGACGATAGTGGAGATGTCATTTTCTGTGACCTGAGCGCTGCTATTTCTGTTCTAGTGGGAAACAGGAGAGATATTGAGATTTTCGGTTTCCGAGGTTGGGGGTGAGCCCTGTGGGGTAGTTTTGGTTACGATCTTTCATCAGAGTATCTGGGCAGTATGTTTGCCGCGAGGTAAGGAAAGGATGAGTGTCTCCACGGCAGGTGGCTGTCGATCGAAGACCGTGTGTGGCATGAAGATTAGTGGTGAATCCTGAAGGAACGCATTGTTGTATCTGTGTATGATGCGGTAAGTAGGAGATCAGTGGTTGAGACAGAACATCATGAGGTTCTGTGATGGTGTACCGAGGTATCCGAGTATGATGTTCTAAATTTCAGACTATTTTGAGACTTGAGTTATGGGATGATGAGTGGTGTATCAGGTGTCTACGGTTCCAGTGGGAGCCCTTTCAGCTAGTTGACATCAAACGGGATTATTCGAGAATGTGGATTGCAGCAGGGAAATGTGTTTTGTTATGGCAGATGTCGTCAGAAATAGCAATGCATAATTTGGGTAAGTATGTACACCTATGGTTGGTCCGCAGGGCATGAGTTAATGATCGCAGTGTGGCGTCGACCTGAGGATGAGATCATGAAGTGGTAAGAGCAAGGGTGGAGATGCTACGGGGAGCCGTAGTACTCACTATTCAGTGAGAGGTTGTGGTGATGCTACGGGGAGCCGTAGTACTCACTATTCGGTGAGAGGTTGTGGTGATGCTACGGGGAGCCGTAGTACTCACTATTCGGTGAGAGGTTGTGGTGATGCTATGGGGATCCGTAGTACTCACTATTCAGTGAGAGGTTGTGGTGATGCTACGGGGAGCCGTAGTACTCACTATTCAGTGAGAGGTTGTGGTGATGCTACGGGGAGCCGTAGTACTCATTATTCAGTGAGAGGTTGTGGTGATGCTGAGGGGAGCCGTAGTACTCACTATTCAGTGAGAGGTTGTTGTGATGCTGCGGGGAGCCGTAGTACTCACTATTCAGTGAGAGGTTGTTGTGATACTGCAGGGAGCCGTAGTACCCACTAGTCAGCAAGAGAATGTTGCGACGAAGTACTCTCTGATCAGAGCGTGAGACAGAGGAGTTTTGGGCTTGGGTAGCCCTAATATTTGAGTTTTGTGGGAGCCTGGTGGTCGAATCAGGGGTGAGACTGGGATCTCCATAATTATCGGGAGTTGTTATATTCTGAATTGAGTAATGGTTGTCGCAACCAAAGGGAAGTGGATAAGTGAAGAGCGCATGAGTTGCGGGTCATGAGTCATGAGTTGAGTGGTTCGTTGGGACGACTGGTTCCAATTCTGTGTCAGATCAGACTCTCGAGTTGAGTTCGATTCTAGTAGTGTATCGAGTAGACAGAATGAGATTCCAGATTCAGAGATGCATTTCATTTGGAAGGGGGTATTGTTCCATATGGTGTCTTGGACCGGAGTGGGTCAATTCGTTGGTATGAGAAAACCGTGAAACGCATGGAACTAATGAGTAGTGGACGACAGAGATCGAGAGTGAGTCGAATTCAGTATTCGCTTGAGGTACAGCGAACTCCGTGACTGGTGTGTGTCACACTGGGCCGAGATAGTTGTTGTGGAAAGGAAGTAGACGAGACATTTTGGGACATGCAAGGGGTAACCTTTAGAGGTTCATCTGTTGGGTCGGGTGAGGACCCGGTGCTCAGTTTTGAGAGGGGAGCTGAGGTTTATGTTTGTTAGATGTCGGAGGACGCTTCAGAACAAGCATGATCATTATCTGTGTTTGAGGTCAGGGTGTTGAGGATTCGTTGTTCAGATGGATTTGATTGCAGTATAGTGGATGAGTCCCTGGTGTGACGTGATCCTTCCATTCCTTGGTATATGATCTGGGTTGTTTATCATGTCTGGGACGAGTGATCGGTAGCCAGTTTTGGGCATGGACTTGTTTTTATCGGTCCCCACCAGAGAATCAGAGGTGCAGTGAGCTATCGGGGTTTATTATTCGAGGAGGGAATAACGAGGTGACACCTGAAGAGAGCGGTCTGGCTGTGTATCGAGATACTACAGTTTCCAGACTCTTGAGAGTCAGGAGGGGTAGCATAGTGGCAGTGAGTCTGTCCTTTTCCAGGGAGGAGTTCCTGTTGGATTCAGGTGCCCAAAGAGAAAGATAGCTGTGTGGTATGAGATCCTTTGGATGGTGCTGTTCCATTATTGGATTAGATCTATATGTTGTTGAGAAGCGATTTCGAGGGCGAAATCTAATTCAAGTGGGGGAGAATTGTAACATCCGGATTTTCAGGGACATTATTGTGTATGTTAATCTTGAAATTTAAGGAGGGACTGGACGAGTTGAGGGACCAACTCGCCGAGTCGAGTCGAGATTGTCGCGTGGATTTAATGAATGGACTCGATGAGTCAGAGGAGGGACTCGTCGAGTAGGTGCTGGGCAGAGAAACCCTAATTTCCCGGGTTTGGGACCTATTTAAAGGCATTTATTGCCTTAATTGCGGCTACCTTCCCCTGAGAGCAAACCCTATTTGCTATTGTAGCTAGAGAGTGAGAGAGAAGCTCATATTGTGGTTCTTGGTGCATTTCTACGGAGAAGGATGAAGAGCTTCTTGATGGGGAACAAAGGAAGGCAGTGGATCTGTGGTATTGAGTGTTTCAGCTGCTAAGAGAAGGTACAAAGTTCTCATCTTGTTCATTCCTTGTACTAGATCTCATTTTGGGAGTTTTAGGGCTTTGCTTCCATTCTTTTGAATCTATGAGTCGAATGAGACCTGGTTGTGGTTGGAAACCTCAGATCTAGACCTCCTAAGGTCCTTAGAGTCTAGATGTCTCAGCTTTAGTGGTCCAAATGAGGGTTGATGAGCAAAAACCTTCATGAAGAGCATGTATTGGTGTTTTGAAGCAATAGCATCATGTATGAACGTAAAGATCGAAGCTTTACGTAATTATTGAGCCTTGGGATGATAGATCTATAGTTTAGAGTGATAGTGATGGGTTTTAGGTATAACAAATAAACTAGAAACAATTCCTAAGTTCACATGCAACCTACTTTGGATCTATGTTTTAACTATTGAACATACAACTTTGAATTGCAAAACAAGAACCCTAGAGGAGAGAGGCTAATTTCGAAATTAACAAACTAGGGTTTAGGGTTTACATACCTTTCAATTGTTATAGCAAACAATTGATAATCCCTTGATCTTGATCTTGATCTTCTTGGAAGCTTTAGCACCACAAGTGTAATGCCTCTAATGGAATCACACCCAAACTAGCAAGAAGGAAAGTAGAAGAGAGAGAGGAGAGGGAGTATGCAAAATCTCGGCCTTAGGGTTTCTTCAAAAGAAAGAGTGACCAAAAACATGAACCAGGAGGCTCCTTATATAGCTGAGGGATTTAGGGTTTAAGGGAAACCCTAGTTATCCTTTGCTTAGGGCCTAAGCAAACCCAAGGGCCTTATCCAAGCCCCTATGGACGAAATTATTAGGGTTTCCCCTAAAGATTCCGTCCACCCTCTTCCAAGGGGTTTCTAGAGCCTTCCACTCAACTATTAGATAATTGCAAACTAGTCCCTGCACCTTATAATTAATTCTTTTAACCCCAAAATCAATTCTGATTAATTTCTGGCTAACAATTAATTAAACATAATGATTTCTAATTAATATATTAATCCATTAACATATTAATAAATCATTTATATATATATATATATTAATTTATTAATCTTATAAATTAATATCTCTCCTTTCATAATTCCTTGTCCAGTTGCTAGGTTGAGGGCAACCCAAAAGGACTGTGCTGCTATCAATTCAAGTACATACCAATTATAGTTATGGGCTTAGACACCTAATCCAACAGTCTCCCACTTGGATAAGTCTGTAACTATAATTGCTAGTATGCCTTCTAAATTTGACCAGCAAATTGTAGCTTCCAAAAAGCTGCTGCCGAACTCTGACCCAGTCAGTTACGTGTCCTAAGATAAGTGATCATATAACCCTTCGTTCTGCTTAATATCCCCAGACAAAAGACATGGAATGTAATCAATCTGTTTGTCCAGAATCTATGTCTCCCGATTCCTGATTTGTGATGATGTAGGACTTCTAATCGAACACATCAATTTAGTCCTGGCTGGGCCCAGCACATAAGTCAACACCAAATCATCGAGGGGCCCACATATATCGCTTTTCCTGTTAGGGCAAAAGGAACGAATAAACGTTGACTCATATGCTTGTATCTTTTACTCATCAAATTATGCATGACAATACGTTTTATAACACCAAGTTACTGATGCGTTTTCGTATCACCAATGCACAACCGACTTGTAAATTACAACTCATATATCTTCGTTTCAAGATTATAAGATATTATCGTCTCAGTATTACTCGTGATGAATTCCATGAAGTAATACTCTGAGCGAAGGTTTATCCAATACTCAAATCTCAATTTCTGAGTACTCATGAACATTGCAGCAATTCTATTGCCATGTCTATCCTTAGACAATCTGCAATCCAATTCATGACAGTCTTAATTCACTACTTACTTCCAAGAGTACGAGCGACTGTGGAGTTTGAATAATCTCATTATTCAGGAAGTAAAACATGCAAAAATGAAACACAATAATAAACAATCGACAAAAGGTAGTAGCCAAACTTATAAATAATACTTTATTATTTAATCACCAAAAGTCAATTACATTTACTTTGTTACAAGTTTCAAAAACTAATCTAACTACTAAAACTAATATCATCTTTCAGTCCTATGCTCCGAGCATGCTGAATATGCTTAGCCCTACTCAGACCCTTTGTGAGAGGATCTGCTGGGTTATCTTCAGATGACACCCTCTTTACTATAAGATGGCCTTCTTCTACTCTATGTCTGATGAAATGGTACTTTCTGTCGATATGTCTGGTCTTACCATGATCTCTTGGTTCCTTTGTCAAGGCAACCGCTCCTTCATTATCGCAGAACAGTTCCATAGGCTCCTGGATGGTTGGAACAACTCCGAGATCCCCGATGAAGTTCCTCAACCAAGCTGCTTCTTTCGACGCTTCACTTGCTGCTATGTACTCTAATTCACAAGTAGAATCAGCCACCGTATTTTGCTTGGAACTCTTCCAAGTAACTGCTCCTCCATTCAGTAAAAACACCCAGCCTGACTGAGAACGGAAGTTATCTCTATCCGTCTGAAAGCTGGCATCACTGTAACCATCTACTCTCAAAGTATCACTGCCACCAAGCACAAGGACCCAGTCCTTTGTCCTTCGCAAATACTTGAGTATATTCTTAACTGCTACCCAATGAGCTCTACCTGGGTTTCCCTGATAGCAACTGATCATGCTCAAAGCAAATGCCACATCAGGGCGAGTACATGTCATAGCGTACATGATCGATCCGACAGCGGAAGCATAAGGTACACGACTCATGTCATCTATTTCAACATCTGTACTCGGGCATTGAGTCTTACTCAATTTGGTATTGCTCTGGATAGGTAGCTCTCCCTTCTTGGAGTTTTCCATACTAAACCTCTTTAGTACCTTATCCAAGTATGTGCTCTGACTAAGTCCAATTAGTCTCTTCTTTCTATCTCTCAATATTCTAATCCCAAGAATATAGGCAGCTTCTCCAAGGTCTTTCATGGCAAAACACTTTCCAAGCCAAGACTTAACTTCTTTCAAGGTTGGAACATCGTTACCAATGAGTAATATGTCATCGACATATAACACCAGAAAAGTTACTATACTCCCACTAGCCTTGATATACACACAAAACTCATCTTCACTTCTAGAGAAACCAAACTCTTTGACTTTCTCATGGAAGCAAAGATTCCAACTGCGAGATGCTTGTTTCAATCCATAAATGGATTTCTCAAGCTTGCACACTCTATTGGGGAACTTTGCATCAACAAAACCCTCTGGCTGACTCATGTAAACATCTTCAGCCAACTTCCCATTAAGGAAAGCAGTTTTGACATCCATCTGCCAGATTTCATAATCATGGAAGGCATTTATGGCGAGCAATATCCTAATAGATTTAATCTTAGCTACTGGTGAGAAGGTCTCATCATAGTCAACCCCTGGGGTTTGAGTGAAACCTTTTGCAACCAGTCGAGCTTTGAATGTGTGCACATTCCCATCCATGTCTGTCTTCTTCTTGAAGATCCATTTGCACCCAACTGTCTTGCGACCTGGTGCACTATCAACCAAATTCCAAACTTGGTTGTCATACATGGACTTAATCTCGCTGTCCATTGCCTCTTTCCACTTGGAAGCCTCTGGGCCTGCCATTGCTTCCTTATAAGTGACTGGTTCATCTAAGTTTACCAGTGTTCTGTCACTTATGAATGTGTCACCATCTGAAGTAATATGAAAACCATACAACTCAGGTGGCACACTCACCCTAGTGGATCTTCTAAGAGGTAATGAGTTATCAATTGGTTCAACAGGAACTGTTTCCTCTGGTTGAATGCTAGTGTCATCTAAGGTTCCTTCATTGGCTGACTCTTGAATTTCTTCAAGGTCAATAGTGCTCCCACTGTCCTCTTTGAATATGAGCTCTCTTTCAAGAAAGACTCCTCTTCGTGCTACAAAGACCACGTTCTCACTAGGCCTGTAGAACAAATATCCAAAAGACTGCTTTGGGTAACCAATGAAAACACATTTCTCACTTCTAGCTGCTAGCTTGTCGTGAGTCTCTCGTCTTACGAAAGCTTCACAACCCCAGACTTTAATATGTGCTAACGAGGGAACTTTCCCTGTCCACATTTCGTGAGGTGTTTTGGCAACCTTCTTTGTAGGGACAAGATTGAGGATGTGGGCGGCGGTCTCTAAGGCATACCCCCAGAAGTGAATAGGAAGCGAAGCCCGACTCATCATAGAACGAACCATGTCTAACAAGGTTCGATTGCGCCTCTCAGCTACACCATTTAACTGTGGTGTCCTAGGAGGAGTCAATTGTGAGACTATCCCACATTCTTTCAGATAGTCGTTGAACTCGATACTAAGATACTCCCCGCCTCTATCGGATCTAAGTATCTTTATCTTTCTGCCCAATTGATTTTCGACTTCATGCTTAAACTCTTTGAACTTTTCAAAAGTTTCTGACTTATGCTTGATCAAGTAGATATATCCATATCTGCTATAATCGTCAGTGAAAGTCACATAGAATCGATTAGCTTCTCTTGTAGTTGATCTGAAGGGCCCACACACATCTGTGTGTATGAGATCCAACAGACCTTCACCTCTTTCACAAGACCCTGTGAATGGTGATTTTGTCATCTTTCCCAAAAGACAAGATTCACACATATCATCTGACTTTAGGTCAAATGATTCCAACACTCCATCCTTTTGGAGTTGGGCTATGCGTTTCTTGTTAATGTGTCCAAGACGACAATGCCACAAGCATGCCTTGTCTACACTATTAAACAAGTCAATATTAAGTACACCATTTCCTAGGCTATCAACACAAGTCACTGTTTCATACACACCATTACAAGGCAAAGCTTCAAACATAAAAACACCATTCTTATAAACAGAAATTGAACCATTCAAATCATTAAAAGAATATGTAAAACCTTGTCTGAACAATGCATGAAATGAAATAATGTTTCTCGTCATCTCAGACGAATAGCAACAATTTATTAAATCTAATCTAACATCATTACTAAGCAGAAGCTGATAAACTCCGATCTTGGTTACTGGTGAAGACTTTCTGTTTCCCATGATCAGGTTTATCCTTCCTCGCTCTATCTCCTCACTTTCCTTTAGACCCTGCAAATCAGAACAGATATGAAAACCACATCCTGTATCAAGGACCCATGAACAAGAAGATAATGAGTTATTAGCAGAAATAGTGTAAATACCTGCCGAAGATGGCTTCACTTTGCCATCCTTGATATCTTGCAGATATTGTGGGCAAGATCTCTTCCAATGCCCCTTTTGGTTGCAGTAAAAGCAAACTGCCTCTTTTGGATCAGAAACATGGGGAGTGGAACCATTGGGCTTAGCCTTTGGGCCATTACTAGATGACCCAGCTTGAGCCTTGCTCTTCCAGTTTTGCTTGGGAGGACCTTTCCTCTTTTTCCCCTTTCCCTGTCCAATAGCCAAAACAGGGGCACTCGTAGGTGTGGAGGGTATACTTTTACCCTTCATCCCTGCCTCAGCTGTCTGCAACAAGTTGTGCAATTGGGCCAAGGTCTGCTCAGTATTGTTCAAATGGTAAGTTAGAATAAACTGACCATAACATTCAGGAAGTGAGTTCAAGACCATGTCAATGGCCAATTCCTCATCAAAGTGAATATTGAGCTTGACCAAACGCTCTATGTAGCGTTGCATTCTTTGCACATGTGACACTACCGACTCCCCATCCTTCATCTTGCAAGCCATGAGTGACTTGACTACTTCGAACTTTTTTTGACGAGCTCGCTTATGGTACTTTTCCATAAGGTCCTTGTTCATCTCGAAAGGCCAGTAGTCCTCATAGTACCTCTGCAGTTCTGGGGACATAGTTGCCACCATGATGCATGCCACTTTGGTAGCATCATCGTAATGTTTCTTGTAGGCAGCAAGATCTTCAGGAGTAGCTTCATTCTCATCAAGCTCTTTGAGCTCCTTTTCAAGAACATATTCTTTGTTCTCGAAACGAAGAGCCATCTTGATGTTGCGCATCCAATCGTTATAGTTTGAGCCATCCATAACGACTTTGGAGCAGATATTGAGCAAAGAGAAGTTCTGGTTGGAGGAGGATGAAGCAGAAGTGTTTCCAGGAGTAGACATCTGAAAAGAAAGAAAGTTTTAGTTAGATTTCAAGATACCTTAATAGAATAACCCAAAGATATAATATAAAGGTTAGGATCCAACTATGAAGATTCACAACTTAGAAATGGGATGCCGAGATCCAAGTGCAAATTTCATAAAGGTAGGTGAATGACGATTCACCAATTCCACCATTAGACGAAACAAACGAAGTGAAATTCCTAATTCTTTTGAGATACATTGAAACTATTCAATGGCATGTTTTAATCTCAGATTATGCTCTTCTATTTGTGACTGGGATGCCGAGGATCACAAACAAGATGTGAATAACCATGCAAATGTGCTTGGTAACCTCATTGTCTTTATCATTAACTATTGATGTGCTGGTAAACCACACACGCTCCATCAAAATGACAATTATGAGATACCCATTACTACTCTTTATTAGTGCCTTTTAGTGTGCTGGTTAACCACACACGCTCCACTAACGACCAATAAAGCATAATGTGCAATTTCATGGATTAGCATACTTTTCACATTTTTCCTAAAGTAACTAGAGTTGGGATTTTGAAAATAATGTTCTAGTACTTTCTTTAATATCATTATACTTTTAATGAGAAGTAGTTGTCCTATCAAATCCGTTCTGCTAACGACCCTCCACTAATCAAGGAAGCGGTGGGTGAGAGTGGACACCCATTCAACTACCATTTTATAGGCAGTTTCCTTATACCCCCCTTATAGATTAGCTTCGTGAATGAGGCATACTAGCGATTTGACTGACCATGTTCTTATACATATATAATATTAAACTTTTAATTATAATATATATATAAGGTGTGTTTTAAAACATTTTAAAACTTCAAGGGTTTATAAATTTCGAAATTTAAGCTATTAAATTTAAATTTAAATAAACCAATTAACTAGATTTAATATTTATCTTTTAATTAACTATTAATCAAATTATTAAATCTTGTAAGGATTATCTAATTAAATTAATCCATTAATTTAATCCTAATCCTTATCCCTCTAAATTTCGAAAAATAGGGTAAGGATAATTATCCAATTAATCTAATTAAGCAACAATTATCCAAAACAAGAAACCCTAAAACTTCTAAGCAAATTTCGAAATTTACAAGGGAGGAGGCTAGGGTTTTCAAAACCCTAACCCTAATTTCGATTAGGGTTCTTTGGAGGCTAGGGTTTTCGAAAAAACCCTTTGATCCAAAACCCTAGAAATCGAAAATTTTGGCCTTTAGGGTTTAATAGCTATAAACCCTAATTTGCAATTCAACAATTGTAGCAATTCAATTTAAAACAACCAGTCTCTGATACCACTGATGGGTTTTAGGTACAACAAATAAACTAGAAACAATTCCTAAGTTCACATGCAACCTACTTTGGATCTATGTTTTAACTATTGAACATACAACTTTGAATTGCAAAACAAGAACCCTAGAGGAGAGAGGCTAATTTCGAAATTAACAAACTAGGGTTTAGGGTTTACATACCTTTCAATTGTTATAGCAAACAATTGATAATCCCTTGATCTTGATCTTGATCTTCTTGGAAGCTTTAGCACCACAAGTGTAATGCCTCTAATGGAATCACACCCAAACTAGCAAGAAGGAAAGTAGAAGAGAGAGAGGAGAGGGAGTATGCAAAATCTCGGCCTTAGGGTTTCTTCAAAAGAAAGAGTGACCAAAAACATGAACCAGGAGGCTCCTTATATAGCTGAGGGATTTAGGGTTTAAGGGAAACCCTAGTTATCCTTTGCTTAGGGCCTAAGCAAACCCAAGGGCCTTATCCAAGCCCCTATGGACGAAATTATTAGGGTTTCCCCTAAAGATTTCGTCCACCCTCTTCCAAGGGGTTTCTAGAGCCTTCCACTCAACTATTAGATAATTGCAAACTAGTCCCTGCACCTTATAATTAATTCTTTTAACCCCAAAATCAATTCTGATTAATTTCTGGCTAACAATTAATTAAACATAATGATTTCTAATTAATATATTAATCCATTAACATATTAATAAATCATTTATATATATATATATATATATATATATATATATATATATATATATATATATATATTAATTTATTAATCTTATAAATTAATATCTCTCCTTTCATAATTTCCTTGTCCAGTTGCTAGGTTGAGGGCAACCCAAAAGGACTGTGCTGCTATCAATTCAAGTACATACCAATTATAGTTATGGGCTTAGACACCTAATCCAACAGATAGATCTGGTTGAAATCGTCTGAATGAGAAATCAGATTAAAGGGACTCGCCGAGTCCATGACCTGACTCGACGAGTCGGCAAGGGTTTGTCCCGATGGATTGATTGTGCGATAACTCGGCGAGTTGGGGGTCAACTCGATGAGTTGAGCTGGACTTTTGAGACTTCTGAGGATACGAGGGGACTCGACGAGTCGCAGGAGTGCACTCGACGAGTCGGGTCAAACTTGGACTGTTAACTCGAGTTTGACTTCTGTTGACCATGGCGTTTTGGTCAACATATGTGATGGAGACCTTGGAGGGGGTAAAATGGTCTTTTAACCACTTTAATGAGTTAGAAAGAGAAAGACCCGCCTTCGATTATCTGAGTTGTGAGAAGAGTATTAATAAGAGATATTCATCCTTTGTGTTAGGAGGAGACTAGTTCGAGATCCGAGCGCGAGGTTATTTGCTCACCTGCTAGCCGAGGTGAGTCTTCTCACTATACATTACCTAGAGTGGTATCTATGTGTAGACCGAAGGGTCTTGTGTGCTATGTGTATGTATGAGATTATGTGCATTGTGATATATGTATGCAATGTGTTGTATAGACCGGACCGGAGGGTCTAATGATATAGACCGGACCGAAGGGTCCAACGATACAGACCGGACCGAAGGGTCCAACGAGCTATGACCGGACCAAAGGGTCCAACGAGCTACGGGACTGGAGGGTCCCGCTGAGACACATCGACCGGAGGGTCGTACTGTAGCCTCGAGTGGCGTATGTGTTGTATGTGGTATTTTGGGGAACTCACTAAGCATTTATGCTTACCGTGTTATGTGATATGTGTTTCAGGTATCAGCGAGGGTCGCGGGAAGGCGCCGGCATGATTTGTACACACTGGCAGAAGATTCTGTGTTGGGATTCTGGGATATGTTTTATTGTGATGACATTGATACATGAGATTTTGAGAATATTATATGAGATTTATTATGTTTGAAAAATGAAAAATTATTTTAAAATTTACGTCGTTACAGAATTGGTAATCGGGTAAATTATTTGATATGAAATATATAATTAAAGAACTTAATTATTGTGGGTTGAAAACCATATGTGCTCACCAGGCCCCCAAACCTAACATACTTAGTTTCCTTGTATTACAGGTAGCGGTATGAAGGCACATGGACGATAAATGATTTAAGGACTTGTTAGGCTATAGTATAACAAATTGTTGCAATGCCTGTTAAAACAAGTTTATGCTTATGCATTTGTATTGACGATGACATCCCAAGTTTTTTATATAATGAAAAATGTTCATTGGAAATATGCAAATGTTATGTTTTTGGGAACAAATTCTTCAAATTTAATTAATACTCTGAATTTAAATAAGCATAAAGAAAAAGTTTTAAATTGGTTGTGAAAATAGGGATGTCACAAGGACATCGCCACGTTGTGGGCCCTCCTTGGCCACGTCATGGGAATGTCAGGACAACGTAATCGCAAAGCTGGTCTCCACCACGTCTTGGCCATGTCATGGTCACTGGAAGAAGCCATTTTTTCCTCATTAAGGACTTAATCGTTTAAGTCCTTTGCTCCAACTTTCCATAAGGCTTCTTTTCCCTCAAATGAACCATAAAAATCCTTATTTTATGGACATGCATGTCTAATGCATGTATCTCCCAAAACTATGTCAAAATAGGGTAAGAAATGGGGTCAAGAGTCCATGCATGGCACCAATCAACATAAAAGTCTAGATCTGAAACATATGATGACCTAGGGACCTCAAGAAGTAATAAAGTTGCCAACTTTATCAAAACCAACCATTCATATCAACATATCATGAAGGAAATGAGCTCAAAAGTCTAGATCTACAACGATGAACCATAAAGGTGGGAACTTCGAGACTTACCCAAGTCCATAAGATGCACCAAGAGATGGAGACAAGATGTTAGTTGATCCTTTGCTCAACAAAGCCTTCCTTCAACCTTCAAATGACCAAAACACCACAAAGAGATAAGGCCTTTAAATATGGTGGAAACCCTAAAAAAATATGGGGTTTGGGTTGCAACAGTTGTCATGTCGTGGCCATCACCTTGTCACGTCGTGGCAAACAAGCCAAACACATTTTCATTAAGTTTCCATGCCACGCCGTGGTCATCAACCTACCACACCGTGGCATGTGATTTTCTCCAAAAACCATAACTTTGACCCATTTAAGTCTTTAGCCGATCCATTCTCAAAAACGAGTGTTACACAATTAAGTTCATAAATGAGGATTGATGTTATACCTTCACTTCGATTGATAATCTGGCAATGTGATGTTTACACTTGATAAAATATGCTTCGTTAAACCCCAACTCTCGTGTTTACAAATAGTTTCAAGGTTCTTTTGATGGTGTATGACACACTCACATGGCAAATACCAAATAATCTAGTACTTCCATCGTACAACCTATTGCACGTTATGGTAATTTAGTCTGAATATGGCATTGTACTTCCATTTGTACTTCATTCAATGCACATCATATCATTTCATAATGCTTCCATTGTCTTATCCACGACATTCCATTACTTGATATTTAAAGACATCATGTTATGTTCCTTTTTATGCATTCTCAATTTGTACATCTTATTTGATTGCATTTAGTTTATTCTTTATGACTTGTACCTTATACTTGCTAATTGTCTATTTCTTTCCAACTCATATAAAAGTTAAGTAGCTAATTGTCTATTTCTTTCCAACTCATATAAAAGGCTGCGTCCTTTTTGTTACTTAAATAGATATACAAGTCTTCCAAACACATTTTCATTCATATAATAACACAATAACACGTTAATATAATAACACATTAGCCATAACATTTACTTTATTTGATATCAATACTTCTTTTTCCTCCCAACTCCTCCATTAAAAGTGATGAATAATGTGAATTGTTTTATATGTATGGGTAAAATAATCATTTAATCTCGTCCAAAGGATTTATTCATTTTAAAATATAAGCATGCATTATGAATACAACTATCCAGACAGACATCATTACTCGTTCAGCCACTATCCAGACAGACATCATTACTCGTCCAAAGGATTTATCCAAACATAATCTTACATTTAATCTCTAAAATCTATAAATACCCATGTGCATCAATTTAACATTGGTGAAGTTTGGGATATTCGTTCATCTTCTAGAAGATCATATGGATCAATATATTGTGGTAGTTGTATTTGTTTTGTGGTACCATCATGGACAAATTTTGGTCCAAAATACTGCCAAAAAAAAAAAAAAAAAAAAAAAAAAACATATATCAAGGATGATCATCACTTAAAAGGAAAAGATCAATGAATCATATTCATAAATGAAACAAAGAATCCATGATAGCATCATGAATAGAGAGTGCTTACAATATAAATAGCAGTGAATGATCCAATGGTTAAAAGGATCAATGGCCAAAATGCTAAGAAGAATGTTCCTCCAAGACTTAGCAAGACTTTAGCTCGTGGAATCAAACCCTGTACATCATGCAAAAAAGATGACATAATTTGTCATAGATCCTTCAAATCGGCTTAAATACATAATATGAATGTTAACGAAGTAGAAAAGTTTTAACCTCAAGGCCCTCACTGTTCAATGCCATGGATTGCTCCCTTTGATTGAAAAGGCTTTTATCAAGATCTGTTGACACAGTTTTTCTGGTTGAAAAGCTTCCATCTTCTTCGTTATACCTAATCTCATCATTAATGGAAGCAGTCCAGCTTTCATCGAGCAATGAAGTGGGAGTGATTCCTCGTCGTTTCAATTCCTTCATAAACAAAGACTCCGGAGGTTCTTCACCTGACATTATAAATTTCAATCTAATTAACATCAATCCATGTATTTCTACGTTAAAATGATTCGTCATCTGAGATTCGTTCGACGCCCAATTTGGAAATGCTTTCGATTTCTTCAAATTAATGATTATCAGCGTATCCAAAGCCATCATACAACATATCCTTAGCAATTAAACTAAACATAAACTCTGATTTTGCAATATCGAAGAGAAATTGGATTTCTAATTAAGAGATAAAAAAAACAACACGAAAGTGATCATGCATGAATTAGAAAGTACCATTTGTTTTAGTATTATCATCAGCATCTTGAATTCTGCAAGAAATCCTAAACCTTCTGTTAATCACTAGCTTTGGACTGAACTTAACGATTCTTATATTGCCAGTGGAACAACGTCGTTCATTCCGTCGGAAACACGATTGGGAAGCTAAAAACGGATATAAATCAGCTTTGAACATCTTAAGAGAAGCCATTGTTAATGTTCTTCACTGTTTTCTGATATAATTTGGGGATCTTAATCGATTTTTGGATAGAAAGTGAGAGAGAAATATGAAGCAGCCTGCAACCTGCGAGTATCTGTTATATCTGGAGTAGAAAGGGATGTTGATTGCTATTGTGCGCTGAATTTATGTGGTGGATTGGTGGAGCTTCGTGGCTACAAAAACCACCTGTACAAATTGAACGAAACGTGCTTCTTCATTAAATTCGAAAGATAATAATATATTTTTATTGAGTTGCTATTATTTTTATTTTATTCTGTTATATTTATTTTTTTATTAAAGATTGTAATTTAAAAAAAAATAGATATATATATAAATATCATGTAAATACAAAATTAATTTACAATTATAAGTGATAGATCTTTAAAATATAATGTTTTAATAATGAAAAAGTTTAAATATAATATTAGGACTCGATAAGATTATGGTACTGATAATGATATACTTCATCTTCCCAAATTATGTCCAAAATAAAAAGCCTTAATTAATATAAGTTTAAATTCACAAATTAATCATTTTCTTTTATTTCTTTACTCTGGTTTGTTAAGATAACATGAATAGTTTTTGGATTTAATCATTAAAAATCTACCTTGTTAATATTAAAATTGTATATTTTTTTTTTTTAAATAATGGATCTTGATGTTCATTGAGATGACATCAGTTTTCGGATTTAAACATTAAAAAAACGAATTATAGTTTGATTGGTTCGCATCGGATTTTTAATTTAGTTTGAACTATTTTAATCTATGTTTCGAAAACCAATATCGATTTGGATTCACCTATTCGGATTGGATCGAGCCAATTCATTCAAATGAACACATCCTAGGCCCGTGGACATGCAAAAATATGAAGGATGAAGCATGCATATGGTACATAATGATAAAGCAGTCCTAAAGTAACAATACGATCCAGTTTTGTGTATATAGATACTTGAAATGATGTATGCTTAGATATGAGTATTATGTTATCACATGTTGTGCATGTTTCATGTCTCATGTCCTTTCAAGTCTAGGTGTTGGCATGTCCATGGGTTTGTTTCATCTCTAATGTACCACATTGCTAATGAAAACTTATCCAGAATAGTCAACTCTCTCGATAAACCTCAAAAACTTTGTAAAGTGTGTCTGGACCACACAAAGTGACCCTTGGACATGAGGGATTAAACAAGCCTAGAAAAAATACAAAGTGCAATAATCTCTAAAACGTCATAAACTATTTGGACCACTCAAAGTCATCTAAAGAATGAACTTCATGCATAAGATGCAACATCTATTTAATTAACTTAATATTGTTAACGTCATTTAACATGCAATTTCATAAAATAGAAATCTATCATCTAAGCATGCAAAGCATCATAATAATCATGATCACAATAAACTCATCATTGAATAGCATAAAATATCAACTAGATTTAAATCAAAAAAAATGTCAAAATATTTAGTCTTGTGAGGAAAAAAAAAGATTAGTTTTTTTTTTTTTTTTTTTTTGGGGGGGGGGGGGGGGGGGGGAATAAACCAAGTTAAATAAGAAGTCTGCTAATTTTGGTAAACCTACAACGTACCCTACTCTTGAGGGTTTTTCTGAAATAAAATAAAATTTTGGAATTAAAACTGAAACTTTGTAAACGTTTAGGTGCTGTTTATTTTTTCTGAAGCAAAATTTTTGCAGTCTACGGACCACATATACATACATTTGCAGTAGAAGATGTGGACCAAATGTCTGCGGCATGAAAGAGAATGATTGTTTGTTTTTTAATGTCTGCAAGCTGCTAAAATAAACTAAAATCTAAATAACCTGATTTTTTTAAACTTAAAAGAGTTTTTCAATACATTTATAACTTTATTATAAATAAATTAACAAATCTGTATGAAATTTTATTGGATAAAAAATGAAAATAAAATAGTACAAATATTTGGTAAAAACCAACAAGCTTTAGTTGCAAAGTTATACATAAATATTGTTATTAGGGATCAAAGAATTAACATATATCACCAAGAAGGATAAGCACGTCAGACGTTCTCCGGGAGGGGCTCCCACGAAAACGCTCTGACGGTCAAATTAGTGTCTAGAGAAGAGAGTTGTTATATGACTCTATGAGTTAGGGTATGAGAGCTTCCCCTCTACAGCTTCATGACGAAGGCCTTTTATAGTAAGGCATTGTGATTGGTCTCGCACGGGGGATAGGGACGTCAGATCTGACAGATCTGACAGGGGACAAAGAAGATAATTGGAGGATCGTGCTCTTCTCTTTGGCCAATGTTTGCCTTTTATCGCAAGCCAACAATGTATGTTGAAGGACTAAGCATGTGTGGGTTCGCTACCGCGGAGCGCGATCCAACTGGATTGGAGCGAGAGTTTGCGGGCGTGGAGCATAGTCGCTTGTCAGATGGCACTGACTTGACGACCCAACGGCCGCCAACGTAACCTGCTACATGTTTTATGTTATTCATTGGGTGGGTCCAAGGGATACGTCATCAATTAACATCATTTATTGTTGTGTTAATTTTACTTTAAGAAAAAAGTATTCAATTTATCTTAATGATCACATTATAAAAGAATCATTTCCAACAAAATCAGTAATATCGAACAAGTAATTTTAGATCATAATTTTTTAGGGATGACAAATCGAGAAATCGTGTCGTGTTTTTATCCGACATGACATGATAAAATTTTATGTAACACAAACACGACACGAAACGATGGCGTGTTTTTTAACTAATACGAAAACGAACCGATTAAAAAACAACAAACACGACATGACACAACAAAGATAACATAAAATAACAATTAGTTTATTTAATTAATACTCCATCATATATAACACAACAAACCAGACAAACACGAAAAACATGACAGACATAAATCATTTAAATTTTGTGTCGAATTTTGAACACGATCACGACACGACATCGTGTTTTTTACACTTGACACGAACACAAATTCAAAATTTAGTTTCGTCTTAATTTCATTTCGTGTCATGTATTTGTGTAATACCGTGTCATTAATTGTCACCCTATAATTTGCAACAATTGCCACCCTATAATTTTCAAGTAGAGAAAAAAAAAGCATCTAACAAAAATTGACACAAAAATAAATTTAAGATATATTAAAAAGACCTCACATGTGAATATTCGATTTGTTAGACTTCAAATCAACACTCTGATCTTATACTTCTGTGTTCGACTGTTCCTGTACCAGATGCCAAGTAACCAAAATACAATATTGCAACTTTCCAAAGTCAATGACAACTCATGAATAAATAACCCAACACTAAAAAAAGTCAACGTCAAACTACTCACTTTTTGAACTCAAAATCAAAGTTTCTCATTCAAATCCAGATTAAACAAAACATCTACAATTGACTAACATAAAACCAGCTACCAAGAACAAAGTTTTCCATTTTCCAAACCAAACATAAACCCATGTGATATTGCATTTTTCAAAACGACATATTTGACCAAAAAAAAACAAACCGCATAAGGTACTAAATAACTTTGACTTGGAGCGTTTGGTAAACGGTTGGAATAGCATCTGAAACTATTAACACCGCATCCCCTTCTTTCAACATCCCTTTGGCTTTTATGAGATCAATCGTTTTCGCCATGTTGGCGTCCATGTCATCCGACAAGTCAAAGAAAATCGGTATGACTCCCCATTGCAAATTGAGCGCCATTTGTGTGCTTTCCTCATTTGTGAATGCAAATATTGGGGGAATCGGCCGATTGCGTGACAAAAGTGACGCCATTTGCCCATGTTTCGTGTACACAAAAACCGCATCCACTCCAAGATTATTAGCTGTACACCAACACATAGTGGTCTTACATAAGTACAAAAAAGAACCCCGTACTTTCACAAATTTATCAATTTTGTCATGTAATATTTTTTTTAGCGATTAAACCATTATACCTTTTCAAAATAACATTTTTCCCCGTTACCCATTTTGAATATCAGGAAAAATACAGAAAAATACAAATTCTTTTTTATTTTTTAAAAAATTAACTAACTTATTTACCCATTCGGCTAGCAGAGTTGCATATCTGTTCAGCAATTTGATCAGGCAACGAGACTCCAAGTTCACGTTGAGGAAAAGATGGCTGTTGATTCTCTTCACGACTCCATAACTCCATTCGTGTGCTCGCCATTCTCAACACACAAAGCGCCTTTTCTCCAAAACATCCGATTGCTGACTCACCAGATAACATTAATGCATCCGCATATTGTCTAACTGCCTCCGAAACATCCGCAACCTTTCTCACACATCAAATCGAAAGTAACATCATTATTTCTTAAATATTATTACTAGTAAAAAAATTAAGTAATTACCTCGGCTCGTGTTGGAGTAGGATATTCAATCATGGACTCGAGAAGTTGCGAGGCTACAATTACAGGCTTGTTGAGTTGCCTACATAGGGCGATGATTTTCTCTTGAACTGTTGGAATTTGTTCGAGTGGTATTTCAACTCCAAGATCACCTCTTGCCACCATTATTCCATCCGAAGCTTCCACTATCTCTTCGAGGTTGTGCAGAGATTCCAAACTCTCAATCTTAGCTAAAACCTTAATCGATCTACACATGCAAAAATTCATGTTTTACATCATCACATGACATTAACAGATTGTAATTTTCAGTCTACTCATTTTGTCCTTTTGTTTGCTATTTAAGCGCTTACTTATTTTTGTTAAACAAGTAGTTTTTTAGATGTATGACTGCATCGGCATCTCTAACGAATGACATGGCAATAAAATCAACCCCTTCGGAGATTCCAAATTCAATATCAGACCAATCCTGTTAATCGAACACCATAAATAAAATTAATCTAGATGTGACTCTAATAATGAGAAAAAACCACTACAAAAAAGTTAAATGATCACTTTTGTTGATAATGTTGGGAGTTCATGATGTTTTTCAACGAGTTTTCCATTTCTCCAAAAGCTCAATTTGGCTCGAGGCAAAAGCAAACCAGGGTCAATACACTTGCAACGTAAGTCGTTTCCGCTTCTTTCAATGACTTGAAAAGTCGCCATTCCTCCATCAACCACAAGTTCGTCACCTTCTTTAATTCCTGATACAGAAAAGCATATGAAATCAAGTAAAAAAAACGATTTTAGTTCAGGATTGATTTCAATTTTGAAGCTTGATTAGCTATACAAACCTTCTGCAAAACCTTCGTAGCTTGCTTGAACAGTGAAAGGACGACAACCCTCGAATTTTTCAGTAGTGAAGAACCATATCGATCCATCCTGATGAACAATAACATCATCGAAATTAGAACTTTATGTTGTTTTCAATCGAAGAAATAAAAAAGAAATTGAAGTGTACCTCTGCTTTGACGGAGGAAGGACCTCCATGATCAGCGACATGAATCTGACTACCTTCTGTATCAATCATCACAGATACACAAAACCCTTTTTCATGGTTTAACTTCTTGATCTTCCTAATTACATCTTGATGCCAAATTTTCGTGTTATGACACATGTTAAGCCTAGCCACATTCATTCCTGCCAACGCCAATTTCTCCAATTCTTCATAAGAACAACACGCCGGCCCCACCGTGCACACGAGTTTCGTCTTCCTCAGCCCCAAAAACCCTTTTTCTCTCAATTCTGTCTCTGTCACAACATCAAGACCCAAACACTCCTCCTTTTTCGATTCTTCTACGATGCTTCCAACCTGCATAACAGCCCTCGTAGCGAAACTTTTCAATTTCCTCCTGTTTGACCAAATTATACGAGGGGAAACGGGAACCCCAAATACTCTTTTCCCTAAATCCATACAAGAAGCTTTCGCCATTGGGTAATTGGAGACGAAAGCTAAATCGGCAGTCATTGAAGCCATGGGTTGACTTGAAAAACTAGGGAAACAAGTCAGATTTACGATTGGATTTTTATGAGATTGGTATGGTGAGAAAAGTGATACGGTTGTTGATTGATTACTCCGCAGGGGTTTGTATTTACACAAAGAAGATTTTGGGGTTTACAAAGCCAAGCAGGATTTAGTGTTAGGTGGGAATATTCCATGGAAGAAACAAAGGAAACGTTAATTGTAGCAGGGTTTTGCAGAAGGAAAGTTTCTTTGTTTGGTTGACAGCCCCCAGGATCTTAATTGGGGGCCGCAGGGCAGTTGAAAAATGGAGGAATTAGGGGACCCTTGTACACTTGTACTATGGTGAACTAATGTATTTTTTTTTCTTTTTCTTTCCTTAATTTTTTTTAAAATACAAACACTTATATTTAATATTTATTTAGGGTTAATTACATGGATCGTTTCCTGTTTAGTTGTCAAAATTAAGGTTTATTCCTTATTTTTTAAAATTAATTTGGGTCGTCATTTGTTTGTTTAAAATTTGCATGTTCCATCCCTCATATATGGTTTTGTTGCGATTTTAATCTGTGCCAAATTTAAAATGATCATAATGCCTTTTATGTATTTCTTTTCCAATTAATTTAATGTTATTAATCTTAAAAAGAAAACAATAAGAAATATTGTCCACATCATACCCAACCCCGCCTCGCCACCCAAACATCATTCCCTTTCCCGATCTATCTTTTCTCCACCTTCCCTAAAATATTGAATAACACATCTTCATAAAAGCTTAAACCATCATTTCTTCTCTGGGCCATGCACATCTCCAGCCTAATGTCACCATGTTCGCTAGAAACAATCGCTTGAAGCTGCCGGAAAACAACCATCCACCACCGCTCAAAATATTGATTTTGTTTCTCTCTTCATTAGATATTGATTGTTGTCGGACCACCTACTTTCACTCCCGGCACCTTGATTTTCGACTAGGGTTTATTAAGTACATATATCATGTCTTTACATCTGGAACACAGTCTATGTGAGACTAGAGCTTTATTTGGGAATTTCGTGAGTGATTTTAGGTTTTTATGGATTTTAGATTTCATATTCGTGTTTCATTTAGGTTTCAGATTATAGTTTGGTGTTGATTACTGGTTTCAGATTCTAATTTCATTTAAGTTTGGGTGGTGACTGGCGATGGTTGCAACAGGTGCCTAAGGTGACTGGTGATTGTTGCAGGAGGTTACATGTATGATGGTGGTGGTTCTGAGTTGCAGTGAAAGTCATCCTCAACGAATTCCTAATAATGCAATCAACCAACCATCCTCCTGCATCAAATCATTTGGATAGAAAGTAGAAACAAAAGAAAAAAAACCGAAGCTTTTTGGCTTTTGGGTGTTTTGGTTCCATTTATTAAGACTCAAATCCGTATGTTTTTCTTTTGATATTGTTAATCCATCAAGCATTTTCAAGATGGGTAAGTTCTTGAGTGTTCTTTTTTCCTTTTGATATCGAATCTAGATTTCTTTACTTGTTTTAGACTCGCATATTGTTAGGTGCATTTCATGTACCCATTTTGTAGCTTTATTTCATAAAAGTACATTGCATTTAGGTTTAAACTCATGCATTTTGCATATTTTCGGGATTTTTCATGATGCAATTCCATTCACACACTTTTGTAATATTTCGGGGACTTTTGGAGGTTGGATCTTGCTTTAGGAGGTTAAAAAGAGTTGAGGGTAAAATTTCAGGGCTATTGGAGCATCGAGGAGGAAGTTATGAAGAAAATGAAGATTTTGGTTTTACAGGAGTTTACACGGCCGTGTAAATGGAAGCCTATAATTTACACGGGTCGTGTAAACGCATATACAGGAGCATTCTACTTTTCTTGTTTACACGGTCATGTAAATTGCAGCCTATAATTTACACGGGTCGTGTAAACGTCTCGACAGTTTTTAAAGTAGTTTTACTCTCATATAATTGAGACAATCGGTTTTTTTGGAGGGGGTCGACTTTTGGGCAGAGAGAAGGCGATTTTCAGAGCTTTTGGAAGTAGATTAACACTTGGGAACATTTGATTTCATTTTGTAAGAACTTTAATTTTATTTTCTAGATTTGTGATCTTGTTCTAGCCATGATTGGCTAGAACCCTAGTTTCTCCAACTTCATGTATTGACTTCTTTGTTGTGATTTCAATCATATGACTTGATGTTTTCTTTCAATTTTCTATCTAGTGAATTTGATTTTTTCTCAATCGAATGTTTGATTCTAATTGTGATTCTTACTGGCCATTTGAATTAGGGTTAGATCATTCAAGTTATCTAATTGCAAAATCCGTAATTGTTTTGTAAATTGGACTAGGTAACAAGCACTAAACTGATTTCTATTGAATGAATTTAGTGTAAATCTTATTGACATATTCTTATGCTCCCGAGCTTATGAGGAGTATTGAGTGTTGTTGGGAACATTCACATAAATTTTAATGCAATCTTTCAACCTAATTCTAAGAGTTTGTTTAGATTAGATTGGTAAGGTTAGGATTAATCAAAGAGCTTGTTTTGGTTAATTATTATGGTGAATGGGAAGTGTTAGAGCTTGTTAACACTTTCAAGTACCAACTTAGATAGAATTAAACAATATCTTGTCATCCATGGAATCACATTGCTAATTTGTCTTGCATAGAGTTGGAGTACTTACAAATCTTGAACTTATTTCACTTAATCAATCATTTACTTATTGCTTTATTCTATAGTTTAAATCATTGCTTATAAATTCCCCCCATTCTGTGACCATTTTTGTACTTTACACAAAAAGGTATAAACACTTGTCCCGTGTCTCTGTGGATCGACTCTACTTACCTTGTACTACGTTTTTAGTGCATAGTAGTAGTGTTTAAGGAGTCATTTGTACCCTTTATTTGTTGGGTTTGACACGCCTAACAAATTGGCGCCGTTGCCGGGGACACGGTGTTACTAATTGTTTATGCCAAGCATTTTGTGAGCAGGTGCTTTAAAAAAAAGAAAAAAAAAGTCAGGTAGAAGATAAGTTTTCAATTGAAGGAAGTGGCGAGAAGGTTAATGTGTTGTAAAGGCCCACCTACTTAGAACAAAGCACATTCAGGGGCCAAGTCGAGCCAACGACTTAAAACAAGGGCAGCTAACCGGGAGGCAACCCGGAGTTTTCTTTCTTTCTTTTAAAACTTTTTAGTCTTTGGTAAATTTCAATTTTTTTTAATGTCCCAAATGGTTTTAAACTTATTTTTTATGCCTAGAAAATGAATCTCCGGCTCCAAAAATACTTCACGGATAGCTTGGGGAGGATGAAGAGGAGGTTCACACCACAATTGTGAGGCACCAAGAAAGATTTGGTAAATTCTTTCCATATCTTTAATCGTTCATATTTTACTTAAAACTCAATTGGTGTGCATTTGTGAATGTTTTAGACCCATTCCCAAATCAGCTACCATCCTCCACCATCCGACTCTTAATAGGCCGACTATGCCTCTCTCCAAGCATCGAGGACGATGCTATATTTTAAGCTTGGGGAGGGGCATCCATCCATGCATAAATTCCGTTGCATGCAGGTTGCATTAATTTTGTACATATTGCATTAATTTTTATTTTCTTGTTCATTTTTCTGCATAGAAAATTTTTCAAAAACCAAAAAGATTTTCTTTCTATTCTAATTTTTATTATTTTCTGTGCATTTTGTTTGCATCTAAATTTTTGCATTGCATTCATTGCATAATTAAAATAAAATAAAAAAAAACAATTGATCCAATCCCGAGCAACCGAATCTTTTCAAAACAGTTGAGCTGGTAAATGAGTCATGTGCCTTGAAATTGGCTTGCTCTTTTTATTGAAAAATCTAAAAGCAAGTTAATCACACACGAACACACCTCCCGAAGCTACTTGTGCAAAACAGAAAGTGAGAAGATTGTCAACATTGGAGCATAACAGCAGGTATGAGTTAATTCTTTGGGACATATGACTGGTCTTATGAGTAGTAAGTGCTCAATTGAACTTAAAATGCCAAATTCAAAAATCCATAAAAAGAATGCAAAACTTCAATGTCCCGAGCCTTCCAGCGCTCTAAAAAGTCCTTTCTACTCATTCCATTTTATATACCCTGCTTGGGGACATAGCTTTCAACTATACTTACGGGTCTTTGCATGTTAACCTTTAGTCCCCTGAAAAATGTCTTAGAAGTCCTCATGGTAATAGACCGTGAGATGTCCCACAATAGAAAAGTCAAGGAAGAAAATATAAAGAAATTGGCCAAATAAATAAATAAATTAATAAGAGTGTTATGTCCGAATGGATGAAATGTGCAAGTTTTAAACAAACGAGAGACGGTAGGGTTAATTTTTGAAAATAAGGACTGAACATGCATTTTGGCACCTGCACGAGGAACAATTCATGTAATTTACTCTAATATTTATTATTGAAAATGTTAGGTATTTAAGTATTAAATAATAAAATACATTGTTTTCTTTAATATATTTTACGTTATGTAGTTTATGTTTTTGTAACGTCCCAAAAATAAGACCCCAAAATTTTTCATTTTTAGATTAATAACACAACAATCCATTACATTGTTATAAAACCAAAAATAAGCAAATAAGCACCAACTTTCTTCTCAAGAGCTCAAAGACACAAAATGCTGTCTAAGGGTCAAAATTTAGGGTTTAGGAGTTATGGAGGCTGGTAAAGAGGCCAGTCCTAGGGACTTAAGGATTTTATATAGGGTGCAACACGCTAAAATTAGGGTTTCATTAAACCCTCGTACGCTCAGCCTAACCCTCGTACGCCCAACGTACGAGGCTCGACTCCGCGATCAAACCTCCCCCTTAGTACGCTAAGTGTACCATGTAGTATGCCCCGCGTACAACCCCAAGGACCAAATTGCAATATTTTGAAATAAAAAGGGCTAAAAGGAAACATATCTAATTTTAGTGTTACAGTTTTTTTCTTGAATTTGTAATGTTTTTACTTTTACGTTTATTTATAAAATAAAAAGTTTTATAAGTATTTACATATAATAGATAAATCATTTTGTTTTAAATATGAAACTTTTGGTATAAAACAAAACAAGATTTTCAGACACTTGAATTAAGTTCAAAAAATAATAAACATGATTTAAACATAAATTAATTAAACATTCATATTGAAAAATTATTGTTAGATAGGGTATATGTTGATGATGAATGATTGTTCTTTAAGTTCTTCACGTTCATTAAAATTAATGCGGGATCTTGGCCAACACCACATCCATACGGATCGGATAAAGCTATCTTTGAGTGCTTATCAATATTAAATAACTTTAAGAATCAAGGGGGAATGTTATTCCTACCCCCAAATTTTATAATTTTACCCCTTTAATAATTGTTTTTAGGTGATCCATTAATTTCCTGACAACTTTTAATTTTTTCAGCCAATGCATGTACATAAATTTTATCTTTAATATATAGAAAACTATGTTATTAATATGAGTGTTTCACATTTAAGATTTTAGCTTTTTCAGTAAAATCAGATTATTGGAAGATGCATCTACGTTAATCCAAGAACAATGTTAACATTAGTCAAATTACAAACCACCGACTGTTAACATTAATACAACAATAAACCTATTATAATTTACATCTTATATAAACTAATCAGTGGAAAAATTTAAAGAAAACTTCAGCAAACAATCAAAAATCGAGAAAATGTTTTATGTGATAAAGCTAGAAGAGATATATGATCCGCATAAAACTTATGTTGGAGAACCTACGGTTAAAAAAAATACACATGGACGACCAAGTGTGAAGAAAAAATAGAATAGAAAGCCAATCCTCCAAATCATGCTCCTCGTAGATGCAACTTCTCAACCACATCACAGTTTAATGGGGTGGATTTAAATAAAGAACCTGAAAGGCATAGCTTTTCGTGTGGGATTGACTTAAATGATGAACCCAAAGGCATAGCTTTTCATCTGGGATTGACTTAAATGATGAACCCCAAAGGCATTATCCATTCCAAATGAATGGTATTCCAGATATATTTCATGATTACATCGATGATATACATGATGTAGAAGGTGATGGAAATTGTGGGTTTCGAGCGGTAGCTGTTTGTTTGGGGTATAATGAAGACCATTGGCTTTATATTCGAAAACAAATGCTTGAAGAGTTAGAGAATCAATATTACACATACCATAGAGTTTTTACTGACGGGTTCAATGAGGTATACCAGTCATTGTGTTGGTTTCGGTGACCTGCATATTTCCGGCGACATTGGTTGCATATGCCTTTTGCTGGTTACCTGATTGCCAACAAGTTTGGTGTGATCATTCATTGTTTAAACCACAAACAATCTACGACATGATTCCTCTTCGGAGAGGTCCCTAATAGTTATTCAATATTATGCACACCATAGAGTTTTTACTAACGGGTTCAATGAGGTATACCAGTCATTGCGTTAGTTTTAGTCACCGGCATCTTTCCGGCGACATTGGTTGCATATGCCTTTGACTAGTTACCTGATTTCCAAAAAGTTTGGTGTGATCTTTCATTGTTTAAGTCGCGAACAATCTACGACATGCTTCCCTCTTTGGAGAGGTCCCGAAGAGTTCCAACCCCACCGAGCCATTACGTTGGTACTTGTAAACGGTAATCATTATATGTCGGTGTTTTTGAAAGGAAATTACTTAATGCCTCCTACCACAACATATTCGAATGCCCATAAAAGTATGTCTGCATCTACATGGCAAACTATGTATTGGCCCCGTTTTGATTTATACAATCAACTTAGGTCTCGTACTTCTGAAACACATTGGATACATATTGAAGATTAAGTGTGAATGTATTTGAAATTTTTTTATTATTTTTGCATCAAAATATTATTTATATTTGAACCTTTTTATTATTTGTTGCGTCAAATATTATTTTATTATTATTGTGTTGTGTTTTAACTTTTTTTTTAAATTTTAATAAAAATATTTACACATCTTTTACAAAAATAGTATTATAAATTATATATGTAATAAATGAAATAAATAATATTTTAGTAAATTGAATTTATAAATAATGAATTTATAAATATTATTTATTTATATATTAATATTTATAAATAATATATAAATATGGACCTGCAGAAATGTAAAGCCGAGAATCAGAGGCCCCACGGCAAGGTTCAGCTGCTACCTATCCCCATGTGGAAAAAGGAATAGATTACTATGGACTTTATCACGAAGTTGCCTAGGACGACGCGGGGTGTGGATTCTATTTGGGTTATTGTAGACAGGTTGACCAAGAGTGCACACTTTATTCCAATTTCTGAGGGAATCTCCGTCGAGAAATTAGCAGATATTTATGTGCGAGAGGTGGTGGTTAGGCACGGTGTGCCAGTGTCTGTGGTCTCGGACCGAGATGTTCGTTTCACCTCCAGGTTCTAGAGGAAGTTTCATGAGGAATTGGGGACCCAATTGCATTTCAGCACTGCTTACCACCCTCAGACTGATGGACAAAGTGAGTGGACGATTCAGACGCTCGAGGATATGCTTCGGGCCTGTGTTTTGGATTTTGGAGGGACTTGGGATACTTACCTTCTGTTGGATTAGGTGTCTAATCCCATAACTATTTTGGTATGTACTTGACCCGATTATGAGCATGGTCCTTTTGGGTTGCCTTCACTCATGCAACTTGATAGGATGACAAGAGGAGAGAGAGTAGAGTTTATTATATGAATAATAAATTCATACTCAAAATGGTTTTATTAATATATTACAAGATTAATATATTATTTGGAAATCATATTATTTAATTAGTATTGATCAAAAATTAATTTGGAATTAATTTGGTGATCAAAAGAGACTGATTAAATAAAGGGGACTGATATTGTAATTATCTGATAGTTGCTAGTTGGGCTATGGAATCCTTATAGAAGGGGTTGGACGAAATCTATGGGAAGCCCATAAAGAATTCTTCAAAAGGGCTTCTAGAAAGGGCTCCATGGATTGCTTAAGGCCTAAGCAAGGCAGTTAGGGTTTCCACCTTAAAACCCTAATAGCCCCAACTATAAATAGACCCCTTAACATGTAAGAATCGGCCCTATGTCTTCTTTGAGTTGCCCTAGCCGATTTCACCTCTTTCTTAAGTCATCTTCTTGCATTGGGTGTTTCTGACTCCATTAGAGGTGCAACACTTGGGGCACTAGGCTTTCAGAAATCAAGATCAAGAAGTATTAAACTTGTTATTACTACATAACAAGAGAAGTAAGATCTAAACCCTAATCATATGTGATTTTCGGATTTGGTATGATAGTTTTAGGGTTTATGCTTTGGTATTCAATGTTGTACGTTCAAATTACAAAAAACCTAGATCAAAGCAATTAGGGTTGCATGTACACCATATGATTGATGTTATGCTCATAACCCAACAGTGGTATCAGAGCCTAGGTCATTTTTCTATTGAATGGATGCAAAAGTGAACTGCCAAAGATCAGAAAATTGAAATTGTTTTGCTGTCTGACTGGCTGACTCGTCGAGTCCATGTATGGACTCGTAGAGTTGAATGAAGTCGACGAGTTGAATGAACTCGACGAGTTGAATGAATTCGACGAGTTCTATAGTGGACTCGACGAGTCTAGGGCTCTGGTGCCGGGATTTTCGATTTTCTGGCTAGATTTTGATAAAGATAACTACCAAAACTCGTTGTTCTTGCCAAAATTCGATTTTTTCAGTTTGGTATGGATATCCTTATCAAAATTAGTGGATTTGGTTAAATATGGATAATATAGGATTATTATGATTCAAATATTGACCTAGTTTGAAACGTTTCAATTTATACCCTTTAGGTTTTATAGTTTAAATTTGTACTTAAAAGTTTTAGTTTTTGAAATTTAAATAGTTAAATCCTAATATTTTGAAAGGTTTCAAAATTTGTCCTCAAGTTTTAGAATTTATAATTTAATTAAAAGTATCAATTTTGAAATATTAAATTCTAAAACCCTAGTATTTTGAAAAAGTTCAAATTACACCCTTATGGTTTTATTAAATTAATTAAGTGTTTAATTAAAAGAGATAATTAATAAATCCATAATGACATGGTTTAAATTTAATTAAATTAAATGTATTTTTTATTAATATATTAAACCATCAAGTATTTTAAATGTATAAAATACACCCTTATACTATATAAAATTAAAAGTCTAATATGTTATATATGTATAAGTAAAAAGTCAGTATTACCGTTAGTAGGCCTCATTCACGAAGCTGGTCTATAATGGGTGTTTAAGGAAGTGACCTGTAAAATGACCGACATTGGGTATCTACTCTTACCCACCGCACTCTTAACTAGTGGAGGTTCGTTATCCGAACGGGTAGGATAGGACACAACCTTCCATTATAAGTATAATGAAATACGAAGTAACTAAACACTTTTATAAATTCCCAAATCTTAGTTACTTTAGGAAAAATGTGAAGTTTGTGCTAATCCATGAAATTGCACATTGCACCTTGTTGGTCGTTAGTGGAGCGTGTGTGGTTAACCGGCACACTAATATGAGACCAATGAAGGATGACAATGGGTAGCTTGTAGATTATCATAGATCAATGGAGCGTGTGTGGTTAACCGGCATATTGATTAGGTCATACACATCTTCGAGAGTACCAAACTAATTTGCATGGTTATCCACACCTTGTTTGTGATCCTCGGCATCCCAGTCGCAAACATGAAGGGCATAATCGAGATTAAACATGCCATTGAAAAGTTCAATGAATCTAAAAAGATCTAGGAGTTTCAATTCATTTGAAACCTAATTTTCAATTTTCGTTTTTCATGGTGGAAATTGGTAAATCGTCATTTACCTACCTTCAAATATTATGCAATTGGATTACGGAATCCCTCTTCCGAATTGTAGAATATTGTGTTGGGTCCTAGCCTTGATATTTCATTTGGGTGTTATATTGAGGACTCTAACCGACTAACTTGAATTTCTCCCATTTTGTAGATGTCAAACTCTAACAACTATGGTCTTTCTAAACCCTTTGGAAAAAGCTTTCCACAACAAAATGATGTTTCACGATTTGATCGTGGAAATGAAAATCATGTTTCACTTCCTCCACCTCTTCCAATAATTCTCCCTGACCCACGTTTTCGAAGACTTGAAAAGTTCAAGGCCACTCAAGCCATATTGGCAAGCAAAAACAAAGATGGAAAGTCTATATGTGCTCACATCTTGGAGATGAAGTTGCATATTGACAAGTTAGGAATGTTGGGTGTCGATGTCTCAAGGAAGCTGGCTGTTGACTTGGTTCTTCAATCACTTCCTGACTCATATAGTGAGTTTATTAGAGAGTACTATATGATGGACCACGACGTGACCCTCATTGATCTTACCTATTTTCTTATTACTGCTGAATCAGAAATGATTTAGCGTACTGGTCAAGCGAATTTGTCTGGTAGATCAACCTCCAAAACTTCCATGGACATTGACAATTGCAACATTGGAAGTCCAGAAAAGTCTTCTCTTCCCAATGGAAAGGGATCGACCAAGGTCAAACCGCTTGACCGGATGGTAAAGAGAAAGGCTGAATCTGAGATTGTCCCATGTGTTGTTCCAAAAGAGTCCATTTGTTTCTACTGCCAAGAGAAGGGGCATTGTTTACGAAGCTACCCTATCTAACTGAAGGACCATGTTGAGTCTATGGGTTGCGCCATTGCGCTTTGTTAGTTCGGTCCATATGTATTCACGATTTGGGCCTGTCCAGCCGTGTTTTGTTTTTAGGGTTTAGTATATATAGTGCATGCATGCATTATATTGATTACGCTTCTTGAATATTTTCTTTGACAAGTACTGTAACCCTAGCACGCCTCTAAAGTAGAAGTTCTTCATCGAGCTCTTCTGAGGTGTTGCTGTTTTAATCATTCGACATCTGTTTGATTCATTGTGTGTTCGTTCCTTGGTTTTCTTTCTGTTTTATTTGTTAAGAATCTTATCGATCTTAAAGAGTTTTCAATTCATCAATTGGTATCAGAGCAGGAGGCTGTGTAAATCATACGCATCTCTTTTGTTTGAAGAATTTTCTTAGGGTTTCCGCTTTTATTGGATCTGTTGAGCCGTCATTCCTTCATTGACGTTGTTCATAGATCTCGATATTACCCTATTCAATCTTTACAAGTCTGATTCTTAGCAGATATCTGAAAAAGGTCATCATGTCTTACGAAGATTCACAAAACAATCCGTCAATATCTCCAACAACATTGGATCCACAACCAGAATCCCGATTCTATACACTCAAGATTATGAAGTTTGGACGCATCACTTTGAGGACTATGTCGTTGGTTCTGAAGACAATGGTTATCTTATCTGGGAAGCAATAACTTTGGGTCCTTTTGTTTATTCTAGAACAAATAGAACCATTAATACTCAAAAGGAGTACAACAAACTCTTAACTGATGTGGACAAGATTCCTCAAGACGAAAAAGATAAGTTGTTGGGTAATGTTAAAGCCATGAGAATGATCAGATTTGCTTTACAATATGATACTTTTCGTTTGGTAAACACATGCACCACGGAAAAAGACATCTGGGATAGACTGAAAGAGCTGTATTCCACTGATGAGGACCTGGAACATTCTATCCAAAATCTATTTCTCTCTGAGTTCGGAGCTTTCCAACAAAAGCCAGATGAAAAACTTATTCAGACATTCGATCGTTTCAACCATCTTTTGAGCAAGATGATCAAGCACAGTATTGGAAGAGAAGTGATCGAACAGAAGGTCACATTTTTGAATGGTTTAAGACCCGAATGGATGGCTATGGTATCAACTGTGAAGGCTCACAAGCAGTTTAAAACCTATTCATTGGCGAAGATGGTGGGTATTCTCAAGTCTCATGAAAGTGTTGTGACACAGGAAGCGAAAGTGGTGTCTAGTATGAGATCCTTGGCCCTTCTCTCTAAGGCGAAGAATATAGCAGAAGATGAAGAAGAGTCAGAAATGTCAGAATGTGATCTGACAAGCGAAGAGTATGCAATGATGGTTTCCAATCCAAAGCGGTTTGCTCGCAAAAAGTTCCCTGTTGCCAAGAACCGAAACTGGCAGGGAAGCTACAGCTCAGAAAAGGCGAAAGAGGAGATCAAAAATAATCCTCAGAAAGAAGAAGAGAAGAAGGAGAGAAAACTGGTTGGAGACTCTGGATACGATTGCAACTTCTGCCATGGCAAAAACCACTTTGCCAAAGATTGCATGTTAAGAAAGCTATCGGAGAAGAAGGAGGGTGAAGATGATGAAGCATACCATATGCACAAGCTGGAGGAGATAAAGAAGAAGAAAGCCTCTAACAATTCTATGAATGTTTTGATTGTGCAGGAGAACATTGTTGATGATGAGTTCGATGGTGTAGAGGTCTGGTCTACAGACTCTGAAGATGAAGAAGTACGTAAACCCACACATGGTAGGGCATTTGTTGTGAAAGAAGATAGTACTGAGTTTGCTGGGAGATGTTTGATCGTGACAGCTGGAGTGTCACAAATGAGGGGCTACACAACCGAAGGCGAGAATGATGAGGCGAATCTGAAGGAAGATAAGTGTTTTGCTGCCAAACCTGTGAGCGAAAGGATCAACGACTGCGATCAGTTGATCAAGAAGGTACAATCCATTCTCGAATCACTTAAAATACCTGTAACAAACTATGAAAAGGAATTAAAAGAATTAAAATTCAAATTTTCTAGTTTAAGTGGCATTCTAATGCAAACACGCCTCACAAATGCTAACCTAACCGATCAAATTAGAAGGGTGACATCCAAGAATGAGGAGCGAAGGATGTGGATAGAGAAGACGGAGTTAGAGTTAGTTAGGGCGAGAGATGAAGTTATTTATTTGCAACATGATAACTTGAAAATTTTGAAACAAAGAAACATTTTTTGCTTGATTGCTAAACGTTTATATACTAATATCACTCAATTGCATTTAGATTGTGAAATTGGAAAAAATATTCACAAAATGATTTTGCCCTTCCTGGAGTTAAAGGAGGACGAAGTTGATATTGATGGTTATAACTGTGAATCTATTGTTTCTTCAGATAACATCTCTGACGCCTATAGGATTGGTCTGGACAAGATCGAGTCATTTATCAAGTCCAAAGACCATAAGGACATGCTTAAAAATCTTTTGGACGAGAATGATAAATTGAAAATCAAGACCGAAACCATACAGAAATTTGATTTGTTGAGTACCAAGTTGAGTTCAGAAAACAAGATAAATGTAGAAAACACTTCTGAATTTGACGAGGACAGTGATATGAGTGAAATTTCTGTAGAGAATGTGGTTGAATGTTTAGAATTTGTCAAAAGCGAAACCGAACCTACCAAAGGTCTTATATCTGAGAATTCGGTTGAGTTTGCTCGGATATCCCAAGATAAATCCAACGTTCTGAAACCGAAGGCAGTGGTTTATCAAAAAGTACAAACAGTACCGAATCAAGTGTATGCCACCACTGGAGTTACCAAGAAGCAAAAAGTTGAGCTAACTTCTTTGGTAGATGAAGAAAATGTTGATGGGTGTGATAATTTCTTCTGGTCAGCTCCCATTGACAATGCAGATGAAACAGTAGGTCTGTCGGAGCAAACCTCATGGAGAGTCAAGGGTAGATATGTGGTAGAACCACTTAACAACCCTTCAAGCTTTGATAAGCCAAGTACAAGTGGTACGAAAGAAATTCCAAGCGAACCAATGAAGGCTGCAAGCGAAACCTCTTCATTGAAGAGCGAAACTCATGCTGAGAGACCGAAGCCAAGGGCAAACATACACAAGTCTCAAAAGCAGCTTGCTGAACAAAAATGCCAGCGAAACAAAAGATATCAAAAGAATCTCAATGAAAGTAAGCAGTTTTGGAACTCCCAAAACTCCAATTATTTTCGCACAGAAAAGGCGTCAAATCTCAAGGCGAAAGCAGGATCAAAGGATAATTCTGGTCCATTCACTCACTGCCAATCCTACAGTCAAGCGAACCGAAAGCCTAGTTTCGGTCCCAGATCAAGTGGTGACAAGAACTGAAAGCCTAACTTCGGTCCTAAACCCCATCCTCCTCATTCTCGACTAAAGCAGAATCCTAACAAGGATGTTAAGGATAGCAAGGGAAAAGGGAAGCTCGTCTCTAAAGAAAAGACGCGAACAAAGAAGACGTCAGCTAACCCTAGGAAACACGAAAACAAGTTTGTTAAGAATCAAAACAAAAATCCTCAATCTGATTTAAACAAACTCAAGGTCTTTACCATCAAAAGAAAAAGACGAAACCACACTAATAAAAAGAACTTATATGGTTGATCTTTCTATTGCCATTCCCTGTTCTGTAAAAGGCTCACGTGGACCCAAGCAACTTTGGGTTCCTAAATCTGCTTGATTTTTGCAGGTTATAAGTGACGAGCAGTTCGACGATGAATGGTACATTGATAGTGGCTGCTCACGTCACATGACAGGAAGGAGGGAAGAGTTAAGGGAGTTTCAGGCTCTTAAGGATGGTGGATGTGTCAAATACGGGAATAATTCATATGGCACGATCAAAGGCTACAGAATGATCACAAACGGTGAATTCTCAATCCGGAAGGTAGCATATGTAGAGGGATTGCAACATAATCTCATCAATGTCTCTCAACTGGTTGTGGGAACTGGCTTGAAGGTTTCGTTCGATGATGAAGGTTCGGAGATTGTTGAAAAGAAGACGAAGGCTATCCTGTTAAAATCCAAGCGAAAAGGAGAAATGTTTCCTCTAAATCTTAATCCAATTCGAGGAAAGCCAGTTGTATGCCTTTTAACGAAAGCAAACTCTGACGAAAGTTGGCTATGGCACCAAAGACTCTCACATCTCAACTTTAAGGATATCAACAAGTTGGTTATTGGTGATCATGTACGAGGACTTCCACTTCTAAAATTTGATAAGGAACACTTGTGCGCAGCATGCGAGATGGGAAAGCAAAGCCGAAAGAGTCATCCCATAATTGTCAACACGAAGATCATCAAAACTCTTGAGCTTCTTCACATCGATCTATGTGGTCCTTCAGCCATAGAAAGCATCGGTGGTAGTAAGTACATTTTAGTAATTGTTGATGACTTTTCACGCTTCACCTGGGTTTTCTTTCTTAAACACAAATCAGAGGCGACTCCAAAGATCAAAGAATTTATAAAGCAAGTGGAACTTCAACTGCAAAAGGTGGTTAGAAATGTCCAAAGTGACAACGGGTTGGAATTCAAAAACCAAGAGTTTGAAGAATTTATCGCTGAAAAGGGAGTGTCTCACAACTTCTCTGCTCCCTATACTCCAGAACAAAATGGCGTAGTTGAAAGGCGAAACCGTTCGTTGTGTGAAGCGGCCTGAACCATGCTCAGTTTCTCTTCTCTACCTCTGTACTTCTGGGTTGATGCAATTGCTGCTGCCTGCTATACCCAGAACCGAACCTTCCTCAATAAGAGATTTTCCATCACTCCATACGAAATCTTGAATAATCGCAAGCCAAATGTCAGGTTCTTCCATGTATTCGGTTCAAGGTGCTTTATTTTCAACTCCAAAGAGAACCGAAACAAGTTCGATGTAAAGGCAGATGAAGGGATTTTTCTTGGTTACTCGCTAACTTCAAAGGCATATAGGGTTCTGAATAAACGTTAAAAGAAAATTGAAGAAACCTACTATGTTACCTTTGATGATGATTACGTGAACGAACTTCAGTCAAGCAAAGGACCAACGGAGGAAATTTTTCCAAAATCAAGTCAAGTCTCGGTTCCAATTTCCAATCTATTTGAAGAATACATGTTTCTCTTTGATGAACCAGAGAGAGAAATTCATTCTGAGACAAAGGCAACTGACAACAAGATCGACTACTTGATGAAAATTATCGATGAAGCAGCAAAAGAAATGGAAAGCGAACCTCAAGGACCAACCGAACAGACAAGTCCAAGCGGACCTCGAGATCAAGGTGAACCCCAAAGCTTGAGCGAACCTACTCATAGATGTTCTACATTCCAGGGGAAGAGTTCATCTACTCCAAGGCGACCTGACTTACCATTCCAGGGGGAGAACCCATCTCCAACAATGACCCATGAAAGTCCAATCGAGGGGGAGAATTCTGAACCTGATGTTGAAATAGTCTCATCATTCGAGGGGGAGAATCATACTACGAATGATGATTCGGATACTCAATCAGAATTGGAAGAGGAAATAAATGTCGAATTGGATCCAGCCTATGATCCAAACTACCCTCCTCTCACAAAATGGACAAGGGATCATCCAAAAACTCAAGTAATTGGTGAATCATCTGAGGGAGTTCTTACTCGGTCTCAAATAAAAGCGAAGCAAACTGCTCTGTTCTCTCAAGTAGAATTTTGCATGTTTAATTTGTTCGTCTCGAAAATAGAACCAAAAATGGTTAATATTGCACTCGATCACTCCGATTGGGTACAGGCAATGCAAGACGAACTCCATGAGTTTGAGCGAAATCGAGTTTGGAGATTAATTCCCACACCAAAGGATGCATCTGTAGTTGGGTTGAAATGGGTATTCAGGAACAAGATGGATAAAGAAGGGAATGTAATTCGCAACAATGAAAGGCTGGTAGTCAAGGGATATTGTTAGGAAGAAGGAATAGACTATGAAGAAACCTTCACTCCTGTAGCAAGGTTAGAATCAGTGCGAATCTTTCTGGCATATGCTGCACATAAAAACTTTGAAGTATTTCAAATGGATGTCAAGTGTGCCTTCCTGAATGGAAAACTAGAGGAGACTGTATATGTTGAGCAACCACCGGGTTTCGTGAACGAAAGGTATCCTAATCATTGCTATATTTTGGATAAAGCTGTTTATGGTTTGAAGCAAGCTCCTAGAGCCTGGTATGAAACCCTTACTCGATTTCTAAAAATGTCCAAGTTTAAACAAGGTTCGGTTAACCCAACCTTCTTTTGCAAGAAAGAGGGTGACCACTTAATGATCGTCCAAATTTAAGTCGATGACATCATCTTCGGTTGCACGAATCCCAGCCTAACAGCTGAATTCAGGAAGTTGATGAAAACTAAGTTTGAGATGAGCTCAATGGGTCCAATTAACTTTTTCCTTGGCTTGAACGAAGGCATATTTATCAATCAGGAGGCTTACACGAAGACCTTACTGGATAAGTTTGGCGTGATGGGAGATTCCAAAGTAAAGGTTCCTATGGCATTTGAAACGAAGTTAACACCATCTTTGGAGAAACCGGCTGTTGATGTGACCCTCTATCGGCAAATGATAGGGTCTCTAATGTATCTAACAGCTAGTAGACCAGATATTATGTTTTCTGTTTGTTACTGTGCCAGGTTTCAAGCTAATCCACACGAACCTCATATGGTGGCTGTTAAGAACATCGTCAGATATTTGAAGCGAACCTCATCTCTCAGTTTGTGGTATCCTGCTAAATCAGGATTTTTCGTTCAAGCATTCTCTGATACTGATCTTGGAGGATGCAGTTTGGACCAAAAGAGCACTACAGGCGGATGTCAATTCCTCGATGGTAAACTCGTCAGCTGGCAGTCCAAGAAATAAACATGCGTTTCACTCTCTACAGCCGAAGCTGAACATATTGCTGCAGCATCTTGCACTTCCCAGGTCATTTGGATCCAAAGCCAATTAAGAGATTATGGGTTGAATATGAAGAAGATTACTCTTTATTGTGACTCGGAAAGCGCTATTCGGATATGTCACAATCCAGTGCAACACTCCAAAACGAAACATATAGCACTGAGATACCACTTCATTAAAGATCACGTTGAAGATGGTAATGTGGAAATCCACTTTGTTAGATCTGCTGATCAACTAGCTGACATCTTCACGAAAGCCTTACCTGAAGTAAGTTTTAATAAAATCTTCCAAGGCTTAGGAATGATGGAAGCTGAATCAGTACCAAAACTACTTTCGCCTCATTAAAATTGAACAAACAAAATAGAGTGAACGCTCGGTCTATTTCGGTTCCGGATTTTTTGGGAACCGAAATGAACCGAACGCTCGGTCCATTTCGCTTCACTACTTTTAGGTGAAGTTTTGGTTGTATAATTTGTACACTATGTTTATCTTTTCTATTTTTATTTCTTTTTCAGAAAATTCATAAAACTCAAAAATATTTTCCTTTCTGTTTTTATTTCTTTTTCAGAAAATGCATAAAATCCAAAAATATTTTTTTTGTTGTTCTTGTTGCTTTTTATAAAAATCAGAAATACCAAAAATATCACTGAAAGGTATCATGGATCATTCACATGATGGAGCTGGGACAGGTATAACACTTTTTATCTATGTACTAGCTAAGTGTCCTTAGAAGCATGCTGTTGCATGTCGACCGAAGCCTCCAAGACTTTGAGTGAAGCCTTACTGATTCGATATATACAAATCGTTTCTTCCCAATTAGGCTGATAAACTCACTCAATTCATGAGCTACCTTACTCTTCTCACATTGAGTTAAGAGTTATCTGCTTCGTCCGTCTTTAATAGCAGAGGTACTTTCCGTTCTTTAACCACCTATTCTTATTTCTCCATCTCATTTTGGTTCATAATCGTAACCCTTGAGACTCTCAGAATTTGCCACTGAGGTTTATAGTTACACAACATCTGTGTTGATGATCTTAGTTTCGTTTCACCACGTGCTAAGTGAAACCCAAAATCCAACACCTACAATGAATTGACGGTGAACAATCAAAAGTTCTAGCTTTCACCCATGTATTAACGAAACTATTATTAGTTATTGGTACCAAGAAATCTCTTTTTAATTTTTGTGCGATCTTTATGAAAATGTCTGACACCAAGGCTTTTCTTCCCATAAGATCCAGTTTATTTTTTGTTTTTGAGATTTCTACAAATATCACCAAGTCACTGAAAATGATCAAACCTACTTGTTTAATAGGCTACACAGGTCTCACAAGTACTTCATCCAACTTTTTGTCTTATGTCAAGTACTGAAGTTCGGTTGAAGCTAAGCTATCCCTTATAGCTTAAATTTGAAAAGATGCCTTTCAATGTTTCTTAATAAACATTTGATCGTATTTACACGGGAAACCACACAGACACTTCTAAGTCTCTCTTGACTTTGAAGGAAGCAATTCGTGCCTGGGATCCATAGTTTCGTGTCTAAATAGACATCACTTAAATCCCACAAATACTTTGCTTTATTTCTTTTCTATTGGCACACTGTTGCATGAAGATCTTTATGATTTTCCCAATTCTTGTTAGTGGTACTAATGGCAATTTTTCAGATTTGATGCTTCGATTGTAAATGCTATGGTGGTACACAACGTTAAGGTGCGAACCTTGCCAGCCTTATATGAAGCAAAAGTCTATTACATATTTCTTGTCAATCTATACTAACTCTAGAGTAGCAGCTCAAAAATATGATCTTCGAATCCATGCGATCGAAATCTATTTTTTCATGATCAGATTCAGCATACTTCTTCCTTAAGCTTCCTCTCTTTTCTTCGATCCTGCAAAACTTCAAAATGTAATCTTATCACATCATGTATTAAGAATCAAAGAATAGGAACTTATAGAGTTAGTTAATGGATTTTACCTGAAGTAGAGCCATACGTCTTGACTCTCCCATCTCTTAGATCTCTCAGGTAGTTTGGGCAGCTTCATCTCCAATGCCCCTTCTCTTGGCAACAAAGCAAATGGGCTCCTTTGGCACAGTACATCGGAAAATCACAGACTTAGTTTTTTTTTCTGGACTTCCAATGTTGCCAGTTTCCCTTGAAGTTTGGGAGTTTGATTCACCAGACAAATTTGCTTGATCAGCACGCCAAATCATTGCTGATTCAGCAGCTATAAGCAAATAGATCAAATCAATGAGGGTCACGTCATGGTCCATCATATAGTACTCTCTAACGAACTCACTATATGATTCAGGAAGCGACTGAAGAACCCATTCAACAGCCAACTCACCTGAAATCTCGACACCCAACATCTTTAACCTGTCAATGTGTGACTTTATCTCCAAGACGTGTGCACACACAGGTGTCCCATCTTCGTGTTTACTTACCAATAGGGCTTGAGTGAGCTTGAACTTTTCAAGCCTTTAAAATTGTGGGTTAGGGAAAATAATTGGAGGAGGTGGGGAAAGTGAAGCATGACTCTCATTTCCTTGATCGTATCGTGGAACGTCATCTTCATTTAGAAAGCTTGTTCCAAGGGACTTGGGAAGACCATTGTAAGATTTAGACATCTACAAAACGGGAGAAAATTCAAGTTAGTTGATAAGAATCCTTGATGTAACACCCAGATGAAACATCAAGGCTAAGATCCAACACAATAGTCTACAACCTACAAGAGGGATGCCGTAATCTAGTTGCAGAATATTTGAAGGTAGGTAAATGACGATTTACCAATTTCCACCATGAAAAACGAAAAAGAAATTAAGTTTTAAATGAATTGAAACTCCTAGATCTTTGAGATTCATGGAACTTTTCAATGGCATGTTTAATCTCGATTATGCCCTTCAAATTTGCGACTGGGATGCCGAGGATCACAAACAAGGTGCGAATAAATAAAACCATAAGGGTGTAATTTGAACTTTTTCAAAAATATGAGGGTTTTTAGAATTTAACATTTCAAAATTAAACTTTTAATCAACTTTTAAATTCCAAAACTTGAGGGCAAGTTTTGAAACATTTCAAAACATTAGGGTTTAACTATTTAAATTTCAAAAACAAAACTTTTAAGTTCAAATTTAAACTATAAACTTAAAGGGAGTAATTTGAAACTATTCAAACTTTGTCAAGAATATTCTAGATCAATAATTCAAATAAGGCAATTATATAGTTTTGACCTAGTCTAATTTCTTGCAAGATAATACACCAAATAATCCAAATAACTAAATTTAATCATATAAGGAAGTAATTATTCAATTAATATGAAATTATCTTTTATTTTGGCAAAGATAATCACCCAATATCATAAAAATCCGATTTCTATCAATAAAAAACGTTTTGGTAATTATCCCACAACAAAAATAGGCAAGAAACCCGAAAAATCCTCCATCTGACCCTCTGACTCGTCGAGTCAGGCTTGGACTCGTCGAGTTCACTATGGACTCGACGAGTCACCCAGTTGACTCGGCGAGTCAAGTCGAAAAACCTCAAAAAAATCGATTTTCAGCCAAAATTCGATCAAATAAGCATCAAATTCACTAACAAACAGCCCTAGACTCTGATACCACTGATGGGTTTTGAGCAATACATCATTCCTATGGTGTACATGCAAACCCTAATAGCTTTTGGATCTAGTTTGTCTAATGAACATGTAATTGAATATCCAAAGCTATAAACCCTAGATCTATCAAATAAGAACTGAAATAAGGGTTTAGTAATTACCTTTGATTGTTATATAGCAATAACAATTAATCCTTGCTTTGATTGGCTTCAGAAAGCTTAGTGCCTCAAGTGTTGCACCTCTAATGGAGTCACAAACACCACTAAGCAATTGGATGAGGGAGAGAAGAGAGGGGAGGCACAAAAACGGCTGGAAACCCTTAAAGGAACACTTAGCCACGTTTTTGGGGCATAGGGGTCCTTTATATACATGTAGGCTATTAGGGTTTGCAACTAGGAAACCCTAATCTGACTGCTTAGGCCCTAAGAAGCCCATGGACTCCTTTAACATATCCATTGGACGAATTCCTTATGGGCTTCCCATAGAATTCGTCCAACCTATATATTATTAGGTGATCCATAGCCCAATTGTAATTATCTTATAATTACAACTCCAGTCCCTAAGTTTAATTAATCTCTTTTAGCCACAAAATTAATTCTTAATTAATTCTTGACTAATATTAATTAAACAATATGATTTCTCCTTTAATATATTACTCTTATAATATATTAATAAATCATAATTAAACCTTTCTCTCCTTAATTCATCCTACATATTGCTATGGTGAAGGCAACCCAAAAGGACCATGCTCACAATCGGGTCAAGTACATACCAGAATAGTTATGGACTTAGACACTAATCCAACATTGATGCCCGTCTTACTCAACTCGAAGCCGAACTAGCTGTGGAAAACAAGATAATAGACGAGTTGGATCGTCGAACTGCTTAGCTTAAAACTTAGAACTTAAAGCTCAAGATGGAAACCAAGGAAATTGAAGAACTTAAGTCTGAGCGAGCAGTCGTCAAAAGCACTGTTGGTTATGTGCATTCTATTCTATTACATCTTCTGGGTGCACATGACTCGGTTCTTACAATCTCGATTCGACGTCACTTGGCTGAGAAATTGAGACCTGCTCTAGACATTCTAAGCCGGATTGAAGGTGTTCCGGAGCCCGTTGTCCCTCTGAAACAAGGGGGAGAGAATGTTACCCAGGGTCAATCACAACAACCTCCAATAAGCAAACCCATCACCTAACCAAATGTCACTGCTGAACCGAAGGGTAATGAAGCTTCGGGCAGTATGAAGGACAAACGAAAGAAGAAAATTGGTGATGATGATGATGTTGAAATCGAAGATGTAGCTGAAACAGAACAAAAATTTTCCAAAACCGAAAACCTTAAAATCAAGCCAACTGATCGAGAGCTTGAGGAAAATGTTCGTAAAGCAAAGGAAGAACTTGAAAGGGAGAGGAAACAAAAAGTAGCGAACGATGCTTTAGAACGAAGGAAATCTATGTTCCCTCTGTGGACTATGGAAAAGATTCTGAAGGAGGTAATTGAATCTTCAAGCACACATTGGCTCGAACCGGTCCTTTCATTCGATCTTGAAAATTCCAAGGATTCTCAATTTGATATTCCAATCACCCGAAAGGCGTTCATCTTTCATTGTTTTGAACCAATAGTTGCCATCCCCTCTCCTGACCTGAAGGTTAATCGAGACCTAATCAAATACTATCTTACTTGGAGTAAACAGAAGATCACAACAGTCAAGGTGTTGAAACCCACTTCAGCAGGGAAGTTTATCAATGTCAAATTCAAAGTGACCCGAGGCTCAGACAGTTCGGTTCACATGATCTCCCTAGCTGATCTGCCAAATTTGAATCCTCATGACTGGATTCTCCAGAACAATATTTTGTTGACTAATCAACAAGAGTATGAGCCTATCATTGATCACATTAAGCGAATGCTGGTGTGCTATATTCTTGAAGTCGCAAAGATGGATCAGGAAATCGCTTCTGCCTTGAGAAGGAAGCCCACTATCAAGCTAATAGGAAAGGCAAGTGAGATCAACGTGATGATGAAGGGAAAAATCGACCCACAGTTTCATAAAGTCATGTTCATCAGGGGCGAAGGTCAAAAATGCATGTTCGCTCTTGTTGACAAACACATGTTCTCCACTTCTTGCTTGGAGCATATTCTTGATATCATACACAGGTGCAATCAGAACAGTGAAGTCGATAAGAAGATGTTTTCAGATATGCTTCGGTGGTACATTAACTTTCATCAAACTCTTCTTGCCATCATACCAAAGCTGTTCAAGACTATGAAGAAAATCACCGTTGCTCAACCGAACTGATCTCTCGCCTCAATTGGCGCAAAGGGGGAGATTGTTGAGTCTATGGGTTGCGCCATTGGGCTTTGTTAGTTCGGTCCATATGTATTCACGGTCTGGGCATGTCCAGCCGTGTTTTGTTTTTAGGGTTTAGTATATATAGTGCATGCATGCATTATATTGATTACGCTTCTTGAATATTTTCTTTGACAAGTACTGTAACCCTAGCACGCCTCTAAAGTAGAAGTTCTTCATCGAGCTCTTCTGAGGTGTTGATGTTTTAATCATTCGACATCTGTTTGATTCATTGTCTGTTTCTTCTTTGGTTTTCTTTCTATTTTATTTGTTAAGAATCTTATTGATCTTAAAGAGTTTTCAACTCATCATATCACAAGGATAGGAGAGTCAAGATGTGTGACTATGCTTCAGGTAAGTCCACTATCTAACTCTATTAAGTTCCTATTTGTAGATTCTTAATACATGATGTGATAAGATTGCATTTTGATGTTTTGTAGGATCGAAGAAAAGAAAGGAAGCTTAAAAAAAGATTGAGCTGAGTCTGATCGCGAAGAAATGGATTTCGATCGCATGGTGCGATGATCAGATTTTTAAGCTGCTACTTAGGAGTTATGATAGATTGTTTAGGAATATTTAGTAACATAGTTTTCATTTGTAATTGCATTGTAAGGACAAAATTTTCCGCATTTTATAAATAAAATAAAATTTGATTATTATCTTATTTATATTTCCTTGCAATGGCACTTGTGAAAATTGATGTTTATGAAGGGTTTTGACCATTCTAACACTCCTATGGTGTACATGCAACCCTATAAACCTTGGATCTATGTTTTCTCTATTATACATGCAAATATTTAATATTCCAAGGTTTCATCCTAACTAGCATAATATGAGGCGACTATACTACAAGAATCTAGTAGAATGACATTCCTTTTGATGTTGTAGCTTGATTCCATGGAGCTTAAGAGCCTAGTGCCTCAAGTGTGACACCTCAAATGGTTCACACAACACCAAGAACCCTTGGAAAAACTAGAGAATAAGGATACATGCACTAAATCCGTTTTTTCCCTCTTGTGTATACACACTAGTGCACATTTCATGAACTAGGAAGCTTTTTATATAGTGTGGACGATTAGGGTTACATTCATGTAAACCCTAATACTCATGACCTTTCATTTCCATAGGATCCATGGGTTAAACACTCCATGGACTATTCATGAAAGCTTAGCCCAACCTAAATGAACTTGGCCCACCACATATATAAGAGTCCATATTTAATTAGTTCCTTTTGATCACTAGATTAATTCTAAATTAATTCTTGATCAATACTAATTAAATAATATGATTTCATATTAATATATTAGAACTAATAATATATTAATATAAATCACTAGTATCCTTTTTTTCTCATTTTGTCTATCCAATTGTTCCGATGCCATGCAACCCAAATGGATCATGCCAAATCGGGTCAAGTACATACCAATTATAGTTATGGACTTAGACACTAATCCAACAGTCTCCCACTTGGATAAGTCTAAAACTATTATTGTGTATGACTCCAAAACCCGACTAGCAATCGTAGCTCTTAAAGCCGCTGTCGAACTCTAAACAAATCAATGACGCGTCCATTAGATAAGGGATCATATATTCCTCCATTATGGATAGCATATGGACTGAGACATGGATTATAATCATTCTCTTTGTCCATTTGTTGTTTCCCGATTTCCAATTTATGACGACCGACTAATTGAACAAATCAAATCAATCCAGGCTTGGCCAAGCACTTCGGGGTGTCATCACTAAATCATCGAGGGGCCCACAGATATCACTTTTATCCCTTTAAGGGTAAAAGGAATGGATAAACTTCGAATCATATGCTTGTTCTACTACTTGTTGAATCATACACAAAGGCACGTTTTATAACATCGAGTTACCAATGCGTTTTCATACAATCAATGTATAACCAACTCATAGGCAACAACTCATATCTCTAGGTTTGAAGAATATAAGATATTATCGGCTCATGATCACTCGTGATAAAATCCATGAAGTGAGTCAAATGAGCGGGGGTTTAATCCAATACTCAGAACTTATGAACACTCATGAATGTTGTAGCAACTCTTGCTATGTCCACTACCTTGGACATCTACAAACCAGCTTCATGACAGTCTTGCCTTAATACTTACTTCCAACGTATTATCGACTATGGATGGTTTGAATAACTTAGTCATTTAGGAAGAACGACCTAGTTATTCTGGAAGTCAAAACATGTAAAGTGAAACCGAATTCAATATGATCTCAGAACTTATGAATATAAATAGAACACCTTTTATTTATCACCATATTGATTACACATTATTCATTGCATACTGTTTCAAATTATCAACTTTATACTTGAATCAAAACAATAGTCATGCCATGCTCCAAGCATGCACACTATGTTTATCCAAACAATAGTCACACCATACACCAAATATGCACACTATGTTTGTCCAAACATTAGTTATGCCATACACCAAGTATGCACACTAAGTTTGTCTATGATCTTTTACTTTGTGAAATAGATCGATTGAACATAATTCCAATTATTCTCTTTTCACAATCCCAAATCCTTACAGCAAATGCAAGAATTCCAAATTCCTGCCATTTACCGAAATCTTGTTAGATTTTAAACTTATATGCACTGATCCTCTTGTAATGATTATGCACAAAGTCACAAAGACTTGTCAACAGTCATTACAGAGTATTCCAATGGAGATCATTCCTTGGAAACGAAGTCTCAAATTCAAAGTACATTGCTTTGAACATCCTTCTTGCATTAAGTTTCCTAATCTTACACAGATTTAATGAATGACTTCCACCTATGGGAATATTTCCATATTCTCATTTTGACTATCACATCTGAATAAGAGTTGGCTCTTTTCAGAATATGTCAACATGGTCCTCTCAAAAATTTACACCATACTTCCAACTGTCTCTGAGCAACCAATCTTTGGTAAACCTTAGATTGTCCTCGACAATTGCTTAATCATTTTAGTCATATCCAGTTCTAGACTTTTCCCCTCTTAATGCCCAGAGCATTTGGAAAAATTTAGAAAGGATGAATATTATAGCACATGCAATCGACCCTATATCTGAAGCATATGGGACACGATTGATGATATCTCACATAAAGACATGATACTGGACCAGTCTTTTGATATAATATTTCTATTTCTATTTTCCATGTTCTCACAATTAAGATTATGAAAAGGGATGTTGTAATCATAATCGAACTTTAGAACGCAAATAGTGTTCCCATATATAGAAGTTCCTTATGTTGAACCATTCCAACATAACATTCATATATATACTTGACTAAATTTGATTAAAATCTCAATCTAAGCTTTTAGAATTGAAATGAAGTATAATTTCCTCTCCCTTAATTATAGCAAAACAACTTTTCCCAATTGAACTTTTGTTTTTCTATAATTAACATTGCTAACTTGCAACACTTATCATAATTATCATGCTCCCATTAACATGACGATTATTCGCATAACACTTATGCTCCCACTAGCTTTGACATGTACTTAGAAATCAACTGGACTTCTAGAAATCAATACTTTATTGACTTTCTTACCAAAGTTCAGATTTCTGACACAAGATGCTTTGATAAAACTTTATCATAATCATACACCTTTCCTTAGATAGCACACATATGTGTCTAAACAATTTCAAAACTATGAAAAAGGATGTCGTAATCATAGTCTCAATTGTTTAGACCTTTGCCACTTCTCACAAGTCCATGTTGGTGTGCCGGTTAACCACACACGCTCCACTAACGACTTTGAGAATGCAAATATCACAATTGCTATCTACTTAGTGAAAGTGTTTCCTCACCATCATTTTTATGAATCGGAGAGAAACCTTATGACACTTAGATTTTATGGTGTATGTGTTCCTATCCATGTGAATTTGTCAAAACCATAATCACAAGACAAGGTTAGTGAGAAATCCAAACTCATATGGATTGAACTTGTGTAATCTTAAAATTTTGCCACCTGGCAGCACAAGGGCCTGCCATTGCTTCCAAGTTGTTATGCAACCAATTGAGAACTCTCAGAACTCATATGCAAAGCCAACTTTAACTAGAATGGGCACATAAATATGAATATGTCAACGTGATAGGTTATAAACCTCAAGCCGTGTGCTAGTGATAAACTACATGTTTTATTCTTGATTAGACTCTTTCAAGATCTTGTAGACTCCCACTGTCCTCTTGACATATAAGACTTTTTTGCCAAGACCCATTTCTTGACAACCAAATATTCAAGAGATAGTATGGATTCTTATCAAGACACACACTTCACACAATTGGACTTAGTTGGTCGTTGTTTTATCCAAAACATCACAACTTACCAATTTCAAATGTACAAGAGTAGAACACATTTTACTCTTACAATTGACAAGTGTTATAAACCTTCTTAATATTATGTCACTAAAGTTACAATCTTGGAGTATGACTCTAAGACTTGTTTTGGAACGAAGTATGACTCATCTTCTTGATTTAACCATTTCAACAATTCATGACTCCTCTTCTTAGCCATAAGAATGCACTAAGATGTCCCTAGAGGATGAATTGTGATATGGTCTCACAATCATTAAGATGATCATAAAACATGATACTAAAGTACTCTCCCATCTTTTCAGATTTGAGAAACTTTTTATCTTTCTGCCTAATTTGATTCTCCTCGTTCGTTCTGCCATACACTGAAAATTTTCCAATATTACAGAATTATACTTAAACTTGTAAGTATAACCATATTTACTAAACTTTTGTAAATCATGACGAATAGTCTTATCGATCTTTGTGGTGGACTTGACCAGTGCACAAGAATGTGTACTCGATCCCTTAGTCCTTCACTTGACTCACATATACATGTGAACAAGGAACTAGTCTTATTTTCCAAAGATGAAAATTCTCATTCACCATACAATACAACTTGCATAATTCCAAGTTTCTATCCAACTGAAACTTGGTTGATGAGAATATTTCCTTATTTGGTAAATTATGACACTACCACAAACGAAAGAATCAAATCCATTTTCCAATGTTGCTATCAATGGAAACATATAAACAAAAAATTTTCATAAATGCCATTGAAAGGATACGTAAGATAAATAAAATCAAAAAAATTTCTTTTATTTTAAAACTTGCGGAAAAACTTATCCTTACAATACAAATGCATATGAAAACTATGTTGTTATCTATTCCTAAGCAATCTATCACAACTCTTAAGCAGCAGCTCAAAAATTCTGATCACCGAACCATGCGATCGAAATTCATCTTCACGATCAGAATCAGCTTACTCTTCTTTAAGCTTCCTCTCCTTTCTTTGATTCTTAAAACTTCAACATGTGACCCAGTCACATCATGTAATAAGAATCTCCAAATAGGAACTTAATAGATTTAGATAGTGGACTTACCTGAAATAGAGTCAAACTTTTTGACTTGACCAACCTTATGATCTTTCAGGTAAATAGGGCAGCTTTGCAACCAATGCCCCTTCCTTTGGCAATATAAGCATATAGACTCTTTGGGAATGGTACACAAGACTGTCTCAGACTTAGCCTTTCTCTTTACCATTTGGTCAGCCGAGTTGACTATGGCCGATCCCTTTCCATTGGGAAGAGAAAGATTTTCTGGATTTTTAATGTTACCATTGTAAATGTCCATGGAAGTTGGGGAAGTTTATCTTGTAATCAAAATTGTTTTACCAGTACTCCAAATCATTTCTGATTCAGCAGTACCTAGCAACTAGATAAGATCATTAAGGGTCATGTCATAGTCTGTTTCATAGTAGTCCCAAAGGAAACTCACTATGTGACTTAGAAAGTGATTGAACAACCAATTTTCTCAAGACTATGACATGCAACTCTCCCGGCTTGTCAATATGTGACTTCATCTCCAAGATGTGAGCACACATAGACCTTGCTTGCCAATAGGGCTTGAGTGACCTTGAACTATTCAAGAACTTGTGGGTTAGGGAGAATAATTGGAGGAGGTGGAGGAAGTGAAGTATGATTTCCATGAGCCAACCACGGGACATCATCATCATTAGGAAACTTGTTCCAAGAGATTTGGGAAGATCATAGATGTCTAAACCAGACATCTAATATGGGAGATATTCAAGTCAGTTGATTTAAGTCCTTAATATAACACCCAAAATGAAATATTAAGGCTAGGACCCAACACAATATTTTATAACTTGGAAGAGGGATGCCGTAATCTAAGCTATAAAATATTTGAAGGTAGGCGAATGACGATTCACCAATTTCCACCATGAAAAACGAAATAATTTATTAGGTTTTAATTGGATTTGAAACTCCTAGATCTTTTAAGATTCATTGAACTTTTCAATGGCATGTTTCAATCTCGATTGTGCCCTCTCAAGTTTTGTGACTGGGATACCGAGGATCACAAAACAAGGTGTGAATAACCATGCAAATATACTTGGTACCCTTAATATTTATCACTTAATCGATGTGCCGGTTAACCACACGCGCTCCACCGATCCTATGATAAACATTAAGTTACCCTTTGTCTACCTTGTTAAATCTAGGTTAGCGTGTTGGTTAACCACACGCGCTCCACTAACAACTTAAGCAAAGTGCAAAGTGTAATTTCATGGGTTAGCACCAAATTCACATTTTCCTAAAGTAACTAAGATTGGGAATTTATAAAAGGTTTAGTTACTTTATATTTATCATTATACTTATAATGAAAATTATAGTCCTTGTCCTACCCGTTCGGCTAACGACCCTCCACCAGTCAAGGAAGCGGTGGGTGAGAGTGGATACCCACTAAGCTGTCATTTTATAGGCAACAACCTTATACCCCCTTATAGACCGGCTTCGTGAATGAGGCCTACTAACGGTAAGACTGACTTGCTCTTATACATATATATATATATATATATATATATATATATATATATATATATATATATATATATATATATATATATATATATATATATATATATATATTATTAACTTATAATACTATAAAGTATAAGGGTTGAATTTTAACTTTTAAAACTCTAGGGTTTGAAATTAAAGTGTGTGTGAGACTTTACAAATTCCAAAACTTGAGGGCAAGTTTTGAACAATTCAAAAACTTTTGGATTTTCATAACTTATGAGTTTAATTAAGGTTTTAAAAACTTTAATGAAGAGACTCTTGAACATCCATAACTTGAGGACAAGTTATGGAGTTCATAAAACAAAAAGACTCTTCAATTTTGTAACCTATGCATTTTAATGGATCTTTAAAAGAAATGACTTTTGGTAATCCATAACTTGAGGACAAATTATGGACTCCATTAAAACACATTTAGATCAAGAATTAACTAACAAAATTTTTTTACAAAGAATTCCTATGATCTACCTAAACTCATAAGTGTATGAACAATCATATCAACAATTTCAAGAATTACATAAACACACATAAAGCTTGAAATTTTGATAACAACTTTGAAATTGGTTTACCATAATCATTACCACATCAAAAACATGTTTTATAGGTCCAAAATAGTTTAAGGTAATGATTCTAGACCAATTCCAGCCTTAAAACTCGAAGATATGCTGTCAAGGGGTCCAACTCGTCGAGTGCATGAACCAACTCGACGAGTTGGATGAATTTAGGCATGGACTCGTCGAGTCCTTTAATGGACTCGGCGAGTCAGCTGACCAGACAACATACAAACTTCGATTTTCAGCAATTTGCATCAAGTATAAAAGAAAACAAGCCTAGGCTTTGATACAACTGAAGAGTTTTGAGCATTCTAACACTCCTATGGTGTACATGCAACCCTATAAACCTTGGATCTATGTTTTCTCTATTATACATGCAAATATTTAATATTCCAAGGTTTCATCCTAACTAGCATAATATGAAGCAACTATACTACAAGAATCTAGTAGAATGACATACCTTTTGATGTTGTATCTTGATTCCATGGAGCTTAAGAGCCTAGTGCCTCAAGTGTGACACCTCAAATGGTTCGCACAACATCAAGAACCCTTGGAATAACTAGAGAATAAGGATACATGCACCAAATCCGTTTTTGCCCTCTTGTGTATACACAGTAGTGCACATTTCATGAACTAGGAACCTTTTTATATAGTGTGGAGGATTAGGGTTACATTCATGTAAACCCTAATACCCATGACCTTTCATTTCCATAGGATCCATGGGTTAAACACTCCATGGACTATCCATGAAAGCTTAGCCCAACCTAAATGAACTTGGCCCACCACATATATAAGAGTCCATATTTAATTAGTTCCTTTTGATCACTAGATTAATTCTAAATTAATTCTTGATCAATACTAATTAAATAATATGATTTCATATTAATATATTAGAACTAATAATATATTAATATAAATCACTAGTATCCTTTTTTTCTCATTTTGTCTATCCAATTGTTCCGATGCCATGCAACCCAAATGGATCATGCCAAATCGGGTCAAGTACATACCAATTATAGTTATGGACTTAGACACTAATCCAACAGTCTCCCACTTGGATAAGTCTAAAACTATTATTGTGTATGACTCCAAAACCCGACTAGCAATCGTAGCTCTTAAAGCCGCTGTCGAACTCTAAACAAATCAATGACGCGTCCATTAGATAAGGGATCATATATTCCTCCATTATGGATAGCATATGGACTGAGACATGGATTATAATCATTCTCTTTATCCATTTGTTGTTTCCCGATTTCCAATTTATGACGACCGACTAATTGAACAAATCAAATCAATCCAGGCTTGGCCAAGCACTTCGGGGTGTCATCACTAAATCATCGAGGGGCCCACAGATATCACTTTTATCCCTTTAAGGGTAAAAGGAATGGATAAACTTCGAATCATATGCTTGTTCTACTACTTGTTGAATCATACACAAAGGCACGTTTTATAACATCGAGTTACCAATGCGTTTTCATACAATCAATGTATAACCAAATCATAGGCAACAACTCATATCTCTAGGTTTGAAGAATATAAGATATTATCGGCTCATGATCACTCGTGATAAAATCCATGAAGTGAGTCAAATGAGCGGGGGTTTAATCCAATACTCAGAACTTATGAGCATTCATGAATGTTGTAGCAACTCTTGCTATGTCCACTACCTTGGACATCTACAAACCAGCTTCATGACAGTCTTGCCTTAATACTTACTTCCAACGTATTATCGACTGTGGATGGTTTGAATAACTTAGTCATTTAGGAAGAGCGACCTAGTTATTCTGGAAGTCAAAACATGTAAAGTGAAACCGAATTCAATATGATCTCAGAACTTATGAATATAAATAGAACACCTTTTATTTATCACCATATTGATTACACATTATTCATTGCATACTGTTTCAAATTATCAACTTTATACTTGAATCAAAACAATAGTCATGCCATGCTCCAAGCATGCACACTATGTTTATCCAAACAATAGTCACACCATACACCAAATATGTACACTATGTTTGTCCAAACATTAGTTATGCCATACACCAAGTATGCACACTAAGTTTGTCTATGATCTTTTACTTTGTGAAATAGATCGATTGAACATAATTCCAATGATTCTCTTTTCACAATCCCAAATCCTTACAGCAAATGCAAGAATTCCAAATTCCTGCCATTTACCAAAATCTTGTTAGATTTTAAACTTATATGCACTGATCCTCTTGTAATGATTATGCACAAAGTCACAAAGACTTGTCAACAGTCATTACAGAGTATTCCAATGGAGATCATTCCATGGAAACGAAGTCTCAAATTCAAAGTACGTTGCTTTGAACATCCTTCTTGCATTAAGTTTCCTAATCTTACACAGATTTAATGAATGACTTCCACCTATGGGAATATTTCCATATTCTCATTTTGACTATCACATCTGAATAAGAGTTGGCTCTTTTCAGAATATGTCAACATGGTCCTCTCAAAAATTTACACCATACTTCCAACTGTCTCTGAGCAACCAATCTTTGGTAAACCTTAGATTGTCCTCGACAATTGCTTAATCATTTTAGACATATCCAGTTCTAGACTTTTCCCCTCTTAATGCCCAGAGCATTTGGAAAAATTTAGAAAGGATGAATATTATAGCACATGCAATCGACCCTATATCTGAAGCATATGGGATACGATTGATGATATCTCACATAAAGACATGATACTGGACCAGTCTTTTGATATAATATTTCTATTTCTATTTTCCATGTTCTCACAATTAAGATTATGAAAAGGGATGCCGTAATCATAATCTAACTTTAGAACGCAAATAGTGTTCCCATAAATAGAAGTTCCTTATGTTGAACCATTCCAACATAACATTCATATATATACTTGACTAAATTTGATTAAAATCTCAATCTAAGCTTTTAGAATTGAAATGAAGTATAATTTCCTCTCCCTTAATTATAGCAAAACAACTTTTCCCAATTGAACTTTTGTTTTTCTATAATTAACATTGCTAACTTGCAACACTTATCATAATTATCATGCTCCCATTAACATGACGATTATTCGCATAACACTTATGCTCCCACTAGCTTTGACATGTACTCAGAAATCAACTGGACTTCTAGAAATCAATACTTTATTGACTTTCTTACCAAAGTTCAGATTTCTGATACAAGATGCTTTGATAAAACTTTATCATAATCATAGACCTTTCCTTAGATAGCACACATATGTGTCTAAACAATTTCAAAACTATGAAAAGGGATGCCGTAATCATAGTCTCAATTGTTTAGACCTTTGCCACTTCTCACAAGTCCATGTTAGTGTGCCGGTTAACCACACACGCTCCACTAACGACTTTGAGAATGCAAATATCACAATTGCTATCTACTTAGTGAAAGTGTTTCCTCACCATCATTTTCATGAATCGGAGAGAAACCTTATGACACTTAGATTTTATGGTGTATGTGTTCCTATCCATGTGAATTTGTCAAAACCATAATCACAAGACAAGGTTAGTGAGAAATCCAAACTCATATGGATTGAACTTGTGTAATCTTAAATTTTTGCCACCTGGCAGCACAAGGGTCTGCCATTGCTTCCAAGTTGTTATGCAACCAATTGAGAACTCTCAGAACTCATATGCAAAGCCAACTTTAACTAGAATGGGCACATAAATATGAATATGTCAACGTGATAGGTTATAAACCTCAAGCCGTGTGCTAGTGATAAACTACATGTTTTATTCTTGATTAGACTCTTTCAAGATCTTGTAGACTCCCACTGTCCTCTTGACATATAAGACTTTCTTGCCAAGACCCATTTCTTGACAACCAAATATTCAAGAGATAGTGTGGATTCTTATCAAGACACACACTTCACACAATTGGACTTAGTTGGTCGTTGTTTTATCCAAAACATCACAACTTACCAATTTCAAATGTACAAGAGTAGAACACATTTTACTCTTACATTTGACAAGTGTTATAAACCTTCTTAATATTATGTCACTAAAGTTACAATCTTGGAGTATGACTCTAAGGTAATGATTCTAGACCAATTCCAGCCTTAAAACTCGAAGATATGAATTCAAGGGGTCCAACTCGTCGAGTGCATGAACCAACTCGACGAGTTGGATGAATTTAGGCATGGACTCGTCGAGTCCTTTAATGGACTCGGCGAGTCAGCTGACCAGACAACATACAAACTTCGATTTTCAGCAATTTGCATCAAGTATAAAAGAAAACAAGCCTAGGCTTTGATACAAATGAAGAGTTTTGAGCATTCTAACACTCCTATGGTGTACATGCAACCCTATAAACCTTGGATCTATGTTTTCTCTATTATACATGCAAATATTTAATATTTCAAGGTTTCATCCTAACTAGCATAATATGAAGCAACTATACTACAAGAATCTAGTAGAATGACATACCTTGTGATGTTGTATCTTGATTCCATGGAGCTTAAGAGCCTAGTGTCTCAAGTGTGACACCTCAAATGGTTCGCACAACACCAAGAACCCTTGGAATAACTAGAGAATAAGGATACATGCACCAAATCCGTTTTTGCCCTCTTGTGTATACACAGTAGTGCATATTTCATGAACTAGGAACCTTTTTATATAGTGTGGAGGATTAGGGTTACATTCATGTAAACCCTAATACGCATGACCTTTCATTTCCATAGGATCCATGGGTTAAACACTCCATGGACTATCCATGAAAGCTTAGCCCAACCTAAATGAACTTGGCCCACCACATATATAAGAGTCCATATTTAATTAGTTCCTTTTGATCACTAGATTAATTCTAAATTAATTCTTGATCGATACTAATTAAATAATATGATTTCATATTAATATATTAGAACTTATAATATATTAATATAAATCACTAGTATCCTTTTTTCTCATTTTGTCTATCCAATTGTTCCGATGCCATGCAACCCAAATGGACCATGCCAAATCGGGTCAAGTACATATTGATTATAGTTATGGACTTAGACACTAATCCAATAGTTTGTATGTTTTTATTATTAGCAATATTGAAATGGATGTGATTCTTTATTATGTTATTTGTGAAAGTGTCGTAAATTTACTAAATAAGGAAAGATTCTCATCACCCAAGTTTCAATTTGACAGAAACTTGGAATCATACAACTTGTTTTGTATGATGAATGAGAACCTTCGTATTTGGAAAATTAAGACTAATTCCTTGAGAAAGAGTCAAGTGAACGACTAGCAGATCTAGTACACATTGTTGTGTATTGGTCAGGTCCACCACAAATAACAATGAAGGCTATTCGTCATGTTTTACTAAAGGTTTAGTAAATATGGTTATGCTTACAAGATTAGGTGTAATTCTGAAACAATGGAAAAGTTTCAATGAATGGCAGAACGAATAAGAAGAATCAATTAGGCAGAGCGATAAAAGGTTTCTCCAAACTGAAAAGAAGGGAGAGTACTTTTGTATTGTATTTTATATTCGTCTTGGTGATTATAGAACCATATCACAATTGATCCTCTAAGGACACCTTAGTACACTAGCATGGCTAAGAAGAGGAATCAGGAAATGTTGAAATGGTTAAATAAAAAGGGTAAATCATACTTAGTTCCAAAATCGAGTCTTACAGTCAAAATCCAAGATTGTGACTTGAGTGACATAATCTATAGTAGGAATGTTCTTACTCTTGCACATTTGAAATTGGTAAATTGTGATGTCTTGGATAAGACAAAGACTGACTAAGACCAATTGTGTGAAGCGTTTGTCTTGATAAGAATTCGCAGTAACTCTTGAATATTTGTTTGTCAAGGAATGTTTCTTGACAAGAGAATCTTATATGTCAAGAGGACAGTGGGAGTCTTAAAGATCTTGAAAAGTTTCAGGAACTAATCAAGAATAAACCTATTGTCTATCACTAGCACACGACTTGAGGTTTATAACCTATCGTGTTGACATATTCTTGTTTATGTGTCATTCCAACTATGCATGTGAGTCCTAATAATTCTCAATTGATTGCATAAGGCAAATCACCTTGATTGATGAAAGTTCACATATATGTATGGGTGAGCTGCTTGACTACTTGGAAGACATGGTAGGCCCTTGTGCTGCCAGGTGGCAAGAAATTAAGATTGAAAAAGTTCAGTCCATATGAGTTGGATTTGTCACAAACATTGTCTTGTGGTAATGGTTATAACAAATTCACATGGATAGGAACACGTACACCATAAAATCTAAGTGGCAAGGTTTCTCTTCGCTTCATGAAAATAATTGTAAGGAAAGGCTTTCACTAGGAAGATTTTAAGAAGAAAGCAATTCTGTAAATTACATTCTCAAATTCGATTATGATTACAACATCCCTCTCATAGTTCGAATTGTGAGATTTGGAAATTAGTCTGAACATTTGTGACTTATTTCTATAAGTTCTAGAATAGTTTAGACACACATGTGAGTTATCTAAGGAAAGTTCTATGAGTTTGAGAACCTAGATAATGTCACACCCCCAAACCGGAACGACGGAAACGTTCGGGGGCGGAGGACGTCATGCTCAGTATCACAACAAATGTAGAATATTAAAACAAGCAACAACATCCATTGCATTAATATTAAAGTGTTTACATGTATTCGATTCACATAAGATTGCCTCCAAAAGTAAATAACAAAACGAGGACATGAAGCTACTATGCTCCATCTTCTGAATTCCGGTGTGTGTACCTGTCTACTAGTATCCTGAGAATACAAGTTATTTTGAAAGAGTAGATCAACATTTAAGCTGGCGAGTTCATAAGTATTTTAGTTATAATAAGTATACTATTAATTCTTTAGAAAAGTTTGCCAGTTCCTCCAGAAAATCCTATATTTTCTGATATGATGAATGATATGTAAAAACGACTCTTACATTTCATTCTATGAGTACTTAATGGATACAAGTTATATACAATCCAGATCAAACAGACAATCGATTGTGTGAATCCACCCTAAGCCCACAACCAAACAAGGAACAGGAAATGAGGCGGAAGTCACACATACCATTGTTTGTTAGATCTTCATTGTATATAACCCTGGCGTATTCTCAAGGTGCTTAAGGAGTTAACTATAATAGTTCTTTGATATTTGATGAAAATATTCCTTAAGAAAATCATATATTTTCTTTACTAAAATGGTAACCACAATAGTTCCCTCTATAATCACTTAGTTTATACTAGCTATATATAACCTAATATCGAACGGACAGTTAAATGTGTGAATCTGCCCTAAGACCACAACCAAACAAGGAACAGGAAGTAAGGCGGAAGTCACACATTCCACTGCCTATCGGATATTAATTATATATAACTCTGATGTATAAACTAAGGAATTATAGAATTAACCATCTAAGGTCTTTTATGATATAAAAGTTTAATAATAAGTATTAAACCTTTTATAAATAAGTTTCTAGTTTCACCTACTTAATGTTCCATCCAAAAAGTATGTTTTTGTACTAGAAAGTGGTATGTTGTGCTTGTGTGTTATGACCTGAGCCATACCTGTTACCCCCTATGATTACTTGGCGTATACGGGCTATATATAACTAAGATCGAATAGATAGTAGACTGTGTGAATTTTCTCTAAGCGCACAACCAAACAAGGAACAGTAAATGAAGCGGAAAACACACATCTTGTTGCCTGTCGGATGCGATTAATATATAACCCTAATGTATCTACCGAGGAATCATAAGTTAGTATTATGTGGCGTAGATCTATTGATAGGAAAACCACTAGAAGTTATGAAATCCCTTACTCTAAACGCCTTAGTCGATACTTTTGTGAGTTTTATATACTGTTATGTTTTATTTATTATTAACCGGTACTTTGTAGATGTACCCCTTTAAATAAAACCCGTTACTTTGCAGATGCACCCCATATATATAACCCGATACTTTGTAGATGTACCCCATATATAACCCGGTACTTTGGAGATGTACCCCATATATAACCCGGTACTATGTAGATGTACCCCATATATATATATATATATATATATATATATATATATATATATATATATATATATATATATATATATATATAACCATATACTAAAAGTATTATCATATTTTGTTTTCAACATATGAATTGATGGTTCGTTTCTTTCCTAGTTTACTTTGAGTGTAAAGTATATGTACGTGAAACATGTATTGTTCTTCTGTTCTAGAATATAGTATGCACTGATCACATAAACTATAACTATTATAGTCTACTAGTATATTTGTTTGAACTGCTACTGATTTGTAGAAAAGACTCCATTAGCAACTAAGCTAAGCATGTACTTTAAAAATTATGGGCTTTTATAAACGACAATCTAACATCTTTTAATAGATTTTTTGAATTGATTTAATAACTTATAAAAGCATAAGAATTCCTTTTGTGTGATGGTTATCACCGGTAAATATTAACACAATTTAATTGTGTTCAACTTGTATTCCCCCCCTTAAAAGCATTTAAAATCATTTAAAAGGTAGATTATAGGGGTATGAACTCACCTTATGTGGGTGATTCAATTGAAGATTCGATATAGGATGAGAAGTTCCACGAGTGAAGTCCTGAAGCACAAACGAGTCCTAAATAGCGTGTAATGATACATACAGACATGAAATTAGTGAATCTAACTACAAAGGCGATTGGGAAACAACCTAGGATGCAAGAATAACTCACCAAATGAGTGTTAGAAGCAAGATAGGAGGCTGAAATGGAGTTCACGGCCCTAAGGGGTGTTCATGGCCCAAGAACACATGAGTCTTCACAGCCCAAGTTGAAGGGTTCATGGCCTTGAAGACGGGTTCACGGCCCTATGAGTTGTTCTCGGCCGAAGAACATGAAGAACACTTGAAGATTTTGGTGTTTTGCAAGTGCTTGAAGGCCCTTTGTAGTATTCCAAGAAGATACAAAAGAAAGCGGAGGTTTATGGGAAGAAAAGAGTGTTTCTTGAGGATGATACTTGAGAGAGAATTGGAGGATCACTGCCAAAAGAAGAGAAATGAATGAAAAATGAATCCACCTCATATATAAGGGGGTGTTTGCAGCCGAGGAGTTCACCGCCGTGAGCCAAGGGTTCACGGTCCGAAGTTCACGGCTCGGATGTTCATGGCTCCATAGGCTCATGGTTGCGAGGGTTTTGTGGTCCATGCGAGGGTTCTCGATTCCTAAGGCTTTTCCCTTCCAAACTATAACACACTTAGTGACAAGGCTCCAACACTTATAAACCAATAATCCATCTAATTTAAGATTATGGAAGGAATAAGTTTGACCATAGTTGACTTTATAAGAATAAAATTTTCGGGTTGCAACATCATCCCCTCGTTAGATGGAATTTCGTCCCGAAATTAGCTTTCTGAGCGCGATTCAGGGGTTGAGCCTCTCTGAATAGCAGAATATCCACTCGTAGTCCTGGGCAACTTTGCCCTGAAGTTCATGATAGGATTCATACCTAGTCCATCCATCATCACCTCGTATATACAAGTCGTATATAATTAAGATTAGTAAGACGGTCGGATGTGCGACTCTTCCCTAGGTCCACAACCAAACAAGGAACAGGAGAGGCGGAAGAACACATTCTTAGTCCGCAGAATCTTAATTATATACTACTCTTGCGTATACACTTAGTAGTGATAGGTTAACTGTATTTGTCCTTAGCCTCTGTGCTTGAACTTGACATGTTGGACGAGTGGTAGTTTCTGGAAGGTTTGCTGGGTATACTTTGGAAAGGTTTTGGAGGGCAAGGTACTCCTCTCATGAGTACTTCGGGGTCGTGAATATGAGGGATACGATTTTGAGGTCTGGGTCGGGTTGTCGTTACGAGTGACGAAGGTTTCGTTAATTGGTCGGTTAAGGCGGTGGGTTTTTGTAACACATGAACTTGGTATGGTGAGGACCATGCTAATCTACGTCGATTGACGACGACAGACTCTTTATTGAAACCAGTGTTAAGTCGGTTTGAAAGAAACTTTTGTTCTAATGATGGTGTATTCCGTGTGTACTCGATAGTGCATTCTGTGTAGACTTTCTAGTGCTTTCAGTTTTCTCCTTAATATTACCATTGCCACATATCGTACCGCGATAAGCGAGTACTAGCAGTGAAAGTGCTTTGATAACTAGTGACGATACTTTATATTATGATCCGTCTCGGGTACCTCTTTGATCGCTTGGTATATACAAGTCATGTATAATTAATATGAATAAGATGGTCGACTGAGTGACTCTGCCCTAAATCCACAACCAGATAAGAAACGGGAAATAAGGCGGAATCACTCACTCTAAGCCTGCAAAATATTAGTTATGCATAACCCTGATGTACAAACTAAGCCATCATAGCTCACCTGAACGGATCTTTAGTTTCCTTATGAGTGCTGTGACTTGTTCGAGTAAATAATTTATAACTACTTTTTAATTTCCCCAATTTTTAATCTTAATATGAAATATAATTTAAATCTTTAAAGTGATTTTATTTAGAAGACGTACCAAAAATCTCAAAAGAGGGGTTCCTCGTTGCTCCCTTATGTCTTGTCGTTAAATTCCTCCTTCTCCTCCGTCATTTCTCTCTGTTGGACAGTCTCTCTTGAAATGTCCCATTTCACCACATGCATGGCATACTTGAATTATACTAGCATCGGTGGTTGAAGTGATGTGTTGAGTCTAAGTTCTACAGAAGCGAGCTCATTCGTCATTTCTCTATGTTGGACAATCCCTCTTGAAATGTCCAGATTCACCGCACCTACAAAAAACCTGGTTTACTTCAACACCGGGTACTTGGGAGATTGGTAGGGGTGGAAAATCATGCTATCGTTTCGTGTTTCTGTCTGACACGACACGACACGACAAGGTTTTTTGTAACACGAACACGACACGACACGATGTCGTGTTTTTTTTTAACTAACACGAAAACGAACAAAGTAAAAAACGACAAACACGACACGACACGATAAATATAACATATACTAAAAACTAGTTTATTTAATGAATAATTTATCAAATATAACACGATAAACACGACAAACACGAAAACACGATAAAGAACTGCTAAATCGTGTCAATTTCGTGTCGAATTTCGAACACGAACACGACACGCCACGACATTGTGTTTTTTGTAGCTAACACGAACACGACACGAACACGAATTCAAATTTTAGTTTCGTCCCAATTTCATTTCGTGTCGTGTATTTTTGTCGTGTCGTGTCATAAATCGCCACCCCTAGAGATTGGTCGTGTCGGCGCCCTGCAGAAACGGGAAGTGTGCCCCTTCCTGCGGCAATTTGTGCACTCCATCTCCCGGCAACAGGAAATGAGGCGGAATAACTCACTCTAAGCCTGCAAAATCTTAGTTATGCATAACCCTGATGTACATACTAAGCCATCATAGCTCACCTGAACGGATCTTTAGTTCCCTTACGAGTGTTGTGACTTGTTCGAGTAAATAATTTATAACTACTTTTTAATTTCCCCAATTTTTAATCTTAATATGAAATATAATTTAAATCTTTAAAGTGATTTTATTTTGGAAACGGACCAAAAATCTCAAAAGAGGGGTTCCTCGTTGCTCCCTTATGTCTTCTTGTTAAATTCCTCTTTCTCCTCCGTCATTTATCTTTGTTGGACAGTCTCTCTTGAAATGTCCCATTTCACCACATGCATGGCATACTTGAATTATACTAGCATCGATGGTTGAAGTGATGTGTTTAGTCGGAGTTCTACAGAAGCGAGCTCCTTCGTCATTTCTTTCTGTTGGACAATCCCTCTTGAAATGTCCAGATTCGTCGCACGTATAACAAACCTGGTTTACTTCAACACCGGGTACTTGGGAGATTGGTCGTGTCGGCGCCCTGTAGAAACGGGCAGTGTGCCCCTTCCTGCGGCAATTTATGCACTGCATCTCCTGGCAAGCTCCGATGTGGTGATAGTTGCATTTGTTGCACTTTGGAAGATTTCCAACATATCAGTGGACGGGGGTTGTAGTGGCAGAGGTAGTGTCAGATGTGGTGACTGTTGTTGTGACTGCTGTTGTGACCGCAGGGGTAGTCACGGGCTGTCGTCTCTTGGTAGGACCTTGAGCCGAATTTTCCCCCTTTTTGTCCCAGAACTTTCGTTTCTTGTTCTTAGGTTTGTGGTCTTGGGTGTCCTTGTCAGCAGACACTCGCTGATTCCCTTGATTGTTACTGCGATTAGAATAACCGGCACTGCTTCCACTTTCGATGGCGTTATTAACATTGAGCTGTCCCATGACGGCTGTCACATCGGCTGTGACCGCAGCCTGAAAAGTAGCGGAGTCTATCTGCATAATTGGTGCCTCGCCAGTTGGTTGGTTTCCTCATTGTGAAGACATGATTCTGTTGCCTGGCGAGAAATGATCTCATGAGTAATGATGGTCATTGCTAGTTGTATTCCACCAATTAAATATACTTATCAATTTCATGCTTTGCTTGACTGTTCTCAATGTTTCTGACAACATTCCTGAGATGTGTCCATGGTAGTGAGTAGAGGTAGGTATTGTACGAGTGTTATCTAAACTAAGTTATCCCTGTTTCCTAATGTATCATGTCCTGACTTTCGTGGTTTTCTAGAAAAACAATTCATAATTGAAGTCTATATAAAATAAACTTATGAATTAGTAGTGACTACCCTCGAATGAATTTCTGTATTGAATAACGGTTACAAGTTGTTACCAAAGAAGAATTAATCCTAACACATAGTGTGAGTAGTGTATTCACTAACTCACTAGGTGATTTTTAGTTTATTAGTTATTTGTGTGACGCATAAGACGTTTGGTTTCTTCGGCTGATCCCTCCTTGGAAAACTCCTCATGAATCTCTTCTTGTTCCTCCTTGACTCCTCTGTTGACTGCTATGATGGAGTGGTTACATATATCTAGGTTTGTCGTGTGAGAATAGAAGTGTCTAAAGAATATATGACATTAAGTGAAACATTATGGGGTGATCCTTACCGGGTCCTCCTATAATTGCGCAACGTATACAACTTGTATATAATTTAAGATTAAATAGACCTTCGAATAAGTGATCCTACTCTAAAACCACAACCAAACAAGGAACAGGAAGTAGAGCATAGATCACAAATTCTAAGTCTATAAAGTCTCAATTATATAAAACCTTGGGAGTATACACTTCGAAATTATAGACCTACCAGAAGGGTCTTTTAGATTTTCACATAATTTATTTATAGCCTAAAATACTCCTATATTATTTTAATGGTATGAACTTGGTAAGTTTTAAACTTTTTGTTATCTTATAGTATCATAAGATACTCCTATAGCATTTTAACTTTATGTTCTGTTCTAGAAATCCTTTATGTATAGGGTTAGGTAAGTTTTAAGTCTGTTGCAACACCACATCACTCCCAAACACATGTTGGTCATATCTCAAATAAATATAGTTGATCAGGCTATATTGATCCCAGATATGATTACATAACTGTCTAGGTTTGACCGCAGTGTCCAACCTTTAAATACTTCTGTTTTGTTCTTCTAGTGATACTTGTTCTAGTATGTAGATATATGTTTGCAGGTATGTATACTTTTATAAAAATATTGTTATATTTTAAAAATATACTTTTAGTCAGAGCACTTCGGCCCCATTGTATTTATAGTTCTATATCTTTTATAGGTTGATATACTTAGTTCACTATAAACAATGCTCTGATAACAATCTGTCACATCCCCAAACCGGAACGGCGGAAACGTTCGGGGGCGGAGGACGTCATGCTCAGTATCACAACAAATGTAGAATAGTAAAACAAGCAACAACATCCATTGCATTAATATGAAAGTGTTTACATGTATTCGATTCACATAAGATTGCCTCCAAAAGTAAATAACAAAACGAGGACATGAAGCTACTATGCTCCATCTTCTGAATTCCGGTGTGTGTACCTGTCTACTAGTATCCTGAGAATACAAGTTATTTTGAAAGAGTAGATCAACATTTAAGCTGGCGAGTTCATAAGTATTTTAGTTATAATAAGTATACTATTAATTCTTTAGAAAAGTTTGCCAGTTCCTCCAGAAAATCCTATATTTTCTGATATGATGAATGATATGTAAAAACAACTCTTACAATTCATTCTATGAGTACTTAATGGATACAAGTTATATACAATCCAGATCAAACAGACAATCGATTGTGTGAATCCACCCTAAGCCCACAACCAAACAAGGAACAGGAAATGAGGCGGAAGTCACACATACCATTGTTTGTTAGATCTTCATTGTATATAACCCTGGCGTATTCTCAAGGTGCTTAAGGAGTTAACTGTAATAGTTCTTTGATATTTGATGAAAATATTCCTTAAGAAAATCATATATTTTCTTTACTAAAATGGTAACCACAATAGTTCCTTCTATAATCACTTAGTTTATACTAGCTATATATAACCTAATATCGAACGGACAGTTAAATGTGTGAATCTGCCCTAAGACCACAACCAAACAAGGAACAGGAAGTAAGGCGGAAGTCACACATTCCACTGCCTATCGGATATTAATTATATATAACTCTGATGTATAAACTAAGGAATTATAGAATTAACCATCTAAGGTCTTTTATGATATAAAAGTTTAATAATAAGTATTAAACCTTTTATAAATAAGTTTCTAGTTTCACCTACTTAATGTTCCATCCGAAAAGTATGTTTTTGTACTAGAAAGTGGTATGTTGTGCTTGTGTGTTATGACCTGACCCATACCTGTTACCCCCAATGATTACTTGGTGTATACGGGCTATATATAACTAAGATCGAATAGATAGTAGACTGTGTGAATTTTCTCTAAGCCCACAACCAAACAAGGAACAGGAAATGAAGCGGAAAACACACATCCTGTTGCCTGTCAGCTGCGATTAATATATAACCCTAATGTATCTACAGAGGAATCATAAGTTAGCATTATAGGCCCCTTTCAAACTGTATGTTCATGTTACTAGGAAAGTTATGTGGCGTAGATCTATTGATAGGAAAACCACTAGAAGTTATGAAATCCCTTACTCTAAACGCCTTAGTCGATACTGTTGTGAGTTTTATATACTGTTATGTTTTATTTATTATTAACCGGTACTTTGTAGATGTACCCCATATATAACCCGGTACTTTGTAGATGTACCCTATATATAACTCGGTACTTTGTAGATGTACCCCATATATATATATATATATATATATATATATATATATATATATATATATATATATATATATATATATATATATATATATATATATATATATATATAACCATATACTAAAAGTATTATCATATTTTGTTTTAAACATATGAATTGATGGTTCGTTTTTTCCTAGTTTACTTTTAGTGTAAAGTATATGTACGTGAAACAGTTATTGTTCATCTGTTCTAGAATATAGTATGCACTGATCCCCTAAACTATACCTATTATAGTTTACTAGTATATTTGTTTGAACTGCTACTGATTTGTAGAAAAGACTCCATTAGCAACTAAGTTAAGCATGTACTTTAAAAATTATGGGCTTTTATAAACGACAATCTAACATCTTTTAAAAGAGTTTTTGAATTGATTTAATAACTTATAAAAGCATAAGAATTCCTTTTGTGTGATGGTTATCGCCGGTAAATATTAACACAACTTAATTGTGTTCAACTTGTATTCCCCACCCCCTAAAAGCATTTAAAAGGTAGATTATAGGGGTATGAACTCACCTTATATGGGTGATTCAATTGAAGATTCGATATAGGATGAGAAGTGCCACGAGTGAAGTCCCAAAGCACAAAAGAGTCCTAAATAGCATGTAATGATACATATAGACATGAAATTAGTGAATCTAACTACAAAGGCAATTGGGAAACAACCTAGGATGCAAGAATAACTCACCAAAGGAGTGTTAGAAGCAAGATAGGAGGCTGAAATGGAGTTCACGACCATAAGGGGTGTTCACGGTCCAAGAACACATGAGTGTTCACGGCCCAAGTTGAAGGGTTCACGGCCTTGAAGAAGGGTTCACAGCCCTATGAGTTGTTCTCGGCCCAAGAACATGAAAAACACTTGAAGATTTTAGTGTTTAGCAAATGCTTGAAGGCCCTTTGTTGTATTCCAAGAAGATACAAAAGAAAGGGGAGGTTTAAGGGAAGAAAAGAGTGTTTCTTGAAGATGATACTTGAGAGAGAATGGGAGGATCATGGCCAAAAGAAGAGAAATGAATGAAAAATGAATCCATCTCATATATATAAAGGGGTGTTTGCGGCCGAGGAGTTCACGACCGTGAACCGAGGGTTCATGGTCCGAAGTTCACGGCTCCGGAGGCTCATGGTTGCGAGAGTTTTGTGGTCAATGCAAGGGTTCTCGATTCCTAAGGCTTTTCCCTTCCAAACTATAACACACTTAGTGACAAGGCTTCAACACTTATAAACCAATAATCCATCTAATTTAAGATTATAGAAGAAATAAGTTTGACCATAGTTGACTTTATAAGAATAAAATTTTCGGGTTGCGACAGATAAAGTCTTATCGAAGCATCTGGTATTAGAAATATTAACTTTGGAAGTCAATAAGCATTGAGTTCTAGAATGTCCAACTGATTTCTAAATACATGTCAAAGCTAGTGGGAGCATAAGTGTTATGCTGGAAAGGAAATAACTATCATGCTAGTAGGAGCATGATTATTATGTTAAGTATTGTGAGTTAGCCATATTAATTATAAGAAAACACAAGTTTCAATTCGCAAAGTTGCAGAAGTTGAAAGGTTGTTTTGCTATAATTAAGGGAGAGAATATTATACTTCATTTCAAATCTAAAGGCTTAGATCGAGAAATTTTAATCAAATTTAGTCAAAGGACATATATAAATGTTATGTTGAAAGATTCAACATAAGGGAATTCTATATATATATATATATATATATATATATATATATATATATATATATATATATATGGCAATATTATAGCAAGAGACTGGTAAAGTATCACGTTTCCATTGCGTATCGTGTCCCATATGCTTCAGGTATAGGATCGATTGCATATGTTGTAATATTCTTCCATTCTAATTTTCCAAATGCCTAGGGCATTAAGAGGCAAAAAGGACCAGAACCGGATATGACTAAAACAATTAAAGAACTGTCAAGGACAATCTGAGGTTCGCTAAGGGTTGGTTGCTTGTGGGCAGTTGGAAGTATATTAATGGATGGAGCATATTGGCATTATTATGAATAGATAGGACTCTATTTAGGATGAGTTGTCATATGGGAAATATGGAAATGTTTCCATAATGAGAGTTGGATATTGAGAATCTATGTAGATTAGAAAATTTTATGTAGGAAGGATGTTCAAAGGAATGTACTTTGAATGTGAGACTTCATATTTATGGAGTAGTCTTGTAACAATCTCCAATAGAGCACTTTGTAATTTCATTGGTAAAGTCTTGGTGACTTTGGTGCTATGACATTACAAAAGGATCATTGCATAAAATGTTAGAATCTAACATATTCTAATAGTGGCAAGAATTTGGTATTCTTACACTTGTGATAAGGATTAGGAATTGTGAAATGAGCATCATTGGAAGTGTTTTCAATTGATCTATTTCACAAAGTAAGGACCATAGGTAAACATATGCATGCTTGGAGCATGGGAAAACTATTGTTATAATTCAAGTATTAAGTTGATTATCCGAAACATTATACAATGAATAATGTATAATCAATATGGTGATTAAATAATAAGTGTTTTATTTATACTCAAAAGTTTTGAGGCCATATTGGATTCGATTATTCTTTCGTTTCACTTCGCATGTTTTGACTTCAATAATAACTAGGTTATTCAAACATCCATAGTCAATCATACTTTGGAAGTAGGTAATGAGGTAAGACTGTCATAAATCCTACATGAGAGTTGTAGTTTGCAAGTCGGTTGCACATTGACTTATGTAAACGCACCAGTAACTTCTTGTTACAAAACATATTGTTGTGCGTGATTTGATGAGTAAGTACAAGCAAGCATTTGAGTCAAAGTTTATCCATTCCTTTTACCCTAAGAGGATAAAAGTGATATCTTTGGGCCCCTCGATGATTTAGTGATGACACCCTAAAGCGCTTGGCCAAGCCTGGACTAAGTTGATGTGTTCAATTGTAGTCTGTTCTCAGTCGTCATAAATCAGAAATCGGGAAACAACACATAAACAGTGAGTATGATTAAAATCCATGTTTCAGTTGATACGATATCTTGAGAATGGAGGAATATATGATCCTTTATCTAAAGGACATGTTACTGATAAGATCAGAGTTCAACAGCGGCTTTTGAAAGCTACAGTTGCTAATCAGGTTCTAAAGTCGTACTTGCAAAATAGTTATTAGACTTATCCAAGTGGGAGACTGTTGGATTAGGTGTCTAAGCCCATACATGTTTTGGTATGTACTTGACCCGATTATGAGCATGGTCCTTTTGGGTAGCCTTCACTCATGCAACTTTAGGATGATAAGAGGAGAGAGAGTAGAATTTATTATATGAATAATAAATTCATAGTCAAAATGGTTTTATTAATATATTACAAGATTAATATATTATTTGGAAATCATGTTATTTAATTAGTATTGATCAGAAATTCACTTGGAATTAATTTGGTGATCAAAAGAGACTGATTAAATAAAGGGGACTGATATTGTAATTATATTATAGTTGCTAGTTGGGCTATGGAATCCTTATAGAAGGGTTGGACGAAATCTATGGGAAGCCCATAGAGATTTCGTCCAAAGGGCTTCTAGAAAGGGCTCCATGGATTGCTTAAGGCCTAAGCAAGGCAGTTAGGGTTTCCACCTTAAAATCCTAATAGCCTCAACTATAAATAGACCCCTTAACATGTAGAAATCGGCCCTATGTCCTCTTTGAGTTGCCCTAGCCGATTCACCTCTTTATTAAGTCATCTTCTTGCATTGGGTGTTTGTGACTCCATTAGAGGTGCAACACTTGGGGCACTAGGCTTTCATAAGTCAAGATTAAGAAGGATTAAACTTGTTATTACTATATAACAAGAGAGGTAAGATCTACACCCTAATCATATGTGATTTTCGGATTTGGTATGATAGTTTTAGGGTTTATGCTTTGGTATTCAATGTAGTATGTTCAAATTAGAAAAAACCTAGATCAAAGCAATTAGGGTTGCATGTACACCATAGGATTGATGTTATGCTCATAACCCAACACCTTCCACTAGTAGAGTTCTCATAAAATAATAGTTATCATGCTAGTATTGACCGACCCCCATTTGAGATGTTGTATGGACGGAGGTGTAGGACTCCAGTTTGTTGGGGAGAGGTCGGGCACTAAGTTATGGGAAGCACCGGGGTGGTGCTTAAGACCACCGAGTTGATTCAGCAGGTGTGTGACAGGTTGTGAGTCGCACAGAGCCGTCAGAAAGCTATGCAGACCGGCATCGTTCGGATCTTGAGTTTCAGGTGGGAGATTTTATTTTGATGAAGGTGTCACCATGGAAGGGTGTCATCCGGTTTCGGAAGAGGGCAAAGTTGGGGCCCCAATTTATTAGTCCGTTCAGGATTTCTGCCCGAGTTGGCAGGGTTGCTTATCGTTTGAACCTACCGGATGAGCTCTGTCAGATCCACAACACCTTCCATGTGTCTCAGCTTCGGAAGTGTGTTGCTGATGAGGCTGCAGTCATTTCCTTAGATGATATTCAGATTGATGAGAGTCTGAATTATGTGGAGAAGCCCATTGTGGTTCTGGACAGAAAAACGAAATCCCTTTGGAACAAAAAGAAGTAAAGTTAGTAAAGGTGTAATGGCAGCACCGAAGAGGCTCCGAATGGACCTGGGAGCCGGAGGACGAGATAAGAAAGCACTATCCTAACCTTTTTGCCTCAGCAAACTTTGAAGACGAAGTCTAGTCCAAGTGGGGGAGATTTGTAACGCTTGGTTCAGGTATAAATTATTCTTTGAACATTTAAAATCATTGTTGGAACTCGACGAGTTGGGGAGCTCCAACTCGTCGTGTTGAGCAGGATTATGGCCAGGGGTTTTAATGACCCAACTCGGCGAGTCGGGGTATCCCAACTCGACGAGTCGATGGCTGGGAAGAAACCTATTTTAGGGTGTTGCACCCTATTTAAAGGACCTTAACCCCCTTGGCTGGCCTCCTTACCAACCTCCCCTGTCCAGAAACCCTAGATTCGTGTATCACCTTACAAGATTGAGTGTGTGAGCTTCTGGTGAGCTTGGAGAGTTGATTTTGGTGATTCTTTGGAAGGAGTTTTGAAGTTGGAAGTGCCTAGCTTGGAAGAAGGACTTTGGATCCAGAAACTCTTCACCAATAGCAGTCTTTTTGAGGTATAAAGTCGACACCTTGCCTTGTTGTAATCTAGATCTCTTTGTTTGAAGTTTTAGCATGATTTTGGGATTTTGGTTGGGGTGTCCAAGATGTTGAAGTTTCCAGGGGTTATTATGTTAGATCTAACCCTTTCATGACTTCTATTGGCTTAAAGTTGCAACTTTATTAGGTTCTAGGTCTCATTCATTCAATAAGTCCCTCATTAAGTCTTTATTAAGCCCTAGAGTGTATTTCTAACTTTCATGGGCGTAAAGTTGGAAACTTTACGTGATTTTCTAGCCATTGGACACTAGATATGTGTTTTGGGGTTGTGATGTGAGGGTTTAAGGGCTTAATGGGTTAAGACTCACTCTAATAAGCCTAGGGTTAGAGTTTGACTCTTTATGGATGGTTCTTAAGGGTAAAGTTGGAAACTTTACCCTTCTAGACATCATTTTGGAAGAGATCTGAGGTCGGGAGTCCCTGGATTTGATGGAAGTAGCTTAATGCATAAAGAGGTTGGATCTCTGGCCAACTCGGCGAGTTCGTTAGTGAACTCGGCGAGTTGATAGGATTTTCCCGATCGGAGCAGTCAGTGGAGACTCGACGAGTTGAAGGACAACTCGACGAGTTGGGTCAACTCAGGTCGTTGACTTTGACTTTTAACTTTAGTCTTTGTCCAAGTTAGTCTTGCAAGGGGTTTTGGGGCATTTTGAGTTGAATCTAAGGAATTGTTTCTGCTTTAGGGTTCGTGTAGAGCTGATATACGGAGTCCAGATCTAGCCATCTATCGTTCCGTATTGAAGTGAGTTTCCTCACCATATCAATGGGTCAAAGACACAAGGCCAATCCATGTTATTTAGTTGTAGTGGTTATTTGCGAATGTGATGTCAATGTGTTATATATATATATATATATATATATATATATATATATATATATATATATATATATATATGTGTGTGTGTGTGTGTGTGCGTGTGTGTGTGTGTGTCTGTGTGTGTGTGTGTGTGAATACCATGTGGGGGTTCCCATGGCAGATAGTTAAGACCATGTGGGGGTTCCCATGGCAGTTACTCAAGACCATGTGGGGGTTCCCATGGAAGTTAGTTAAGACCATGTGGGGGTTCTCATGGCACCTGGAGTAAGACCCTGGAGGGTTTCCATGGCATCCTTATATGTTTGTATGCATGTCTTATGTGGTCTAATGTGGTTTTATGTGGGGTATGTTATGGGAAACTCACAAAGCACTAGCTTATAGTTTTTTGATTGTTTCAGGTACTTCTGGATCAAAGGGCAAGTGCACGACGTGATGGCGCAACATGCACTCTCTAGTATTTTGTTATGGACACTCTGATCTTTTAAATAATTATTCGATGTAATGGATTTTTGGGAGATAATTTGTGATTGGAATTTGCAATTAATGAACATGGGTTTTAATATTTAAACGAAAAATTTTATTTGAAAATTTTGGGTCGTTACAACCTTCTCATTCTTTCACATGTAAACTCAGAAGAATAACCATGAATATTGAGATGTGGTTACTCGACTTGTCATTGAAAACCCACATTAAGAGAGATGGAGAGAAAGAAATATGTCTGAAACCCTACATGTTTCTGAAGATCTGGGAGGGTTTTGTGATGATTTTTGCTCCAGATCTTCATATTCCTAATATGGATTTCACACATAATGACACGCATAATTAGGTTTGATTTTCTTAGATCTTCCATATTTTAATCTTGATTTCACAAACAGTTCTATAAACACACATTCCAGAGCCGAATGTCACGCTAGTATACCTTGCTGCAAACCTACATCTCAGTAGTCAGAAATCAAAAAAAGAACTAGATGGCGTAGATGGGATCTTAGCAACAAATTTTATTTAATCACCTCCTCCGAATTAAAAAACCCTTTGGAGAAGCATAAAAAATAGGTTTTTGGATTTTGTTAAGGATAGAGATGAACACAAACACACAAAACAATTTCGTTTATGGTCTTATCAGTATTCATTAATTTCATTTATGGGTTCATGGATGACCATCAATTCTGTTTATGGGTTCATGGGTGTTCTTCAATTTCATTTTCAGAGGGAATGTATTGTTGATAGGAAACCCCATTTGATAAAGATGAATATGTTATGTAATGTTTGTGTTATAGATGTATGTGATAGAGAGAAAAGAGATATAGGAAGTGAGTTGGGGAGAGAGAGGATGGTTGGGATAGTGATTTCTATTTTTGAATAAATATATAACAAAAAGAAGTAGAGAAAAGATATAAAAATTAAATTTAAGCGCATAATAGTCATTTCAAGTTTGATATGGCTTTGGGTTTATTTTCTCTATTATATATATATATATATATATATATATATATATATATATATATATACACACACACACACACTAGCCGTTTACCCGCGCCAAGCGACGGGTGTGAATAATTTTTTTCGAAATTAGTTTCTAGAAGTGATTAGTTCTTTTGCACAAATAGTTGGGTGTTTTAGGTTGTTGACAGTGTAGAGATCTTCAGAAACATGTAGGGTTACTAATATGCGCTAAAAGTAAAGGCATGATCGCTTATCTTCAGCGAAATTAAAAGAAACCGAACAACCTCACATTAATCCATGTGTTTCGAGGATTCAAACGACATGAGCTCGAATTCCACGTAATTTTATTCGAAAATCTTTTTATCTATATTGTTTCGCATTGATATCTTCTTTTTTTTCAGAAAAAAAAAGCAATCAACATTGATCTCTTATCTCTCTCATTGTCAACAATGCTAGTCATCGTATCATCATCATTGAACCACCTACTGATTTGGGAAATTCACTTGCAAAGAAATCAAACAAGGGTGGATCTTAGTATACGGGAAGCTAAAAATCTTCGATCTTGTCTCGGGAGGCTAGACCTATCATACATCCTGAAATAGTTTTATCTCATTAATAGCAAGATGTGGTCTATTTGGATTAATAACTTCTTGGTCACCGCCCTTGTAAATATACTTAAACACAACAAACCTCAAAATTTAAAAATAAGACACAATGTATTACATATCTTTTAAATTCACAGGTCAAATACAGAAACAACGATTAGTTTTCTTTTGGATGAATGATGAACAATTTCTTTTGGAAACATGTCATATTCTTAAGAGTCGCATCTCGAAAATATCTTCTACATAACTCACAACACATCGATTACAAATAACTCACAATTTATCTCTAACTATTAGTTACCAATAAGCGTCGAACATCAACTGTTATGTAAGTGGTCGTGATGAATTGTTTATTTTCACGAATGTGATATTCTAGAGATTGCATAGCAAACAAATAATTTTTTGATTAAAAATAGTGAATTTTCACACAAAAAAAACACTAAGTTTTCAATCTTTTATCCATAAACATGACATGGTATCTATAGTTTTAGAAGTTTGGACTTAAATTGTAATTTTTATTAAACTATAGGGGTATTTTCATAATTTAACCTTTCTTTATTATTATTATAATACATGTAAATTAAATTATATAAGAATTATACTTTAAAACTTATTTTGTACTATCCAACTACAGAAACATAAATATCATTATTTAGCCATTCTTCCTGATTATACAAATCATATTCTTACCAAAAACATAAACAAATTAAAACCTTCTGCAATACTAACATTTTTTCTAAAAGTAGTTAAGGATACCCTACTTCTATCTATAAAACTCTTGCAGCAAAATAGAGAGTAAGCAGTTGTAGTTCCATAAGAACTGCAAAAAAAATAAACAAATAAATAAAAATAAATAAAATTAAAAAATTAAAAAATTAAAAAAATTTAAAAAAAAGCAACATATAGTTTAGTTTAACCTAAAGAGTAGGCTCCTAACATATAGAAAGCTTTTCGAGCCATTCCCAAGTCTTACAGAGCACAAAGTAAACCTATTTTAGCCTAATTTTCATCATTGCATCTTATTTCTAACATAAATTACCGAGGAATAATAGAAGTTTTACCTTTTTATATTTATTGAGTACAATAGGAAGTAGAGAAAGAGATTCCCCAAAGCATCAATATCAAAACCTGAAATGGAGATGAAACACTAGAAAGTATAAGAAATCATAAAAAAATCTCATGCTCTAATTTTTGTGTTTTGAAAACTATTAGAAAACATAAACAAATAATAGATTAAATCTCCATGAGGTGAGTTTCTTGTTCAATCCTCTTCGGTTCAGCCAAAATTATATAATTTCCTCTGGTGTATGATGCTATAGAAGTCTTATACATGTCTCTTTATTCAAGATAACGGTTTGCGGTTCCATACTCCATTTGAAGATCATAGCCTTAGTCCCAATACCTCCATGAGTTTGGACCAACCTCATCAAAACCCTCGACTCCTTCCATTTATCCCCTGTTCTAAACATGTTTGTTGGATTATTATTTTAGGAGACAAAGAAGAAGAGAAAGAGAGACAAATAGTAATATGTTTGTGGTAAAACATTCTTGGAGTGCCTTTCCTTTTCACAAATTTTCTATATTACAGAGCACATAATCGTAAGAAATGAAATTACTATTTGTCTAATTAAGGCTCAAGCCTTTTTTCTGAATTGATTTTATACCTTTATACCTTGGACCAATCAATTGATTTCATGATTTTTACTGAAATGAGAGATCTACAGCAAAAAAACCAACAATACAAAATGTATTAACACTAAACTGCAAGGATTAAAATCTAATTGCAGACAAACATCTTTTATATATTTAAATAAAAAAGAAAATCTTGATCAACTGTACCAATTAAGAAGTTTCAACTTAGCATATTCATGAAAACTATGCAAAGTGATAAGATAAAGAAATTGAATATGATGTCGAATATTGTGTTACCCATATAAGGGAAAATTGGACTTGTGGGCCAGAAACCACTTGTGGTGGTCGTGATTGGATATGTCACCTGGAATATTTAAGTTAATAAGCAATTACTGGTCAGAAGGAAACAATTGAGTCCGATGATAGTAAGAAAAATCTTATATCTGGTTAACGGTTGTGTTTGGAGCATCTCATCAAACCCAGACAACAAAAAATATGGAGATAATGAAATAAACACACTATTTGGTACCTCAACATCAAAGTGAAAATTCTAATAGAAAAACACAACTTATCAGATCATAAAGATAACACTTGTAGGGTTCGTGGTGTTGTGTGTCTTCTTCTGGAGAGAAAAAAATATTTCTAGGGTTCATGGTGTGTGTATTCATCAGGAGAAGGAAACATAAATATGTATGTGCGTAGATCGATGGATATTTATAATCAAAGAGCATTCCTTCGTTTTAAAGTGGTCAACATATCCATCGATCCTAGGTACTAAACCGAAGCAGAAAATCAAAACATGGACATTAAATCAAATAAACCAAAAATCCAAAACGAAAAAAACACTCAAAATTTAGTTTACCTGAAAAATAAATCGATAGAACCTGTTATGTGACTTTCATCGATGAGGGCTACAATAGTGGTGGTGGTGGTGGTGTTTAGGTGGTGCATAGAAAGAGGAAGTTGAGTGGTGTGGCCAGGGTTTATGAGTGAAAGCGAAAGAGCAGGGAGATTGAAAGGGTAGATTTAACCCTAGTAGACTGGAATTGTTCATGATGAGGACGAAGGCAAATGGGCGCTATATCCAGGATTTATAAACAAAGAACGCCAAGATATGGGAGAAATACTGAGAAACGGGAAGGAAATCATCAAAATAATAGACAATAGATGTGAAATCTTACCATTATAAGCACCAAAATTTTCAAACTACTGAATATTTCTATATATGTTGCAAGTAGAACCATCTCAAGAACCACCTGTATTTGGTCTTCGTGGTGGCAATTAGGGCTTTTTAGAGAAATAGAGAGATGCTGACAATGGAAAGGATAAACTGTGATGGTGCTCAGGTGGGGGGTTAGTAATGGTAGTGAAATATCACAATCCAATATGCTTGATCAAATCCTCCTTCTATCCCCACCAATATGAACCAGAATTCGCCGATAAAGGAGATAGTTTCTGGCGATCCGTCGGTGGGGAAGAGAATGTGGCGGTAGTGATTTGGAGAAGAGAAACAAAGGGATAGAAATCAAGAGAGAAACATCCATGGCACATCTGAAACATATCTAAAACAGACTAACATCGTGTAGGAAACAACGATTCTCTATTTGTTGGAATTGTTTCCAGAGGTGGTGGCAATGTTTCTTTATAAACAGATGAGAAACAAGAGAAAAGGGACTCAAATCCCTTATTTCAAGGAACAGATCCGAAATAAGTCTTCATTTTGAACGATTCAGTCTACAGGTGGAGATTTTTAAGGGATAAAGGTGAGATCATTTATTCAACGTTTGACTAAATAAGATTCAATGCATAAATTTCTTGTACAACTCGTGTTTCATCTTGTACCTCTTAAAATTCAGCAAAAATTGCTAAGGCTACCCGGTATGGGAGCGTTTTCACTCGTCTTGGGCTGAGGTGGCAGCCTCCTCCACGCGTGAACACCGCCCCCAAGTCCGGTGGGCTGCGTGTGGCGTGAGGCGGAAGACGGACGAAGTCGAGATCGTTTATTCGCCATTCAAAATTCGAACGTTATGCGGACCGTTTGAGCATTAAAAAAACTTTTTTTTTATTTTTTCAAATTCTCTATATATACATCCACTTTATCAATAATTTCCACTAAACCACACCCACATTTTTTCAAAACAAACACACACATTAAACCAAAAAATGGATAATTTTCCACCTCCGATTTCTTCGTCTTCCGATGATAACGATTCTGATGAAGATTTGATTTTGTATAAGTTGTTATCCGCGGCACGAGATGTGGTACGTGAGAGGGGTGAAAGTTCAAACGTCGAGAAGAAGCATAGAAAATGGATCAACCGGGATCGAGAGGCTGCACATGAACTTTTGGTACGTGATTATTTTGTCGTAGATAGTTTATATGATCTATCAAAATTCGAAGAACATTTTCGTATTAGTAGAAATTTATTTTTACGTATAGCTAGAGATTTGGTACGTAATTATGAATTTTTTCAATTACGATGGGATGCTAGAGGTAAACGCGGTTTTACTACGATACAAAAATGTACGGCCGCTCTTAGACAACTGGAATACAACATCGCCGCAGACGCACCAAATGAGTATCTGAAAATGTTTGAAAGGATGGGTCGAGAGTGTACATATTTATTTTGTGAGTATGTCATAGAGATTTATCGTGACATATACTTGCGACATCCGACTAAAAGCGATGTCGAACAGTTGTATGCCGCGCATCAAGCGAAACATGGTTTTCTAGGGATGATTGGTAGCATTGATTGTACACATTCGGAGTGGGAAAATTGTCCCAACGCGTGGTGTGGCCAGTTCACGCGAGGTGATCATGGGGTGCCGACTGTTATTTTGGAGGCGGTGGTTTCAAATGACCTATGGTTTTGGCATGCATTCTTTGGTAAGGCCGGGTCAAACAATGACTTGAATGTGCTCCAAGCGTCTCCGATATTTAATGATATTTACAGGGTAAAGCACCAGAAATGCCATATGTTGTCAATGGAAATGAATACATATATGGGTATTACCTAGGTGATGGGATATATCCAGAATACGCTACATTTGTCAAGTCATACACATTTCTGGCCGACGATAAACGGAAAATGTTCAAGTTAGCACAAGAATCTGCAAGGAAGGATGTAGAACGGGCATTTGGAGTCCTCAAACAAAAGTGGCACATAATCAAACATCCGGCACGAACATGGGACAGAGAAAAATTGAGGACGGTGTTGACTGCTTGTGTTATTTTAAATAACATGCTAATAGAAGAAGAGGGTAGGGCTATTTGCTCATATACCACAAACGATATACTTAACCCACTTGCAGTAATACAAGTTGGCAGTCCGACATACTTCTCAAGGGTTTTGGAAATACAAAACCGTGAAACACATCACAATCTACGACATGATTTGACTGAATACATATGGGAACGACAATTTCAAGGGCAAAATGACGGTGAAGACGACGATGATGACGATGGTGACGATGAGGAGGAGGACGATGGTGGCGACGAGGCGGATGATATCGGTGACGACAACGACGACGATTAGAATTTTTCTATGTTTTTGAATTTTTATTTTATTTAGACAATGTAATGTTTAATTTTACTAATTTAAGTTTTAAATTTCTATGTTTTAATTAATGAAATGTGCTTTTATTTTTTTATGTTTTAAAAAATTAATGTATGTTATAAATTATGCTTTTTAATTAATATAATGTTCACAAAATAAAAAGAATTTAAAAAAAAAAGAATTTGTGGAGTGGTAACAATTTCCAATCTTTAGTGGGTTGGTGGTGGGTTGGGTGTGAAGCTGACGTGATGTGGCAGCACTTTTCCGATGGGATAGGTGTGACCACTTCTCATAGCCTAAATGCTTATTAAGGTATATATATATATATATATATATATATATATATATATATATATATATATTAAAACAAAACATGGCTTATAAACAGTAAACTATCAAAAAGGACACTTTACGCCTAATATTTATTATACTTTGATAAATATGGTCCCTTTTTGGTTTAATTGCCTCCCATCACCTTCTACACAGCTTTATTATCCACTAATATATAGGTAAAAGTTCAATAGAGAACCATTATTAATCAAGGAACCAAGGAACCAATCCAAAACTTCGAAATTTAAAGCGATTAACGGCAAAATGAAGAGTTGTAGAGTTTTACAATGGACGCACATGCACCGGATTATAACAAAACTCACTTTTTTTTTAGTTTAATTTTTTTTGGCCATGTTTTCTATCGAAAAAAAAAACGAATATATCATTGTTCGTGATTTTTCGTCTTCTTTCCATAGAGATCCATATTCATATATAAAAAATGAACTTTTTTTTTTCAAAAAACTCACTTCATTTTTTTTGTTTATTGAAAAGTTAAGATCTATTTTTTTGTAGAAAAAAATTAATAAATATATCAAAATTCATATTTTTTGGTACCCTTTAAACATAGATTCATATTTATATTTAAAAAAAAATCAAAATTTCAGTTAAAATTCATATCGTGAACCTGCTCAGATTCATATTGTGAACCTACTCAAATTCACAGTATGAATAATAGTAAGTCAGATTCACAATGTGAATAAATTCATTTGTTGATTTTACAAAACTAATTTATGAGTAATAAAAACATTAAAATATTATAAAATTACATGAAATATATTTCGATTCATATGTAAATTTCACTAAGTTAATTTGCGAATGATCAAATAGTTGAAATACTAAGTCAAATTCACATTGTGAATGTTACAAATTTAAATATTTACAGTTTAGATTCACAGTGTGAATATGAACTGATCGAGTTTTTTTTGTTTTTTTTGTTTTTTTAATTTTAAATTTTTTAATCGGTGTTGATGTTTATTAATCGAGTACAAAAAATTAATATTTTTGGTATAATTAGTTTTTTTGGATAAAATAAACGTAAATATTGAAAAAAATAACAAAATGAAGTGAGTTTTTTTCGAAAAAAAAGTTTGTTTTTTATATATCAACATGGATCTCTATGGAAAGAGGACGAAAAATCATGAACAACGGTATATTCGGTTTTTTTTCGATAAAAAATTTGACCTAAAAAAATTTAAACAAAAAAAAAGAGGTGGATTTTTTTGGTATGAAGGTGGATTTTTTGGTATAATCCGGTATATGTGCGTCTAATGTACAAGTGAACATCTATTTCCTTGGTCGTTGATCATTATGATTTCCGACGCTCACGATTGATTACTTGGTTTCTTGTTAATTATGGTTCTCTATTGAATCAACCCTGATACGTATTCGCCGCCTCTGTTCTCCAATAAGTTTTCTTGACCTATGCTCTACTCTCCAATAAGTTTGCTCATCCTATGTAACATTAATCGCCTTCTCCTAGAGACCCGTCATCTTCTTCCAATCGATCTCTAACACTTATTTTGTTCCTGGACTTAGCATCTGTCTTCCCTTTCTTTCTCCGTCAAAGTTGTTTGCCCTAAATTAATTCCACAGTCGGTTCCCTATATGCTCCACCCACTCTATAGCCCGATGCGTACCCTCCGCCTGTATGCCCCACATTTGTTCACAATTCGTCGATTTCACAAGGTCCATGTTTGATTTTTGTTTCATTCTATGCTCAATTTGGCTGTTGTGTTTGAAAAACCTGACCTTTGAAGCCTTAATTCGCACTTCAGAACCGATCAGATAATTCTTATTTTGAATTTTTTGATTTTTGGGTAGGTACATTGAAATTGGATGCATAGTTCAATTCCTTTTTTCAATTTTGTAGAAATCTTACATGGTCTTCAGGTATGTTGGTTACACAGTTATTGATGTTCATGAACCAACACGTGTATCGACTTCAATTTCCGCCTCCCTGTTCTGAGAAAGGTTTCAAACTACAGGTGGCGTCTTTAACATTTTTCTTTGTTCAATATATTTGTTTGTTTCCATCTATCGAGTTTACTTTTTTAGCATAATTATACATGGGTTTTTTAAATATGACTATTAACTGTTTGGTTAAATGTCCAAATGAACAAATAGAACTTAACGTGTGATTCAATTTCCCATGTACAACCCTCTTTTATATTACATTTTTTCATGTTTTTTCTTATGTTGATGGTTTCATGGAAGATTTTATTTTTAACATGATTGATGGGAAAAATACATCCTACAAAAAACTTGAATGTAACGTCCTGTTCCGAATTGACTCCTAGTCTGAGGCTGTGGCCGAAAGGTCGGTCATTATAAGGATTATGGCTTTTGAGAGGGTAAGATCTAGGCCCATTTGGGTGCGGGTGATGTATTAGAAGTGATCCGGGTGTTTAGTTCGTGTTTTCGAGCCTAGGGGTATTTCGGTAAAGTGGTAGTTCGGGCTTTTATGGAAAATGAATTTTTTTTCAGAAGGTTTTAAGAAAGGTATGAGTTAATATAAGTGTAGGGCTTCTCGTTACCTTTCCGTGGATATAAGGATCGTCGGAATCGGGTTTAGAACGAAGAAGTTATGGTCTTCGGAAGTTTCGTGGTTTTCAAGCCTAGCCGAGTACACGGGGCGTACACAAAGAGTACGTTGGGCGTACCTTGGAGTACGCTGGGCGTATTGACCAGGATGGTCGCGAATGTTCTTCAGATTACGCTGGGCGTACCATAATTAACTTGGGCGTACGCCAGACAGATCAGAACCCTATTTTAGGGTCTTCGACCCTATTTACGCTCCTTATCTCATAATCTAACCCTAATATCTTCAGCCTCCACCCTCTAAAACCCTATAAATTGTCATATATCATTCATGGTTATATTTTGAGCTTATGGAATCCATTTTTGGGATGTTTGGCCCATTTTCAAGAAGATGGAGCTTGTTGCAAAGATGGGAATCAAGGAGAAGCTTATGGATCTGGCTTTTGGGACTCAATCTCAGCTTGATGAAGGTATAAAGCTTTAAACTTGATCATTCATCTCTTAGATCTACCATTTATGGGTTTTTGTTCATTTTGGTCCCAAGTATGAGATCTAGTGGTCTTGACTTCATTCCAGGAGCTTTGAGTTGCCCCTCTTAGTGTTTCTGAGGTTCGAGGTCCATAAAGTTGGCACCTTTAGAGTTTAAGACCATCTATGTTGGAGTTTGGGCAATTTCCATGAAAGTAGAATGTTATTTGGTCTTATTGGGGGCATGCAAAGTCACCAAGTCAGTGACTTTATGGGTTTAGACATTATGTGGGACTCAGATCTGTGGTTTGGACTTATTACTTAAAGAATTAAGTGCTTAATGGTAGAAGTGAGAGTGGAGGGTAGTACGTTGGGCGTACAAGCGAGTACGCGCAGCGTACAAGACATTAAGCGAGTACACACAGTGTACTACTAAGTACGCCCTGCGTACTCAGCCAAGTTGGATTTCGGACTTTGGGCTTTGGGTTGGGGCCATCTGTTTGGGCCTAGATTTTTGGTCTGTAATGGACCATTAGAGTGGTTGTGTTCTGGACTAATTAAAGGATTGGATCTTAAGTTAAGGCCGAATAAGGAGTGTGGGCCCAATTTGGAAAATTGGGCCATTCATGGGCCTTTATGGATTTTATGGTTTTGGACTTTGTATTTTGGGCCCTCTTGGGCCATCAGGTTTTGGGGTTGATATTTATTTGTGGAGGCCCATTATGGTTTTGAGCCCAATTTGGAAAATTGGGCCATGGATTGGGTCTTGGGGAGTTTTTGGTATTGGGCCTTGTGGACTATTAGGTTTGGGCCCAATTTCGAAAATTGGGCCATTAGTGGATTAATTGGCCTTTGGAGCCTTTCAGATTATAGCTTTGGCCAAAGTTTTGGTCAACGGATAGAATAGGGGTATAATGGTCTTTTTACTCCAGGTATGAGGTTATAGTTATGGATTAGAACCCAATTGCTAATTCGGTATATTGATTGGTAGTGACAGGTCGGGAAGTCGGCGGGGCAGCAGCTAAGGATGTCATTCGGGAAGCTTCTGCATTCGAGGTGAGTCTTCTCACCATACCAATGGGTCTACGGCACTAAGGCCAGCCCATTTTATGATATGTGGTACACTAGCTGTAGTAGATATATGTGGTATAATAGTTGGCTTTATTCTAAGTGGTATGCTAGTGATTATGTATGTTATTGCATCGAAGACCCCAGGGGAGGCCCTGGCAGTTGGATATAAGACCATGTGGGGGAGCCAATGGCATTCCTAGCTAAAGACCATGGGGGAGCCCATGACACTTAGGTGTAAGACCATGTGGGGAGCCCATGACATCCTGGAGTAAGACCTTGGGGGTGGGGGGGGGGGGTACCAACGACATCCTTATATGTTGATGTATGTGTTAGGTAGCATGATAGATACCTATGTGATATATGATATGCTAGTTGATTATGTATGTGATTTGCATGGAAGACCTCGGGGGGAGCTCGTGATAGTTGGATATAAGACCATGTGGGAGAGCTCATGGCATTCCCAGCTAAAGACCACGGGGGGAGCCCATGGCACTTAGGTGTAAGACCATGTGGGGGAGCCCACGACATCCTCGACTAAGACCTTGCGGGGAGCCCATGGCATCCTTATATGTTTGTATGCATGGCTTATGTGGTAGAGATAGCTTTTACAACTAATATGATATACGTTATGCGGTAGAGATAGCTTTTACAGCTAATATTATATGCGTTATGCGGTAGAGATAGCTTTTACAGCTAATATGATATGCGTTATGTGGTAGAGATATCTTTTACAGCTAATATGATATGCGTTATGCGGTAGAGATGGCTTTTACAGCTAATATGATATGCGTTATGTGGTAGAGATAGCTTTTACAACTAATATGATATGTGTTATGTGTATTGTGTGTAAGCTTCGTGCTTACGGCTTGCAGTTTATTGTTTCAGATATCATTGATTTGGAAAAGAAGGGCTCGGATTGATCGCAGTGCACAAACCTATGATTTCTGCAATGAATGATTTTGGGATAAACTCTGATAAATGTCTTGCTTAATGATGAATTGAAATGTTTGGAATAAATGGTAGCAATGTTTTAGCTATATTAAAAATTAAATTTTTACCCTTAATTTTTGAGTCGTTACAAGTTGGTATCAAAGCCTTGGTTTGAGGGATTCGGACATACTTTCGGGGGTGTCTGAACTCAAACTGAGGATCTGTAAAGTTTTCAAAAAGAAAAATGTTTTCGAGGAAAAGTTTTCTAAGACAACAAAGGGTGTGGTGCATGCAATCAGCCGAGCTCAAGTAAGTTTCCCCAGAATACCCATATATGTTATCTGTTATGACTTGGCTTATGAATCTGAGAATTGCATGCTAGTTAGGGCTAGGAGAGATGCCTTTACATGTTGTATGAGCTGGTAAACTTGCATGCTAGTGTTGCATAGTTAGCGGTAGAGTGGCCTGATATATGATGCTTGTAGCCTTGGAATATTGGATGCCATGCTAGAATGAAAATGATTATTGGTATTAGTAACTGCTAAGTGTATGCTTTTAAAATTGTATACGGTTAGGATCTTATAGCCGTAGAATAATTGATTTGACCTATTTCTTGTTCCTCGTTTGGTTGTGGTCCTAGGGTAGAGTCTATTATTCGACAGTCTATTGGATCCTATTATGTGTATAATTTGCATGCATAAGGCAGCCGACAATGAGGATGGATGGATGTGGATAGCACGATTTGCAATATGTGGGCTGAATGTTCTATGATAGTCCTTTGGATCGGAGTGCGACTGCACGAATGTTGCTTGCTTTGTGCTTTGTGGAAATCTTGAGTGATGGGAGTCAGCTACTAAGTGGATATGACGATATCCAGGAGGTGGATGGCTGGCATCATGGGGAGTTCTTCAGCAGCTGATGGCAGGGTGAGGCTGGGAACCTAGGAAAGCCTAGGACATGCTCCAGTGAGCTAGTGGGGCGGTTCGGTGAAGTTGGGAACCTAAGGGGAGCCTAGGATTTGTTTTGGTGGGTATTGTGTTGCTTCTTAGCGGATGTTTGGTGCACCAGTGGAGTAGGTGACTTAGAGGATTCAGGAGGATTGCTGAGGAAAGTATGGATAGGTGTGGAAGGTAGTATGGGCCCGTACTAGTGAAAGCACAGGATCCATACTCGAATCGGTGAGAGTCTTGGAGAATCTAAGGAGCTTATGTAAAGGAGAATTCTTGGTTATGCTCTTATAGTGAGGATAACTGATTTGCCAGATGAGGATGAGCACCCATGAGGAAGGACCAGGGTTTGGTCCCGGCTCCGGTGGTGAGCCAGTTAGTGGAAGGACTGCCAGGGTTTTGAGCTCGCCTTGGATCTCTTGTATCAGGTGGCAAGGATTGATTGTGCGATCTATTGCGCTTTTGGGATTGGAGACTATGTCTTGGGAGTATTTGTAGCCCGGTTTGGGGCAGAGGTTGCTTCAACTATTGCAGTTTGGTTGTGAACGATTGAGCTGGTGAATGTATCAGGGTGTGAGACCCTGAATGATATGATTCTAGAGCTCGAGAGCGGGAGACCGAGTTCGAGCACATTGGGAAGAGGGGACCAGATCAGGTTCATATATTGGAGGGTCCCGGGAAGAGACCCAAGATTTCGGGTCAGCTTCGAGAGGCCAGCAACAGCACGAGCGGAAATTATATGATGGAATTTCATTCCAAGGGTTTGGATTGTCACTGGGATCAGCATGAAGTGTTACATCATGTCCTTAGGGTGGTCAAGGTAACACAAGAGGAGGTGGTCAGGATTTCTTCAGCTGGTTGCGGGTATGCTATCTTCTGACACTTCAGGTGAATATTGGGAATTTGCATCGCTTTAGAATTATGATAAGTTAGATCTAGGTTCGGTTATCTGCTATTGTCTGAGTTAGCAAGGGTTGTCAGATGCCAGTCAGCATGCCGAGGAATCTTTGAGAGATCTTCAGACGGAAGTATCTCGTGGAGCGGGTTCCACGTGTACCGTGATTGCTCTGAGTCGTTGTCAGAATCTGTTCAGTGATCTGGGTATCCACAGGTGTAGCAGGTTCGGCCACGTCAGCAGGGATTGCCCACATAGGGCAGTCCGTTATACTTTTGTTGTGATCAAGTGGGCGACAAGGAGGTCGACTGTCTAATGATCAGAGAGGAGCAGTGAGTACACCTGCTCCAGTTATTTTGGGTTTGTTATCTCTGTTTGTGGTTGAGTTGATTATATTCAAGAAGTGTCATATACCATCTGCATACCATGGATCTTTGATGGAGTAGCACGAGTTCGTCTTCTTATATACAACAAATTCCCAGTGTTCGAATGTCATCTTGGGTGTAGTCGGGGTTGGATCAAGGGCTTGTACAAGGGAATCATGACTAGTTTTCAGTAGCCTTAGTATTTGGTGATTGGAAGAGCATTCGGGTCGCCGGGGGAAGAGAGAGTTGTTGCTGAGGTTTTGGTTAGACTATCCGTTCGTTGGACTCCGAGGGGTGAGCGTGATATCACTTTTAAGCGTCTGGAGTCATTGATGTTGTTGGGATACAAGAAGGGTTAGCTGGTTTTTCGGAGTTGTGTTGTTTTGGGAAGAGTTACTTATGGTGCACTAGTTTGGTAGGCACCGGTCGTCAGCAGATTGATCATTGGAACGAAAGAAGGACTGGGTATCCTTCAATTTTTTTAATATGCCATGCGGACTTAGTGGAATCTAAGTGGGGGAGAATCGCGCAGGTATTCAGGAAAGGGGCAGGCATGAGACCAGGATGGGTTTCTCATCCTCATCGAGGAAAATGGTGGGCCAAGTGGTTATTTGGTGAGGGTTGTGTGAGTTGGAGTTTGGTAAAACTCCCCAGCGTGTGAATCGCGTTTTCTTGGGGGCTTGATAGTAGAATTTGGAGAAGCAGGTTGGAGCTCCAGTTATGAATTGAGTTCAGTTCGGTTGTTCGGTCGAGTGCGTGCTCAACTCTGTATGCGTTCGAATTGATATATTAGGGGTAAGGCATTGGGTTGCGGTTGTGTTAGGATGGAATTGTTGTAAGTCTGTAGGTGTAGCCATAGAATTCACAAGGTTGTTGGATAGTGTTGGAAGTGTTGTAAGTCTGCGGGTGTATCCATAGCATTCACAAGGTTGTTGGATAGTGTTGGAAGTGTTGTAAGTCTGCGGGTGTAGACGTAGCATTCACAAGGTTGTTGGATAGTGTTGGAAGTGTGGTAAGTCTGTGAGTGTAGCCGTAGCATTCACAAGGTTGTTGGATAGTGTTGGAAGTGTTGTAAGTCTGAGGATGTAGCTGTAGCATTCACAGATTCATTCAGATGACTTAGGCCAGGGTGGTCCAGTTCACAAGGTTGTGAGTAGGTCACAACACAATTAGAATCGGGAAATGGTAAGTCGAAGGAGACCGGGTATGATGTAATACTACTATTATTCTAGTAGCATTCACCTTTTGCGTCGGATTCAGTGACGACAGGTTGTCAGCTTATCATGATCGGATGGATCAAAGGATAGAAGGAGCCATGAGTAGCTGTATAGATAGGGCAGTTACTGTCAGACGAGGTATCCTTTGGAGTTCATGTGGGACTGATGTGCGTATGTTCCTGACTCAGCAATCGGGTAGGTGTCCGGTGTTCCGGACAGTTGGCAGACAAGTTAGGACCAGGGAGGTCCTGATTTTTCTTAAGGAAAGCAGCTATATGGCATAAAGATGAGTTGAAGTGAGTTTAGTGACTTGGGGTTCATTCGTGAAGTTGCTTGTTATTTGGGGCAAATGTTTAGTTGAGTACTGTTGGACTATCTGTTAAGGCGAGCCTTCGGCATCAGGACACGGCAAATGAAATCATTCGGTTGGTAACACCAAGATGATCAGGACTGGAAATGGTCGTTTGATCAGTTACCCATGAAAGGAAATTGTACGGTACGGTTCCAGTATGGGAGGTCTGTCGAGGAGTCAGATCAATGTGAGGTCTCGGGACATGGGGAGGCAGGAGTAGTTTCCTGCATGAGACAGAGGATTCATCCTTCTCTAGGATTAGAGAGAGTTTAGTGTGGTTGGTTTCGGTTGCCTTGAGAAGGTTGTAGTTATTCCCGGGTTGTGGAAGTATTGACCAGATTATTGGATGTGCTCGGGAAGGTAGGGACGGATTTCGAGGACGAAATCTAATTCAAGTGGAGGAGAGTTGTAACGCCCTGTTCCGAATTGACTCCTAGTCTGAGCCTGTGGCCCGAAGGTCATTCATTATAAGGATGATGGCTTTTGAGAAGGTAAGATCTAGGCCCATTTGGGTGCGGGTGATGTACTAGAAGTGATCCGGGTGTTCGGTTCGTGTTTTGGAGCCTAGGGGTATTTCGGTAAAGTGGCAGTTCGGGCTTTTATGGAAAATGAATTTTTGTTCGGAAGGTTTTAACAAAGGTATGAGTTAATATAAGTGTAGGGCTTCTCGTTACCTTTCCGTGGATATAAGGATCGTCGGAATCGGGCTTAGAACGAAGAAGTTATGGCCTTCGGAAGTTTTGTGGTTTTCAGGCCTAGCCGAGTACACGGGGCATACACAAAGAGTATGCGGGGTGTACCTTGGAGTACGTTGGGTGTACTGACCAGGATGGTCGCGAATGTTCTTCAGAGTACGCTGGGCGTACGCCAGTCAGATCAGAACCCTATTTTAGGGTCTTAGACCCTATTTAAGCTCCTTATCTCATAACCTAACCCTAATATCTTCAACCTCCACCCTCTAAAACCCTAGAAATCTTCGTATATCATTCATGGTGACATTTTGAGCTTATGGAGTCCATTTTTGGGACGTTTGGCTCATTTTCAAGAAGATGGAGCTTGTTGCAAAGATGGGAATCAAGGAGGAGCTTATGGATCTGGCTTTTGGGACTCATTATCAGCTTGATGAAGGTATAAAGCTTTGAACTTGATCATTCATCTCTTAGATCTACCATTTATGGGTTTTTGTTCATTTTGGTCCCAAGTATGAGATCTAGTGGTCTTGACTTCATTCCAGGAGCTTTGAGTTGCCCCTCTTAGTGTTTCTGAGGTTCGAGGTCCATAAAGTTGGCACCTTTAGAGTTTAAGACCATCTATGTTGGAGTTTGGGCAATTTCCATGAAAGTAGAATGCTATTTGGTCTTATTGGGGGCATGCAAAGTCACCAAGTCAGTGACTTTATGGCTTTAGACATTATGTGGGACTCAGATCTGTGGTTTGGACTTTTGACTTAAAGCATTAAGTGCTTAATGGTAGAAGTGAGACTAGAGGGTAGTACGCTGGGTGTACAAGCCAGTACGCGCAACGTACAAGCCATTAAGCGAGTACACGCCGCGTACAAGCCACTAAGCGAGTACGCGCAACGTACTGCTGAGTACGCCCTACGTACTCAGCCAAGTTAGATTTCGGACGTTGGGCTTTTGGTTGGGGCCATCTGTTTAGGCCTAGATTCTTGGGCCCTAATGGACCATCAAAGTGGTTGTGTTCTGGACTAATTGAAGGATTGGATCTTAGGTTAAGGCCCAATAAGGATTATGGGCCCGATTTGGAAAATTGGGCCATTCATGGGCCTTTATGGATTTTATGGTTTAGGACTTTGTGTTTTGGGCCCTGTTGGGCCATCAGGTTTTGGGGTTGATATTTATTTTTGGAGACCCATTATGGTTTTGAGCCCAATTTGGAAAATTGGGCCATGGATTAGGTCTTGGGGAGTTTTTGGTATTGGGCCTTGTGGACTATTAGGTTTGGGCCCAATTTGGAAAATTGGGCCATTAGTGGATTAATTGGCCTTTGGGGCCTTTCATATTATAGCTTGGGCTAAAGTTTTGGTCAAGGGATAGAATAGGGGTATAATGGTCTTTTTACCCCGAGTATGAGGTTATAGTTATGGATTAGAACCCAATTGCTAATTTGGTATATTGATTGGTAGTGACAGCTCGGGAAGATGGCGGGGCAGCAGCTAAGGATGTCATTCGGGAAGCTTTTGCATTCGAGGTGAGTCTTCTCACCATACCAATGGGTCTATGGCACCAAGGCCGGCCCATTTTATGATATGTGGTACACTAGCTGTAGTAGAGATATATGGTATGATTGTTGGCTTTATGCTAAGTGGTATGTTGGTTATTATGTATGTTATTGCATGGAAGACCCCGGGGGAGCCCGTGGCAGTTGAATATAAGACCATGTGGGGGAACCCATGGCATTTCTTGCTAAAGACCATGGGGGAGCCCATGACACTTAGGTGTAAGACCATGTGGGGGAGCCCATGGCATCCTGGAGTAAGATCTTGGGGGGGGGGGGGGGGGGGATGGGGAGTCCACGACATCCTTATATGTTTATGTATGTGTTAGGTAGCATGATAGATACCTCTGTGATATATGATATGCTATTTGATTATGTATGTGATTTGCATGGAAGACCTCGGGGAGGGGGGTGGGGGGGGGGGGGCTGTGGCAGTTGGATATAAGACCATGTGGGGGAGCCCATGGCATTCCTAGCTAAAGACCGTGGGGGGAGCCCATGACACTTAACTGTAAGACCATGTGGGGGGGGGGGGGGGGGGGCATGGCATCCTGGAGTAAGACCTTGGGGGGAGCTCATGGCATCCTTATATGTTTGTATGCATGGCTTGTGTGGTAGAGATAGCTTTTACAGCTAATATGATATGCGTTATGCGGTAGAGATAGCTTTTACAACTAATATGATATGCGTTATGTGGTAGAGATAGCTTTTACAGCTAATATGATATGCATTATGCGGTAGAGATAGCTTTTACAGCTAATATGATGTGCGTGATGTGGTAGAGATAGTTTTTACAGCTAATATGATATGTGTTATGTGGATTGTGTGTGAGGTATGGTCTGGGGGATTCACTAAGCTTCGTGCTTACGGCTTACAGTTTATTGTTTCAGGTATCATTGATTTGGAAAAGAAGGGCTCAGATTGACCGTAGTGCACACACCTATGATTTCCACAATGAATGATTTTGGGATAAACTCTCATAAATTTCTTACTTAATAATGAATTGAAATGTTTGGAATAAATGGTAGCAATGTTTTAGCTATATTAAAAAAGAAATTTTTACCTTTGATTTTTGAGTCGTTATATTGAACTTGATTGCTTTGGTTCATTGTAAATGTTATCTACTTAGGATTTTATAAAGTTTTTTTAGTTTCCTTGAAGTAATATTGCGTAGATAAATTAAGAATTTCGGGTTCCTTGTATTGTTTTTTTGTTTTTACTCAGGTGAAATAGTTTTGCTTAACTTTATGCCATATGTCATCAACGTCAACACCAAAGAAGTAAATTTGCTATTTTAAGCTTCTGAGTTTGTGAAACTTTGAATAGTTCTTAACTATTGGTGTTCAAAAAATTTTTTTGGGGGTAATGTTGTAGATTTGTAGATGTCATGTTGTTGCAATGTGCTTGATGACAATGATCTTTGGGTTCTTCAAGTTAGATAATCTCGATTCAAGTCGGAATAGATACTAAGAAGTGGCAATTAACTTATTTAGATAGGCATATGTCAGAATAAGCTAATTTATGCTTACGTTACTTTATTTCAAAAAAAAATCATCATTAATTTACAAATAGTAATTTTGTTGATAGAATATAGTTTTTTATATGTTATCTACTATTGTATCTACCAAAAACACACATTGTTTGATACAACATTAGAAAAATCTATGTTGAGGTTTGCACGATCGTATCTATGAATCTCTGTCAAGATAGTAGGGCACTTGAAATTGTGTACCTTCTGTTGTTCTACAATAAATTAGATCCCCTTTTGTTGATTTAATTGTTGTTCATCATGAATTCTTGCTTATAGCTTTGTTTGTATTTTCAAGTAGGCGGTATTATCTATTTCAAATGTTACAAAAACGATTTTGTCTCATTTATCTTACCTCGTTTTTGTAAAATAAGTAACATACAACACTACCTATAACCAAAAAAAAAAAAAAAAAAAAAAAAAAAAAAACCCTACCAGGGGCTAAGCCCAGGCTTTTTTACTAGTTTTCATTAAGAAGGAGAGGGCTCATAATTAACTATGGTTAATGGTCTTGGATTTTTTGGGACAAATTAGTTTGGGGCTTTATAAATTTGAATTTCCAAATAGAAAAGTGATATAATATGATTTCGATGGTGGGTTTAAGTTCAATTGACGATGGCAAGGTGAAAGAAGAAAGAGTTAAAGAAAAAGTGAGGTATAAAATACTTTAAAATGGTAAATAATAAAAACATAATAAGAATATAAATGTCCATTTTGTAAATGGCCATTTTATATGTGGTTAACAAGAGATGGATAAACAATAATAGTGGACCAAACTTAATAAGTTAATATTGACACCATCGGGATTGACAATGCCAAAATTTTGAAAAACGGACTACAACTTTGACAATATGCCAACCACAAGGACTATAACTATAAGTATATTTAAAACTCAATTTTTTTTAGAGCTACTCAATTATCATACAAAATGGTAGCATAAACACACGTAACCCTTTTTTTATCTTTTACCCAAAAACAATCACGAACCCCGTGATTGCATGACTCCAAATGCGCGGTGATACGTTTCCCAAGTAAATGATCTCTGGTCACTGACAATATTCATTTAATTTGTTATTCAACTTTATATTTAATTTATACAAAGATTATCAAAGTAAATGATCTCAATCTAAACTTTGCATGAAACCAATATCAAATACTGTAGGGACCGATCTAAAGCAATGAGAATGGGGTTGTGACCCCAACGATCTATCAATTTACTATTGTATTATTTATGCGTATAATGAGCAAAAGAACTCATGGAATTTTGTTTTCCATAAAGAAAGGGCCTTCAATGAAATTAATGAGAATTAAAGAGGCCCTCAACCAAATTAAATTTTGGGCGTTGGCCTCAATTCCCGAGAGTTTTCTTAAGGTAATTTTCTCATTTGGGCAAGTCTCTTCCCCATAGTTTTCTTATTTTACAAGGTAATTTTCTCATTTGGACAAGTGGCATCTCTATAACAAGACATAGAAAACAAGTGAAAATTTAATTTTTATTTTTTCTAAATAGTTTTTTATTATAAATAAAAATTTTCACCTGAATTTTAATTTTTGTATTTTAATATTATCAAACATAAGTTTCTAATTTTATGATGTTTTAGTTATATTAGTAATTTGTGTAGTTACTCAACCTACTTCTAATTTTACAAACATCGAACGCTACTTTTTTAAGCTAACATTTTTTTGTTACTAGTATTAAAAACGTTTGTATGCGACTCGGAAAAAAAATTATATTTTCATAATTTTTGCCTCAAACCTATTAAAATCCTAGATGCATTGGATACAATCATCTTATTTATTTTGTTTCTCATTTAATATGTCAATATAAATAAGTTCTCAAAACTTTCATCGATAATGACAGTCATGGAGGTTTCTTCAATTCACATTTTTGTTCTTTCACAACATTAAGGATTTTTCGTTTTCGTCCTTCTCATACGGAAATAATTATAAGCTATCTGTTTTAATTCTTCTACGTTAGGTTTAATCTTACATACAGTAATAGCTAGAAGGGGGAGTACCCAGCCGTTATGGACTTGGGAATGACATATTCATGTTTGCTTATTGGAGGGGATCGCTGAATCGATGATACATATTCTTCGCGAGGAATAAATTGAACCTGCGAATTGAAAGTTTAACAGTGGTACTTTGTATCAGAAAACATTTGCCCACTAGCTCGATCACATGTTTTTGCAATTATTGTGGTCATTTTATTAAACTCCGAAAATATATGGTTTTATGGTGACATACTTGCAGTTTATATAAAATTGTAACATAGAAGCTTAATTACAGTCATTTTGTCTAGTTTGTTTAAATTTAATCTTCCTCACGTACATGAACTTGTTAGGCCAAGCAGAGCGGGAAGGAGGGCACGGGAACCGGATCCGCGGCCGGAACACTACAACGTCGGTGCGATTTCGGTGGTGCGGTTTAGGAGTGAGGAGAGACTACCCTGCCTCCTCTCTCTTCACCCCCATTTCACCCAATTGGGCGAATTTTTTTTCTTTGTTTTGAAAAATCCCCCCTCTTAACGGTTATATTTAATTTTTTTACTTTAACGGCTAGAATTCGAATAACTATATATATATATATATATATATATATATATATATATATATATATATATATATATTATCATTTTACACACATATAAATAGCCTACTACTTTCACCTTCAAGATCACACATTTTTCTATAAATTCATCTTTATTTCTTAAAAAAATGAACTCTAACAATCCCAAAAATCCAAACTCAAAATCTGATAGAAGAAAAATCAATGTTACGAGTTCAAGTACCCCAACTCGAAACATTTTCACCTTCGATCCATCTCAACCGGTGTATCGTCGCCAACTTGATGCCCCCATGTTAGGCAATACTAACCATAAAAGTATCGAATGTTAGTCCAAATATGTCCAACATCTTTGTCATTTTTCCTGATCAACTTTCACCAAATCAACCCTTAATCCAAACCACACTCTATCAATCTCAAACCCAAAGCCAAACCCCCACGCTTTCACTGTCAACCACAAAACGAAATCCTCGATGAGTCAGACGATGAAACTATACGGGAAACTCAACCCCCGCCCCCCACGCCTCACCACGCCGCAAAGGAAAACAAGTGCAAGAGACGACAAAAACAAAAGCCTCAAGCATGGACTCCCAAGAAGAGTTAGTGTTGATACAAGCCCGGGTTGACATTTTGGAGGATTCAGCACAAGAAAATACACAAGTGCATGGACATTTTTTGCTACACACTCTTGAAAGATTTCGCATGGAGTTGGGTAGAGAAGACGAGTATCGTACCAAGCACCAAATAAATTCAAAATTTCGAGAAACACTGAAAGTCATTTAAAAATGAACGGGTTGACAACAATCTAAAAACTCAAAGGAGAAGCGGTCAATGAGATGAAGAAATTCTTCAAGAGGCTTTGCATTTTTTTTTGCGAGGAAACGGGAAAGACATTCAAGTTTAACGAGCCTTGGAAATTGTTAATTCTTAGTCCACGGTGGAAAAAATTTGAAGTCGACTTCATACTAGGAGCATAATCAAAAAGAACAAAAACAGGCTCCAATGGATACACAACTTCTTCTGATGTTCGTGTCGGACTAGATTTAAATGAGGACGACGAATGCGAGCTAGAGGAAATTGTCCGACCGATGGGTAGGAACAGAGCAAAAAGGAAAGGGAATGGGTTGTCTTCCAATGCATCGGATTTCAACATGGATTCAGACAAAGTGCGGAAAATGACGACAACATTTGATCACTACAATCTAAATTTTATTGAACTTTTGACATTCGACAACGAAAAAGAAGTCGAAAAGAAAGGAGGAGCATGCGGAAAGATAAGAAAGGGACGATATGAATTTCTTGATGGAAAAAACCAATCATCTTTCGAGACCGGCCCTTGATCTAATTTTGAAGAAGAATGACAAAATCATGAAAAAAATATTTCCCCTAGATCGTTTTGTTTTTTTAAATGTATATGGTTTTTTTTGTAGGTTGGGTTTTTTTTATGTTGGTTATTTTCTAGGTTTTTTTAATTTTGGTATTTTTGTGTAATTTTTATTTTAAGTAATGAAGTATTTCTAGTTTAATTAATCGTTGTGTTTATTAATCATTTTAAGGAATTATATTTATTTTTTGAATTATTTTTATTTAAAAAAGAATAAATTAAAAGGTAGTGAAAATTGATCATTTCCTGTCTTTTGATGGGTGAAATGTAAGTAAGGGGAAAACTGACGTAACACTAAAAAAGTGATGGGTGAAAGATAAGTACACCCTCAAATCTTAAACAAGAGCTTAATTAAGTGTTATTTGTTGTGATTTTAGGATCTAAGAAAAGGGACAAGAGCTAGTCATACGCGTCAGTTATGCAATGTAAGACTTGTTGAGTGGTCCTTTTATAGTACATACTAGTTTATAACCCATATGCTACACGGTTGACAAAGTAAAATATCATAGAGATTATAAATATCGCAATCATCAATCATAAAATTTTGAACAATTATTTTCATACAACATTATATGTTTTGTTCGTAAGTCAATCTTTTTTTTTTATTAATATATAAAATGGTATCAAGACATCAATAATGTTTTTTAAATCAAGATTAATAATAAAATTATCATGAGAAAACAAAAATCATACAAGGTAATACCATTCTTTTATTTAAAGTAAAAAGTAAAATAATATAAAACACATACATAAACACAAAATGAAAAAATAGATTACAACTCAAAATGAAGGTGGACGGTTGTAGGAGCATATAAATGTTCGTTATGAGATTTAGTTATCATTTGTTGTTTGGTGTTGCTTGTGTTTACTTTTACATGAAATTTCATCTAACAATTATATAAATGACATGGAATTTCATCTAACAATTATATAAATGTTGCAACATAAATACGGAAAATATGAAACGGTAATTTATGATTAGTTATGAAAATTTCCATAATATGAAAGGAAATTAGCTTCAGCTAAGTCCATTTTTTTTCTTTAGTTAAAATATCTCATAGAATACTGTGAAAAGAAAAAACTCAATGTGATCCACTTTTATATAAAGCATATTGAAATTGAAATTTTGTTAAAACTGTATATAAACTAAAAATGAAAGGAAATGTATCCATAGCTTACTAAGAAAGGAATTCACATATATAATTATATCAAAGTATATAGTTAAAAAAAAGTTAAATTAAAAATGTGTTGTTATATCTAGGTAGATTCTTCAAAGTGTAATACTTATTAAGAAAAAAACAAAGTCAAAGCATATGATTTTCCAAAATACCGAAATAGGGTAATTTGGAACAATGCTACTTCCAGTAGTTTATAATTTTACAACAATTACAGAAATGGTGCATGTGGTAAAAAAATAATTGCAGAAATCATCCCTCTGGTTGAAAACTAATTACAGAAATGGTCCCTATGCAGGAAATTATTGCAGAAGTTGTCCCTGTGGTTGAAATACATTACAGAAACACCTATGTGGACGAAATACATTACAGAAACAGTCCCTATGGCAGAAATACATTAAAGAAATAGTCCCTACAGAAAAAATACATTAAAGAAACAGTCCTTGTGACATAAATACATTACAGAAACAGTCCCTATGGCAAAAATACATTACAGATATAGTGCCTATGAAAAAATACATTACATAAACAGTCCCTATGGTAAAAATACATTACAGAAACAATCCCTATGGTAGAAATACATTACAGAAACAGTCCCTATGGAAAAAATACATTATAGAAACAGTTCCTATGGCAAAAATACATTACATAAACAGTAAATCAAAATTTTAAGTTATGGGTGGAATTAGAAAAAAGGAAGTTGAAGCTTATGAGCACTGATTATATGATCAAATATATCGCTACCTTACCTGTTATACGATCAACATCATATTACACATCAATTTCACATCACACCTTTTACACAGGTTGATTTAACCATCATCTGTCCAAAATCCAAATAATTGCAACTCAGTATATATTGTTTCATAATTAGTAAAAAAGCAATCAAAGGATGATATTGCCCTTACATATCTCACTTATACGTTCATTTATTTATTTGGAGCTCAACATGAACCTTACCAAATTTTAAGAATGCTATTTGGATTTTAAAAAGATATGGAACAATAGTATGAAGGGTAGATGGAACATAAAATAACCAAAACATTTTATGTTCACAAGTTATTAAGAAACAATTTTTCTATCTCAATCGTATTAACAACCTCCTACCTAGTGATTGCAAGTTCACATGAGCATTTTAATCAAAACGTATCGACTTGATAAAGTAAGTAATGTTATTAAGCAACCATTTTACCATCAAACATAACTAAATTCATATTATCAGCATCTCACTCTTTCAACAAAGATTATGAGTTTAGAAATCATAAATCATCATGTATTAGCCTTAAAAACTTTAAAAAATCCAACCATACAGAATCAACAAAAAGCCAAATGTAGACCAAACCTTAAAATCCCCAATAATTCACAACCATGGACAAAGAACTCAATTTTGACCGGATCCTGAAAGTCGAAAACTCCATATGAAAAAGCAAAAAACATTGTATATGAAACTTATAGTTGTTGTGAAAATCCTTTAAATCTTTGTTCATCCAACCAAAATTTAAAAAACACTAGAAGAATTAACAGGGATTACAGAAAAATGATAATAAAAGATGAAGGTTTGAGTTACGGGTTACCAATACATTCTCAGAACACAGTGGCTAGATTCGATATTTGTCATGACAAAGACATGATTCTCTACAAACCATATATAATTCAAAAAGATTGAAAAAAAGAAATACCAAAATTAGAACATTAACATGAATCAATAGAGAGAAAAAAAATGAAAGAATTTGAATGATTAAAAACTCAACTCTTCATGGGGTTTTGAAAACAATGGTCTGAATTGAGGATGACTGTAACTTTTTTGGGGTCAGGAGGGAGAAACTAACTGAGGGTGATTACCTAGAATGGAATCAAAGGAAGGAGGTCGCTTGTTTAAATTAGGGCTTAATCTCTCTCACTACAACATCAAAGAAACGACCGACAAAGGAAGATGGGTGGAAGCTGTAACAACGTAAATTTCCAAACAATTTTTCATTTTTAAAACATAATTTCATTCATAAGAAATATTAAAAACCCATTGTAACACATGTCATCCGAATAAAACAATCCCAAGATCTCAATACATAAAACTCCTTCAGTGTGTACAAATCATGCAGGCGCCTTCCCGCGATCCTCGCTGGTACCTGAAACACATATCACATAAACGGTAAGCATAAATGCTTAGTGAGTTCCCCAAAATACCACATACAACACATACGTCACTCAAGGCCATAGCTCTATGGGACCTTCCGGTCCCTGTGTCTCAGGGGACTTCCGTCCCAACCCTAGTAAACCTTCCGGTCCTACTCATAATGACCTTTCGGTCCATACTCTTCTGACCTTCCGGTCCATACGCTGTTGACCTTCCGGTGCATAACATGATGACCTTCCGGTCCATAACATACTGCTCATAACATAACATAACATAACATAACACATACATATCACATATTATCTATCAACAAACATCACATACTCTTCACAGCACATAAGACCTTCCGGTCACACATAATTACCACTCTAGGTAACGTATAGTGAGAAGACTCACCTCGTATGCTGTCTAGTAACTCACGTGCTCGGTATCCCTGAACCTCGTAACAACGACCTAGTCCCGCCTAAACACATAAGAAATCATCTCGAATCAATAACGGCTCCCCAGGCTAGACTAGTCCCTTCCAATGTCCTCTCAGAAGGCTAAAACACCATTTTACCCTTCTAATGGTCCAAAAGTCCAAGTGTTGACCAAACCCTAAAAGTCAACGAAAGTCAACTTTCAAACTTTGACCAGACTCATCGAGTGCACTCGTGTGACTCGGCGAGTCCAAGCGTGTCCTTTTAATCCTCATATCCTCACTCGACTCGTCGAGTTAACCTTTCACTCGACGGGTTACCACTGGAAACGGATCGCGGGGAAACCCGACTCGACTCGCCGAGTTCCCTCATGCACTCGGCGAGTTTCTTTCATAGCAACGCTCAAATGACCTTCTGAGGTCAGATCCGCTTCTCTAACCTATAGATATGACCTCCCCATAATCAATAATCACGTAAAGGTCAAATCTTGACACTCATGCAACGCACCCAAGGCTTCTTTTGGCGAAATAGCCTCTAAAATGGCAACCTAGGTTCATTTCCTCCATGGAACAACATAAAGCAGGATAGAATATGCTCTCTAGACCTCTAAAGGTCCAGATCCAGAGTCTAATACTCAAAGGGACAACATATGCATCGATTCAAGCCAATAAAGGGTAGAGAAAACCCTAGATTCATAGATCTTAACCAAAACAGAAGGAGAGTTCGATTTGCTACCTCAATACTGTAGATCCAAGCTTGAAAACCACGGGTTAGCAATCCTCTTGACCTCCTCTAGCTGGAAACACCTTCTTCTTTGCAAAACAACACCAAAAAGGATTAAAATGGCTTGCTCTCACACACAACTCGCCCAAGCTCTCTAGGGTTTCTCTCTCTGGAGTGGTAGCCGCAAATGAGGGCTATAAGGACCCTTAAATAGGGCACAGGCCCAAAGATTTAGGGTTTTTGTCCACAGCGCGGACTCGTCGAGTCCACCCATTGACTCGTCGAGTCCCTTCATTAATCCAGTCAACAAATCGCGATCCTACTCGACGAGTCTAGGCGTCAACTCGTCGAGTCCCTCCTCATAACTCAAAAAGAAATACTCAAATTGTCATACCTGGAAATCTGGATGTTACAATTCTCCCCCACTTGAAATAGATTTCGCCCTCGAAATCGCTCCTCAACCACATAGATAGAAACCAAACACTCGAAAGCACCACTGAGCGGTTCTCACACCAAAACGATATCTTTCTCCATGAATACCTGGATCCGACCAGGAACTCCAAATTTGGAACAAAACCGGCCCCTCTGTCGCTAAAATACCCTTTTCTGACCTTCCCAGAATCGGGAAACTCTAGTGGCCTGGCCGCCGTCAGACCGCCCACTCACGCTATCACCATGATGTTCGCTCTTCGAACATCAAACCCTGATAACTCACTGCTCCTCTGATTCTCACAAGACAAAATCCGACAATCGGCTACCGATCACTCATACCAACGTACCAAAACAGTCCGAATCACGCCCCAAGGAATGAAAGGGTTTACATCCCACCAGGGCTCATCCACTGAACTACTATCAGAATCCATCCGAACAATAAACTTTCAACATCCTGTTCTATGAAACAAGAGAATCATGCTCGCTCAGAAGTCCTCAGACATCTAAAATCATAAGCCTCAGCTGCATCCCTCGTATCCCTTTTTAACACTGAGTACCAGGTCTGATCTCGACCCAACAGTTGAACCTCCAGGGTCATCCGTTGCATTATCCCAACCGTCTCCATGGTTTCCTTCTTACCATAACCACATCGGCCCAATGTGACACACAAGTAACGAAGTTTGCTTAACCCTAAGCGAATGCTACCTTCCCAACTAGAGATCGACTCAACCCTGACCTCTATCATCTGTTAGTCATCGTTCCATGCAACTTGTGGTACCTCTCGTACCCGAGTACTGACCGACACAGGTCTAAGACATCAGATAACAAACAATACTCCACAACATGGAACCCATCTCAGAATCCAGAATCTTATCTCGCCTATCCAACGCACCACCAGAGCCAAACTCAACTCGAGAGTTTGGTCCGACCCATAGTTGGAACCACTCGTCCCAACGAAGCACTCAACTCAGAACTCATTTCCCGCAACCCATGCGTACCTCACTTATTCCATTCTTTCGGATTGCGGTGACCACACCTTACTCAGAACATAATGACTCCCTATCTTTGAGGAGACCCCGGTCTCGCCCCTGGTCCGACCACCAGGTTCCCAGAAACTCACAAATTAGGGCCACCCCATGCCTAAAACTCTTCTGCGCCATGCTCTGATCAAAGAGTACTTTATCATGACAACTTCTCGCTGACCAGTGTGTACTACGTCTTTTCGTAGCATCACATCGACCTCTCACTGACTGGTGAGTACTAAGGCTTCCCGCGGTATCACCACAACCTCTCACTGACTGGTGAGTACTACGGCTTCCCGTAGCATCACAACAACCTCGACTAGTGAGTACTACGGCTTCCCGTAGCATCACAACAACCTCTGACTAGTGAGTACTACGGCTTCCCGTAGCATCACGACAACCTCTGACTAGTGAGTACTACGGCTTCCCGTAGCATCACAACAACCTCTGACTAGTGAGTACTACGGCTTCCCATAGCATCACAACAACCTCTGACTAGTTAGTACTACGGCTTCCCGTAGCATCACAACAACCTCAGACTAGTGAGTACTACGACTTCCCGTAGCATCACAACAACCTCTGACTAGTGATTACTACGGCTTCCCGTAGCATCACAACAACCTCTGACTAGTGAGTACTACGGCTTCCCGTAGCATCACAACAACCTCTGACTAGTGAGTACTACGGCTTCCCGTAGCATCACAACAACCTCTGACTGATTCACAATCCGCGGGTCAATCATAGATAGGTGCATGCACTTACCCAAATTATGCATCACTATATCTGGCAGCAATCTGTTGGATTAGTGTCTAAGCCCGTAACTATATTTGGTAAGTACTTGACCCGGTTGTGCATGATCCTTTTGGGTTGCCTTCACCATAGCAACTTGACAGGTTGATTTATATAGAGAGAAGAGATATTATTATATTAATATGTTATAAGAATAATATATTAAAGGAATAATAATATTATTTAATTAATATTAGTCATAAATTAATTAGGAATTAATTTGGTGACTAAAAGAGGTTAATTGAATAAATGGGCTTAAACTGTCAAATGTGTGATAGTTGTGTTATTGGGCTATGAATCTTTATGGATATTAGGGTGGCCAAATTTTAGGGTTAGGATATCTTAAATTCGTCCAAGCCTCATATCTAGAAGGATCCTTGGATTGCTTAGGGCCTAAGTTATTCAATTAGGGTTAAGGATGTAACCCTAGTAGCTCATAGTATAAATAGACCCTATGGGTAAGGGAAATCGGCCACTATTGTAAGATTGAAACCCTAGAGCCGATTTGCTCATCCCTCCTCTCTCTCCAAATCATCCTCTTGCTAGTTGGTGTTTGTAAGCCATTAGAGGAGTGACAATTGTGACACTAAGCTCCAAGAACAAGAAGATTCAAGCAAGCAACTTAAGGTATTCTTCTAGATCTGATTTCATGTGTTATGATTCAATTGTTATCTCTAGATCTAGCATTGTAAGCCTTGGAAACATTGCATGTTCAATTAGAGAAACCTAGATCCAAGCATTAGGGTTTGCATGTGCACATAGGAAAGTTCTTATGGCTCAAACCCATCAGTGGTATCAGAGCCTTGATTGATTTCTATTGAATTGATGCTTTGGTTGATTGCTTTTTGCATGAAAAAATCGTTTTGTGTGCCCCTGACTGATGAAATCGGTGAGTCCCATTGTGGACTCGGCGAGTTCATAATGGAACTCGGCGAGTTCAAGCGTTAGTTAGAGTAGATTTCGGGATTTCTTACTGTTTTGCTTGAGGATACTTGCCTTAATTGTTTTGGGTCATTAAAATCCAAATTTTATCATATATTTGAGTATATCCTTGACCAAACAAAAGATAATTACCATTTGATTGAATAATAATTTCCTTATATGATAATAATTGATTATTTGAATTAAATTGGTAAATTGTCTTGCAAGTAATATTGACTATGTCAAATTTAGATAATCATTAAATTAATTAGTTGATTTATATTATTTGCTATTTGATCCTTTATGTTTTGAAAAGTTCAAAACTTGCCCTCAAGTTTTGAAATTTAAGTTTTGTGATTAAAAGTTTAATTTGAATAATTTAAATTTCAAACCCTAGAATTTTACAAGTTTTAAAATTCAACCCTATACTTATAATATTATAAGATTAATATATATATGTATAACTTAAATGCTAGTCTTACCGTTAGTAGGCCTCATTCACGAAGCCAATCTATAAGGGGGGTATAAGGTTATGACCTATAAAATGGCCGTTTAATGGGTGTCCATTCTCACCCACCGCTTCCTTGATTGGTGGAGGGTCGTTAGCCGAACGGGTAGGATCGGGAAAACCTTTCCTCATTAAAAGTATAATGAATCTATATTAAGTAACTAAATGTTTTTACAAAATTCTCAATCTTAGTTACTTTAGGCAAAAGTGAATTGATGCAATTCCCTGAAATTACACTTTGTACCCTTGCTAAGACGTTAATGAAGCGCGTGTGGTTAACCGGCACATTAATTGGGTTCTAAGCAAAGGTGGCAAAGGGTGACTCGTTGTTTGTTATAGTTCAATGGAGCGTGTGTGGTTAACCAGCACATTGAATAGGTAACTGTAACATTGACGACACCATGTACATTTGCATGGTTATTCACACCTACTTTGTGATCCTCGGCATCCCAGTCACAAACGAGAGGGGCATATCGAGATTTAAACATGCCATTGAAAATTTCAATGAATCTCAAAATATCTAGGAGTTTTCAATACATTTAAAACCTAATTTCTTTTCGTTTTTCATGGTGGAGAATTAGTGAATCGACATTCACTTGCCTTCAAGTTATTTACTTATTAGATTACGGCATCCCTCTTCTAATTAGTGAATAATGTTGTTGGTTACTAGCCCTAATTTTTCATTTGGGTGATTAATTTGGGAAATTCATTTCTAATCAACTTTGTTCTTTTTTTTCATTTTAGATGTCGAACGCAAACAACAACGCTTCTGGGTCAAACTCCTCTGGTTCATTCTCACTCATGAACTTGTGTGGGAAAGTGATCTTCGATGGGACCAATTTCAGTAATTGGATCCACAACATTCGCATGGTCACTCGCTACGAGGACAAAGAGTATGTCCTCGACGAGAAGCTTAAGGAGATTGACATTGAAACTGCTACTGCCGATGAGATCGCGGCCTACGAGGCCCACGAGCGTGATGCCACAAAAGTCCATTGCATCATGCTCGCGACTATGACTGCTGAACTTCGAAAGTCCTATGAGGACAAGTACCCCTACGAGATGCATCAGGATCTACTGGAACGCTACCACCAGAGCGCCAGGCAAGAAAGGTATGAGATCATCACTTCGATGATCACTACCAAAATGGGAAATAGAGAGTCTCTTACTGCCCATCTGCAAAAGATGCAGAGATATGTTGATCGCTTGCTGAAGTTGAATGTGAACTTCGATGAAGAGCTAGCAATTGACATTATCCTTCACTCATTGCCTTCCTGCTATAGCCAGTTCCGCATGACCTATCACATGAATAAGGAAGAAGTATCCTTGAGCAAGCTTCAGGGCTTGTTGAGGACTGCTGAGAGCAACCTCAAGGATAAATCTGTTGCATCACCTCCCACTCCAGCTGCTTCCCCTGTCTTGGCAATAGGGCAAGGGAAGGGTAAGAAGAGGAAGGCCTCCTCAAGGAGCCACCACAAGGGAAAGTCTCAAGATGGCACCTCTTCTAGTGGAACCAAAGTTGGTTATGCTAAACCCAACTCAAACCCCAAGGAGGCAGAGTGCCACCACTGCCACAAGATAGGGCATTGGAAGAGAAGCTGCCCAGAATATCTGCAGGCCATCAAGGATGGAAAGATCAAGCCATCTTTCGCAGGTATTTACACAATTAAATCTAATAGTTTGTCACATGCTACTTCTTGGGTTCTTGATACAGGATGTGGTTTTCACATATGTTCTGATTTGCAGGGAATAAGAAGAAATAGGGATGTGGAGCGTGGAAGGATGAATCTGATCATGGGAAACAGAAGATCGTCGCCTGTGACCAAGATTGGAGTTTATTCCTTAGTGCTTAGTAATGGTTTAGATTTAAATTTGAATAATTGTTGCTATTCGCCAGATATGGCTAGAAACATCATTTCATTTCATGGTTTATATAAACAAGGCTTTAGATATTCATTTGATAATGAAAAGGGTTCTATTTATGCTTATTTTAATAATGTTTTATATTTTCAAGCATTGCCTTGTAATGGAATATATGAAACTGTGATGGTTGTAGACAACTTAGGAAATGATGTATTATGTGTGGATTCTTCCAATAGTATGGATAGAGCATGCTTGTGGCATTGTCGTCTTGGACATGTCAAAAAGAAACGCATAGCCCAACTCCAAAAGGATGGAGTGTTGGAGTCATTCGACCTTAGGGACGATGACGTATGCGAGTCTTGTTTACTTGGAAAGATGACCAAGTCACCCTTCACTGGCACTTGTGCGAGGGGTGAGGGTTTATTGGATCTCATACATACAGATGTATGTGGACCCTTTAGATCCACCACAAGGGACGCAAATCGCTTCTATATGACTTTCACAGATGATTATAGCAGATATGGGTATATCTACTTGATCAAGCACAAGTCAGAAACCTTTGAAAAGTTCAAAGAGTTTAAACAAGAAGTGGAGAATCAATTTGGCAGGAAAATCAAGATGCTTCGATCTGATCGAGGTGGAGAGTACCTAAGTCTTGAATTCCACGACTACCTCAAGGAATGTGGAATAGTTTCACAATTGACGCCACCTAGGACACCACAATTGAATGGTGTAGCTGAGAGGCGTAATCGAACCTTGCTAGACATGGTTCGTAACATGATGAGTCATGCTTCACTACCTATCTCATTCTGGGGGTATGCCTTAGAGACTGCCGCACATATCCTTAACTTAGTACCTACGAAGAAGGTTGCCAAAACACCTCACGAGATGTGGACAGGGAAAGCTCCCTCGTTAGCACATATCAAGGTTTGGGGTTGCGAGGCTTTCGTAAGACGAGATACTCACGATAAGCTCGAACCTCGTAATGAGCGATGTATTTTCATCGGCTACCCACAGAAATCCTTTGGATATCTCTTCTACAGACCGAGTGACAATGTAGTCTTCGTTGCGAGGAGAGGGGTTTTCCTAGAGCGAGAACTCATAAGCCAAGGAGACAGTGGGAGGCAGATCGATCTTGAAGAGCTTCAAGAGTCGAGCGATGACGGAACCTCTAACACTGGCGCTCAACCCGAGGAGGAAACTCCAGTTGAACCGATTGACGAATCCTTACCTCTTAGACGTTCCGAAAGAGTTAGTGTTCCACCCCAGTTTTATGGTTTTCATATTACTATGGAAGGGGATACATTCATTAGTGATAGTACACTAGTGAATATGGACGAACCTAACAGCTATAAGGAAGCCATGGCAGGCCCAGAGTCTGCAAAAGTGGAAAGAAGCTATGGATAGCGAGATCCAATCCATGTATGACAACCAAGTTTGGAATTTGGTTGACAATATACCAGGTCGTAAGACGGTCGGGTGCAAGTGGATCTTCAAGAAGAAGACTGACGTGGATGGAAACGTGCACACTTATAAGGCACGATTGGTTACGAAGGGTTTCACTCAAACTCCTGGAGTTGACTACGACGAAACCTTCTCACCAGTTGCGAAGATAAAGTCTATCAGGGTGATGCTGGCCATTGCTGCATTTCATGACTATGAAATATGGCAAATGGATGTCAAAGCCGCTTTCCTTAATGGGAAGTTGGCTGAGGATGTTTACATGGCTCAGCCAGAGGGTTTTGTCAATGCGAAGCATCCCAATAGAGTGTGTAAGCTTGAGAGGTCTATTTATGGACTTAAGCAAGCGTCTCGCAGATGGAATCTTTGTTTCGACGAGAAGGTCAAAGAGTTTGGTTTTCTGCGAAGCGAAGATGAGTCTTGTGTATATGTCAAAGCCAGTGGGAGTGTAGTAAGCTTCCTCGTATTGTATGTTGATTACATACTACTCATAGGAAACGACATCCCGACACTGCAGGAGGTTAAGTCATGGCTCGGGAAGTGCTTCGCTATGAAGGACCTCGGAGAGGCTTCCTATATTCTGGGAATAAGGATAGTGAGAGACAGAAGTAAGAGACTAATAGGACTTAGTCAGAACACTTACTTGGACAAGGTACTAAAATGTTTTAGTATGGAGAATTCAAAGAAAGGGGAGTTACCAATCCATAGTAATGCCAAGTTGAGTAAGACTCAGAGTCCGAGTACTAAAGTCGAGATAGCATAAATGAGCCGAGTACCTTACGCTTCCGCAGTCGGCTCAATCATGTACGCTATGACTTGCACTCGCCCTGATGTGGCCTTCGCTTTGAGCATGGTCAGTAGATATCAAGGGAACCCTAGCAGAGCGCATTGGATCGCAGTCAAGAACATTCTTAAGTACCTTCGGAGGACCAAGAAATGGTTTCTAGTCCTCGGTGGGAGTGATGACTTAAAGGTGCGAGGGTACAACGACGCCAGTTTTCAGACCGACAGGGACAACTATCGTTCGCAGTCGGGCTGGGTCTTTACCCTCAATGGAGGAGCAGTAATTTGGAAGAGTTCCAAGCAGGAAACTGTAGCTGATTCAACGTGTGAATCAGAGTACATTGCAGCAAGTGAAGCGTCAAAGGAGGCAATATGGTTGAAAAACTTCATTGGAGACCTTGGAGTTGTGCCAGCCATAAAGGAGCCCATGGAGATTTTCTGTGATAATGAAGGAGCGGTTGCCTTGACTAAGGAACCAAGAGATCACGGTAGATCTCGACATATCGACAGAAAATATCACTTTATTCGACATCGGGTGGAAGAAGGACTCCTCGTAGTGAAGAGGGTATCGTCAGAAGATAACCCAACAGATCCGCTTACGAAGGGACTGAGCAGGGTTAAGCATTTGCAGCACGCTAGGAGCATTGGGCTAAAGGACGATATTAGTTTAGATTAGATAGTTTAGAAACATGTAATAGATAAGTTGTTATTAACATTTGATGATTAAATAAAGGAGTATTATTTATTAGTAATGTTACTGTCTTATGTTAATATTTTACCTATTGTTTCATTTTGCATGTTTTGACTTCCTGAATAATTAAGTTATTTGATAATAATCGAATTATTCGAATGGTCCACAGTCGTTCATATGTTGGAAGTAGATATGAATGAAGACTGTCATGAATTGGTGTGTAGATTGTCTAAAGTGTATTAGACATAGCAAAGGTTTGCTACAACGTTCATGAGTGCTTATGAACTTGATTTGAGCATTGGAATAAACCCACACTTGCTGGAATCACTTCATGGAATTTATCACGAGTGATCGCAAGATGGTAATATCATATGGTCTTAAAACCTAGATATATGGTTTATTGTTTGTTAATTGGTTATGCATTGATAATGCGCAAACGCATCAGTAACTTGATGTTATAAAACGCATTGTTGTGTGTGATTTGATTAGTGGATAGTAGATGCATATAAGTCGAAGTTTATCTGTTCCTTTTATCCTAAGAGGGTAAAAGCGATATCAGGGCCCCTCGATGATTTGATTTGACTTATGTGCCGGGCCCGGTTAGAACTAAATTGATGTGTTCAATTAAGTTCTATGTCAAATGAATCTGAGATCGAGAAACCAATTGCAGGACAATAAGTATGACCATGTTCCATGTAATTGTCCGCACGATATCTAGAACAGAGGATTATACGATCCCTTATCTGAAGGACAGGATACTGATAAGATCAGAGTTTGACAGCGTCTTTGAGAGCTACGATTGCTAATCGGATTGTGTTTGCATCTATAGTTACTAGACTTATCCAAGTGGTAGACTGTTGGATTAGTGTCTAAGCCCGTAAATATATTTGGTAAGTACTTGACCCGGTTGTGCATGATCCTTTTGGGTTGCCTTCACCATAGCAACTTGACAGGTTGATTTATATAGAGAGAAGAGATATTATTATATTAATATGTTATAAGAATAATATATTAAAGGAATAATAATATTATTTAATTAATATTAGTCATAAATTAATTAGGAATTAATTTGGTGACTAAAAGAGGTTAATTGAATAAAGGGGCTTAAACTGTCAAATGTGTGATAGTTGTGTTATTGGGCTATGAATCTTTATGGATATTAGGGTGGCCAAATTTTAGGGTTAGGATATCTTAAATTCGTCCAAGCCTCATATCTAGAAGGATCCTTGGATTGCTTAGGGCCTAAGTTATTCAATTAGGGTTAAGGATGTAACCCTAGTAGCTCATAGTATAAATAGACCCTATGGGTGAGGGAAATCGGCCACTCTTGTAAGATTGAAACCCTAGAGCCGATTTTCTCATCCCTCCTCTCTCTCCAAATCATCCTCTTGCTAGTTGGTGTTTGTAAGCCATTAGAGGAGTGACAATTGTGACACTAAGCTCCAAGAACAAGAAGATTCAAGCAAGCAACTTAAGGTATTCTTCTAGATCTGATTTCATGTGTTATGATTCAATTGTTATCTCTAGATCTAGCATTGTAAGCCTTGGAAACATTGCATGTTCAATTAGAGAAACCTAGATCCAAGCATTAGGGTTTGCATGTGCACATAGGAAAGTTCTTATGGCTCAAACCCATCACAATCGTCATAACAAAACACCCTTCCCTGCTACGATCCATATTCTTGGACAATCTCACTTGCTGTCATTAACCGAAAAGGCTCCCACTGGAATCATCGATGCTTGACCCACCACTTGCCGTCTCCACTCAAGACTCAAAATTATCTTAAATCCAACGCATTAAATTCGGATACCTCAATACACCACATAGGACCTCACGACGTCTCGTCTCATCCACTGATCTTCCTGTTCCACAACCTGAAACTGGTTGTCTAATCAACTTCTGCCCCTTTCCAAGTTGAATAACAGCCCCATCACTGAACCAAAATTTCTCAACCGCCGAACTCACCCTACGAGCCAACCATCTCGAATTCACCATTATGACCTTGAAGAATTCCCGTTCACCCCAAGGTCTCCGATCAACGGCCACTTGTCGTGGAGGCACTCATCCTTTTCAAACATAACACATGCATTATCTCGCTCTGCACCTCGTCTCAATCACCACCAACCTTGGGCTCAATGAATTCGCACCGCCGGTCTCTATATCCAGATCTCTAACCATTCTCGATCGAATCTCTGATCCCCCTCAATAAAATACACGGTCCTCCCCCACTTAGGGTTCGAACCATCCCCAATCGGCGCACCAGCAATCTATCACACCGACTGTTTCCACCAGTAATCATCGCACCTACTCTTGGAAAGTGCTGCGCAACGCTCGATGATCTCCCGACAGAGATCGAGCAACTCCAAATGCCATGAAACTCAGATGAAATCCTCAGAACTTCCCACCATGACTGCCTCTAGTCATTCAGAATCTCACACCATTCCATCACCGGACCTCCCAACTGTCCAGTATTAACCTTGACTCTTAGTCTGGAAGTAATGATCTACCGTACTCCTCATCATCGATTCCTTAATCAACGTTCCATCACGTCACTTATCATAAGAGCAGAAACCATATTTCCACTCTTAATACCCATCAAAGACAATAAGGGCCACCGCCCTGATATACTCCTCTCGATCGTCTGACGCTGCAGCTAACACATGCCCTACTATACTCAATTAGGGTGTATCATGGTCCTTGACCATCTCAGTCCCCACTGACGACCTATTCAAGCTATATCTTTACCTCGTGGAAGACCTACTGCCATATACTCTGGTTGGAGATCACCATCTGTGCAATCCCATAGGTCTCACCCCCAAACTCAAAAACCGAAATCTCATTACCTCTTACGTCTCCCCCAGGAAACGGAAATAGCACCACTCGGGTCACAGAAAGTGACCTCTCCACTATCGGCCGGTCGCCCAGCCCAAACCGTATTCTCCCATAATGCACCATCCCTACTCATCCCTGAGTCTTGCGACTCCAACTGGCATATCACCCACAATCCCTCGGAGCTCACTCGATTTCCCTTTTTAATGGATGCTCCACTAAAACTTGTTCATCAAGGCCTTCTGGTCCCATACTCATTCACCTCTGATCTCAGTCTAGACAATCCCCACGGAATAACCGGTAAAACCAGGAATACTAACCGCCACATGTCATGGTACTCAAACCGCGTGGCCACCTCTCGATCTGCTATGGATCATGGTACCTACACCATGTTATCTCCTCTTAATCTTCTACGAATCATGGTACTCGAACCATGTTCCCTCTTCTCATTCCACCTCACATCATGGCACTCGAACCATGACATCACCTCTCGACCTGCTACAACTCATGGTACTCGAACCATGACGTCACTTCTCAATCCTCTACTTATCATGGTACTCGAACCATGTCATCACTTCTCAATCCGCTACTTATCATGGTACTCGAACCATGTCATCACTTCTTAATCCGCTACTTATCATGGTACTCGAACCATGTCATCACTTCTCAATCCGCTACTTATCATGGTACTCGAACCATGTCATCACTTCTCAATCCGCTACTTAAAATCCTCCGGATTAGCCTTCCGGATCGCCACGGTCATCTCGTCATGAATCATACGGCGAATCTCATCATCGCTAACACCGCTGCTCTCAAGTGTGTGTGGTGTACCAACCATGATGTCTCTGAAACACAACACAAAGATACCAGGGACTCGATCGAGTATACTCGCACTCGATCACCCAACCCTACTTGTTCCTTGGTACCCTAAGGATTCTTACTTGGACTGCTCACTGACCCGGTGTTTTCAGTAGTACGGGCCCTATACTACCTTCCACACCGCATCCGCGTTCACCCCAAGTCTTCCTCCTAGGATCGAAGATTACAAGTACTCTACATCTTGCTAAGCATAGGCTACCCTTCGGTAGACTTCTCATAAGCTCCTCACTGCTACCTACTCACTCTCGAAGCATCTCATAGCAGCAGTAATCTCCTAGGCTAAGGCATCACAAATCAGGCCACTCTAGTCCTAATATGAATACCTAGCCTACTCTAGCATGCATAACATATCATAACATATCTCATAACACGTAATGTAAGGGTAATTTGAGAAATCACCGTTCGGGCGCTGGCTGATCGTACACACTGCTTCTTTCCGCTTTCCTTAAATTCCTTTATTTTTTTGAAAAATTGTTCCTTTTATGAAAAACTTGCTCAAATCCTCAGTTTGAGTTCAAATAGACCCGAAGGTGCATCCGAATCCCTCAAACCAAGGCTCTGATACCAATTTGTAAGAACGTAAATTTCCAAACAATTTTTCATTTTTAAAACATAATTTCATTCATAAGAAATATTAAAAACCCATTGTAACACATGTCATCCGAATAAAACAATCCCAAGATCTCAATACATAAAACTCCTTCAGTGTGTACAAATCATGCCGACGCCTTCCCGCGATCCTCGCTGGTACCTGAAACACATATCACATAAACGGTAAGCATAAATGCTTAGTGAGTTCCCCAAAATACCACATACAACACATACGCCACTCAAGGCCATAGCTCAGGGGACTTCCGTCCCAACCCTAGTAGACCTTCCGGTCCTACTCATAATGACCTTTCGGTCCATACTCTTCTGACCTTCCGGTCCATACGCTGTTGACCTTCCGGTCCATAACATGATGACCTTCCGGTCCATAACATACTGCTCATAACATAACATAACATAACACATACATATCACATATTATCTATCAACAAACATCACATACTCTTCACAGCACATAAGACCTTTCGGTCACACATAATTACCACTCTAGGTAACGTATAGTGAGAAGACTCACCTCGTATGCTGTCTAGTAACTCACGTGCTCGGTATCCCTGAACCTCGTAACAACGACCTAGTCCCGCCTAAACACATAAGAAATCATCTCGAATCAATAACGGCTCCCCAGGCTAGACTAGTCCCTTCCAATGTCCTCTCAGAAGGCTAAAACACCATTTTACCCTTTTAATGGTCCAAAAGTCCAAGTGTTGACCAAACCCTAAAAGTCAACGAAAGTCAACTTTCAAACTTTGACCAGACTCATCGAGTGCACTCGTGTGACTCGGCGAGTCCAAGCGTGTCCTTTTAAACCTCATATCCTCACTCGACTCGTCGAGTTAACCTTTCACTCGACGGGTTACCACTGGAAACGGATCGCGGGGCAACCCGACTCGACTCGTCGAGTTCCCTCATGCACTCGGCGAGTTTCTTTCATAGCAACGCTCAAATGACCTTCTGAGGTCAGATCCGCTTCTCTAACCTATAGATATGACCTCCCCATAATCAATAATCACGTAAAGGTCAAATCTTGACACTCATGCAACGCACCTAAGGCTTCTTTTGGCGAAATAGCCTCTAAAATGGCAACCTAGGTTCATTTCCTCCATGGAACAACATAAAGCAGGATAGAATATGCTCTCTAGACCTCTAAAGGTCCAGATCCATAGTCTAATACTCAAAAGGACAACATATGCATCGATTCAAGCCAATAAAGGGTAGAGAAAACCCTAGATTCATAGATCTTAACCAAAACAGAAGGAGAGTTCGATTTGCTACCTCAATACTGCAGATCCAAGCTTGAAAACCACGGGTTAGCAATCCTCTTGACCTCCTCTAGCTGGAAACACCTTCTTCTTTGCAAAACAACACCAAAAAGTATTAAAATGGCTTGCTCTCACACACAACTCGCCCAAGCTCTCTAGGGTTTCTCTCTCTGGAGTGGTAGCCGCAAATGAGGGCTATAAGGACCCTTAAATAGGGCACAGGCCCAAAGATTTAAGGTTTCTGTCCACAGCGCGGACTCGTCGAGTTCACCCATTGACTCGTCGAGTCCCTTCATTAATCCAGTCAACAAATCGCGATCCTACTCGACGAGTCTAGGCGTCAACTCGTCGAGTCCCTCCTCATAACTCAAAAAGAAATACTCAAATTGTCATGCCTGGAAATCCGGATGTTACAGAAGCGACTTTATAAGCTGCATCAAATTAAAAATCACACAACATTACCTACATAATAGAGATCACCGGTAAACCATTAAACCACAAGGTAGAATTGAATTTGATGTATGATTTGGGTATTTTAAATTTGAATCGGTTACCAAAACCAAGAAACCGAAATTAGAGGAAACAGTTACGTGATTTTAGGGAATAAACAGATTGAGTCATACTCGATAAGGGTTGGGGTGGGCGAGAATTAAAGAGAAGGAGTAAGGAGAAGCTGCCACATGTCAAAGTAGAGGTATAGAAAATGGCCATGTAACATGTTTAAGAGGTTTTTATTAGAAGATAAGATTTCTACATCGGTGAATAGTCATGTTTTGGTGTAGAATCCATGTTGATTGTTCTTTGGTGTTTATTTGTAATTTGGAAAACTAACAACACGTCAAAATAAACATGAAATTACTTACACCTAGTTTCTGAGTTTTAGCAAAAAAAAAAGAACTCAAAAGAACTAATGAGATAAAAGAAAAAAATGAATGTAAAATAAGTTTGTACTTTGTATTCCCGAGTTGAAGAAAAAATAAAAATAAAATTAAATATTTTATTTATTTCTTTTCAAATCTTTCTAAATTGGAAAAAGAAAAATAATAGGGAAAATGATCATTATATTTCCTTCCATTTCCTTCATTTAATAAAAATCAGAAACACAAATTTATGGGTGTAAATGCCTTTATAAAATATCGTTGGGTAGACTTGAGTTTTTTGAATTTGCTTTTAACCTAAATAATTGTAACATTCCGTTTTAAAATTTAATAAATAAATAATAATTATAATAATTATAATAATAATAAAAATAAATAAATTAATAAATAATAACCCATAGAACCTCGAGATGTATTTTATATTTTATTTTTTTTGTCTTAAATTCGTAATAATTTATCAGCGTTAGCCTCAGGAGTTAAAAGTTATATTTTTCTGGATGTTGATGGTTAAATGGTAACGTATGGACTTGTATTGAATAGGTTCTTTGGAAACAGGGGCTAAAGAGTAAAATATGGATTTAATTCGAAAAGAAAGGGGATAGAGGTACTAAAAGTGTTAAAAATGCAATAAGTTTGATATGTGGAGGCGGGACTAAGAGCCGTCACCTCCCATCCCTTGTCTCGTTTAAAAACGCAGATTAACAAACCCTAACCCTAAATAACCTTTAGCCGCCACCCTTATAACTCTCATCTCCAGCCGTCGTCGTTCCCTTTCGCCGGACCATTGTTGCTGCTGTCCGCTGCTGTTCGTTGCCGGTAAAGACGAGGGCTGCCGGGGGAAGTTGTCTAGACCGAAGAGGGAGGCTGTAAACGACCGGGAGTTCTAGTGTTGCATCCGTTCTTGGTAAGACGACCACGACTCACCCTCCTCCACTTCTTTTCTGTTAAGCTTCCATCTACCTAACGAATATCGCTGTTGCCGCCGCTCGTGCGAACCTCCAGTTGCTCCGGTCGTCGTACCAGCCCCGAAGACGAATGTTGTAGATGCGTTTGTGCGTGCGTTCGGTGTTGCTGCCCGTGATAGGCGAGTCGTTGGCCAGAAAATCAAGTACAAAGACCAGCATGGCAGCCAACCATGGTGGCCATCGCCGATCTGCCGCCACTTCCACTTTCTGCCACCATCAGCCACCATATGTGGGTGGCTGTGTGCGTTTATTAGTGTGTATGTGTATGTTGTGTTGTTGTTCATGTATTGGTGTGTTTGCTTGTTCTGGAACCAAAAGAGAACCCACCACCACCACCGTGAGGTGGTGGCTGCCACCTCCTGCCGCCTCTGGCCACCATTTTTGGTGGTTGTCTTGGGCCTTTACTTATTCTTTTGGTGATAGTGTGTGTGTGCGTGTGTTGTAATACATTGTATGTGCGTTGGATTGTTGGATCTGTTACTCAAACCGCCGTTGTGTGCGGGTGGCTGCCGCCTCCTGCCACCATTGACCGCCACCGACCACCACTGCCGAGGTGGCAGTGGGTGGTGCCCAATTTATTAATTACATATTTATTTATTTAATTAGAAAATCAATTAACTTAAGGGGTTGCAAACCCTAGTTTGGGTTTAGAAAACCCTAATATCAAGAAAACCCTAAATTTGGAGTTGGTCGGGACCTGCGATAAAACTATTAATAATTAAACCTAAAATAATATTTAATAATTCTCCACAATTAACTGGATGCGATAATGGACTTAATGGATTAAGTCCTTAATGGTTTGAGTGAGGAACACTAACCCTAGTTATCATTTTATGTGAAAACCCTAGAATCGAGGAGCTTTATTTTGGGCATTAATCGGGCGTGTATTTGGGCTGTTGACTGGACTATTATTTCAACCGAACACGAAGAAGTCAAATCTTAATCAATCATACCTTTAATTGATTAAGTCCTTAATGGATTAAGTGTTCTTACTTAATGTAACGCCCGTAGATCCGGGCTAGTCAATTTAGAGATAATAGGGTTGAAAATGACTTTTCGACAAAAGATTATTTAGAATAAATAATCTTAACCAAGTGGTTGTATATGTTACAAAGGTTCCGTACATATAAAGAATGCCGAAATCCGAGTTATAACGAAGAAGTTATGACCCGTCGAAGTTTCGCGACGGAACCAGCACGACATCAGGAGACGTAAATAGTGAATTTACGGTAGAAGACTTTTTAGCCTTAGTAATCTAAACAAAGTTTCTAGTATATATTAAACCGAGAACATACAAAAAAAGAACGCCCAAATCTGACTTCATATGAGGAAGTTATGATTTTTCGAAGTTTTGGCTTAGCAGTGTACAGCCCGAAAACTCGAATTTTAGTTCGAGCGGTTTTTGGCTTACGCGACCTAAATGAGAGTTGAAGATCTCATTAATAGGAAGTCAACGATAAAAAGACAGACGAAAACGGAGTCCGTATGAAGGAGTTACGAATTCTTCGCGGTCATTTAACAGTCTAATCTCCTCCTACTGTTAAATTTAAGATCGGCCGAGAATTAGCCGACGGAGTCTAAATGAAAGTTGTAGATCTTGTTTTTTCCTACACGTGGAAAAAAATAACGTCGAAAACGGAGCTCTTATGCGAGAGTTATGATTTTTCTAAGTCGGGAGGCTGATACGCGAGTTTGGGTGACGTGGCACCACCAGAAAGGGGACACGTGGCACCACCAGAAGGCTGCCACATACACCAACTCGACGAGTCTGTGTCAAGACTCAGCGAGTCCATCATATATTTCCACTATAAATAGAGGTGTCGGGTTCCTCCATTTCTCACACCATCCCAAACTCACTTTCTCTCTCTAGTTTCTCTCTCTAGCCTCCCAAACCCCTCCCCCCCTAAAGCCTAGGTAAACCCCCTAACACCCGAAGGAAGCCCCGAGGCTCCCAGAGTGCCTCACGGCTCCGAAGAGAAGAGCCTCCGGCTCAGAAACTCTGCTCCGACGGAGCCCGGTTATCGAGAAAACCCGATGTAAGTGAGTTATGCCTACCCTATCTTTAGTATAGCTTATGTTTTAATATAGTAACATTAGTAGGACCTTAAAATAATTATTTGGGCTATTGTTATGAGTTATATAAGAGTGTTTCTTAACGCCATGGTTGCAGAAATCGGGATTAATCGGCGATTAATCGTGGATTAATCGCTTGGCATTCTCCAACCGTCGAGGATTAGGCCATTAATCGGAAATTTAGGATTAATTGGGTTTGGCGGGATTAATCGGCCTTGGCGGGATTAATCGGTCAACAAAAGTCAACAAAAGTCAAAAAAAGTCAAAAAAAAAGTCAAAAAAAAAAAGTCAAAAAATGTCACAAAAATTTAAAAAGAAATTCAAAAAACCAACTTTCTTTTACTCCAAAATTTTCAAATTTTCAAAATTTCGAATATTATACCAAAATGTTCATATTTTCGTATTTCCAAATTACAATTTTTCTTATTTTCTAATTTTGAAGTACTTTTTTTTTCTTAAGATATATTAATATTTAATTAATTTTAATATTTTATTAATAATCTATGGTCCCCGATTAATCTCCGCCAAAACCGATTAATCCCTTAACACCAGTCGACCGTCGACCTACCGTCGAGCGATTTTTACAACCTTGCTTAACGCTTATATAATTGTAATAATAGCTAGACTATTAATTAGTCACGTTTAATGTTAGACTAAACCCTAGTGGTATTGATGCTAGGTTTTGTCAAAGGAAACTTATTTTGAGATAACGAAGTGCTGTCCGAGTACCGATTCACCACCTAATCAGGTGAGTGCATAGTCTCTTTCATCTTACACATAGATATGAAGTATTTAATATAAATTACGTGCTATGTGTGCATATTGTCTGTATACTTGTTGTCTATGTTGTGTGAAAGATTTTATACATATTTTAAATGATTTAAACTGTATATGTATTTTATATCTACAAATATGTTGGGTATAACATGGGTAGATGAATGATGAGGGACGAAAGCTGATATAGAGGAACATTGGTAGTGTGGACATAGTGCCCTATAGGTGTACATTGGCAGCAATGGACCTAGTACCCTATAGATGAGCATTGGCAGATGCGCCATAACCTGTAGATATTTTTGGATCTACGAGGTACTCTATATATCCTAGCAGTTGCGCTCTAAGGATAGTATCGGCAGCTGCGCCTAATAGAGGACATTATAACCGTGACAGTAGCGTTTTAAGGACAATACCGGCAGAAGCGCCTCATAGAAAATGTCACAATTCTAGCAGCTGTGCTTGACAACTGTGGCAACGATGGATTTCGTGCCGTTTCCTTAGGATCATCCTTAGGAATGAATTAACGAGGAATAGTCGATTCTTAGGGTAGATCCTTGAGAGTAAAAACTATAATGGGGATGGGTAATTGGGTTGATTGTTTGATGTTTAAACATAATAATTATATTATTGTGGGTTGAAAACCCTATGTACTCACCATGTTTCCCAACCTGACCCACTCAGTTTATTTGTATCACAGGTGTCTATATGAAGTCACATTACACTGAGAGATTAAAGGAGATATAAATCACTAGTGATAATGAATGTAAGTTCTGTTTATGCTTATGTTTCTATATTGACGATGACATCCCAAATGTTATAAAATGAATACAAATACTTTTCTTCGGAAATGCTGTGATAACGTATTTATCATATTTTACTGGGAACAAATTCCGCAACATTTTTATTAAAAGAGGTACTCTGATTTTTATAAAGCATAAACAAAATCGGCATTTTCTGGCCGTGAAAAATGGGGATGTCACAGTTGGTATCAGAGCATTAGTTTAAGCGAACTAGGAATATGGATTTATTTCTAGACTTAAACTTAGAATGCTAAGCAATGATTGTGAGGAGTGCGTCTAATAAAATTTAGGTAATACACCTGAATAGACACCAACACTAGCTTATTTAGGAAAAAATGTCTAACATGCTTTTATGTGCTAAATGATTTATGATATGCATTATATGATCGGATTTATGGTCTGTTGCCGACCGGATCTGGAAACTTTATGTGTTCAGGTTTCTAAACGTTTAATTACGGTATTAGAACTAACATATAACTTTTCGGAGAGATAAGGGGATTTATAGGTCTATCGTAAATAAAATCTTTCCTATCTTAAAATTCTTGCATCGGTACACCGAACGTCTGCTTGGGTGTACAAAACGTCATGGTGAAGACAGACTAGGAAATATCCGAGTAAGATGACAACTTGAGCCTAAGAATGTGATGGGTCATGCATCGGTCGTTGCGCCTGCACCCGAACCTATCACAATGGCAGAAGTTCAGGAAGTGAGGCAAAACATGATAGAATGAGAAAATAGAGGAATGAGATGGCTTACGATAGTGAATGATACCTATCGGAAGATATCATAAGAGAGGTATCTTGCCTTTAGAATACGTCTGATAAAATAGCAGTACGTCTAGAGAAGTATGGTACATCTGAATGTACACATTTGATTGGTGGGATGATAGAACGATTGGTGTAATTCCTAAAGTTTTCCTATCATCTGGAATTTACACCACCAACCGAGTTGAAGCAGAATTGATGATTGAAGATATGCATGGAAGAAGTCCTAGTAGAGTCTAGGGAAATTTTTATGATTATTTGGACACACTCGTATGTGTTAAATTGTTTTGTGATTTTAGGACTTGGGGACTGTGAGACAATACTTGGGACGAGTATGAGTAGGTGTGAAAGGTAGTAGATGCATATACTACCGAAAGCACAGGACTCACGCTTGGATAAGGGAAAGTCACAAGGTTACCAAGAAGCTAGTAATTGATTTCGTTTTATTCAAGTATGTCGTTACCATCGTTTCGGTAATGATTAAGAAGATGATTGTTATTCCGACCCTAGTGGTCATAACGAATTGAGTCCGACTACGATGAGTATGACATGTGGTTCAGAGAACCAAGTTCGATGTAGCATCCGACTTAAGCCGGAAGATTGAAATAAAAGATAAGCAAAGCGATCAGTAGACATATCGTGAAAAGTTGCTTGTAGCTAGAAATGCTACCTTTTAAGATGTGATTATATCACATTAGAACATGAAGGAAGGTATAGTCTGTTCCGAAATTTGACTCTAAAAGACCTGAGTCTAAGCGTTGCAACACACGATGATAGGTCATTACAATATGACACATCGGTCCATGGTAGTAATCCTAAGATTGTTAAGAAGAAGAAGCAGTCTCCAGTAAGGATCAAGATTGTGACTTGAAGGTCATAATTTGGAGTCCAACGTGAGATAGGGAGCAGGTGCAAGATCGAGCACCGCCTGCAGTCAGGAAGTCCTAGAGTTAGATACTCGTTCGAAGAAACATAAAAGTTACGGTTAATACTTAGGATGAAGAGATAACATATGGAGTCATCATGTGAGCCCTGTTTCGTTGATGATTCCGGGACGTAATCATCCTAAGGGGGAGATAATTGTAACGCCCGTAGATCCGGGCTAGTCAATTTAGAGATAATTGGGTTGAAAATGACTTTTCGACAAAAGATTATTTAGAATAAATAATCTTAACCAAGTGGTAGTATATGTTACAAGGGTTCCGTACATATAAAGAACGCCGAAATCCGAGTTATAACGAAGAAGTTATGACCCGTCGAAGTTTCGCGACGGAACCGGCACGGCACCGGGAGACGTAAATAGTGAATTTATGGTAGAAGACTTTTTAGCCTTAGTAATCTAAACAGAAGTTGTAGTATACATTAAACCAAGAACATACAAAAAAAGAACGCCCAAATCTGACTTTATATGAGGAAGTTATGATTTTTCGAAGTTTCGGCTTAGCAGTGTACAGCCTGAAACTCGAATTTTAGTTCGAGCGGTTTTTGGCTTACGCGACCTAAATGAGAGTTGAAGATCTCATTAATAGGAAGTCAACGATAAAAAGACAGACGAAAACGGAGTCCGTATGAAGGAGTTACGAATTCTTCGCGGTCATTTAACAGTCTAATCTCCTCCTACTGTTAAATTTAAGATCGGTCAAGAATTAGCCGACGGAGTCTAAATGAAAGTTGTAGATCTTGTTTTTACCTACACCTGGAAAAAAAGAACGTCGAAAACGGAGCTCGTATGCGAGAGTTATGATTTTTCTAAGTCAAGAGGCCGATACGCGAGTTTGGGTGACGTGGCACCACCAGAAAGAGGACACGTGGCACCACCAGAAGGCTGCCACATGCACCAACTCGGCGAGTCTGTGTCAAGACTCGGCGAGTCCATCATATATTTCCACTATAAATAGAGGTGCCGGGTTCCTCCAATTCTCACACCATCCCAAACTCACTTTCTCTCTCTAGTTTCTCTCTCTAGCCTCCTCCCCCCCCCCCTAAAGCCTAGGTAAACCCCCTAGCACCCGAAGGAAGCCCCGAGGCTCCCGGAGCGCCTGACGGCTCCGACGGATCCCGGTTATCGAGAAAACCCGCTGTAAGTGAGCTATGCATACCCTATCTTTAGTATAGTTTATGTTTTAATATAGTAACATTATTAGGACCTTAAAATAACTATTTGGGCTATCATTATGAGTTATATAAGAGTGTTTCTTAACGCTTATATAATAGTAATAATAGCTAGACTATTAATTAGTCACGTTTAACGTTAGACTAAACCCTAGTGGTATTGATGCTAGGTTTTGTCAAAGGAAACTTATTTTGAGATAACGAAGTGCTGTCCGAGTACCGATTCACCACCTAATCAGGTGAGTGCATAGTCCCTTTCATCTTACACATAGATATGAAGTATTTAATATAAATTACGTGCTATGTGTGAATATTGTCTGTATACTTGTTGTCTATGCTGTGTGAAAGATTTTATACATATTTTAAATGATTTAAACTGTATATGTATTTTATATCTACAAATATGTTGGGTATAACATGGGTATATGAATGATGAGGGACGAAAGCTGATATAGAGGAACATTGGTAGTGTGGACATAGTGCCCTATAGGTGTACATTGGCAGCAATAGACCTAGTACCCTATAGATGAGCATTGGCAGATGCGCCATAACCTGTAGATATTTTTGGATCTACGAGGTACTCTAAACATCCTAGCAGTTGCGCTCTAAGGATAGTATCGGCAGCTGCGCCTAATAGAGGACATTATAACCGTGACAGTAGCGTTTTAAGGACAATACCGGCAGAAGCGCCTCATAGAAAATGTCACAATTCTAGCAGCTGCGCTTAAGTGATAATATTAGCAGCTGTGCTTGACAACTGTGGCAACGATGGATTTCGTGCCGTTTCCTTAGGATGATCCTTAGGAATGAATTAACGAGGAATAGTCGATTGTTAGGGTAGATCCTTGAGAGTAAAGAAGATAATGGGGATGGGTAATTGGGTTGATTGTTTGATGTTTAAACATAATAATTATATTATTGTGGGTTGAAAACCCTATGTACTCACCATGTTTCCCAACCTGACCCACTCAGTTTATTTGTATCACAGGTGTCTATATGAAGTCACATTACACTGAGAGATTAAAGGAGATATAAATCACTAGTGATAATGAATGTAAGTTCTGTTTATGCTTATGTTTCTATATTGACGATGACATCCCAAATGTTATAAAATGAATACAAATACTTTTCTTCGGAAATGCTTTGATAACGTATTTATCATATTTTACTGGGAACAAATTCCGCAACATTTTTATTAAAAGAGGTACTCTGATTTTTATAAAGCATAAACAAAATCGGTCTTTTCTGGCCGTGAAAAATGGGGATGTCACACTTAACCATAATCGTCATTTCATGTGAAACCCTAATCGTCATTTCATGTGAAACCCTAATCGTCATTTCATGTGAAGTGGTCACTGTTGCATGTGACTATGACCTGTGATCGAGTATTGACTCAAGTATCTTCCTGTAGGTGATTGGAAGTGAGTTGAAGCTGGTAGAGTCCTTCATTGCTACAGTGGTTTCTGCATGCACATCGAGGTGAATTTCGCCTCACTGTACCCGTGGGTCGAAGGCACCAATGTCGCCCATTAGTATTAATTATAAGCTAGTAGAGGGATGCCCTAGGGACTGTATATAGTCATGTAGGATAGACTGAGGACTTTTGATCTAAGCTCTCTTACCTGTTCCTTGTTTGGTTGTGGTTTTAGAGTAGTATCACCTGTCCGGTTGACTATCTCACCTCTGAGTATATACGGTTATGCATTCCTTGGATTGTTGATATTTAGTATGATGTTATGTTGTGGTGATCTATTAGATCCGTGTTCTGGTATTGAGTACGCTGTTATGTTGTAGTGATCTATTAGATCTGTGTTCTGGTATTGAGTACGCTGTTATGTTGTAGTGATCTGCTAGATCTGAGTTCTGGTATTGAGTATGCTGATATGCTTTAGTGATCAGTTAGATCTGTCTCCTGGTAATGAGTATGTTGCTTTGTGGTAATAACCTGTAGAACTGTATGTTATCTGTGCTTGCAGGTTATCATCTATGGAGTGCCCTTAGGGACTGTCGGTGGTTATGTAGGATAGCCTGAGAACTCTTGGTCTAGGCCCTCTTGCCTGTTCCTTGTTTGGTTGTGGCTCTAGAGTAGGACCATCTGTTCGGGTGGCTATCTCACCTCTGGTTACTTACAGTTACGCATTCTATGGGGGGTAGCTGGTAGTGGGACTGTGTGTGGTTAGAGATTAGTAGGCAGTAGTGTAACAACCCGATATTTCGAATCAATGTAACGATCCAAAGTCGAGTTTGGTAACCTATCTTAATATAATAGGAATAACGTCAAAAATGAAATGTTCAAAAAGCTCAATGTGAATGTACTAAGTGGTAGATATCGTATCAAGGTTTTCAAAAATATAAAGAACACAAAAATCCGAGTTATAACGAAGAAGTTATGACCAATCGAAAATCCGCAACAAAACCGGCAAAACACTGTTAAGCGCAAAACACGAAATTTCAATAAAATACTTTTTAGCCTTAAGTATCTAAATGAAAGTCGTAGATATCACTAAACCGTAAGCGTACATAAAAAGAACGTCCGAATCTGACTTTGTATGAGGAAGTTATGATTTTTCGAAGTTTCAGACATAACAGTAGACAGCTAAAAACTCGAAATACAAATCGAGCGACTTTTAGCCAACGCAACCTAAACGAGAATCGAAGATCTCAACAATAGTAATACAACGGTAAAAATACAGACGAAAACGGACATCGAATGAAGAAGTTATGAATTTTTAACGGACTTTTCCAGTCCCGGTCTGTTAAAAATAAAGTATTAAAAATAAATTCAAAATTAGCCGACGCAGTCTAAACGATAGTTGTAGAGTATAATCTCACCTACGCGTGCATATAAAGAACGTCGAAATCGAAGCTCGTACGCGAAAGGTACGGATTTTACAAGATCGGGACACAAAATCTGAGGCTGTCAGGCAGCTCACGACGTGAGCCTGTGACTGATGGGTTCCAGAGCTGGCAGCAGACGTAGCGTCCTTGGAAGGGGATAAGATCGAGCTCACGACATGAGCAAGCCCATGCTCACGACGTGAGACCCCAAAACTTGCCCTATAAATAGAACCCAAGGGGTTCCGGGTTTAATGCTCAATTCCTCTCTTTCTCGTGCTTATGCTCTGCGTTTAACCCCTCGAAGTCATCCCGACATCCCGGTTTTCATATCCAAGTCCCGAAGTAAGTTTTACGCTCCCGAGATTCCCGAGAATCCCGAGAAATCAACTTTCTACAGTCAAAGTTCTGCTCGATCTTTGTCTCACCTTCTTCAATCTACCAAGTGAGTTCATACCCCTATCACTACACTTTCAAATACTTTTAAATGCTTTTAAACACTTTTAAGGGGGGGGGGGGAATACAAGTAAACACATGGTTAAACTCGTGTGAAAAACATCAATCTTTTGCTATACTTATCTTACTATTGTTATAACTATCATATGAAGTTGTTAACATGCAAAACATCACACATCACAACTTTACCCTCATGGGATACAATATGTCTTATAAATAGAAATATGTTTTATTTATATATCTGCATACTATATCATACCAAGGGTAACCATTTCAACTATAACATCATGTTTATACAAGAAAATACAACTCATTATTATGCATTTGTTAACACTGTAGAAAGGGTAATCATTTCAGAAATCATTCATATATTTTTCCAAATACGTGACTTAATTGAGAATATGTGAGTCATTCGTCTTCACCATACCTGTCAAGGTACCACTAGAAAACCATGTTTTATAACCAGAGTCTCTGTTGTGAGAACGTGATAAGTGTGTATAGATCTATACGGGACTGATGATCCCGCGCCCTGACTATTAGCTACAGTCCACGGGGTGACAAATATCATATCGCTTCGACGCCCGAAGAACGTCGCCGCAGGCAAATCCATCATAGTACGGTTATGAAAACTCACAGGATAGACAATTATTATGGTATTTATGTTTTTGCGGGAAAAGTAATATTACAATTATTTTTACGCGAAATTACAAACTTCTTATAGTTTTGCTTACTAATAAAACTATACATCATTATTTTAAGTATGACATATTTACTTACAAAATCATAGTCTTGGACATTTGAGACTACTCCTCACTGTTAGGAAAATATAGGTTTTTCCTGGTTCGATACATTCATACTATACAAACAAAGATTCATAACTCCTTTTATGAGAAAATATCGGATTTTCTGGAAAAGGAACACAAACTTTCGAATGGCATACATTTATACAAATATATACTTATGAACTCACCAACTTAAATGTTGACACTTTTTCTTTGAAATAACTTGTATTCTTAGGAAATCGCTAAACCAGGTTAGCAACTGCTTTTAGGGACTAATGCTCTGGCGTTAGTAATATCTTTTGGAACATTATATTGTATTTGACTTTTGAAACATGTAATACAACTATCATGTAAACTTTTCAAATATATGTTATGGTGGTGTGTACTTTCTTTACTATTCAATTGTTATGATACTGTACATGACGTCCTCCGCCCCCGAATGTTTCCGCCGTTCAGGTTTGGGGGTGTGAAAAGTAGTGAGCTGTATGATTGTTGTTTCTTGTATTATGTGCCTACTTGATCATGATTGTCTATATGTCGACATATTGTGTTTGGTTGGGTTGAGGCAGTCCTGCTTTATGCGGTAGGCCAAGATACCCGGTGCGGACCGGCTGTAATGCGTAGGCACGAATGCTCGGGAAGAGCGGTAGGGTTGAGGCGGTAGGCCAACAAACCCTGGGTATTCCAACCCGATGGTTGATTGGACCCGACATATTGGTATTCCAGCCCGAGGCGGAGTGGGCCAATATGCATATCATACGAGGGTATTCCATCCCGAGGATGACTGGATCCATCGTGGACATGCCTGGTATTCCATCCCGAGGCTGATTGGACCAGGCATGAGTATTTGCATTTATGCTTTGTTTGTGTGGTGGTACTTTGGGGGAAACTCACTAAGCTTTATGCTTACAATTTTGTTTATGGTTTCAGGTTTTTCAGATGATCGGAGTGGCAAGGCGAAAGTGTGACCGTACACATCCTTGGTTTTACAGCAGATTGGATCTTGGGAAACTCTGATTTTCAATTAATGTTTGAGAACACTACTATTGTAAACATTTTATTAGTAAAATGATTATTTTTGAAAAGTTTAAAATTTGTTGAAATTTTTGGGACGTTACAATAATTCTACAATAACAACTTAAAAGTAAATTTGAAATTTGAAATTTGAAATTTACCTTGACTCTTATGTAAACTATTAAATGTTAATAGATCATCCGTACTCTTCCGATGTAATTTTCTTTGCATCTAGCTTTTTTAGAGCATCTCTAATGGTAAACCTATATTATAGGTTAAAAATATTGTCGCCTCATCAACCCATTAATATTGACCTCTAATTAAATAAGTTCTTCCATGGTTAACCACTTTTATGACCTTTTTATTAATTTAACTAATTTATCCTCATCTATTTAAATGTTCTATAAAAAAACCCTCATTTAACTATTATTTTTTAAAACGTCGAATTTTAATACAAAACATTTTAATAAATATATTGCTAGACGTTGAATATTTTAATAAATACTATCTTTTAATATTAATTTTAAATAATCACTACTTTAATAAATATTAACACTAAATCAATGAGATAAAATAAATTAAAGATAAAGGTGATAAGTTTTCATCCTAGTAAACTATATTGATCACTCAATTCGATATATATTGAATGTTCAATAAAAACTAGCACAAAAGTGATGTTTTCCAATGATAATAAATCATCTTCCAACTTATCAACATAATAAAAAGATCTTATTGAAAATGTTCCTAGTTCCTACAACAGACGAACAGATCCTCGAGCTTCAATAGTCTATCACAAATTCCTTTTTACACTGGTCGAGTTCTCATATATCTAAAGGTATCAATCATTTAAAATAAATGTTTGTGAATATGAAAACACCAATTAATAGTATATGAAAACATAACGCTGTAAAATAGAAATTTGAATTTGTACCATCAATTACATCATTTTTGAATGAATCTAAAAAAAGAAAAAGACATGTCGGCAATTCAATTGAAGACAATTTAACTTATTTAAAGACAAAATTGCAAAAATGGTCCCTTTAGTTTTTATTTTTATTTGGTTAAGGACCAAACATTTGAAACGTTGTATATTTGGTCCTTTTCAACAGTTTTAATATGGTTTTAATCCATCTTCCATTAAATTTAACTGGTTGGTTGTTAATTTTTTTAAAATAATAATTTTACCTTCAACGACTATTTTTGCAGTCTTGTATTTTCACCAAACTACAAGGACCATTTATGCATATCATCATTTTAATTTTATTGAAGTATAATATATTAGTAAATATTATTTTTAATATATAAAATTTATATATTAATAAATATTACAGTATTTTATTGGATTCTTAATTACTTTTAGTTAAATTATTTAATTTTTTTTATCGGATTTTTATTGGATTATTATATATTAATAAATATTTTTTTATTGGATTATTAAATTTTTTAGTTATTTCTTTTTTTTTAATTTATTTTTTGTTGGTGAAATTTTTTTATTAGATTATTATATATTAATAAATATTATTTTTAATATATAATATTTATATCATAATAAGTATTTTATTATTTGATTATTAATTTTTTTGAGTTAATTTTTTTGTATTAATTTTTTTATTAGATTATTAATTTCCTCATACAATAAATATTATTTTATTGGATTATTAATTTATTTTTAATATATAATATTATTTTGTTTTAATTTTATTAGTTGCACCACAAAGTTGTCGGAATACGTAAAATCGCCGCCTCTCATCATCAAAAATCGTTGGAATCATCGACAAACATCTTCATTGCAAGTAACTTATAATAAGAAACCACAAGGACAACATCACCACCAACATCACCCGGTCACAACTACCACTTATAATGTTTATAGGGATTTATTGTGCATTGTGTGAGATATGAAGGATTTCAGTGGATTGTGAAGAGGTTATTGCAGGTGGCTACCATCGATGTTGGGAGGAACAGGTTGGTGGGGTATCGGTCGAACCTTCGATAAAGGTGTTTAGTGGTGATCTCGATGATTTTTTATAATGAGAGGCGTCACTTTTTGCATATTTCAGCGACTTTATAGTGAAACTAATAAAATTAAAACGAATTAATACTATACAGTAAAAATAAACTAATAATCGAATAAAATAATATTATTATATGAAGAAAAAATAAATTAAAAGTGGTAATCTAATAAAAAATTAGTAATCCGAAAAATGAATTAAAAAATTAACTAAATGAAATTAATAAGCAATAATATAATATTTATTAGGATATAAATATTATATATATTAAAAATAATATATATTGATATATAATAATGTAATAAAAAAATTCTAAAAAAAAAAAACAAAAAAGAATTAAATAAAAGAAATTAGTAATATAATAAAATTATATTTATTAATATATAAAAATCTAATAAAAAGTTTGATAAAAAAAGAATTAAAAAATTTAACAAAAAATAATTAATCATCAAATAAAAAACATTTATTATATTATATATTAAAAATATTATTTATTAATATATAATACTTCAATAAAATAAAATAAAAAGGTATGTAGAAATGGTCCTTGTAGTTTGGTAAAAAGACAAAACTACAAAAATAGCCCATGAGGGTAAAATTCTCATTTTAAAAAGGTTAACAGCCAACCAGTTTGTAACATTCCGATGATGAGTATTTTCAATTTTAACCCTATGTATGAAGATTAATTGCATTTAAACCATTGTGTATGAAAAATGTTCAAAATTGCCTATAATGTCATTTTTGTAATTTGAGGGTCCTGCTCACGTACGTTGGGCGTACATAGCATACGTTGGGCGTACGTGCCTGAACCACAAACCCTAATTTTTAGGGTTTGGACCCTTTATAAGCATCATTATCTCCCAAAGGCTCATTCCCTCATCAGCCTCCAACCCACTTTCGTCTCCCAAGTAAACCCTAATCCATTTTGAGCTTTCTTGAGCATTGTGTGTGTTTTAGTAATCTTGAAGGAGAGAGGAATAAGAGAATATCATCTTGGAGGAGTGGGACTCTTTAGATCCAGAATAGCATCATTTAGAGGTATAAAGTTCTGAACTTGGCTTGCATTTCTTTAGATCTTGTTAGTTATTGATTCATGGAGAATTTTGGTCTCAAGTCTTGACCTTTATGAGTATGGAATACTCTAGACCACTTAAGCTATCCTTTCAGACATTTTGAGAGGTCTAGAAGCATAAAAATAGGATGGTAAGAAAGGTATCATGGGCCCGTACTACTGAAAGCATAGGACCGGTACGCGTACCAAGGAAGTCACAACCCCAAGGTTTCGTTTACTTAGTATAGCTTTTATGGTATCAAATGTGGCATGTCGGATATATTATGGTTTATTTTCAGTATGGTGCTCACGAGGGGATCAGGTTCAGGAGCCAGAGCGGGTGGCTAGGATAGGCCAAGATTGACTGAGGATCAGATTCATGAGATGATTGTTGCTGAGGTGGTTACTGCTATCCGGGGATCGATTTCGGATTCGTTTGGGTCTATCAAGATCACCATGATTGAGCTTTTCGACGATCATTATGCTACATTTTTTGAGGCTGTTGTTGTTGTTGCTACCACGGTTGTTGCTGCTGCAGGGATTCGAAGGGAAAGAGTTTTCCAGTACCGGGACTTTGAGAATATGAAGCCCTCGAAGTTCGATGGAGTTCAGGACCCGGTTATGGAAATGAGGTGGTTTTCTAATGTGGAGGGGTGTTTCTTCACATGCTTTTGTCCTACTGACTAGAAGGTCAAATGTACGCGTGGGTTGCGGATCATGGGTCATGAGTTGAGAGCTCCATTGGGACGAGGGGTTCCAATTCTGGAATGGACCAGACTCTCGACTTTAAGTTTGAATCTAGTGGTGTATTGAGTAGGCGAAATGAGATTCCGGATTCAGAGATGGGTTCCATTTTGAGGGGTATTGTTTGTCATTTGATGTATTAGACTGTGTGGGACAGTTCGTTTGCATGGAAAGGACCGCGAGACGTATAGAGCTAATGAGTAGTAGACGACAGAGGTCGAGGGTGAGGCGATCGTTAGTTGGGATTGTAGTATTCTCTTGGGGTAAAGCGAGCTTCGTGACTTGTGCGTCACAATGGGCCGAGATAGTTATTGCGAGAAGGAAGCCAGTGAGACGTTTGGGGGTATGAAATGGGTAACCTTGGAGGTTCAACTGTTGGGTCGAGAGCTAACCTGGTGCTCAGTGTTGAAAGGGATAATTGAGAGGAAGTTGGGGTTTATGATTGTTAGATGTCAGAGGATACTTCTGAGCAAGCATGATCTTTTTCTTGTGTCTGAGGATAGGGTGTTGAGAGTTCATTGCTCAGATGGGTTTTGATTGTAGTGCAGTGGATGGGACCCTGGTGTGATGTGATCCTTTCATTCCTTAGAATATGATCTGAATTGTTTTATATGTCTGGTATGAGTGATTAGTAGCCAATTCTTTTGGGCATTGACTTGATTCCATCGGTGGTAGCAAGAGAATCAGAGGTGCAGTAAGTTATCTGGGTCTGTTATGCGAAGAGCGATTAGCATAGTGATATCTTGTGAGGGCGGTTTAGCAGGGAGACAGACCACTAGAGTTTTCAATTTCTGGAGAGCCAGAATGAGTATCATAGCGACAGAGGGGTCAATCCTTCTTGGGTTTGGGAGTTCCTGGTTGGGTACAGGCGTCTTGGGAGGAAATTGTGGTCTGATATGAGATTCCTTCGGTGGTGCTTCTCGGGTCAATGAGTTGATATATGTGTTGTTAAGGAGCGATTTAGAGGGCGAAATCTAATTCAAGCGGGGGAGAATTGTAACATCCGGAAACCCAGGTATATTAATTATATGTTTATTTTGAGATTTATTGAGGGACTCGACGAGTTGTGAGTCCAACTCGTCGAGTAGAGTCGATTTGACCGCATGGGATTAATAAGCGGACTCGCTGAGTTGGTGTTGTGCAATGAAACCCTAAATCCCCGGGTTTGGGACCTATTTAAGGGCACTTATAGCCTCAATTGCGGCTCACCTTCGCTAAGAGTAAACCCTAATCGACCATTGAGCTTAGAAAGAGTATTTTGAGATAATCTTGAGTGTTTGGTGCATCTTATGAAGAGAAAGGAAGAATTCCAAGCCAAGGGATGAGAAGGAGCTGCAAGATCCATGGTTGTTTCACTTTAGAGCTTCTGAGAAAGGTATAAAGCTTGCACCTTTCTCATTTTCTTTAGTAGATCTCATGATTTTGGGAATCTAGGGCTTTTTCCATCTTCAATGAGGAGCTTGAGTGTTTTGAGTTCATATTGAGGTTTGAACCTCAGATCTGAACCTTGTGAGGTCCCTAGAGCCCAAAGGTCCCATCTTTATTCATCTATGTGAGGAGTATGGTGTTTAACACCTTGTGAGAGCATGTATTGGTGGATTGGAGCAAAACCACCATGCATAAGTATAAAGATTGAAGCTTTACGTGTCAATCGAGCCTTAGGATGGTAGATCTAGTGTTGGGAGTGATAGCTCTGCCTTAAATCGTCTGAATGATATACCAGATCTAAGGGACTCGCCGAGTCCATGGGCTGACTCGACGAGTGAGTGAGGGTTTGTCCCGATAAGCTTGATCATGCGTTAACTCGGCGAGTTGGGGGTCAAATCGACGAGCTGAGCTGGATCTTCGCGAGACTTCTGAGGAAAACTAGTGGACTTGACGAGTCACATGGGTGCACTCGCCGAGTCAGGTCAAACTTAGACTGTTGACTTGAGTTGACTTCTGTTGACTTTAGGGTTTGGTCAACATGAGTAATGGAGACCATGGAGGGGTAAAATGGTTTTTTACCCACTTCCAGAGTTAGAAAGAGAAAGAGAATCCTTTGGTTTACTTAGAGATGAGAATCGAGTATTAATTTGAGATAATAACCCTATGTGTTAGGTGGTGGCTAGTTCGAGATTCAAGTACGAGGATAATTGCTTGCTTGCGAGGTGAGTCTTCTCATTATACCTACCATGAGTGGTATACTGTGTGACTGAGATGTCTTATGTGCTTAGATTGCGTATTGTGATATCCTGCATTATGTCTTTGTGATTTATGTTGTGTATTATTGTTATGAGCTTATTGAGGTAGGACTAGAGGGTCCACCCGAGTTGTGGGACCGGAGGGTCTCCACTGAGACACATTGACCGGAGGGTCTTATTCGCGTTATAGCCTCGAGTGGCTAATGTGATATGTGTGGTATTTTGGGTAACTCACTAAGCTTCGTGCTTACCGTGTTATGTGATATGTGTTTCAAGTTTTTCTCAGGATCGCGGGAAGGCGCCGGCTTGATTGTACACACCATAGAAAGAGTTATGTTTGGAGGATCCTGGAGTCTTAATTAAACAATTATGGAGTTGCGCTTTGTGAATTTAATGAATGAGATTTTTGTGAAATGTGTTGTGAGAATTATGTGATTTAAACGAAAAATTTGTTTGAAAATTTATGGTGTTACAGGATGACAATGATTACCCTACTACGAGAGAAAATTCAAGAGGCTCAGGTTGAGGCGATGAAGGAAGAGCACCGGAAGAGTGAGTGCAAAGTGGGTCAGGTGGCTTCCTTTAACTATGATAGTCGGGGATTATTGACCCTTCATTAGAAGGTGTAGGTTCCATATTGGGGTGGTGCGCATCATGTTTTGACGGAGGAGGCATACAAGTCAAGATTCTCTATTCATCCCAGAGCAACAAAGATGTATAGAGATGTCCAACTTGACTATTGGTGGCTATGCATGAAATGAGATGTGGCCTGGTATGTGGAGAGGTGCTTGACTTACAGGAAAGTGAAGGTCGTGGATCAGCGACCTCACGGAAAAATGGAGCCGTTGGGAGTTCCTGTCTAGCAATAGGAAGAGATTACGATGGGATTTATCACAAAGTTGCCTCGGACAGTGCACGGGGTGGATTCGATATTGGTAACGTGGATCGATTGACCAAGAGCATGCATTTTATCCCGATTCAGGAGAGTATTCCGACGGAGAAGCTGGACGATGTCTACATTTCGGAGGAGGTAGCGCGACATGGGGTGCCAGTATCTGTGGTCTCTGATAGGGATGTTTGGTTTACTTCTAGGTTCTGGAAGAGACTCCATGCCAAGTTGGGTACTCGTCTGCATTTCAACACACCTTTCCACCCGCAGATTGATGGTCAGAGTGAGAGGACTGTCCAGAATTTGGAAGATATGTTGCGGGAATGTGTTATGGATTTTGGCGGTAGTTGGGATACTTATCTTCCTTTGGCAGAATTTTCGTATAACAACAGTTATCACGCCAGCATTGATCGACCTCCTTTTGAGATGCTCTACAGGAGGAAGTGTAGGACCCCGATATGTTGGGGGAGGTCATTCAGTGGGTCATGGGGAGTACTGAGGTGGTACTCAAGACGACGAAATTGATTCAGAAGGTCCACGATAGAATTCAGATAGCACAAAGTCGGCAGAAGAGCTACACAGAAAGACGCCGGTCAGACTTGGATGTGTCACCTTGGAAAAGTGTCATCTGATTCAGGAAGCGGGGAAAGTTGGTCCCCGGCTACATAGGCCCTTTCAAGGTTTTAGCTAGGGTGGGCAGGGTGGCGTATCGTTTGAATCAGTCGGTGGAGCTCAGTCAGATTCATAACACTTTTCATGTGTCTCAGCTGTGGAAGTGCCCGGTTGATTATTCCGCAGTGGTTCCATTGGAGGACATTCAGGTGGTTGATCGCCTGAATTATATAAAGAACAATGGTGATCCTTGACAGGAGGACGAATATTGTACGAAATAAGGTGGTGGATCTGGTGAAGGTGCAGTGGCAGCACCAAAAGGTTTCCAAATGGATGTGGAAGCCTAAAGACGAGATTAAGGAGCATTACTCGAAGTTTTTTGCGGCAACAGACTTCGAGAACGAAGTCTAATTCAAGTGGGGAAGAATTGCAACACCCGATTCAAGGTACTTTTTATTTTTGACCCTTGGTGTGTAAATAGTTTGCAAATTTGGTCCTTAGGGGGCATTGTTGGCATTTTCGGAAAATTGGGAGTACACGAGGTGTATGCACCCAAGGGACAAACCATAATATTTTAGGGTTTGGACCATATTTAAGAAACATTATGACCCATGACCCCTCATTTCTCAGCCTCCATTACCCTTTGAGCCTCATTTCGAAACCCTACCCCCTCTAGAGAATATTTTACCTTCTTTGTGTGTGCTTTAGTGTGTGTTGGTGAGCTTTGAGGAAGAAGAGTTTTGAAGAAGGAGCTTTAATCAAGGGAGAGTTTGTAGATCCAGATTCTACTCATTATTTGCAGCTTCATTGAGGTATAAAGCTTGGAACTTGCGCATTGTATGCTTAGATCTAGTATTATGGAGTTTTGTTCACTTTTTAGTCCCATGAATGAAATATAGTGGGTTTCTTCCACTCCAAAAGTTAGGAGTTGCTTCTCTTGATGTTTCTGAGGTCCCTAGTTCATAAAGTTAACATCTTGATGGTTGAGGATCAACCATTCATGTGTTTATGTCAATTTGGTGAACGTAGGATGCTAATTTAGGGTTTGAGTTCATTTGATCCATGCAAAGGCTCAAAGTTAAGGACTTTATGGATTAAGACGTTCCCCAAGGCTTGGATCTGAAGTTTGAACGTCTGGTTGCAAGCATTAAGTGCTTAATGGAAAAAAGTGATTAATGGACGCGTACGCTAGGCATATGCAAGCGTACACGTTCAAGTCTGTGATCAGACACGCTACCTAGTACGCCGTACATACGTCTGGTACACGTAGCGTACCAGGCTTGGTCTTGGGCTTTGCGGTTTTGGGCCATAATTGGACTATTAGGGTTTTGGGCCTTGTTGGGTCACTAGCCTTTTTGACTTTGGGCCATTGTTAGGCTTTGGGCCTTCTTGGATCTGGGCCTATATTGGGTTTTGGGTAACCTTAGGAAATTGGGTCACTATTGGGCTGTTAGTGCCATTGAGTTTGGACCTTAGATATTGGGGCAAGTGAGGAAAATGTAAAATGGTCTTTTACCTTGGGTGTTGGACCAATAAACTAGATTCCCGGTTATGGATCATGACCCAATTATTAATTGGAGTTTTATTTGGTTTGTTAGTGCAGGGATTCTCCGATTCAGCAGCCTGAGCAATCATTGACTGACAACAGATTGAGGTGAGTTTGCTCACTGTATTGTAGGACACTAGGATATGTTATGTACTTGTAGTCTTTGTGACTCCTGATGTATGAGTTGTATGCGTGTGTGCTTGTTTGCTATATGTATGTGGGGTGAAATAGACCAAGTACAACCTTGTGTTGACATATGAGTTGAAATAAACTCGGGGGTGAAATAGACCCGACACAGCCTTGAGTTGGCATATGAGTTGAAATAGACTCGGGGGTGATATAGAACCGGGGGTGAAATAGACCCGACACAACCTTGAGCTGGCAGATATGTATGGTATGTGGTATTTTGGGGAAATCACTAAGCTTCGTGCGTACGGTTTTCAGTTTATGTTTCAGGTACTTCCGGATCGAAGGGGAAGAGCTCGGGTTGATCGCACGCACACACCATGATTTTACAATTATTTAACTATGATGTATTTTTGGATGATTGTGGATACATTACGATATCTTGATGGTTTTAATATACATGCTTTGATGGTGTTTAACTTAATATGAAAACAAAAAAATTTGTTTTGAAATTTAGGACGTTACATTGGACATAACATAGAGACTATGACTAACACTCATGAGTACTTAATGGAGATTAAAGTATTGGAGTATCTCACACTTAAAGGTTACTTCATGGATAAAGTCATAAGTAATTATAAGATGATAAAATCTTTTATTCTTCAAACAAAGATACATGAGGTTTTTGTTTTATAATTTTGTTATGTGTTAGTCTAGTCCAGTATCATCTGTAACTGCCAGTAATCTAGAGTATCTCTATGTGTGACATGATCTAACGCCCGCAGATTCAGGCTAGTCATTTTGAGTACAATAAACGTTAAGAATGACTTTTTGATAGAATATTATTTAGAATAAATTATCTTAACCAAAGTATAGTATATGTCACAAGGATTCCGTGCACATAAAGAACGTTGAAATCTGACATATAATGAAAAAGTTATGACCCGCCGAAGTTTTACGACTAAACCGGCATGGCTCCGCGTAACGTAAAAAGTGAATTTTTGATAAACTACGTTTTAGTCTTAGAGATCTAAACGAAAGTTATAGTATATGTTAAACCGGGAGCATGCATATAGAGAACGTGTAACACCCCAATTTTCACGTCCAAAAATTTCATTTAAAATAAGTGATTTGTAAAACATTTGTAGTAAAACATCATCCGATCATATCATTTCATAAATTATATCTCGTGTCTGAAAAACCAAATCATAAAAATAATAATAATGTCAGAGTACAATCCCAGAACATCTAATAATGCGGAAAAACCAATGCGTGTGTGTATGATGTGCCGCTACCGCGCCAGCTCCTTCCCCTTCGCTGTAGAGGTACCTGAAACAAAACTGTAAGCTGTAAGCACGAAGCTTAGTGAGTTCCCTCATTGTCCACATACCATACAATCATATAGCATACATACTACCAGGCATTTCTGGGGTGCCTGACCTACCCGGTACGACCATTCTGGGGTGCCGACCTACCCGTACGGCCATTCTGGGGTGCCGACCTACCCATGCGGCCATTCTGGGGTGCCGTCCTACCCGTGTCAAGCCATTCTGGGGTGCTGACCTACCCGTGTCGAGCCATTCTGGGGTGCTGACTACCATTCGGTCCTAACAACCGAACCTCGGGGACTATTTCACCCCCTACTACTACTATCGCATATATCATAGCATAATCTACTGTCAGACATATCTGGGGTGTCCGACCTACCCTTCGGTCCTAACAACCGAATCTCGGGGACTATTCCCCCTCCTACTACCTCTAGCTCATGTAACATATCATGCTAGCAGCTAAACATATCATAACATACTGTTAGGCATATCTGGGGTGCCTAACCTACCCTTCGGTCCTAACAACCGAACTCTATCACTATCACATATCATATCACGCTAGCATATAACATATCAGGTAGTAGCAACACAGATGGATATCACAAAGACAAACATCTATCATACAATCCCTACTGGTGGGCCGGCATTGTGGCTGTAGACCCACCGCTACTGGAAGGTAACTCACCTCGTAGTAGCTGCTGATCTGTGCGGGAACTCTCTATCTGCTGCTGCTGCTCCGGAAATCCTCCGGCTATAAATCCCACAAAACACTCCATCAGAGTCTGATATCTACTCTTTGGGTAAAATGACCATTTTACCCCTGATCAAGTCAAGTCAAAGTCAAAGTCAACTTCCAGTTGACCTGACTCGCCGAGTTGGCTTGCCAACTCGCCGAGTCCCTATCCTTCCATTTGTCCTTATACCCGCTTCTACTCGTCGAGTTGGGCCATCAACTCGACGAGTTCTTCTCTCATATGAACGTCACATGAAAACTCATCCGACTCGCCGAGTTGATGAACAACTCGTCGAGTCCACCTTCATCTGATGAACAAGTTCTGTCCTCGACTCGCCGAGTTGATGAACAACTCGTCGAGTTCTAAGAAGATTGCCTTGGACTCGCCGAGTCCGTTCATGCACTCGCCGAGTCCCATGAACTTCCAGAACAATGGCTTAGTCCAGAACGTTGGGTCACTCCCCGGGACCTTCCTGAAATCTTACCACACTCAACTGGGTCCTCATGACCCTCAACTGATATGGGACAGAAGCTTGGACTCGCCGAGTCCAAGAATGGACTCGTCGAGTTGGTCACATCCTCTAACTAAATCTTCGATTTCTGATGTACAACCCTTGATCAAAAGATAGATCTATGCTTCTACAATCGATCTAGCACGTAAAGTTACAACCTTTACGTGTTTGCATGGGACATTGAGCTCAAAAGGTCCTAAAACAAGCTCTTACAATGCATGGGGCCTTCTTTGAGTGCAAAAGCCACTCCTTTCTGCCTTGTAACCCCTCTAAGGACCTAGATCCGAAACATCGACCCCAAACCATGCTTGCAATCATGGTTGGTGACCAAAATGGCTTAGAAAAGCCCTAAAACTCCACAAAATGGGATCTATCAAAAGAGCAAGCAAGGTATAGACTTTATACCTTCTGAAGACTGCAAATGATGCTCAAAATCGAATCCTTCTAGCCTCCTCTTGATCCTTCAAGCTTTTCCTTCCTTCCTTGGGTCACAAAAGCACCAAAATCACTCCAAATGCCTTAGATTTCTTCAATAACGGCTAGGGTTTGCTATGGGGGTCTTCTGGGAGCAAATGGGGAGAAGGAGGCCGAGTTAAGGTGTTTAAATAGGGTGCAAACCCTCGGGTTAGGGTTTTTGTCCAGACAGGGCCTACTCGCCGAGTCCGGGACCCGACTCGCCGAGTCCACAGCTTAAATTCCGCGTCCCATCCCGCTTCTACTCGGCGAGTTGGTCCTTCAACTCGCCGAGTCCAAGACCCAAAATGCAAAACATTTAAAGATTTGATAAAAAGAATACGTACCAAGAACCAGGTGCTACAAATCTCCCCTACTTATTTTAGACTTCGTCCTCGAAGTCTGCTGCTCGTTCCTGAAACAGCTCGGGGTAATGCTCCATCATCTCGTCCACCGGCTCCCAAGTCCACTCCGACCACTTCCGGTGCTGTCATTGCACCTTCACGAGTTCCACTCTTTTGTTCCTCAGATCCTTCGACTTCCGGTCAAGGATCACTACAGGCCGCTCGATGTAATTCAGGCTGTCATCCACCTGAATGTCCTCCATGGGTACCACTGCTGAGTCGTCCACCAGGCACTTCCGCAGCTGGGAGACGTGGAAAGTGCTATGGATCTGACTGAGTTCGGCTGGCAGATCCAGTCTGTAGGCCACCTTGCCCACCCGGTCTATAACCCTGAAGGGTCCAATATACCTGGGACCCAACTTGCTCCGTTTCCTGAACCGGATGACGCCCTTCCATGGAGACACCTTCAGGAGAACCATATCCCGGACCTGAAACTCCAGGTCCGATCGGCGCTTGTCGGCATAACTTTTCTGCCGACTCTGAGCGGTCTGAAGCCTGCTCCGAACTTGCCGAATCCTCTCTGTCGTCTTGAGCACCACTTCGGTGCTCCCCATGACCCTCTGGCCAACCTCACCCCAACATATCGGGGTTCTGCACTTCCTCCCGTATAACATCTCGAAGGGAGGACGGTCAATACTCGCATGATAGCTATTATTATACGAGAACTCGGCCAACGGAAGGTAGGTATCCCAACTACCTCCGAAGTCTAAAACACATGCCCGCAGCATATCCTCTAGCGTCTGGATGGTCCGCTCGCTCTGACCATCTGTCTGCGGGTGAAAGGTGGTGCTAAAATGCAGACGAGTATCAAGCTCGTCATGAAACTTCTTCCAAAACCTGGAAGTAAACCGAACATCCCTGTAGATCACTTATACTTGGCCAATGCTCAGATATTTCTGCTGTGAGTGACTTGTCACTTCCTAATAAACCAGCTATCCTACCCGTACTTGCACTTAGGGCACAATTACTAACATTGCCCAAACGCTGAAACTGCCCGAACACTAAACTGCCTGAAGCAGTATGCTGCCACATGGTTGCTTTCCAAAATCTAATGAGACCTTCCTAGTCTCAGTTCGTTCACCAATTATCTGAAATGCCGGGTTCCGGCCCGGTTGCGGACCCAAAGGACTCCCACTTAGTCGCCTCACACGACTTCTGAACAATTCCCTTCTCTAGAACTAGTTGCCACTAGTTTCCATGCCACTGAGACTCTAACAACCTCCCGATCCAACCGATCGGGTTCGTACGTCGAATCCTGACGTCACCAAATACAGGCTAAAAGTGATTGCTACCTAACCGATGGTAGCCCTATATCACAAGCAATCTTATACAGTCCATTGCTTCCCTGATCCCACAACTGCAGTGGCATTCCTGCAATCGTATCACTAACTCAACCTGATCTAATCCTTCTGGGTAATTCCGAAATCCAATCCATGGATTTCCATATCCTTACTGCTACACCCGAACTGGTGGGTACTACTGTTCCTTCCGCGTCCTAACAACGCGCTCACGCTATCTACCGACCAAGTGAAGGCTGCGGCTACACCCTCAGACTTACATCACTCAAGCACTATCTGCTGCTAGTGAATGCTACGGCTACACCCGCAGACTTACAACACTCTAGCACTATCTGGCTGCTAGTGAATGCTACGGCTACACCCACAGACTTACAACACTCTAACACTATCTGGCTGCTAGTGAATGCTACGGCTACACCACCAGACTTACAACACTCTAACACTATCTGGCTGCTAGTGAATGCTACGGCTACACCCGCAGACTTACAACACTCTAACACTATCTGGCTGCTAGTAAATGCTACGGCTACACCCGCAAGCTTACAACACTCTAACCATACAGCCGCTTGGGCTGTCTTCCTTCCACACAAGCACGCGAAACTTATCCCAGTTTCAAAACTGCTCCTACTTCTGAATCCTTGGATGATTCTCCCCCACTTTGATTCAACTAACGTTCCACATCACACAATACTGGAAGGATTCTCAATCCTTCTTATCACCTATGACCAATCTGCTAGAACCCACGCTTACCATTGCTAGGGTTTCAATACCAGCTAATCCAAAAGATCACACAACTTCTAAAATTCCGAATAAATCTCCGGTAATAACCCGCTAGACCCAGGAAGTTCTGAATCTCAATTGGAGACCTCGGAATCTCCCACTGCATCGCGGCCTCTAACTTGGCCGGATCGACTGGAATATCCTTCTGATTGACAAGGTGCCCAAGAAATTGCACCCCGCGCAACCAGAACTCACAATTGAAGAACCTTGCGAAAATTCTCTCCCTCCTCAAAGTCTCTAGCACCTCCCTCAGGTGCTTCTCGTGATGCTCCTCAGTCTTGGAAAGGATTCCCCATCCTTCCTATCATCTAAAGGCTCGATCCGCTGACAATCAACATTTATCTCTGCTGGCGCTTCAACTAACCCTTCATCAGACCTAACCCAGCCATGTCAACTAGTCGAGCACCTTTCAATCCCCGATTGTTCCTGCTTCAGTGACTGCATCCTGAGAACCTACGCTTAAGGGGAAACATCTTCGAACTACTATCCTATCGTCCTCTGGTTACCCTGCTGGGAACTCAAGCTTACCACTGCTGAGAACATAACCGATCTAAACACAAATAACACCTTCCGGAAAATAGTGAGACACTACCGAGTCCTATTCATACTTGCTACTAATACTGCATCCGAAGTAACCTGCTCTACAGGGAACGTCTTCAACTATCATTCTAGTATCCAAGGTATGCAGATGGCATATAACTCAATCGTAAGCAGGCCATAAAATTCCGAAATATTATTATCCTTACTGATGCAGAACTATAACAATAAAATCATAACACAAGCTGATAGGGAGAGGAAGATTCATACCCGTAACTTTCTCTAAAGAACCCCCGAATCCTGCTTCCTTCTGAGGCCTGCGATGATATTGAGGCTGTCCCATCCGCTGAGCGGGGCAATTTGCCCTGACATGACCAGGCTGATGGCAACGATGGCATAACTCTACTCCTACTGTGCATTCTTGGCGTCTATGACCCCTCCATCCGCATCTGCCGCACTTAGACTTGCTGCGCACGTCATCCCATGCTCCCTCCTTCCTCGTGCAACCATCTCGACCCTGCGGGTCCCTGACACCAGCTACGACGGTGTCTATCTGCCCATCTTGCCGAACTAGGCCGGAAGACCGCCTCCTGTTCCTCAACTGACTATCTGAACCAATCTCCTGTTCCCGTGTCACCGTGACCATTTCACCTATCGCCTGGATAGCTGAGGCCCGCCTTTCCATCCCGACGACCACTCTATCAGTAACACGCTCGATGGTGTCTGGTAACTCTTCGCGGAGGGCCCGCGAAACCTCTGCAGCAATCCAATCCTGTAATTGACTCTCCTGGGGACAGGGTGCCCCACTCACTCCCGACCCCTGATGGAAAGAGCTAAGAATGGGATCCCCCTCCCTGATGGATCCCTGGGATCCACAAGAATCGGGCTCTAGACGAGCCCCAAACTGCCCTGAAACTAGACCGGCCCTAAAGGCCTCAAGACGACTGTCCAAAAGCTCCACGACGGCCTCCTTGATCGAACCGAAGATCACAGGAGTCTGATCAATGATGTTGCACATAATTTCTGTTGAAATAAACTCCCTCATCCGACCATCAAGCTGCCCGGCTCCAGAGTCAGAGGCAGATCCCTCCCCGGTACCTGAACTGCCAACTGATATCTCGCGCAACGTCACCATGCTGAAACCATATCACAATAACTGTCAGAATACTCATCGTTGTTGAGGGTTCTCACACATACTCCACAATTTCCTTGGTTTCATCTTGGCCCCTCTTGAATCGGGTACAGATCCTCTGCTTTTAGTAGTACGGGCCCATACTACCTTCCACATCTATCCGTACTTTCCTCAAGAGTTACCTTAACTCAACCAAGTCTCTTTTACTGCTACGGATCTCTACTACTCTCATCCTAGGCTTACCCTAGGGAAATCTCCGACTCTACCCAAACCAGTCCTCAGCTGCTGAAGGCCTCCTTGTAATGCCAATTAGCCATCACCTGAATACCATCACATGTGACGAGGCTCAGATAATCCTTCAAGTAAGAGACTCGTCCCTATAACGGTTAGACTCAAATGAGAGCTGCGCAATAGGGCCAAATCCAGCACTCTTAGATTATTCAATCCTGATCAGATGTGACGTGACGTATTCACCTAATGGCTAACTCCCATCACTCCGAGCCCTACTAAGCACGAAGCAAGCATCATTCGGACACAGGAAAACTATTCAAGCAATCTGTTCTCATAGCGAGAAACTGCACTAGCATACAATGCTAAGCTCATACTATCAGGCATAACCTAAACAGGCTATCCTACTGCTGTCTACTCAATGCTAGCATGCAATTCACATAAGATGAAGCACGTAAAGCAGGCACATAGGGCATCATTCCTAGATCCTTAGTCCTATTCTAGCATGTTGTTCTACTGAAACTGGTAAAATATAACATAAACTTGTATGGGTACTCTGGGGAAAACTTACTTGAGCTCGGCTGGTCGCGCACATCACACACCTTGTTCTTTCTCAAAGCTCTTTTACTTAGCCTTTAGAAAATCATTTCTTTATAAAAATCTTTTAATCCCTCGATTTGAGTCCAAACACCCCCGAAGGTGTGCCCGAATCCCTCAAACCAGGGCTCTGATACCAACTTGTAACACCCCAATTTTCACGTCCAAAAATTTCATTTAAAATAAGTGATTTGTAAAACATTTGTAGTAAAACATCATCCGATCATATCATTTCATAAATTATATCTCGTGTCTGAAAAACCAAATCATAAAAATAATAATAATGTCAGAGTACAATCCCAGAACATCTAATAATGCGGAAAAACCAATGCGTGTGTGTATGATGTGCCGCTACCGCGCCAGTTCCTTCCCCTTCGCTGTAGAGGTACCTGAAACAAAACTGTAAGTTGTAAGCACGAAGCTTGGTGAGTTCCCTCATCGTCCACATACCATACAATCATATAGCATACATACTGCCAGGCATTTCTGGGGTGCCTGACCTACCCGATACGACCATTCTGGGATGCCGACCTACCCGTACGGCCATTCTGTGGTGCCGACCTACCCATGCGGCCATTCTGGGGTGCCGTCCTACCCGTGTCAAGCCATTCTGGGTGCTGACCTACCCGTGTCGAGCCATTCTGGGGTGCTGACTACCCTTCGGTCCTAACAACCGAACCTCAGGGACTATTTCACCCCCTACTCCTACTATCGCATATATCATAGCATAATCTACTGTCAGACATATCTGGGGTGTCCGACCTACCCTTCGGTCCTAACAACCGAATCTCGGGGACTATTCCCCCTCCTACTACCTCTAGCTCATGTAACATATCATGCTAGCAGCTAAACATATCATAACATACTGTTAGGCATATATGGGGTGCCTAACCTACCCTTCGGTCCTAACAACCGAACTCTATCACTATCACATATCATATCATGCTAGCATATAACATATCAGGTAGTAGCAACACAGATGGATATCACAAAGACAAACATCTATCATACAATCCCTACTGGTGGGCCGACATTGTGGTCGTAGACCCACCGCTACTGGAAGGTAACTCACCTCGTAGTAGCTGCTGATCTGTGCGGGAACTCTCTATCTGCTGCTGCTGCTCCGGAAATCCTCCGGCTATAAATCCCACAAAACACACCATCAGAGTCTGATATCTACTCTTTGGGTAAAATGACCATTTTACCCCTGATCAAGTCAAGTCAAAGTCAAAGTCAACTTCCAGTTGACCTGACTCGCCGAGTTGGCTTGCCAACTCGCCGAGTCCCTATCCTTCCATTTGTCCTTATACCCGCTTCTACTCGTCGAGTTGGGCCGTCAACTCGACGAGTTCTTCTCTCATATGAACGTCACATGAAAACTCATCTGACTCGCCGAGTTGATGAACAACTCGTCGAGTCCACCTTCATCTGATGAACAAGTTCTGTCCTCGACTCGTCGAGTTGATGAACAACTCGTCGAGTTCTAAGAAGATTGCCTTGGACTCGCCGAGTCCGTTCATGCACTCGCCGAGTCCCATGAACTTCCAGAACAATGGCTTAGTCCAGAACGTTGGGTCACTCCCCGGGACCTTCCTGAAATCTTACCACACTCAACTGGGTCCTCATGACCCTCAACTGATATGGGACAGAAGCTTGGACTAGCCGAGTCCAAGAATGGACTCGTCGAGTTGGTCACATCCTCTCACTAAATCTTCGGTTTCTGATGTACAACCCTTAATCAAAAGATAGATCTATGCTTCTACAATCGATCTAGCACGTAAAGTTACAACCTTTACGTGCTTGCATGGGACTTTGAGCTCAAAAGGTCCTAAAACAAGCTCTTACAATGCATGGGACTTTGAGCTCAAAATCTTCGGTTTCTTTGAGTGCAAAAGCCACTCCTTTCTGCCTTGTAACCCCTCTAAGGACCTAGATCCGAAACATCGACCCCAAACCATGCTTGCAATCATGGTTGGTGACCAAAATGGCTTAGAAAAGCCCTAAAACTCCACAAAATGGGATCTATCAAAAGAGCAAGCAAGGTATAGACTTTATACCTTCTGAAGACTGCAAACGATGCTCAAAACCGAATCCTTCTAGCCTCCTCTTGATCCTTCAAGCTTTTCCTTCCTTCCTTGGGTCACAAAAGCACCAAAATCACTCCAAATGCCTTAGATTGCTTCAATAACGGCTAAGGTTTGCTATGGGGGTCTTCTGGGAGCAAATGGGGCGAAGGAGGCCGAGTTAAGGTGTTTAAATAGGGTGCAAACCCTCGGGTTAGGGTTTTTGTCCAGACAGGGCCTACTCGCCGAGTCCGGGACCCGACTCGCCGAGTCCACAGCTTAAACTCCGCGTCCCATCCCGCTTCTACTCGGCGAGTTGGTCCTTCAACTCGCCGAGTCCAAGACCCAAAATGCAAAACATTTAAAGATTTGATAAAAAGAATACGTACCAAGAACCAGGTGCTACAGAACGTCCAAATTTGTCTTCGTTTGAGGAAGTTATGATTTTTCTAAGATTTGGCATAACAGTATGCTGCCCAGAAATCAAATTTTAGATCGATCGATTTTTAGCCGACACAACCTAAACGAGAATCGAAGATGACAAAGTTATGAATTTTTAACGGACTTTAACTGTCTAAGCCTGTTAAAATATAACTTTAAAAATAAATTTAAAATTAGCCGGCAAAGTCTAAACGAAAGTTGTAGATCACGTCACTACCTACGGATGGATATAAAGAACATAAAAAGCGGAGCTCATATGAGAAAGTTACGAAATTTAGAAGATAATTAATGTTTAGGATTAACCAACGAGTGACACGTAGCAAGATCTGGGCCACACCTTCCTCAACATGGCTTGGAACGAGATTGCGACACCTGGACGGAGTACACCCATCGTAACTCGAAGTACGCCAACGTACTGCTATTTTGGTCATTATGCCCAGCGTATCCTTGCGTACGCCCAACATACCCGGGTGCTAGCAGCCTATAAATAACACTCATTTTTCCTCATCTCTCCACACCAATTCACTCCAACTCTCTCCCAAACACCCCAAACCTTCTATTCTTTCCCTTAGCACCTCATAGGTGTTAGAAGCGAGTCCCAGAGAGCCAGCAGGCCCCTAGAAGAAGAGCTTTCAATTTAGAAGTTCTGCCCACACAGAGCCCGGTTCTTCGCTAAACTCCCTTGTATGTGAGTTATGCTTACTCTACTTTAAGTATAACTTATGTTTAAGTTCATTACCATTATTATGAACCTATAAACAGTATTTATCAGTGATTCAAATTCGTTATACTAATTGATCTACTTACGGGAGAGGTGTCTAGAATGGTCACATTGGGTTTGGTTGTTGGATTTCAGAAAAGCTATATGTCGAAATGGTCCAGCCTCCCAACTGTCATGTCTGGCTGATCCTTACTTGATAGATCATGAAAGTTGAATTTGAGTTAATGATGAATCTAGACTAATAATTAGTCGCAATAAATATTAGACTAAAATCTAGTAATAATGATACTAGGTTTCGTCGAAGGAAAAGAAAATTGTTAGAAGCAGAGCGCTGCCCGAATTTGGAGTCATCACTTTAACAAGTGAGTGAACAGTTACTTTCATCTTACACATAGATATGAAGTATTTAATATAAATTATGTGTTATATGTGCCAATTATCTGTGTTCTTGATATCTATGCTGGATGAACGATTTATACACGTTTTACTTGATTTAAAATGTATATGTCTTTTTATACCTATAAATATATTGGGTAAAGATTGGTAGATGAAAGATAAGATGAATGATGAGAGATGAAAGATGATATAGATGATGAGAGGTGAAAGATGATGAGAAGCCTTGACCTTAACGATGATCCAGTCATCTAGCAGAGTATAGATGACAACGACAGACTATTCTAGACAGTCCAGTGGAACGCTAGCAGTCTCGCAACCTGTAGGTATTTTTGAACTACGTGTTCACCAGATGTACTCTAAAAACCCTGACAATTATGGACTTAGTGCCTTACAAATGAACGTTGACAGCTATGGACTTAGTGCCTAACAAATAAAATTGACAACTATGGACTTAGTGTCTGTTGGATAAACCCTGGCAGCGATAGACTTCCTGCCTATTCCTTAGGACAATCCTTAGGAATGAATGAATGAAGAATAGATGATTCTTAGGGTAGATCCTTAAGAATAAAGAAGATAATAGGGATGAGAAGTTGGGTTAATTGTTTGATGATTAAACATAATAATTATATTATTATGGGTTGAAAACGCTATGTAGTCACCAAGTTTCCCAACCTGACCCACTCAGTTTATTTGTATCACAGGTGTCGATATGAAGCTACATTACACTGAGGGATTAATGAAGATGTAAATCATTAGTGTAAATGAATGTAAGGTCTGTTTATGCTTATGTTTCTGTATTGACGATGACATCCCAACGTTTTAATATAAACAAAATACATTTCTTCGGAAATACTTTGATAATATCTTTATCATGTTTTCTGGGAACAAATTCCGCAATATTATTATTGAAAACAGATACTCTGATTTTTAAATAAGCATAAATAAATTTTTTTTAATGACCATGATTTTGGGGTGTCACACGTGATGAGTAGACGGAAACTATGTAGTTGAAGCTTATTTGTTTCTTTTACCCAAACGGGAGAAACGATATTTATGGGCCCCTCGATGATTTGTTGACATCTAAGTGCTTGGACGAGCCTTGACTAAATTGATGTGTAGTCTAATGTGTTCATCACAGATCTCTATCAGTAAACATAATCTTAAACACTGAGATTGATATTTTTCCATGTACCATGTTCATATAAATATCTTGTAGAACAAATGAATATTTAATATCTTATCTTAGAGTTGTCTCTTATTTTTAATCAGAGTTCGGCAGTTGCATTGGATGACACACTCTCTGTTGATTATGGTATTAAACCTCATATAGTTAATGACTTTTCAAAGTGGGAGACTGTTGAAAATAATGTCAAAGGTCATAACTATTTGTAATATTTCTAATAATAACTGGGTCTGTTTGGGTTACCATTTAGACCCAATTGAGAAATTAAATGACAAAAAAAATTTAGGAGAAATTAGTTTATTAATTTCTTATCTTATGATAAATTAACTAGAAGCTAATTTGGAATTAATTAATTTTAGTTACAAGATGTTAATTAATTAAAAGGTTTAATTACTTGGAATAGTTTAAGAGCGATTTCAGCAAAAAAGAGTAGCTTTGACACCAAGTTACTGGATAACTATAAAAAAGGAGTTAAAGATCAAACCCTAGTTGCCCATTCCTTACTCCTAATTATGCGCCCCACTCTCATTTTACCCCCTCATTAGCTATGCAACACACTCCCATTAGGGTTTGTGTTTGGTGATATCCTCCCCTCTCCAAGGTGTTGTCTTATTTCTTAGTTGGTGATCTTAGGTGTGATTCCATTAAAGTGATTATGGTTTGAATCATTGATGTAACACCGTAAATTTTCAAAAAAAAAATTCATTTTTAAAATCACATAAATCTCGTCAACACATATCACAAAATCCCCAAAATGTCTAATTATCAAAAACACATGTTCATAGTTGTTTGAATAAAATCCAGGATCCTCAGAAACATAACTCCATCTCGTGTGTACAATCGAGCCGGCGCCTTCCCGTGATCCTGAGAAGTACCTGAAACACATAACACATAACACGGTAAGCACGAAGCTTAGTGAGTCCCCAAACTACCACACACATCTCATTAGCCTCTCATGGCTATATCTCGAATAAAACCCTCCGGTCAATGTGTCTCAGTGGAACCCTCCGGTCCCACAACTCGGGTGGACCCTCTAGTCCTATCTCAACAATGCACTGGATAATATATAACATAAATCACAAGACAGAATACATGATATCACACGTCTCAGTATAAGCACATAAGATCAAAATATACACAGAGTACTATAACAACATAAGTCACAAAGATAGTATGCACAATAACACATATTACGTTATAAACAAATAAGACCCTCCGGTTAATAATGTACTAAGACCCTCCGGTCTACAATGTACTACGACCCTCTGGTCAATAATGTAATTAAGACCCTCTGGTCAATAACACGAATAAGACCCTCCGGTCACACATAAATTACCACACATGTAATTATAGTGAGAAGACTCACCTTGGATGGCGAACAGATCCTATAAATGTTGTTGTTGTACTCCGACCTCTAACACTGAGTCAAACCCACAATTAACCTCATTAGGATCTAAGACCCAACCTTTACATATTAGGTCTAAATATGGTTCACCAACCCGGTCCATAAATAACCCAAGCCCATTGGGCCCACCAAGGCCCAATATCAAATGGGTCCACAAAAGTCCACTAATGGCCCCACTATGGCCCAATTTTCCAAATTGGGTCCAAACCCTCATATGGGCCTTACCCTTAACCCCATCTAAATACTCTAGTCCACATGATTGCTTTTGGATGGCCCATAATTCTTTTCATAATAAGCCCAAAATTACCAAGCAGCCCCTTTTCTACAAATTATTTTCATTGCAGCCCCCGCCTTCATAAATAATCACAAAACCAATCCGGAACTCACGCTTTTAAACCCCAACTTCTAAAATTATGACGGTTAACTCCTCGAAATCAACACCTTGCAAAATTATTAATGATTTTAGGGTGTCTATTCATATTAACCCTTATCTATTTATTTATTTAATATACATGATGTTACAATTGACATCCAATTAAAGTGGCAAGAACAAGATTACAAGAAAGGAACTCTTTGGCTAACAAAGAGGTATGCAATTCTCATCTTTCTTGTAGTTGCAATAATTGTACGAACATAAGATCCTTACAGGTTTTAGTTTGAACATATGATTAAAATTATAATATGCTTCCACTGCTATAGATTATTTGTTAGTGTGTTCAAAACCTTACAATTTGTTGAGTTTGTGCTTCTGACGTGGCATCCCATTTGTTAACGTTAACTATATCATAGTTGCTCAAAAAGTGCCATTGATAGTTTAAGAACTTTATGGGATTCAACCTCTTTTGTTTTACTCCAAGCTATATTACAATCGATCTGTAGTCACACATCATTTCTGACGCCAATCGTCTAACACTCACTAACTCCATGCGTGTTGCGGTCCTTCTCAAACCAAACGAACCGACCCTCCCAGGTCTAGAACATCATATGCAAACCATAACCACTAAAAATGAAATCCATCAGGATTCTAAAATCTGAACTCATCTATCCTTTACACAGATAAGGCCAAACTCAAACTCGAGAGTCTGGTTCGACAGAAAAATTGGAACCACTCATATCCAATCTGATACTCAACTCATGACCCGTGATCCGCGAATCTACGTGTACATTACTTCTCCAATTCCTTTCGATTTGCGACAACATCTCCCCAAATCGAGATATAATGGATCCCGATCATCATGGAGACCCCAGTCTCCCCCCTGGCCCGGCCACCAGGTTCCTAAAGACTCAGTCGTCAAGTCTACCCAAGCCTAAGAACTCCTCCGTGTCACGCTTTGACTAGTGAATACTACGACTCCCTACAGTTTACAACACTCTCTCTTATTAACTAATGAGTGCTACGGCTCCCCGCAGTCTTAAGACACTCCCTCGTTGACTCGTGATTGCTACGGCTCCCCGCAGTCTTACGATACTCTCTCACTGACTCGTGATTGCTACGGCTCCCCGCAGTCTTACATCACTCACTCGCTCGCCATGGGCTCACCCCATGGTTTTTCCCTAATAATCCCAAGTGATTACTCCCACTTGGATCCTTCCACTCTCTTATCACCCCACAATCTCATCATTAAACCATCACCATAATGCGTTCACTAAACTCATGTTCCGCGATCCATCATGGGCAGGTGCACACACACCCACCCTGATTAAGCATCACTACCCCTAACAACAATCGCCGCTGCAAAACACTTTCCCTTGATACAATTCACATTCTTGGACAATCCCCATCCGATGACAATTAGCTGATGGGTTCCCACTAGAATAATAATCACTCGATATCCCATTTGCCGCCTCACAAACCCGAGTCTCAAAATAATCCAACAATTTAGGGCATCATACTTGGATACCTCGATACACCATCACAGAATCTCACGCTAGCTTGCCACTACCTCGGATCTTCAGCTTCCACCACTCGGAACCCTTGAAGCACTTCATCTCATATTTGAAGTACGGAGGAATCGTCGGTGACTGAGAACGCGTCAACAACAATCCGAAACCCATACTCTACTGATCAATCACATGTGAATCTACTCATACTGATGCTGAAGTTAATTGACAAATCAATTGTTGCCCCTCCCGGAGTATAGATAGCAATATATACATTGAACTAGCAAATCTCAACAATCGAAACTAGACCTCAACGAACCAACCGCCTCGAGCTCAACCATTGCAAACCCGAAGAGTCCCTGGCCACAATAAGATCCCTGACCAACGGCTACTCGTTGTGGATACACTCGTTCTTTCCTAAACTTATACAATATGCATCACCTCGCTCTGCACCTTGCCTCGTCCACCAATAAACCCTAAGTCTCATATGTCCATACCACAGATCCCCATAACCAAATCTTCTAACCACAACTTGAATAGATTGTTGATCCTCTCAACAGAATACCCAGTTCTCCCCCCACTCATTGTTAAACCATCACCAATTGACATTTCAACAGTCTACTCTACAGACTGTTTCACCAGATACACCACACTTGACTCTTGGAACGTACTACGTAACACTTGATGATCTTCCAAAGAAAGACCAAGCAACTCCATATATCCCGAATCTCAGATGAAATCCTCGGAACTTCCCAATGTGACTGTCTCCAGTCACCCAGAATCTCGTCCGGCTGGACATGCAATTATTCCGACGGTCCTAGAATGGCACTTTCTACTTTTCTGGAAATAATAGACTATTACACACTTCATTCTCTGAATCCTCAATCATCAACCCACTACAAGAATCGACATAGCATGGGAGACCTCACCCACACAGTCGATCTGCTGCATAGCCATGAAAGCCGACAACTCGATATACTCCTCTCGTTTTCCGGAAACAGTTGCTGGTATACGACTTACCAAACTCAAACAAGGCATACTCGAGCCCTCCTTGGTCACAGTCCCCACTAATGACTCCTTCCCGACATAAGAATGTAACCCCATGCTCTTATACAACAAAAATACTCTTGGTGCCAATATCGCAGCTACCTGGTGCCCCACGGGGTCTTCCTCTAATCTCTGACATCAGAAGCTCAATCACCCATTCTCTCAAAATGGGAAGCAGGAACAATATAATCCTCAGTATAAAACTTTGACATCACAGGCCATCGCCCGACCACTCAACTCAGACCGCAATCCTCCACGATGCATCATCTCCACCCCTATTTGTGTCTTGCGACTACAACTGGCACCTCCAGTCAAGACCCTCAAGATCTAAACTCAAATTTTCCCACCTAGGGCATACTCCATTTAAGCTCAACCGACATGGCCCTCAGGCCCCACAATCTCCCATATCCCCTCCCAGTCTGGATAATCATAATCGGATAACTGATAAAGGCGAAAACACACCCTTCCATGAATCATGGTACCCGAACCATGTTATTTCTCCTCATCCTACTACTTAGAACCTCCAGAATTCTCCCTGTTTTGAGTATGGGTCCTCTGCTTTCAGGAGTATGGGCCCATACTACCTGCCACAACTACCCATACTTTCCACACGGATCGTCCCAAATTTTCTAAGTAGCTGCTCAACCTTCTCAATCACCATTCCCATTACACATGTTCGCTCTCTAGCGAGTACTCACCTATAAACAACGTACTCCTCGGACTAGAATTACTCCCTAGGTTCTCACACTTCTCTGCCATCAGCTGCTGAAGAACTCCTTGTGATGCCAACCATCTACCTTCTGAATATCGTCATATTCACTTAGTAGCTGACTCCCATCATTCGAGAGTTCCACAAAGCACAAAGCAAGCAGCATTCATGCATCGAATAACCAACACATGAAACCACTCTAGAGTACCACTCCACTCGCTCTTTTCATAACTCAAAAGGCACCACCGAACTCAGGCAATCTTTCCTCTTGTGGATCTCTAACTACTCTCTCAGTAGATTCCCCAAATGCTCATCTAGGTATCTCTCCTAGATTACTTCTCGACTCAAGAATCCCTCTAAAAGATTTCTGCTACATACTTCTACTCAGTACATACAGAGCAAATAACAGATAATATCAATCAATAGCATCCCCTAAGCTAAGGCATCATGAATCAGGCAACTCTAGCCCTAATTTCTGAAATACCTAGCCAATCCTCTAACATGCAACTCTAAAATCTCATAAATATCTCATAATATAAACAACTAATGGTATTTTGGGAAATCACCGTTCGGGCTCTGGCTGATTGTACACACTGCTCCATCTTGTTTTCTCTTTAAAACTCTTACTCTTTTTAGAAAAAATCGTTTCTTTTTAGAAAAAATCGTTTCTTTTTATAAAATTTTCTCAAATCTTCAGTTTGAGTTCAGACATACCCGAGAGCACATCTGAATCCCTCAAACCAAGGCTCTGATACCAACTTGTAACACCGTAAATTTTCAAACAAATTTTTCATTTTTAAAATCACATAAATCTCGTCAATACATATCACAAAATCCCCAAAATGTCTAATTATCAAAAACACATGTTCATAGTTGTTTGAATAAAATCCAGGATCCTCAGAAACATAACTCCATCTCGTGTGTACAATCGAGTCGGCGCCTTCCCGTGATCCTGAGAAGTACCTGAAACACATAACACATAACACGGTAAGCACGAAGCTTAGTGAGTCCCCCAACTACCACACACAACTCGGGTGGACCCTCTAGTCCTATCTCAACAATGCACAAGATAATATACAACATAAATCACAAGACAAAATACATGATATCATACGTCTCAGTATAAGCACATAAGATCAGCATATACACAGAGTACTATAACAGCATAAGTCACAAAGACAATATGCACAATAACACATATCACATTATTAACAAATAAGACCCTCCGGTCAATAATATACTAAGTCCCTCCGGTCAATAATGTAATTAAGACCCTCCGGTCAATAACACGAATAAGACCCTCCGGTCACACATAAATTACCACACGAGTAAGTATAGTGAGAAGACTCACCTCGGATGGCGAATAGATCCTATAAATGTTGCTGTTGTACTCCAACCTGTAATATTGAGTCAAACCCACAATTAACCTCATTAGGATCTAAGACCCAACCTTCACATATTAGGTCTAAATATGGTTCACCAACCCGGTCCATAAATAACCCAAGCCCATTGGACCCACCAAGGCCCAATACCAAATGGGTCCACAAATGTCACACCCCAAAACCGTAACGGCTGAAACGTTCGGGGGTGGAGGACGTCATGTACAGTATCACAACAATGCATAGTAGTAAACAAGCAACAACATCATCCATTGCATTAATAATATAATTTAATACAAGTGTGTTCTGTGAAGTTTATAAGACACCAAAAATGTAAATCAAAATAAAAGATGAGTCTTGAACGAGCTCCATCTTCTCCAATACTGGCATCGGTACCTGTGTACTGATGACCTGAGAATACAAGTTATTTTGAAAGAGTTTATCAGCTTTAAAGCTGATGAGTTCATAAGCATTTTAGTGTCATTGTTTGTATGAAAATATTTGTAAGTGTTTGATGTATAAGTTTGTAAATGTTTGAATCTCCTAGAAAACCCTATGTTTTCTACTAAAAGTAGCATTCTACTAAGGCATCAAATGTTTTGTATGTTTTTCTCTTGTAAGAGTGTGTATTTTCCCAAATGTGACTATCATTAACCAAAATATAGTTTTTACATTACCGTTCATTGTGTGAAGATCACAAAGTGAATGCAACGGGGAAATAAAATAGTACTGTAGTGTTGTATTAAGTAACTACTGCTGTACCAATTACCTTAATCCAATTGTTAATTAAGGTATAATGTGCTATGATTGTACCATACTACTGACTAAAAACACGACGATGAAAGACGTCTGAATGAATGACATTTGGCACCCGTAGACTTGCAAGTCCCACTGTAGCGAGCAGCAAGGTGTAGGATAGTCAATCCAGTATAGATCTATACGCAAATTCAACGCTCTCCCTCAAGGAGATTCTGGATACAATTCGGGCCATGACAGGTGATGCCATGCCCCGAAACCGTGGCTCACATTATGTTATTGTATTCTTGTATATGTATTGTATGTACTAGTATAATGTATGTTCTCTCTGTCTAGTATGTTCTGTTTGTTTCTCATCATAGAATGTTATGTTTGTTTCTCATCATAGTATGTTATGTTTGTTTCTCATCATTGTATGTTATGTTTGTTTCTCATCATTGTATGTTATGTTTGTTTCTCATCATTGTATGTTATATTTGTTTCTCATCATAGTATGTTTTGACTCATGTATGAACTGACTCTTTGTATGATTCATTGAGTAGTATCTTCCTAAACTATACCTATTATAGTTTACTAGTAAAGTTGTTTGTATAACTGGATGTATTGAACTGAGATAAAAGCCTTTATTTCTATACATATATACATGATATATAACTAAGGATCAAACGACACTCGGACAAACAACAGGGTACTCTAAGTCCACAACCAAACAAGGAACAGGAAATAAAGTGTGTTGTCAGTTCTAAGTCCTTCCAACCTTACTTATATAACTATACATGCATTAGACATGGTTTTGACAATATATTAGTTTAAAAAGAGTTTAACATGTAAAAAGAGTTTGATAAATAGTTTGAAGTAGTTTGTTTGATAAAACAGCTAACAGAATAGCAAAATCCATTTGTTTGATAGTTATTAATCACATGTGATTGATATAATAACTATAATGTTTCAACTTGTATCCCCCCCCCATAAAAGAATTTAAAATCATTTAAAAGGTAGATTAAGGGGTATGAACTCACCTGTAGTGAGTGGTTTGGATGAAAGTGCTGGATAGGATACTAAGTGTCAAGTGAGGACTTGAGCACACACACGGATCCTATTTAACATATAATGACACATATATGTATCTAATTAGTTATATAACCACTAATTAAGCAAGTAAAGACACCCTACGACATGGAAAACACTTTGATTCAAGTGCTAGAAGTACCAAAGGTTGCATCTAAGGGAAGTATGGCCTCACTTTGGAGTTTACGGCCAACATGGATGTATCACATGAATTTACGGCCAAGGGGTTTACGGCCCTATGAGTTTACGGCCGTAAACTCATGGTGACTTGTACCATTTTTATGTTTAAGGTCCTATACTCAACTTGGAAGTATTCTAGACCTAGATCCATGGCTTAGGAAGGTGTTTGTGGCAACCTTGCACCAATAAGTAGAGTTTACGGCCAAGGGAGATTGCCTTGGACGTAAACACCCTTTTGTCCCTTATTTTTTTGTGTTTAAGGTCTTACAAGTCAAGGGGAAGTGTTCTAAGTTCATGTCTAAGGCTTAGGAAGGAGTGGTGACACAAATGCACCACTTATTTGTGTTTACGGCCCAAGGAGATTGTCTTGGCCGTAAACACCATATGTTCTTGAGTTTTCTTGATGTTTTCTAGTTGTTTAACAAGAGATTCAAGCATATAACAAGCTAAGGTAAGAGTACTTACAATATAGAAGCTTGTTAGGGGGTTCACGGCCCAAGAACACTAGTGTGTGTTCTTGGTGAAATGAAGAACACTTGAAGATCTAAGAAAAGGGAACGATTTCATGGATGAAATCATGTAAGATCACTAGATATTGAAGGATGTGAACTAATCAAGGAAAGAAACACTTACAATCTTGAAGATCTTAGTGAAAAATTGGATGATACTTGAGAGAGAATGAGTTCTTTGGCTTTCTATGGTAAAAATGACTAAGTGTCATTTATATACCTTAGAGTTTACGGCCGTAAACTCCATGTTATGGCCGTAAACTCCAATTCTTGGAGTTTTGAGAGTTCAATGTTGCACATTGAACTCTAGATTATACTTCCTATAATTACCTCTTGAAGGTACTAGGCTTTAGAACACTCAAACAGGCTCTAAACAGTGCTAAAAGTTAGCAGAAACAAGTCTGACTTTGATTGAAGTGAATGGTTGTACAAGATAGAAATTTTAAGTTGTCACAACAAAAGTCCACTAATGGCCCCACTATGGCCCAATTTTCCAAATTAGGCCCAAACACTCATATCGGCCTTATCCTTAAGCCCATCTAAATACTCTAGTCCACATGATTGCTCTTGGATGGCCCATCAATAGCCCAATCACCAAAGCTCAATAGAAAGGCCTAACTCAAGGCCCAAGCAAAATTAGGGTTTTCACATAAAATGACGATTAGGGTTAAGTGTTTCTCACTTAACTCATTAAGCTCATCACTCTACTAGGTCATTCACACAATGAATTCAGACATAATTCACAATATCAATCTAACAGTCCAACCGCGGGTCCCGGTAAAATCCAAATTAACAAACCCAAAATTAGGGTTTTCTAAACCTTAATTAGGGTTTCTAGCCCAATTACCATCCAACTAGTCTAGATTAAGCATTTGGGCCGATTAGGGTTCACTATTTCAAGCACCACCTACTACCACCTCAGGTAGTGGTGGTCAGTGGCGGCTCACGGCGACGGCCACCACCTCACGGTGGTGGTGGTGGGTTTTCCGGCCACATAAACACGCATACTACCTCCAAAATACCGGAAACAGTGAAAACACTCGAGTATACACCCATATACACACCCACATCCACCTCCCACGGCGGCTGGTGGCGGCGGAGGGTGGCAGAAAACTGCAATGGGTAGCAGCCACCACCGTAAGGTGGTAGCAGTGGATTTCCGACCAAAAAGAGAACACACACACGATCAAAATGGAACATCAACACATACCTGCACGAAAATCACCAACACAGCCACCATCGCGGTGGCAGGCGGCGGCCGGAGCTCGCTAGCAGCTTCAGAATAACCGCATGGCAGAGATGGCGTCGGGACTAGGGAAATGGCAGGAAAACAAAGAAGAACAACACTGGGGAAGGGAGAAACGACGACGACCACAAACTCGTCAATCCTTGTCTTCACTAGCGACGGCAGCGTGTGAGACTTGGCTCCTGGCCTCCAGCTTCGTCAGCAATGGCATCGCAGAAGAGCGCACGGCGGTTCAATGTGTCGCCAGCAGCGGGTGTGGCGGTCAATCTCGGCTGGGCAGCGGTAGCTGAAGAGGTTGGCGGCTGGAGCATACCATTTAGGGTTAAGGTTGATCAATGGCGCTCCTTCAACCTCGAATGGAAGGCACGGGTGAAAAATCCCGCTCTATACAATTTGATAACAGAAATGGCAGAATCGGCCCCTCCCATTCACAATCTCTTCAATGTAACTCCGAAATTTACCTTTTAAACCCTCACTTCCATAATTCTTTTCATAATAAGCCCAAAATTACCAAGCAGCCCCTTTTCTACAAATTATTTTCATTGCAGCCCCCGCCTTCATAAATAATCACAAAACCAATCCGGAACTTACGCTTTTAAACCACAACTTCTAAAATTATGACGGTTAACTCCTCGAAATCAACACCTTGCAAAATTATTAATGATTTTAGGGTTTCTATTCATATTAACCCTTATCTATTTATTTATTTAATATACAAGATGTTACAATTGACATCCAATTAAAGTGACAAGAACAAGATTGCAAGAAAGGAACTCTTTGGCTAACAAAGAGGTATGCAATTCTCATCTTTCTTGTAGTTGCAATAATTGTACGAACATAAGATCCTTACAGGTTTTAGTTTGAACATATGATTAAAATTATAATATGCTTCCACTGCTATAGATTATTTGTTAGTGTGTTCAAAACCTTACAATTTTTTGAATTTGTGCTTCTGACGTGACATTATCTCCCATTTGTTAACGTTAACTATATCATAGTTGCTCAAAAAGCGCCATTGATAGTTTAAGAACTTTATGGGATTCAACCTCTTTAGTTCCGAGCTTATATGTGACAATCGAATTCTTAAAAAAACTAATATCTCAACCGATCAATAAAGATGCCATGTCAACAATAAATACGCCAACTCGTCATCTCGACTGTAGCAACCGGTGATCATAACCATAAGGTGTGATTTGAAAAAAACAATAAACTTGCATGGTATTATATGTACAAAGATAATAGTTCAATGATATTTTTTGTACTTATTAAATTTGAATGATATTTTTTGAACAATTATAATACTTTATTATCCTTTTAAATCATTTTTTCAAAAATAAAACAACTTGAATCTGAAAGTGCCTAATTTTTAAACTTAAGTAGAAAAAAAAAAGGATAATGACTTGATAGGGTAAGATACTTTTTGAAATGTATACATTTAGTCCTTATTCTTTTTTTTTTTTTGTAAAATAAACCCTTATACTTTATTTTTTGTAACAATGCAATCCTTGTGACCGGCTATACCCGGTATATCGGTCATATACGAATTTTCTTTTAGGGAAAATGACTTGATAGGGTAAGATACTTTTTGAATTGTACACATTTAGTCCTTATTCTTTTTTTTTGTAAAATAAATCCTTATACTTTATTAATATGTACACATTAGGTCCTTTTCACCGGATTCTACAGGTTTTGCTGATGTGGAAGCACAAGTGGCACTAAATAGCAATTAATTAGCTTAGTCACCGGAGGTGGGTGATCCTGCAGCAACAAGAAAAGGGCGGCGACCCTTCTCTTTCTCGTCTCTCTTCCTTCCAGTCGAACAGCAACAGCCAAACACCCTTTACCTGTTGTGTTTCTCCGATCTATCTTTCTTTGCCTCCATCTTTGAGATATGTTGCCAGAAAAAGAAGAAAGAATGGACGAGGGGGCTACCAGAGCAGCTCCTCGCCGCCAACTACCGTCTCTACTTCCTCCTGCCTCCCCCTTCGACCTTGTTGTTTTTGCCATCATTCCTCCTTGCTACCAGTGATGTGTAGGAACACACAAAGGAGTCGCCGGAGATCGGGGTTCTCCCTCTTTTTCATGATGAATAAAAGTTGGAAAAATCTCGTTGTGGATATGTGGATGTCACATGGGTATTTCATTTCAACAAAATAAAAGAAAGGGAAAATGACTTGATAAGGTAAGATACTTTTTGAAATGTACACATTTAGTCCTTATTCTTTTTTTTTTGTAAAATAAACCCTTCCACGTCAGCAAAACCTGTAGAATCCGGTGAAAAGGACCTAATGTGTACATATTAATAAAGTATAAGGGTTTATTTTACAAAAAAAAAAGAATAAGGACTAAATGTGTACATTTCAAAAAGTATCTTACCCTATTAAATCATTATCCCTTTACTAAACTCTATGTTCTAATTTGTTACAAGACCCGACCCGAGTATTTTCACCTATAAAACCAAGTATGCTTTTTTAAAAAGCGACTAAAATGGGGACAAATTAAGGTGGGGTTGGGGGTTTAGCTTAGGATTGGGTGGAAGACGGAAAATTGGTTGGATTTTAGATCCCTTCTGACCCTATCAACAGCTGTCCACCATTGTTTGCTTACCCAACTCCCCCTACCACCCAATCACACCCTTTTTTCTTTCTATTAAATTCTACCCTTTTAATTATTAAAATAAATTCCACTAAAAACCCTACACCAACTACAGCAGTACAAAACTTGGAATTTTGAATATTGGATTCCTTTCTCATAAACTTTGTTAAATTACAATTTGAGACATAAACTATACTCCAGTTTAACTTTATTGCATTATGCTCTTTTTTTATTCATATGGTTCTTTTCTTTCCAATACGTGTTTAAATTTTATGGTTAGGTCATGAATAAAATTTGTTATAATGTTATATGTGGTCCTTTCTATCATTAGAAAACAAGTATCTTTTAAACGGATAATGACTTGATAAGGTAAGATACTTTTTGAAATGTACATATTTAGTCCTTATTCTTTTTTTTGTAAAATAAACCCTTACACTTTATTAATATGTACACATTAGGTCCTTTTCACCGGATTCTACAGGTTTTACTGACGTGGAAGGGTTTATTTTACAAAAAAAAAGAATAAGGACTAAATGTGTACATTTCAAAAAGTATCTTACCCTATCAAGTCATTTTCCCTTTCTTTTATTTTGTTGAAATGAAATACTCAGGTGACATCCACATATCCATAACGAGATTTTTCCAACTTTTATTCATCATGAAAAAGAGGGAGAACCCCGATCTCCGGCGACTCCTTTGTGTGTTCCTACACATCACTGGCAGCAAGGAGGAATGATGGCAAAAACAACAAGGTCGAAGGGGGAGGCAGGAGGAAGTAGAGACGGTAGTTGGCGGCGAGGAGCTGCTCTGGTAGCCCCCTCGTCCATTCTTTCTTCTTTTTCTGGCAACATATCTCAAAGATGGAGGCAAAGAAAGATAGATCGGAGAAACACAACAGGTAAAGGGTGTTTGGCTGTTGCTGTTCGACTGGAAGGAAGAGAGACGAGAAAGAGAAAGGTCGCCGCCCTTTTCTTGTTGCTGCAGGATCACCCACCTCCGGTGACTAAGCTAATTAATTGCTATTTAGTGCCACTTGTGCTTCCACATCAGCAAAACCTGTAGAATCCGGTGAAAAGGACCTAATGTGTACATATTAATAAAGTATAAGGGTTTATTTTACAAAAAAAAAAGAATAAGAACTAAATGTATACAATTCAAAAAGTATCTTACCCTATCAAGTCATTTTCCCTAAAAGAAAATTCGTATATGACCGGTATACCGGGTATAGCCGGTCACAAGGATTGCATTGTTACAAAAAATAAAGTACAATGGTTTATTTTACAAAAAAAAAAAGAATAAGGACTAAATGTGTACATTTCAAAAAGTATCTTACCCTATCAAGTCATTATCTTTTTAAAATAACAAATTTGATATTAGCATATGTATAACTGACTTTTATGACATGAATTTTTGACCTACATAGAACATTTATCAATCATTGTATTTTGCACTACCTTAGAAACAAACATAACATAAAAATACAAACACACACAGTTACAATTTAGTGGAAATCATACTAAAAATGACACCAAAACATTTTTAAGGAGTATATAGCTATTCTTCCAAAGTGATTACATTACAAAATGCAAAACACACCATTTTTGGTAAGAAATTAATTATATATATATATATAAATACTCATAACTTTAGTTAGCTGACTTCCAACCAATTAAAAAATTCCACATACAAATATTCCATCATAGTTATCTTATACAAGAAGAATTAGTTGACTAATTTGCCCATTAATTGAATCATATTACAAGGGAGATGTATCCATGAAATATGCAAGAGTGATTAAATTTTTGAAGGGTGTGAATTAAAAGAATGAATAGTTGATGGACATATAGTGTAAATAAAGTATATTATTTTAGATCCATTATTTTATTTTACTTTTAGGCAGATGTAATTAGATTCCATCAAATCGCTGGCATCTTGTTTGCATACGTGCACCCAGCTCATTCTTGCACGCATGTCCATGCATATATTTAATTCCATTATTCTTCTTCGTAATTTCCAGCTGTTCTCTATATCTGATAATATAGTATTGAATGTATATATACAAGCAATTTGCTTTCTGAATTTCTTAGTTTTTGCTTTCAAATTCTTGAAAAAACCCACTGATTGTGGGAAAAAGTAAAAATATTGATTTTTTGATTGATAATAACGGAAGGACTCAATGGATCCGTGTCCTTTCGTGCGATTAGTAGTCGGAAGTTTAAGTTTGAAATTTTCCGGCGGTGGCTCCGGTAATCCTCCACCGTCGAGCTGTTACTGCAAGATTAAGCTCAAGAACTTCACCACCCAGATTGCTGATGTTGCTTATTGTGCTGATAGTGATGTGAATCAAGTTACCGATCAAGTTCAGGCCTGTTTCAATTTCAAGAAATCGGAGTTTGATAAGGTCGTTGAAAAATCTAACGGATTGAAGATCGAGGTTTATTCAGGTAGAAAAGGGAACCCGATTTGTGGAATTGGGTCGGGTAAGCTTATCGGGGTTGTATCGATTGGTTTGGATTCGAAGGTGGTTGACGGCGGTAGTAGTAATAACTGGGGTGGTGTGGTGGTTCAGAACGGATGGGTGGCCGTCGGTGATCGGAACTCCAAGAAATCTGTTCAGTTGCATTTGAATGTGAGGGTGGAGCCTGACCCACGATTTGTTTTCGAGTTTGATGGTGAACCTGAGTGTAGCCCACAAGTGTTTCAAGTCAATGGGAATGTTCGTCAAGCTGTTTTTACATGCAAATTCAGTTTCAGAAACTCCGGCGACCGGAATTTGAGATCTGGGTAAGTTATCATATCGGTTTTTTTTTTCTTGTTTTCAAGGAGTTCGATGTATTTTGATTCATTATCTTACGGTTTGTTTGATTGATGTTTGAACAGATCATCAATCTCGGAAGTAAACGCCACTGGAAACTGGTTAAGATCGGTGAGAAGTGATAATGAAAAACCTGTAAAAGAGCGAAAAGGATGGTCGATTACAATCCATGATCTTTCCGGTTCACCGGTAGCCATGGCGTCAATGGTGACACCATTTGTGCCGTCACACGGAACAGACGACGTCCGCCGATCCAACCCAGGTGCTTGGCTGATCCTCCGGCCAGGTCACAACACATGGAAGCCATGGGCAAGGTTAGAAGCATGGAGGGAGTCCACCGGCGCCGACAACCTCGGCTACCGTTTCGAGTTACTACCAGACGCCGCCGTCGGCGGACTTGACCCCATCACCCTTTCAAACTCCACCATCAGTTCCAAACACGGCGGGAAATTCACCATCGACATCAGTAACGGAGCCTCGCCGATGACCACACCAAACGGCAGCTTTGACTCCGGATCCGGGTCGGGTTCCGGGTCGGATTTTTGGTCCGCGACATGGGCGCACTTAATGTACCAAGGTTTTGTGATGTCTTCAAAGGTGGCCGGTGGAGGGCGGTGTAGTAAGCCGGAGGTGGAGATTGGGTTTCAGCATGTGACATGCACGGAGGACGCGGCGGCGTTCGTGGCATTGGCGGCGGCGGTGGATCTAAGCGTGGACGCTTGCCAGCCGTTCTCAAGGAAGCTCCGGAAGGAGTTGAGACACGACGGAGAATAGTCGCCGGGGTTATTTATTAATTTGCTCATTTTTCAAGTGGGCGTGAGGATCTTTTTTTTTTAATTTATTTTATTCTAGAAACAGAGAGTGTACAGTGGATTGCTTCACGAGGTTTTAATTTTTTTTGCTTAATGAGTTTTTTTGGGTGATTAATGCATGTACAGTTGTTTACAATAATATTCATGATTTGGGATTTGATATGATATCGGATCAGCTCGTATCAAGTTTGCACATGGTTTGTAGATCTTAATACGATACATAAATGATGTTTTAAAACATATTTTTTGTACTTGAAACATATAATTCAATTCCTGATGATCATTGAATATAATTCTATATATATATTAAATCTAAAGGAAGTTAGCAATAGTAATTTTATGTCTTTAGGTTTTTGCCACAAATGTTTAGTGAATTTGACATTTTTAGTACTTAAAGTGAAAACTTTTACAATTTTGTGTTTTGATTAAGTTTTTGTGCTTTTAGGGTTTTGTCACAAATCTTTAGTAACTTTGACACTTTTCGTCCTTGCAGTAAAAATTTTTATATTTTGGTGTTTTTGCCACAAATCTTTAATGAATTTGACACTTTTCGTCCTTATAGTCAAAACTTTTACATTTTGACATAAAAACCACAAAAAACCTCCTTTAGAATTTTGCCACCATATTTTCTCAACTTTGGCAACTTTCACATTATTGCCACAACATTTTTGGATTTTCTCCACCAGTGTCCCTTCTTTTGGTTGTCGTACACTTTGTACATCTAATTTTAGGGGTTGTCGACTTTCTCTCCTATTTGCGGTGATTTACACTTTCAGCACGTATTTTTTAAAGTTTGCCGATTTTTCCCATATTACCCCAAAAGCGGCGTAGCCGCGAGTTCTTTGCTAGTTACTATAACTTGATGTTTTTGGTAGCAAATTGTCAAGGAAATTGTACAATTGTACAATAATGGTGTATGAGTTGTAAGTATTCTTAGGGTAAAAACAAGGCAATTTATATATTTGTTTATTGTAATTTAATATTTAGTAAAACTACATAAATAGTTTATTGTATCTTATAAAGTAATTATAAACCGCTTTATAGATAAATTAGTTTTAGATAATTTATTAAGAGAAAATGACAAAAATAACCAATTATCCTAATCACTTTGCGGAAAATAGCAAAAAAAAATCGAATTTGCAAAAATGGCCACGAAAATCGCAGATGGGAATGGTCCATCTGCGATTTGCACATTCCATCTGCGAATGTACAAGTGGCTAAAGCACAAGTGTGCTTTAGCCACTTGTATATTCGTAGGTGGATTGGATTTTTTTTTCTGTATATATAGGGCATTTCAGGCTTAAAATCGCAGATGGACTGTGTCCATCTGCGATTTTCTCTGTATTCCATCTGCGAATTTACGTTTTTTTTTATTATTATTTTTTTAATTTGACTATGAAATCAATTGGTTTGACTACGAAATAATGTTACTATATATAAACTTTTGTAGAAAATTATTAGTTTAGTTGTTATTTGTTTAGGAAATTTTTCTAAAATCTCTCTAAAAAATGATTGAATATTTGGTTTGTCTTGTAACCGGTGGGAGATGGCAAGTTATTGAAACAAATCTGGAATACGTATGTCCACAGGGAGGTATTTCTGAATTCGCTTTGACATTTTCTGAGTATATTAGTTATAGTGATTTTGTATCTTTGGTGAGAAGCAAAATTGGTTTGTTAGACAAATATAGAATTAGTCTTCGTTTCCATCATCCTGAATTGAATTATTATATAGCTATAGTTGAAGACATGGATGTTAGAATGTTGATAAATGTAATCAAATGTAGTGGAGGAAGGGCTGTCAAAGTGTTTGTGGTGGTTGATGAAGGAGATGAGGTTAATAAGGCTGGTCACAGTGGAAATCAGCCGGTTGGTAATTTATGCAGCTATAAAGGGAGCAACGATCCGATAGGTACTTTCAATACTCCTAGTGTACCTCAGTTTCACAGTGTTGCTGAAAATGTTAATGTTAGTTATTCACCTATTAACTATGTGGATCCTGAGAATTACAAGTATGTTGGTGATGATGATGTTGGTACATATCTTAATGATGTGGGTGGTCGTTGTGATGATGTTGCCGAACAAGAAGTTAAAGTTATGAATAGGCGTGTAGTAGATAAAAGTAAAAAGAAAAAAAATTCGAGTCAAAAAAATGAAAAAAGCATGTTTACGGGGATTATGTTGATGTTGCTGATGTACGTTTAGATATAACCGACCTACAAAGAAATTTAGATAGAGATGAGTTGGGTGATGAAGTTAAATCTAAGTTTCCCGATAACCTTTTTTACGGTATGCCCCCTATAGCAGCATGCCCAATTGATATTAATGAAGATATCCCAACACAGATGGTAGACATGAATCTTCAAAAGATTGAATGTGAGAGTATATTTAAGAACAAAGAACTTTTAAAGCGGTGTATTGGTAAAAAATGTCTTCGAGAAGGTTTTCAGACGAGGACAAGTAGATCCACCAAATCAAGGTATGAAGCTGTGTGTGTTTCGATAAATTGTTCTTGGTTACTAAGAGCAAAAGCAATTAAAAATTCTGATGGACTTTTCCAAGTGAATAAATTTGTTGATGTACACACATGTTCTTCAACAGTTTTGCAACCTAATCATCGACAAGCAAACAAATATGTTTTGGGTGAATATCTTGCTGATGTTTTGGCTGAAGACTATAGTAGAGTTTATCGGGGAAAAGATATTATTAATGATATGAATGCTCAATTGAATATCAATATCTCATACCATCAGGCATGGCGTGCGAAACAATATGCATTGTTGTTGTTAAGGGGTACGAAAGAGGATTCTTTTACCAAACTTCCGGCTTATTGTCACAATTTGGTCAAACATAATCCGGGTACGGTGACACATATTAAAACAAATGGTGATGATCGCTTTGAGTTTTTGTACGTCGTACTCGGTTGCTCGGTTAGTATTATAATATTTTATTAATTTTTTCATTTTTATTTTGGTGTATTTGAATAGATATACAATGTATTGTAGGTACGCGCTTTTTGTCAAATTTTGTAAACCGACCCTAGTAGTAGATGGAGCCCACCTAAAGGGCGAGTTCAAAGGTACCATGTTACTTGCAGTTACTAAGGACGGACGAAACCAAATATTACCGGTTGCATATGGTATATGCAAAAATGAGTGTACCGATTCTTGGACATGGTTTTTTCAAAAACTACGTGATTACATAGGGAATATGCAGGAGCTTACAATTATATCTGATAGGTCTCCATCTATAGCAACATCCGTTGCCAACATTTTTCCTCACGCTCATCATGGAATATGTGGTGTCCATTTGTATTTCAACATAGTATCTAGATTCGGGAAGAGTAAAACAGTTAAAGGAATTTTGGGAGGCTTGTAGGGCGTACACAGTTGATGCTTTTGATGCTGCCATGGATGTTATGAAAAAGACAAAAGAACCAGTATGGGAGTACTTAAAAAGTATAAATCCAGAAACTTGGTCAAGGGCACATTTTAAAGGGAACCGATACAATCTTATGTCGTCCAACAGTGCGGAGTCTATAAATGCATTATCTAGACACGCACGTAAGGTGCCGATACTTATGTTGATCGATTTTTTTCGTGCAACAATGCAACAATGGTGGTTTCAAAGTCGTAACTTTGCAGGTATTAATTTAATTTTTAATATTAATGTTTTATTAATTTAATGTTATTGATCCTAACTTCTTCATTTTGCCTGTTTTTTTAGCGGAAGCAACAACAATACTTACCCCTTGGGCCAATGAAATTGTAAAAGAAAACAAAAAAACTTTTACTAAGTGGGATGTTCGCATGATCTCAAATACGAAATGCGAGGTCAAAAAGGGGGCACAAAATGTGATTGTTGATTTCCAACATATGACATGTACATGTAGGCATTGACAACTTGATAGGATACATTGTGGTCATGTCATAAGATGTTTAACAGTGAACAATTACCAAGACTGCTCGAGGTATGCATTAAATGATTACTTTACCAAAACACTGAGGAAAACGTATGAGGAATCAATAAATCCTTTGCCAAAGCCATCCAAATGGGATATCCCCGATGATTTGATGATTGTTAAGCCACCTATAATGGATAAACGTCGGCCAGGCAGGCCAAGAAACACAGACCGCATTCCATCCCAAGGCGAGGGTCCAATTAGAAAAGAGTGTTCTACATGTGGTCAACTAGGACACACGAGAAACAATTGTACTGGAAGGGCGTCCGGTAGTGGAGCACGTCGCACAATTTCTACGGCAGAAATGTCATTTAATATTGATGGTTCAACGAGTTGCTCACAAACCCATGACGCTGATTTTGATATAAAACAACCTTGAAATGAAGAGTTGTTAACTTATTATGTATTGTAATTTTTTTATTAAATCTTACAAGACATTGTATGCTTTCATATTTTAGTTTAGTTTGTAGATTATAACAATTAATGAAGCTTTTATATTATAAAATTTAGTTTGCAGATTATAACAATTACAACATGTTATTTAAAAAAAACAACAAACGATCCTTTTGCAACCTAATCTGTATCATGATAATATTACAACAATTTTGTAACTAATTTTTAAACTCAGGGAACTGCAATGGGTACTTCTCTTTCTCCATTGTTATATAGTCATCCCTAATTCTCATTTTGTCTTCCAAACGATCCTTTTGCACCATAATGTGTATCAACTGCTCGTCCTTCTCAGCAAGCCATTTTTCAGTCGTTTTGATTGCCTTCTTAGTCTTTTTTTTATCCAATCTTCATGCTCTTTGATTTTGTTTTTATTGAGGTCTATCCATTCTTGAGCTTGTTTGCATTCCGATGCAATATCATTACCACGTTGAGTGAGAAGTCGGGATGACTCTTTGTCCTCTTCTTGTTGTTCTTCAGCCTTCTTCAATTCTTCAAAATTTGCATCTGACATATATGGCTCGGCTTAAGAGGGTGTAAAAAAAGGGTCGACTGAATCACAGTAGTAACAATCTACTTCGTTGCATGAGCAAACTTCGAATTTGTGTGAGGAACTCATAATAAAGTCGACATTATAATAAACTGGTGCTATAAGTGGTATTTATACATACTAGTCTAAATGCTACCATTTCGTAGTCAGAGTTCTAATTCATAGTCCAACTTTGAAATGACTAGACATTAATGACAAGTCACTGCAGTAACCTGCAAATCGTAGTCAAACTCTTAAGTGACAAGACATAAATGATTGTTTGACATGATAAGTCACTGCAGAAAGCTGCAAATCGTAGTCCAAATGCAACCATTTCGTAGTCAAAGTTGTAATTCATAGTCCTGTATTTATTAATATAAATAGATGTTTAAGATCTAAAAACCAAACACCCAAATCACCTAAACGAAACGAACTCCCATATTTAGAAATGTCGTCGAATGCAGCAAGTTCTTCGAATGAAGTACCTGGTTCCAATTCTGAAAGGCCATGGACGACAAACGAGGTGTTGGTTCTTACACGATGCTGGCTAAGTGTTAAGGATGGTGTATCGTTACTTGCTCCCCCGCATTGCCTAGTAGGTGATGAATGGACTCGCATAGCAGCTTTGTTCAACCATGAGATGGGAGAAGGACAACAACGAGAACAATCAGATGTTGTTACTAAATGGATGGATGTAAAGGAAGAAGTGACATGGTTCAATCGAGCGTGTAATTATGCGAAAAGTACCAAACTTCGTTGTCGGGACGAAGAAGAGTTCTTGGAAGTTGTTACAGATTTTTACATCTGTGAGCGTGACGGCAGAGACTTCGAATATGAGGAAGTTTGGAAGGTTGTAAAAAATAATCAGTATTTCATGTAGACCGCTCTAATTTCCGTTAATAATAACCCATGGACTTGTTTTTTATTTCAATGCTTTGTTTGTAGTATGTCGTTGTTTTTAATGTAATTGTTGTAATGTTTGTAATGGTTCATGGAATTCTTGTTAGTAATGTATTCTAATGTATTGTGAAAACTAATGGAATGGGCATTTATTAATTAAAATTAAACATAGAAGATGCATCAAATACATACGTAATACATGAAAATAACCTAATACTCACCTAATAAACTGAAATAGATTTTAAATAAATGGGATATATTTCAAAATATTCCAAGGGGCTTCAAACTGGAATTCCAACCCGTCACTTAATGACTTGTATTCCTCCTTAGCAGCTTCCAAGATGACCTCCTCAGTAGCAATTAAACGGGTGTCGTCAATTTTGGTATAAACATCGTTGGATAATAGAACTTTGGTTTTCATTTCATACCATTTTGCTAAGATGTCTAGTTCGTCACGATCGTTTCTTGTAGTCATTCGGTTTTCAGCGTTGAAAATATTGGTTAAACGACTCCAAAACATTGGATCGTTCAACTTGCTGGTCTCGTACACATGAATATAAGCATCTGTAAGAACCAAGAACTCGTCATTGCTCCATGGTATAGAACTCATTTTGATTGAAACAAAGAGAGTAAAATCTCAAAAATAATATATGAACAGCTGTAACATCGTTTAGTAAACTATTTATTTAACTTAATGTCAATTTATAGTAGTTTATACACAATATCGCAGTCCAATCCTCTAATATGTCTGCAATTCATAGTCAAACTTAACTGACGAACGCAATGTACTAAGTGATAACACAACAGATCACTGTTCGAGTTGACAAGTCATTCCGTCGAATGACAACACAATACACTGCTACTTGAGTTGACAAGCCATTGCATCGGGAAAATAAGGAGTCGCTGTAAATAGTTGTTAATATCCATTTTAATTGTATCGTATTACTTCTCCCCTTTCAATTATGGACTCACCTGTACCACATATATAGAGGAACGAAGAGGAGGTCGCTTTGGTTCAAGCTTGGATTGTAACTGTAGAGGAGGATTTTCCACCGGGTCCCCCACAAGTTCGCGCTGGATCATTTTGGTCTCGTGTCTGTCATTTGTTTCACCATTTAATGGGGCGTACTCAATATCGAAGAAGAAGAGATGTCAAAGCGAAGTTTCTGATTTGAAAATAAAGGTGAAACAATTTCAACGTATTTATAACGAGTTGGATAATGAACATGCAAATACGGATGAAGACATTCTGCGACAGGTGGCTTTGGAACTATACCGTTTTGAATATGATGGTAGCGAGTTTACCCACGCAGATGCATGGAATCTTTTAAAGAATGTCCCTCATTTTTAATATGCATGTTGGTTAAGTTAATTGTTTTTCGTTAGTTAAGTTGCTTGTTGTTGTACGTGTGTCTTGTGACTATTTAATAAATGTCCCTTAATTTTAATGTATGTTGTTTCCTCAATCGCAATTAAAAAAGAATTAACAAACAGGTACATAAATAACTAATATATAATACGGCATAAAATGCAAACGGGGTACATGAATAAGTAATACATAATACGACATAAAATGCAAACGGGGCACATGAATAACTAATACATAATACGACATAAAATACAAACGGGGTACATGAATAACTACTTCATTGAGGGAGGTAACAGGACCACCGTTTCATTTAGTGTTTTCCAGAGCACATGTGATGGTATAGAATTCACCAACTCAGATCCATATGCAAGTCGATACAAGAAAGCAGTGAACTTGTAATCAACCATTTCATGAATGGCTTCAGACGTACGGGTTCTTAGACATGCTATAGCGTGGCCACATGGTATACCGCTTTTTTGCCATTTCCCACAACTACATACCCTTCGTTCAAGTTGTACTTTGTTGGTGGCAAAATTGTCATCGACTTCAAATGTATCCCCATACAAACGTCTTGCCATCCAATTATAAGACTTGTTGACACGTTTTTGAACCTTACTCTCAACATAAGGGGTCAACCCACCAAACAACCTCACTGGAAAATTTGATAATTTTAGAAAAATAATAACACAAGAAAAAAACTAAATATAACAATCTCCCTTACCCGCCACTTCAGCCCGTTCACCATACTTTGATTGTATCGACGTATTGATTAACTCAATTATCGTTGTTATAGGAAACTCACGTGTGGATATAAATTGCAACATTTCAGGGACATCAATCGATTTAACATTGTAACGTACTTTTGGGAAAAATGCTCGTGTCCATTTTGAAATTGCTATATCGTCAAGCCAGTAAATTGGACTCCTAAGCAAGGTGCAGAAAGGTGGTTTCCTACATGCACTTTGCAACCTTTCCAGACACAAGTAAAAATCATGAACACTATATGCATTGCATGACTTCCAAAACAACGATTCGACTTCCGTATCGTTATGTCCGACAGACTCACGTATTTTTCGAGCTATATCTTTAGGACAATATCCATGATACGAATCCGGGTAGGCACTCTGAACACCAAAGTCTATTTTATCACATAGGTTGCTTATGAAACCAACCTTTGTATCCTCACCTAAACACTCTTTTAACCTCATCATGAACCATCTCCATGATTCTTCACACTCTAAGGTTCCCAAACCAATTGCTAAGAGTAGGGGTTCATGATTTCCATCCAAAGCCACTGCGAAGTACATTGTTGTCAGATAGCTCCCAAGAAGGGGTAAATAACCCACATATATCAACGATATCATGCACCTTAGGAAGGTACGAATCTGCATAAAAAAACAAACATAAATTAGTGATAAGTAAAGAGTACACGAGATACATTAGCAAGAAATCTTAATTAAGTCAATAAAACTAATATGTTATACCACGCAACCTAAAGCCACAAAACAGAATTGAAAGCGGTTGGTATCCGTTTTCTTGATGGCTGTGAAGGTATTTGGATTTGTTCTTTGTAGATTATGCAGGAATAATGGTAGCTGAGTAAAGCTTCTTTCGGTGTAAGTACTCATTTTCACAAGCAATGAAAGTGTATTATAATCATCACACAAATACAATTTTAATTATATACAAATCGGTGTTTCTCTACAGTTCATATTTCATAGTTCAACTTTTTAAATTCGTAGTCAAACCAGTTCATTTCATAGTCAAACATCACTGACCGACAAGACAAGACAATGTACTTGTATGCAGTTCATAGTTCAACTTTTTAATTTCGTAGTCAAACCAGTTCATTTCATAGTCAAACATCACTGACCGACAAGACAAGACAATGTACTTGTATGCAGTTCATAGATCAACTTTATAAATTCGTAGTCAAACCAGTTCATTTCATAGTCAAAGATACTTGTTTGTAATAAAATTTCTTCTATAAATGGGTGTAATGTAACTCCATTAAATTTATATGTGAAATTAATTCATATTAGATAGACTAAAAAAGGAGAATGACATACTGTAATTGCGGAGGTGAACATATCATTAGGATTTCGGGTACAACTAAAAACCCAGGAAGATTATTTTACGCTTGCCCATATATGGTATCATGTTCTTAACCTCATTCATATTTACACCCTAATCATTATATAGCAACAATTCTTATTGTCAATGTTTAAATTTACAGGGACCAAAATGCGGGTTTATCAGTTGGGTTGATGAAGAGAAGGACCAATCATCTATCATAATAGCTAAAATAGCTAACAGTAACAAACTCTTTCAATCAGAAAATAAGCAGTTAAAGATAGCCTTGGTTTGTAGTTGGGTGTTGTTTTTGGCAATTATTATTTACAAGTTGTAAGCTTTTTAGTATTGTTTTGATAGTTTTTAGGTTGTTACATCAATAAATTGTTGTATTTGTTGTTATGTTTAGAGCATTGTACTTGTTACTTTAAAACAAATGGTGGTGTCGTTCTTATGTTGTAAGTATTTAAGTTATTAGTAGGTCATTAAATCCAACATACAATTACATATAAAAAATATATAATCCAACTACATAGGACCAAGACTCGACCCCCAATAAATTTTTGCCATCCGTTGGCGAAACTCTAAAGCTGCGTTCCTTGGGTCAATAAGTTCACGTATTGGTTGACCTGAAACTAATTGTTCCATAAACATACAAACAAAAACACCACAATCTCCCAAATGGCTACTTTGTTGGGGAACATTTGTTTCGAATATGAATTGCATATTCAATGGAATCCTTGGGATGTTCCTCCGGGCCCAATATCTAATCTTGTCTAAATAATCTGCCACCCGAGCCTCAAATTTGGTAAAGGTTCCATCAGAGTTGAATTTTTCATAAGCCCCTCTACCGAGACTGTCATAAATATGGACTTCCATATTCGCCAATCGTAGTTCCCCAAATAACCAGTGATTAGGGGCTGAATAAATCGGAAATAGGACTTGTATAAGGATAAAAAAGAAATAATTTTTGTTTAGAAATAAGAATACAAAAACATAACGACAATAACGATAATATTTTCAAAATATAAAATTTAGTTTACCGTATCGACATCCCACCAAGCAACCATGAAGTTGGGGTATTTAGCAATAGCAGCCATAAACGCCCTCCAATCCTGCCCTTCCTCCAGAGCATGGCAAACAAAAAAATTTGGCGGCATTATTGTATGCCGGTCGCTATCAAAACGTCTCACCATCAGTAGTCTATACCAAAGAGTGATATGCTGCACAACATTATGATACTTTTGTTAATAACTAAATTCTCTATCTAACACCAAATTAAACATCCATCGTGTGTATGCCCAAACAAGGCGCTCCAAAATTCTCTATCTAACACCAAATTAAACAAACGATGCTGCACGTCATATGAATGAAATAAATAATTCTGGATCACAACCTCACCGCCTGCTACGTAAGGTTGCAGGCACAACACGGAGAAGTCGTGAGCAACAGCAAATGATGGAGGAGGAACGGGGCTTGTTGATTTCATATCAACCTTCCTTTTTGCTCTTCTTTTTTGCTTCGGTGTTGTGTGCAGCTAAAACAATATTGAAATGTTTAGATCTCTATTATTCAAATAATTCACATAAAAAAATTCTATTATTACGATATAAGTTTTTAAATTAAACGAATACCTCGGTGTACGGAGGGCACAAATACTTTGATGGATTTCGAGCCCTCGGTCTATCAGGTGTAACTTCTTTGCCATCAAAACCATAAACATCATAATAATTTACATTTCCCGTAATTTGTATTTCATCTTCCTCCGACACCTAAATTAATAAGCAAAAATCTCTAATTAAAACATGTTTTAATCTACTAAATAAAAATTAAAATAAATGTAAGTATAACAACCTCTTTAGCTTCATTATCATTTACATCAAACACATCATCATCAAATTTGTTCCTACTACAACCCGCATTTTCATTCCTCTCCTCCAACTCCTACATTAAAATTAACACATTATAGTTATTAACGAAAGACACATTAAAAATTAATTATTAAAATCGTAAATGTAATACCTATAATAACCTTGTCGTCTTCAATATCACCAAAAATATTTTCATTTGTATTATTTTTATTCATCACTTCATCTTCTACAACCTAAATTTGCAAATATAAAATATGAACACAAATATTAATATATGTTAATAAATTAAAAAAAATAATGTAGCGTGTAACTAACCCGTTCATCAAAATTTGTTTGGAATACTGCAGGCTCCTCAAAACTGATGTTATTCCATAGATCTTCATTATTCACTTCTTCAACAAACACCTCTGTAGGTTCTCGGTTCGTAAACACATGTTGCTCCAGTGCATGTAGCCGTTTCAACACCTCCTCTAGGTTAGGTTTTCCACTGCGCCCACCTCTACCATGAGAGCGACCACTAGACGACATACTAGACGAAGATTCGTCTTGTCTCCTAAAATGGTCCCGTACTGGGGATGGAACTGATTTCCGTTCACCATATACATACTCTTGAAATGACATATAAGAAAAAGATGTCATCTCATCATCACTCGGTGACATTTTATTTCTTGGTGGTTGTCCCTCCTAAAAAATTGAACATATTAAAAATGCATATAAAAGTATAATAATGAGTTTTATTAATAATTAAAAAAATTTATAAACCTGTATCTTTGAAAAAATCTTGTTCACATCAACCCATTTCAATTTTTTTGTCCCACTCCATCGTTTCATCCGAGGCATGTCTCTATTTTTTCTCGATACAAATCCACAGGCACGAACAGCCGGAAGCATCTCATATATCCATATCTACAATTTTTACAATTATAGTAATAAAAGTTAAAATTAAAATAACTAACATAACAATAAAACCATTTGAATATAAGTAAATTTTTATACCCTAATTGGAGCCGTAAATCCTGAGACGGTGTATTTTAAAGTTTGACGACGCTCAGGAAGTGATAAATATTTATTTATCTTGTTCCATGTATCCTCAAGGTCATCATACGTAAAATCCCATAAATAGCTACCCCAAGCGAAACTAACAAAACAAAAAAAATTTAGTTATAATATAAATTAACATTAATAATATAAAACTTTCAAAGTAAACAAAAAATACTTGTTCCAAACATCCAAATTCTCCGCAAAAAAAAAAAAAAAAAAAAAAACCAATCGTGTGGCACACGATCATTTATTTCTTTTCCCAAAAAACCTTCACATAAAATGGAAATCAAACATACTCTAACTGTATCCGCATTGTCAACTTCTAAGAATGGTTGATTTAAAATAAAACTTTTCAGGTCATCGATTTTCACCGAACTATTAGTATGGTTCGGAAATAGCCGCTCACGCAATAAACATCTTTTTTTACTACTAACTGTTTTTTCTGACACTTTTTTCCCGATGTTTTTTGGATATTCCGCAAATTTCAACCCGATTATCAAACAAAACTCTTCCGGCCCATAAACCATTTTCGTATCGCCTACTCTAAAATATAACCGTTTTATTCCATCTGGAGATAAAACACCGTCCGGCCGTATCTGATGAAGGAACATTTTGTGGAACAGCAATCTGTCCCCTTATAAACGAGGGACGTCCAACAAGTAACCAAATACTGTATCTCTAAATATATCACGTCTCACACCATCTAACACTTCAAATACTTTCCATTTGTTACACCCCGATCCCTTTAAGTTTACAATAGCTTTCACATCGAAGTTATTATAATTATGCTGCAAAAAACACAATAACATATTAGAAAACTAAACAACTATTTCATTTTAAAATATATTATTAAAGATTAAATGCAATAATAACATAAACAATAATAACAACTAGAAATGTGCCCCCGCGTTGCGGGGGTCGGATTTTGAATAAACCATTTCCAAAGGGGGTTTACATGCACTACATGGTTGATTGTTTATTCGGGAGGAAAAAATGTTTGAATAACAATGTATTTTCAGCTGAGCAAGAACATGCTCCCCTGCTGGTTTTCCTAGATCTAATTTTGTTAAATCATATTCAGCGTCAAAGGTAGGAAATAAATTTGGCATTCTCCAAGTCCTCCTCTTCCAGTGAAGTGTACTGGGAACAGATTCATAAATTTGTCTTTTTTTCATTTTAAGGTCAATCCCATCTGCTGCTTTGTCGTCAGAAGCAGTTGCTTATTCTTTCATACCAACATCGTAATCATTCATTCCAGAGTCACACTCAGTCGTGTGTATTGGCGACCCCATTAATCGCATATTAAAATATTAAGTTAAAAGATTTTATTGGACGAAAAGATACATTGCAATTCCAAGATAGTGGGCTAGTAGCCCAATCTCGAGGAAGCAAGTAAAAAACAAAAATAAATAAAAATAAACCTCGATTACCTTCAGTTTGATAGTTTACATATGGATTTCCTTAAACGAAACCGTATTGTATCTCTTTCGCTTCTCAACACCATCAAAAATAAGATTGGATGCTGGCATCAACAGAGACCAAACTTTCAACAGTTTTTTATACAACTTAAAATGACTTATTAGAAAAAAATAGCAACTTACTTTCATTCATTTTTTTTATTATATATAGTCACATCTATGGTATCTAGTATAATATTAATTTAGTAGTCACATGTATGGTATCCAGGTGCCAATAAAAAAGAGATTAACAACTTCCATGAAACCTTGTAATATTATTAAACTAAACTAAAAGTGCCAATCCATTGATCAATTGATATAGAAGATTAGATTTGCACCAATGGATAAACTGTTAAAATCATTAACTTTTACCAAAAAAACTGTATGGAGGGGCAGTTTGGTCAAAAAGTATAAAATCATTAATTTTTTACCCTAAGAAACATTATATAGGGGCATTTTGGACAAATAACGTTAAAATCATTATTTTTTAATAAAAAGTAAATGTATGTAAGGGCATTCCCATCAAAAACTCTTAAAATAACTATTTTTTTAACAAAAGAAGACTATGTAGGGGCAGTTCGGTCAAAAGTGTTAAAATAATTTTTTTATCAAAAAAACAGTATGCAGGGGCATTTTGGACAAAAAAATGTTATAATCACAGTTTTTTTACTAAAAGAACAGTATGTAGTGACATTTTGGTCAAAACTGTTACAGTTGTTATTTTTTTTATCAAAAAAACAATATGCATGAGCATTTTGGAAAAAAAACTGTTAAAATCACTATTTAGTGATTGGTTGTGTTTGCTTTGATAAAAAACTGTTAAAATTAAACATACACATTCAGAAGATCTTCTATGCAGTCATAAACTACATATAAGGGACACTTATAACATTTTCGTTCAAAATAAATCACACCAGAAAATGAAAGAAACATAGGAGGAACTTTTTAGCAATCGGACCGCTGCATTGATTCAATTGTATAGATAAAACTTTTTACAAATACCCAAATTTCAACTATGCATTTTATCGAACACGTGGTGTGCTTAATCAGTTTCTTCAAATTTTTCTAATGACAGTCTTACCAAATCAATTTATGAGATATGAAGGATGGTTTTGATAGTAAATAATAAGTAAATATTTTAATTACCATTTGTATTGTGAAACCACCAGTTTCAAGTCCCGCAAACATGTTCATAAGCATATTTGATTTCAAGCCCATGTCTGCTACACAAAAAGATATCATTACTTTTAATATAATAATATTCAATATGATCTAGTTGTAAATTTGTATATATAAAAAGTGTTAACCAAACACAAAATTTATATCAAACAATATCGGAATCGGACTTCAAATCGAATCCCTTATAATCACCAATTTAGTAATTTACCATTGTATCAGTGCAAAATAGCATTAATAAAGTCTTTTCAATAAGCAAAAGCATAACCAAATTTCAGAATAATTTTAAGACTAACAATCTAAAATTGTAAGAGATAAAGTATAAACAGGTTATTTGAGAATCAAACACCATGAAATCGACAAATTTAACAAAACCAAATTACAATATAACTTCTAACATGGATTCCAAAAAAAAAATTATACTTACATCTAATGAATTTCGAAGAGGTTGAGATTGTTCTTTGCACTATCTACTTTGAGGAGGATAGAAACCAGTATGAAAATGTAATGAAGAAAGCCCTTTGACCTAGAACTTGAGTTCACACTACCTGCACAAATAACAATCCCAAAAAATGCAAGTAAAATCGAACCCATTAGATGCTAGGTCCTTATGAAATCAGATTGTAGCAAAAATTGAAAGCCCCCAAATCATTTTTACCTTGAACTTAACTATAGCTTCCAAAATATGAAAATCAATGTCTACTGCTCCGGTAAACCTTTGCCAACTCAGCAGCAACTGACCAATACAGGCCGATCCTACTTTCATTCGTGGAATTCTAGGGTTTCTGCCTGGGGGTAAGAAATTTATTACGATTTCGTCAAGTTTTCAAAAAAAAATTGATCGCAAGAAGGGAGCACGGAGGTTGCGGAAGGGCGATGAGCACTTTCATGATACCTTCCTTCCATTATGTTGTCGATGCTAGTGAAAGCGGTTACCTGCACGTCCATTGGAGCTGTGTGGTCTTCCTCTCCATCCTGTTGTCTTCTATTTGTTGTTGCACTCGATCTTTCTGTCGACGAAGGCTGTGTAAACGATGGTGAGAGAGTAAATCAAGGGAGGTGGTGGATATTTGTAAGCATCTCTGTACACAGGAGGCAACAACACGTGGAAGCAAAAGAAATTGTCTCCAAACCAGCTGATAACCACTGAATACCGATCGCCAACAGCCAAATCGGAAACCAACAAACGAACCTTTGATGGGGTGATCTACACAAAATGGGTAAAGCCTAAACGAAAACTGAAGAAGAATATGAGAAAAAAAATCACCTGAAACGGAGGCGGCGACTTGTAATCGACCTTCGAAGGCTTGGTTGACGGTAGGTAGAACTTCAAAAGTGGAATATGGAGAACACATGAGAAATTTCAAGAATTGCGATAACGAAGCGGGTGACGGCAACATCGCCTTCTTGAACACGAAGGACCATTTTCTCTGCTGCGATAGCACCTTTTTCTTTATTTTAATCGTTCATCTGGGTCGAAGTTGAAAGATTGAGAATGGGATTGACAATGAAGAGGGTCTGATTTGCTGTCGTCGACGGAAAATCGACTCTTTTTTGAAGACACATATTAGAAAACTTAGAAGGTGGAGATGGAGCGAAAGCTAGAAACGAATCCGGGAAAAGCCCACCATCAGATGGAGCAGTGAGAATAAGAAAGAGATGAGGTGGTTTTTGTTCAATCAAGAATGCGTCGAATAGAAGATAGGGAAGGAATAAAGTTGGATTTGAAGTGTTGTAAGGTAACTGGACGGGGAGGCGGTGAAAAGATGATGATGCATAGAAGACGGACACGTAGCCTGCATCCTGATGAGTCGTGTTCCTTTAACAGTTGACCATTGATCAGAGATATCGACCACACTTTTAGTGATTAAAAGTGATAAAATTGACAAACATAAAATGTCCAGGGGGAGAAAACGATAATATATATATATATATATATATATATATATATATATATATATATATATATATATATATATATATATATAATATAAAAGAAGTGACACACAAAGCAATATAGAGGGACCGGAAATATAATTCAAGGGACGAAACCTGGACAAAATGTGACAAATTAACTGTTCCTTTTCTCAACAATTTTAATATATATATAATAATGCAAATACAAATATTTAATAGATAATTTATATATTTACATTCAAAAACAATAACATACTATAACAATTTTTCAACTTAAACGGCAACTATATAAACAATTTTCCAAGTTATACGACAAATTTACAAACGATTTTTATCTTTCTAATTATATCAAATAACATTTTCTAACCATATAAACAAACAAATTTTCAACTAAAACGACAACTAAATTAACAATTTTTCAACTTATACGACAAATATACAAACAATTTTTAAGTTTCAAAATATATAAAATAACATATTCTAACCAAACATATTGAAACAACTAACCAAACATATTGTAAACATTATTCTAACAATTTATTTAACTATTAACTTAAAAAATAAGCATATTCTAACCATTTTACTAAATGTACAACTACCCGATGCACACTCTACGCAGTTTCTACTTGTACATTCATACAACCACTAACAAAATAACATTTAAACTTCAAGTTTAGTAATAACAAATATTATAACTATCAAATACAACAAAATTACCCTATCACAAACAATATAATTTCTTTTTTTTACACTAACTAATACAATAAATAATAAAATAATAAAGACATATACTAAATAAATGTTAATTAAAATTTAAAAAGAGTTAAAATCTAACCATATTTTTGGGATTGTTGAAGTAATCATCCATTTTCTTCAAAAATCGTCAAAAGGAATTCCCGAGAGAGAGAGTTTTTCTATATTGAAGAGTGAAAAATAAGGAAAAAAAAAATCCTTTTATAGAATTTCATCACGCAAATCGCAGATGAACAGTGTAAATCGTAGATGGACTTTTCCATCTGCGAATGTACAAGTACCTAAAGCACAGTTGTGCTTTAGGTACTTGTACATTCGCAGATGGAAAAGGGAAATCGCAGATGGACCATTCCCATCTGCGATTTTTGTGGCCATTTTTGCAATTTCGATTTTTTTGGCTATTTTCCGCAAAGTGATTACGATAATTGGCTATTTTTGTCATTTTCTCATTTATTAACAAGTTAACTTATTAAAAATTAGATTTTTCAGTTAGTTTGGCCTTAATTTAACATTGAACTTTCAGTTATTTGATTTTAGGGATGAACTAAATATTAAAGGAAATAACATAAAAGAATGTTTATTTTGGTGTTTTTGAGAAACAATCGATTTATTTGTATAGGTCATTTGGATCCAACAAAGTGGATATCGATCATCACCTACCCAAATTTAGTAGTCCCCATATACATACATTTTTTTCATCGAATATGATACCTACAAGATCTTGGTACGTATAGAATTTCGGACTCTCAGCTTCTTCATGAAAATGGTTTCAGATGATGAAGAGGTTGTGGTGTTGTGTGTATGTTCTCTCTACTTATATCTTTTGTTTATATTTTACCGATATAAATAATGTAAAATCGTAATCTTGATTAGGAAAAACATATCCGGTATACGATGATCATGTGCAGATCATGCATAACTGGTCCGAAATGCATTTAAATAAGGTAAAAATACATAGATATCGAATAATCGTCAATACTTAGTCTTAGTTCGCATTTGTAAGGAGGAAATGTGGCATGTATGTGATGGAAAAGTGTGTATGGAGTAGGAAATAGAAGTCTAGAACACGATGAATTTTTCCAGAACACGATGAGCATGTTCTAAACACACAAAACGTATATGGAATATACAGAATTGGTCTGGTCTGCAACACGATTCCACAATGAACATATCCCATATAACATATGAAATCACTTCAAATAACTTATCAAATTTTAAGTATATATTATATATTCGAAAATAACATTAATTAATTATAATAAATAAATAAATAAACCATAAAATATTATATGACCAAAATGTTTTTCATATTTGATATTTTGTAAATTTTAAAATGTTAGACAAATACTATTTGGTGGTATAAATTTCTCTAGAAATCACTCAATTTTTTTTTTATTTAATTAAGTATATTAACTGATTAAAACTAATATATATATATATATATATATATATATATATATATATATATATATATAAATTCTGTTGTTATTAATTCCCTCATGTCTCTCTAAATACTCTCTTTCCGATTCTCTTAGCCTATCTCTTACATTTCTAGTTCTTTCAGACACTTCATATTATATCCCTTATACATAAAAAAAAAAAAAAAGCTGCTGCTGCACATACAACTCTGGTTGCTTCTCCCCTCATAGCCTTCCTTGTAAGTTTACTCTTCTTGATTTTAATTTTTGTTCATATTATATTTATGGTTTAACGGTAAACCCGGAATATATATATATATATATATATATATATATATATATATATATATATATATATATATATAGAGAGAGAGAGAGAGAGAGAGAAATCAGATATTGATTCATTAATTTTTCACCTTTGATTCAGTGAGAGCCTCTCAATGATTCTTTGAACCATTCAGCTCAAAGGCAAATCTGAACCATTCTCTATGCTCAGTTGCTCACATTTACACACAAAATAGGTAAGCATTCATGTTCTTCTAATACAAGTGGATTTAAAGCATTATCACAGAATAGTTAAAAAGAAAACAATAAACACACAATATAAAGATAACACTTGTAGCTTCAAGTTCAAGGGCGGTGGAAACAGGATCGCGGATTCAAAGCAATACCATATTACATTAGTTGCAGATTCAAAGCACTACCATAAATCAAATGACCACTTGTAGCTTCAAATAGAAAAACAGCAAGCACAAAATCCAAAATAAGAAATAACGAATGGAAAAAAAAAATCTACAACGTTGACATGAAAAAAGTCAAGGAAATGAGAACGGTCAAGTGTAAGCAAACCAACCGGCCACAAATAAGAATTTGTTCATGTTCGTTTAGACCAGAGGGAGTGGGTACGGTCTGGACCGCACTCCCCTTGCCACATAAGCACAAACACCGCCCCCTGGGTGCGGTAGAGAGTGCACCGCACCCTTCCAAGAGAGCACTCCTTCAAACAACTTTCCAGCAATGTGATTGGTTCATTTTTCTTCCCTCATTCTGATTGGTCCCTTTTATTTATTAAAAAAAATAAAAAAAAGACCCAAGTGTGACACCACTCATTGAGTTTGGTATGAAACCACACTTTTGTGGTAATGGGTGAGGTGGCGCCTACGTGTCACTGTGGTTTTCATGAGGGAGTGCGACACCACTCCCTCCAGCCTTATTTAAATCAACAGATAAAAAAACGAAGATAAACAAACAAATATAATTGAACATAAATAAACACATATGAATATAAACAAACATAAGGAAACATAAATATTCAAATCAAGAACCATACGTAAATAAATGAACATAAACTTTCAAATCAAGAACAAACATAAATGAACATATATGAAAAAGTCATTAAATAATGTTGCAAGAAAAGAGTTAGGAAAATAAGAATAATCATAAACACACACACACACACACATATATATATATATATATATATATATATATATATATATATATATATATATATCACCGTTTAGTAGGGTTAGGAAAACCAGAATAATAAAAAACGTACGAAGATAGCACGCTAGGGATTAGGCGTGTGTGGGCGTATTAGGTGAGGCGATCCTCCGTCGCCAAACTTTGATAGGTGGTATGTTATTACAGTACCTACGGGGCGTACGTGAGATAACCCGTTTGGGGCCCGTATGATTGATGGATTTAACACTGTTTAGTAGGGTTGAAGAACATATTTAAACGTGCATAAGCGTAGGTGACACAAGAAATTTTGGTTGCTCGAGTTAAAGCTACCAAAAAAAAGAGATGAGTATGTTTAAGTTGGGGTTATCGAAAAAACATAAATATTGATTGTTGAACTAGAGTCGTCGAGGAGTGTATTGAGAATGATATTTAGACTCTCGGATGATTAAATGATGTCTAATTTTAGAACTACATGATAATCATTATTTTGGTACACAAGATCATAATTGCCCTTAGATATACGATGGTCCAATATTCATAATATAAACCTACTTTTTTTAATATAAAAAACTGCTTTTATTTTAATTCATTGTTATGTTTTTATAATTATTACAATATGATTATAAAAGTATTGCGATAATATAAACTTTAATTGTATGATTAGAGATAAAAAAATATTGAAAAAATTATTACTCTTCTATGTTTTGTTTCTATCCACTTTCATACTCATAAAAAAATTCTTATATGTAGAATTTACCGATTCTCTATATTAATTAATTTTTTGATCTTAACATTTGTTTTGATCTAATGTGTATAAAGATCAGTAGGAATAAAAGGTAGGATGATATTTGATTTCTAAAAAATATTAAATATTGGAAGTTGGTATAATTAACATGTCATATAAGCAAGGCGATTGAGATTTTGTTAATATCAATTTTCTTATTATAGCTATCGACTTTTATAGATTTGTCTCCTTCCATCAAATCAAGTATAAAAAGCTACTCTTTCCAATCGTGACGATGGTCATTTCAAAAAATGTATTTATGTATGTGCCTTACAAACACACATAGTCTAGGCCATCGCATGGGTCGGTTTGGACCCAAAATCGTACCCAAAATGATGATATCAGTTTTCAAATATTTTAAACAGAATCCTAAACCCTCCATGTTAAATCCAAGATTTAAACCTAGGCCATCTACTTTAAGTGTTCAATGCCTTAACCATCTAGACAACTTAGTACTTGTCTTTAGCTTTCACAACTTTATAATAAAATATGTATATAATATGTATAATATTATATAATTTAATAGGTTTAGTCTTGTTTTGTTTTTTCGGTTTCTGAAATTTCCGAAACCGAAACTAAACCGAAATTTTCAGTTTTTGAAAAATTCATACCCAAACTGTCGATTTCCGTTGTGGTTTTGAATTTTTTGGTTTAAGTATTGTCGATTTTTAGGTTTCCAGGTTGAAATTTGCTCAACCTTACATATATCATATAATTAGATGTTCAAATAAGATACCCCTTTCAAAAACTCTATAATGCAAACTTTGTAAAGGGTACATATATCATATAATTAGAGGTTCAAATAAGATACCCCTTTCAAAATCTCTATCATGCAAACTTTGTAAAGGGTGGCATGATAATGAAGATGATTTAATACAAAACTTTCTATTTTCAAAAAATTCTTAATATTAAATTTTATCAAGGCCAATTGAGAGAACCATTTCTCTAAACTTTACAATATTATTACTCCAAACATGCTACATGCATATTCATAATATAATTTACAAAAGTCTGGATACAAACCAACTATTAAGATTTTTACAAAGTTTTATATATTACATAACTTCCCAGGAATTTATACACTAAGTACAAAAGTGATAATATTATCTATTCTACATCTTCTTACAGTACATGACTATACTGGATGCTTATCACCTGCAATAGTTAAACATTGAGAGGGATAAGCGGGTGACGCTTTGTGAGTTCAATAACAACTACAATATAACGCTATGTCATATATATATATATATATATATATATATATATATATATATATATATATATATATATATATATATATATATATATATATGACAGGGGCAAAGAGGTACAAAGAACAACAAAAGCATATGTGTATCATATGACATGCTTTCCATATCAACAAATGATTTGATTCAAATATTTACAATCAATGAGACATAACAATTTCAACTTGATATACATCAATAAAGCTTGGGCCCAAGTGGCACAGAAAATATACGATTTCTGATTATCATTTTGCTAGAATATACAGGCTTTCAGCCCTACATAGCCCTGTGTCAATACCAAAGTGATTCGAGTCATGCTCTACATGGCCAAAGGCACAAAGCCAATACCAGAAGTGATACGAGACATGCTCTACATGACCAAATGCATAAATCCAATACCAAAATAATACGAGACATGCTCTACATGGCCAAAGGCTCAAAGCCAATACCAAAAGTGATACGAGACATGCTCTACATGATCAATGATATAAAATCAGGATAACATAGGAAAGCACATTGAACATCTAACACATAACATACAAGTGTCCCTATATTGAACTCACCGTGAAACAACTGAATGTTACGATGAAATTACCCCTAAGTGCGTTTTTACCGGTAGAATATGACTAGACACTGTCAGCAGTTAACGATCGTCGGCTCGGGAAAATAGCTCAAAATCAACAATACGGGATAGAGGGTTGCGTTTTTGTGTAAACAGAAACAGGAGGGCTGATCCTCTATTTATAGGTCGAAAATTTGACTCTCACGTCGTAAGCCATATAAGCTCACGTCGTGAGCTTGATCCTGGTCAGCTCGTAGGCTTGCTGCGTGTCTTCTAGGCTTGAGAGGTGTCGATCAACTACTTCACGTCGTGAGCCATACTTGCTCACGTCGTAAGTTTGGTCAGACCTCGAAGTTTGTGTTCCGAACTTCAGAAATTCATATCTTTCGCATACGAACTCCATTTTTGACGATCTTTATATCTACGCGTAGGCGAGATTATACTCTACAACTCTTGTTTAGACTCCGTTGGCTAATTTTGACTTTATTTTTAATATTATATTTTTAACAGGTCGGGACAGGAAAAGTCCGTTAAAAATTCATAACTTCTTCATCAGACGTCCGTTTTCGTCTGTCTTTTTACCGTTGTACTACTATTGACGAGACCTTCGATTCTTGTTTAAGTTGTGTCGGTTAAAAATCACTCGATCTTTATTTCGAGTTTCGGGCTGTGTACTGCTATGCTGAATCTTAGAAAAATCATAACTTCCTCATACGAAGTCATATTTGGACATTCTTTTTATGAAAGCTCTCGGTTTAACGAATGCTACAACTTTCATTTAGATCACTAAAGCTAAAAAGTAGTTTATTGAAAACTCACTTTTTACGTCATATAGCGTCGTACCGGTTCTGTCGCGAAACTTTAATGAGTCATAACTTTTTTGTTATAACTCGAATTTCGATGAGGTTTTCGCCTAAATTTTTCTAACGAGATAATCTACAACTTTCAATAACATTTTTTTTACTTATTTCCAACTTTATATTTTCGTTAATTTCAATAGTTGACTTTTGATCGGAATCTTATAAGACTTCCAATATTTTCCGAATGATTCTAAACATAGTTTTACTTCAAATCTCGTAAAAACTATATTGTTAGAACTCAACGCTCAAAATCATATAATATTCAATAATATTCACTAACAGGCTTACAAAATACGATAATTACACTAGGTTAATAACGTGTATGTTACACCAATATACATACAACTTTTATATCTCGATTTTTTTGTGTTTCAAAATTATATTTTATATTGATCAATAATTGAAAAAACTCATAATGACTTTAACAATATACATACAACTTTTATAAAAAAACTATCACTTTTCATTAAGTTACATGAGGTGATATATATATATATATATATATATATATATATATATATATATATATATATATATATATATATATATATATATATATATATATATATATATATATATACTTCCTAGAATAACATATACCTTCCAAAAATTACTTTTCGTTATCCTCAGGAATTTATATAATCTTATATACATGGTATGTATATAATCTTACTCATTATCTACATGGACTTTATATAATCTTATATACATTGTATGTATATAATCTTATAAACCTCAAAATGATAACTAATTGTAGAAAGCCAGATTCTATTTCAAACAGTATATATGTTGACTTGTAGGTAAATGGAAAACTATATTAATTACAACACGTACTAAATTAAAATAAAAGATAGTAAAAATTTCAAAGTAAATAATTTCATTCATCCAAATAACATATAATACTAAGTTAAATACAAAAGAATTTGAACTTGTTTAGAGAAAAGATGGGCTACAAAACTCGTTCAAATAGTGGCCCATTGAAAAATTAGAAAACAGCCCACTTGTCCAACTCTATTGTCGTGTGAGTGTGTTAGAGTGTTGACGGAGCAACCCAAGAGTGACAGAAACAGGCGGAGTGTGAAAGCGTTGGGACGGTGGCCGGTTTGTTTTCTATGACATATTGGCGCTCTGCCGCCGTGTCAACTTCGATGAAAACCACCAGTCAGTTTTCTTTCTATAGTCTCTTATTTTCATCCAATCGCAAACAAATTTTATGCATAGATTCCATCGTTGAATGTTGATGTTACTATGTTTCAAAGAATCGACAAATGAATCAATCTAAATTATTGGAATTGGTTGATGGATAAAACAAAAATTATGATCGTTAAGTTCGATCTAACATAGTATTTGCTGATCGAAATTGATGTGGATGTATTCAATTGGATTTTTATAGTATATTATTGTTTAATCTTAGATATCACAGCACTAATGCCAAGTTCATATAGTTTGAGGTTTAAGATTATGATTCACACACTTATTTTTTGACTATTTTTTAGGTTGTATTGTTGGAAAACGAAATATGACATTCTAAAAAGCTCAATCTTCTATATAACCATTTACAAACTTTTTTACAACGATTTCAGAACATTTTTTAAACTTTTTTAAAAGCTTTTAAAATTGTTTTACAACAAAGGTATGAAATTTATTGAGACATATACCAACCCAAAGAATAAATCCAAATAGATAAAACAAACTTTGTCATTCCATCTATTTCCAGATCGAATATGAAAAGAGAGAAATTACACAGATCAATCAACAAAGTTGATTTTATGAGTTTCGATCTAGTTTTTATGTTGGTTGGTTTCATGCATGTCTATCTATTATTCTATTTCATACTAGTTTATAACCCGTGGAAACCACGGTTATATAATTAATTAAACTTTTATAATAAAAATTTATAATTATTAATCAATTATTTTAAATAAATTATTAATTAAGAGATATATCAAAATTTTAAAGTTATTATAACTTCAAATTTAACATATAATTTGAAAATATAAATTTGAATTTTGAAATGAGTTGCTTAATATATCTACATGACACATGACATAATATTAATGAGGAGTTGTATTAAAGTGACATTTGACAAAAGGAGATTAAAATTAATCATTTATTAGAATAGGGATTCGATCTAATTTTGTTTTGATTGTAAAACAATTTTTAAAACGTTCTATAAAAATATTAAAAGGTTCTAAAAAAACGTTGTAAAAAGTTGTAGAAAAAACTTTAAATGTTACAAAAAACTGTATAAATAGTTGTAAAAAAAAGTTTCAAAAAAGGCGGTATAATTTTTTTTTGATAAGTTAATTTGAAAAGAAAAACTAATTTTTGAATAAATTGGTCAAAAAAAAAGTTTGGATCAAAATCATAAGAAAATTTAAAATTTGGGACAAAAATATGAAATTGTAAAAAGATGACCTGCTATAGTAGTAAAAACCAAATATATAAAAAAAAAGTTTCTGTTTCATTCAATAAACCTGATGTCCCGGTTTATTGCTAACTTGAACACACTGAGGTGCCGTTTGATAGTTGCTGACTGAGTTTGAGTTAGTACTGACTGAGTAGAACTTCTGACCGAGTCCACATCTGACTGAAACAATGTTGTTTGATTATATCTCTGACTGACTGCGATGAATGATGAAAAGTAACCATATTACCCCTTGATGCAAAACTTTATATAGCGCCAAAAAATAACAATGGATTTTATTCATGATTCAGAAAAAACAATGAACTTTGATCGGAGTTGGTGATACAACAAACAAATGAATCAATTTGGTGATTCCCTTTAACTACTTACAACAAACACATGAATCAATTCAATGATTTCCATTAGCTATTTACAACAAACAAATGAATCAATTTAGTGATACAACAAAGAAAAACCAAGTTGCAAATTTAGACAACTAACTTTTATTCTATTTCAATCAGGAGTTATCATCATGTTTTAAATAAAAAAAAATAAAAAAATAAAAAAATAAAAACAAAACTATCTAAAAGTATGGAACAAAATTTGTGTTGGTCAAACTCTATCATATGTTAACAAGACCAAAAGTTCCAACTGCAACTATGAAACTTGTAATTCTTAGTAATCATGTACATATAATCAATGTAATCAATGATACATATAGAAATGTTTACATAAACAGAGTGGAGTTCTTTATTGTGCCCTGCATCGTTTTCCACCTCTTCACTTCCCTTTTGTCTCTTTCTTTCTGTATGTTCTTCGGTTTGGACTCTCTCTCTCTCTCTCTCTCTCTCTCTCTCTCTCTCTCTCTCTCTCTCACCATAAGCAAGTGCATGTCTGACGAGGGATGTTATTTCTTCATTTATAGCTTTGTTTTTCTCTTCCCTGATAATCATGACTTCAAGATTCACTCTGGCAAGTGATCGAACACTTGGTGAGCAGATGAAAATCCAAGGTGAATTTGAGGCTATTCTCGATTGATTCCTTGTCAATTTATCAAACATGAATATTACCTAAAGCTTCAAACCGATAAATGGAACCTATATTTTTTAAAGCTTTAACTCAAACATTTAAACCCAAAAAGAAACTTTAAGCAATATAACGAACCCAAAATTTTAAAGCTTCAAATTAAACAAATGGAACCAATCGAATTTTACAAGAACTCAAAGAAGAAAAATATGAGAAATCAAGATTCTTACCCGTTAATCGAAATCAAAGAATCCGCCGGGGATATATGTAATCGAAATCAAAGAAGTTGTTTTTGATCGCTAAAGAAGTTTTTGTTTTTTTTTCTCTGTCCGTCAAGTAGAAAGCAAGTACCGATTCCTGTGTTTTTATTGGACCGGGTCCACACATCTATAATCCCTATCAAACATGTCAATTGGTATTTTATGGACCCAGTCCCTCTTTAGACCCAGTTTGATACCATATCAAACAACCACTGAAATTAGTTTGATTTAGTTTGATTTTCCAAAAAGGATATAGAAGCAATAATAAGTCTCTATGGGATTATTAACATAATTTTTTTTCCAAGTGTCATCCATCAATGGAAAAAGTCTCTAATGTTTAAATAAACAAAAAAAATTGACATTTCAAACCAAATTTATACAAAGATCAAAGGCAATTAATAAATTAATATGGACTACAACTTCAAGTTCTGAAGCAAAACATGATATGTAGAAACAAAACAACAATTACAACTTCAAAAATCAACACAAAATAAATCTTTTTTTATCTTCTTTCTGCAGCAGTATCTTCACTGTTTCCACCTTCTGTTTCAATCTCAGGCAACGTGTCTAAATCCATCCGCACCTCTTTCTCTTCTAAATGTGTCTCATTTTCCACTTCATCTGGATCCAAAATTACATCATTACCCTCCAAATTCTCACCTTCACCTTCACCTTCACCTTCCCCTTCATCACTTTCACCTTCATTACTACTTTTCAACTCATCAGACTTCACATAACTTGAATTAGGAGCAAATCCCTCCACTGTGACATTTACAGCTTCTGTAGAATCAGAATCCATGATTTTGGTGCTTGAAGGAGGTCCATTTTCATGGGTTCCATTATTATTGAAAGTTTCACCATTTGAGATTTCTTCATTTGTTGTATTTTCAGTAGAAAGATGAGTAACTACTGCACTAGAAGCATCATCTGCTTTGTAGTGTTCTTCACGTCCTTCATGTGTATGTGTTGAACCTCCATCTTCTTCTTCTTCTGATTCATGATCTTCTACAGAATCACCAGTTTCAGTTTCAGTTTCAGTTTCAGTTTCAGTTTGACTTTGACTTTCTTCATCTATGACTTCTTCTATTTCTTCCACTTCTGACTTTTCTTGTTCATTTTCATCGATTTCATCCTCTTTTCCCTCATCGATCTTCTCTTCCTCTTGTTCTTCTTGTATTTCAGCTTCCTCTTCGATCTTTTCTAATTTAGGTTGGAGATCTTTTCTTCCAAGTTTAGGGATTTCTTCATTGCTTTGTTTACTGGTGCTTAACGAGATTTTTGTGTTATCAAATTCTTTCTTCTTTTCATGAGATCGTTTCACTTGGAAGATCAACCAGAAGCAAACAGCGAGCAACAAACAAACTTGCAGGACATTTTTGGATTTGATTCCTTTTGCCCTCGGGTTTCTAACAGGCGAGGGTCTATACATATTGAAATTTGATGATAATCTTTATATTGGGATTATGTGAAGAACGAACTGACCTGAAATCACAAACGAAAACCCTAAAAATCTGGGATGAAGAGAGTAAAACAGTATAGAGATTGCTACTTACTTCAAGTATGTAATTAGTAATTAAACTATCAGTTGATCCAAAATTGAATCGAAGTGGAATCATTTAACGTTTAATACTTCCTAAATTTGGGGAAAGGAAGGAAATAGCGCGATGAATACACGAAAAAATAGGAAGTCGTAATAAGGAACAAAAGAAAAACCCTAAATCCGTCAATAATTAGAAAAAATAAGAAAGTTTTCTGCAAACAATCAACTTCGAGAATCAAAATCCACTCTCGAACAGTTTACGAACAAAAAACACAGATCAAATTAATCGATTGAATACGAGCAAATGAAGCTCAACTCTAACAATACCAAAAACAACAATCGAAGAAGATGGATAAATACCTGGAGATTGAAACTTCGAATCAATATGAAAAAACTTGTTCGTAGATTTCTTAAAGTCAAAGTTCGTTCTACATTTGAGTGTGGTACTGGAAGCTTAAACAGTAAGAGGACCTTTGCTTCTGGTAGTTATGTAATTTCAAACACAGAGAATCTGATTCTCTCTCACATACGCCATTAATTGTGTGTGTGTGTTTTGTGGGGGTGGATCTACAAAGCAAAAAGAAATGGAAGTTCAATAATGGTGGGAGTGAAGAAAAGGCTTTTGAGAGTTGTTGCATTTTAACCATATAAATAGTTGCCTCAGTCACGAGTTTGTTCTTTATTTGTGACTTTCTTGCGTTTTGGCAAAATCTTATTTAATAAAAGTGGTTTTTGATTATTATTAATAATTAAAAATCTTTTTAGAAAAGTAGTTTAGAAACTTAAAAAGTCCTCGTCGTTGTCATTATCTTTGCTATAATTGCTAATGTATAACCAAGTAAACAATAGTATGTTTTTGATACGACCGGGGACGATGATTTCATGTATTTTAGCGAAAAAATAGTTTTGACACTATTTTAAGGGAAAACGAGGTACAAATAAGTAATGGTTGTAATGTCTCCTTTATTTCTTTAATCCCCAAAAGCTTGATCCTTTATGTTTTAATGATTACATAGGCCAGTTAATCTAATTTTGTTGTATGTATAAAATACCTTCTAAAATTCTTGCTTTAAGGCTTAAGAAGGTTTTGGGAAAGGTCATTAGCCCGGAGCAATGGTTTTATAGGAGCATTCTTTTGGCCAATTGTTATTAATGAGCTATATTATTGGGTGAAGAAGAGTAAAAAGTGTTGGAAAATTTAGTATAAATATTTATATTTTACTAACTTTGGACATATATAAATATATACATATGTTGTATATATAACTAACTCTAAGTGAGTTTGTGTTCTCCTCCACGAGGACATCGAAACGATATATTATATGTCCAAAATGGAGTATATGTGAATGAGATATCGATACTCAAAGAATGGTATTTGAGAATAAATTTAGCAAAAAGAGATGAATGTGGGAATGAGTCTCACATTGGTAGAAAGACCAAACTCAACAAGGTTTATAAGTTTGAATGCATGAAAGGATTACAAGCTTGTGTCTATGGTTTTACTACAATTCCTACCCACGAGCAGGGCGGTGCAAATCTTGGATTTCATAGACCAAAAACACCGAACTTGTGCATGGGCGCGATCTGCGGACACGAATGCAACTCCGAAAACTCGGGCTAGCGCTACTTGATAGTTTTGGTCCCTATTTTGATTTCTGTAACGGATGCATTAATTACGTAATTAATGACATTTATTGGCATTAAACGCTCAATCAATCATTGATTTGTTTCCATTACACGATTCAAGTATAAAAGGAGACATTTACCATCTCATTGAACTGAAAATACTATTCTTTCTCTTACTTCCGGCGACTCTTTCAGGCAAGTGAAATATCCAGCAGTACGCCACTGTTAAGGTTGTTGTACCCTGGGAACAGACGGCGAATCTGTTTAAGGGAATCGAGTCCAACTCGAGCCTCAACCACCACGTTTTGCTGCTAACTTTTTCTTTACACGAAACTTTCAACAGGAAATCGAAGTCCTTACACTAACAAAAAGTAAATTCTTATTATTTTCAAAGTGAATTTTCATAAGGCGTTTGATCCTTTAAATTGGAGCTACTTGGATTCGATTCTTGAACATATTAACTTTGAGGGAAAACTGGAGAAACTGGATAAAGGGATGTCTCTCTTCCTATAAAGCTTCTATATTAGTTAATGATGGTATGCCGAAAAAAGAGTTTTGCATTAAGAGAGGCGTGAGAGAAGGTGATCCTCTTTCGCTTTTCTTATTTATTATGGCTATGGAGAGTCTTAGTATTTCATTAAAAGAAGTTTGTGATCGATTCATCTTCCAAGGTATCTATTTGCCTCGTAATGGTTCATATTTATCTCACTTTATGTATTTGGATGATGTTATGTTTGTAGGTGAATGACCCGAGATAAACTTTGTTAATTTGAATAGAATTCTTAGATGATTTTATCTTGCTTCCAGTTTAAGAGTTAATCCTTTTTCAAAAACAAGGTTTTTGGTATTGGGGTGGATAGCATTGGCATTGCTCGTTTTGCTAATATTCTCCATTGTGAGCCTGCTTTTTTCCTTTTACCTACCTTGGGCTTCCCATTGGTGCAAACATGAAGCTTACCAAAAAGTGGCTTCCCATTGTGAATAATTTTAAAGCTAAATTATTTTTTTGGAAAACGAGAAATCTTTCTTTTGGTGGAAGGCTTACTTTTGTCAAATCTGTATAAGGAAGTCTAATGGTGAATGGTGCCAATAGTCCCAACACAATTAGAACAGTTGGTAATATTACTATTAATAGTAGGGTCCTTGTGGGTTACACGTAAGGACATAAATAAGCAATAAATAATATGGGAAAATTATAGGGACTTGATTTGTAACATCCGGATTTCCAGGTATCATAATTTAAATATTTATTTTGAGTTGAGAAGAAGGACTCGACGAGTTGACGCCTAGACTCGTCGAGTAGGATCGCGATTGATGAGTCGGATTAATGAACGGACTCGACGAGTCGGTGAGGCGACTCGACGAGTCCGCGCTCTTGGCAGAAACCCTAAATCTTTGGGCCTGAGCCCTATTTAAAGGCATTTATAGCCTTCAGTTGCGGCTACCTTCCCAGAAGAAAGAACCCTAGCATAGTTGAGCGTGTGTAGTGAGAGAGAGAGCCATCTTGATCCATTTGTTGTGATTTTGCTAAGGAGGAGAAGTGATCCAGCAAGAAGGACCAAAAGAGGTTGTTGTTCTGAGACTTTCAAGCAAGGAGGCTTCACTTTGAGGTAGCAATTCGGCCCTTTTCTTCTTTTTGTGTAGGCTTCTTGAATCAAGGGTTTCTTTACCCTTTCTTGAGTTGGAATAAGAGCATGAGAGGTCCCAATGTGAAATAGACCTTAGATCTGGACCTTGAGAGGTCCAGAGAGCCCCAAACATCCAGCTTTATGCAGTCCCTTTTTGGGTTTTAGAACATGGTTGTCATATTAGGGCTAAATCATCATATAGAGCCACATGAGTGTTGCATGAGCATAAAGTTTGGACCTTTACGTAACTTTTGAGTGTTAGAAGGCCAGATCTATAGGTTAGAGAAACAGATCTGACCTCAGAAGGTCGTTTGAGCATTCTCATGGAAGAAACTCGTCGAGTCCATGATCGGACTCGACGAGTCGGATCGTGTTGCACCACGATGCGTGATCAGTGGTAACCCGTCGAGAGAAAGGTTAACTCGACGAGTCGAGTGAGGCCTTAGGAGGATTCTGAGGACACGTATGGACTCGCCGAGTCACGCGAGTGCACTCGACGAGTCTGGTCAAAGTTGGACCGTTGACTGGGGTTGACTTTTAGGGTTTGGTCAACATTTGGACATTAGACCATTGGAGGGGTAAAATGGTCTTTTCCCCTTTTGAGAGAATATAGGGAGGGATTAGTCTAGCCTTTGAGAGCCGTATTAATTAGAGATAATTACTTTATGTGATTAGGCGGATGCTAGATCAGATATTCGAGTTCAAGACTTTCCGAGATTACCCGAGGTGAGTCTTCTCACTATACATTACCTAGAGTGGTAACTATGTGCAGACCGGAGGGTCTTATGTGTTATGTGTATATTGAGTTTATGTGCTTTGTGATATATGTGTGCTATGTGTTATATAGACCGGACCGGAGGGTCCTACGATTTAGACCGGACTAGAGGGTCCAACGATTTAGACCGGACCGGAGGGTCCAACGATTTAGACCGGACCGGAGGGTCCAACGAGCTAGACCGGACTGGAGGGTCCAACGAGCTACGGGACTAGAGGGTCCCGCTGAGACACATTGACCGGAGGGTCATACCGAGTTATAGCCTCGAGTGGCTTATGTGTTGTATGTGGTATTTTGGGGAACTCACTAAGCATTTATGCTTACCGTGTTATGTGATATGTGTTTCAGGTACCAGCGAGGATCGCGGGAAGGCGCCGACATGATTTGTACACACTGGCAGAGGATTATGTTTTGAGATTCTGGGATATGTTTTATTATGATGACACTTGATACATGAGATTTTGAGAATATTATATGAGTTTTATTATGTGGAAAAATGAAAAATTGTTTTAAAAATTTACGTCGTTACAAGTTGGTATCAGAGCCTTGGTTTGAGGGATTCGGATGCACCTTCGGGCGTATCTGAACTCAAACTGAGGATTTGAGAAATTTTGCATAAAAGAAACAATTTTTCTAAAAGAGAGAAAGATTTTTGAGAAACGCAGGACGGAGCAGTGTGTACAATCGGCCAGCGCCCGAACGGTGATTTCCCAAAATACCCTTACATTATGTGTTATGAGATATTATGTGATATGTTATGCATGCTAGAGTAGGCTAGGTATTCATAGTTAGGACTAGAGTGGGCCTAATTTGTGATGCCTTAGCCTAGGAGTCACTGCTACTATGAGATACTTCGAGAGTGAGTTGGTAGCAGCGAGGAGCTTATGAGTGGTCTACTGGAGGGTAGCCTGAGATATAGAGTACTTGTGATCTGGGATCCTAGGAGGAGGACTTGGGGTGAATACCGATGCATTGTGGAAGGTAGTATAGGGCCCGTACTACTGGAAACACCGGATCGGTGAGCAGTCCAAGTAAGAATCCGTAGGTTACTAAAAAACAAGTAGGGTTGAGTATCGAGTGCGAGTATACTCGAGCGAGTCTCTGACTTCTTTTGTGTTGTATTTCAGAGACATCATGGTTGGGACGCGCCACCACCCAGGAGGCAGTGGTACCACTGATACCAGTGATGAGGAGATCCGTAGGTTGATTCACGAGGAAGTGGCCGCAGCCATTCGAGCTGAGATTCCTGAGATGTTTGGGTCTATCAAGACCACCGTAAGAACTCCCCCACCAGGGTCTCGTATCGTCACCAACTATCGCTCGCAGTCTATAACTGCCCCAAAACGGCTCAACCAATCCATGCCCACTATGACACACACGTCCCCCATCGCAATCGGGACCAGATCAATCGAAAACTCAACACCGAAGATCTCGAGTACACATCCCCGAATCACATCTGTAGCATACACCGCTCGCTCGTCAGCTATGGAAACTCGTAGAGGTCGACTCAACGCCTCCCGCTGGATACTGATGTGCTGACTAAACGCTAACGACACAAAAGACCGACTCGCACCCGAGTCAAATAACACCAAAGCAGGTACAGAACTCACAAGAAAAGTACCTACGCATATCATTATATAAGCACAATATCTTAAACTTAGTATAAATAAATGAAAGAATACATACCAGCCACGACATCGGGTGCTGCGCGGACCTCCTCCGCTGTCAATTGGAAGGCTCTTCCGCGAGCCTTCGGTGCCTCGGCCTTCGTTGGCCGAGTCTCAGTAGCTCGAGTAGCAGGTGCAGATCCCTGCGCTGATCCCTGCAGTAGCTGTGGGCACTCGGCCTTCTGATGGACGGTCTGGTTGCAATGAAAGCAAACCGAGAATCCCTTGGGGCAATCCCTCGCGTAATGCCCCTCCTTCCCACACTTGTAACACACCCCAGCTCTGCACACCCCCTCGTGACCCTTGCCGCACTTCCCGCAAGTGCGGCCCTTCGGACCCCCAGACCTCGAATCAGCGGGCTTTGCCCGCTTGGCTGCCGGCTGCGCTTGTGCCGGTCGCCTGTCCCTCCTCTGAGACTCGGCCTCCTCCCTGACCTGAGTCTCCAACTCAATCTCTCTCTTCCGGGCATATGCCTGGAGCTCGGCAAATGTCCGGTATGACGAGTTCGCCACGAACTCACGGATATCCCTCCTCAGTATGCTCAACTTCCGGCTCATACGTGCCTGCTCATTCGACACGTGCTCAGGGCAAAACAATGCCCTCTCATGAAACATCCTCGTAATCACCGTCACTGACTCAGTTCCCTGCTTGAGGGACAAGAACTCCTGGGCTAGACGTTCCCTCTCCACAGGGGGAACATACTCATCTCGAAATATCGTGGTGAACCTCTCCCAGGTCACCGCAGTAAGCTCTGCCGTAGTGAAGTCTGCCGTCACAAACTTCCACCAGTCCTTCGCTCCCAAGCGAAGCTGGTTCAGCGCAAACCTAACCCTCAGATGCTCCGGGCACAAGCAGGTGTAGAAGCATCCCTCGATATCAGAAATCCACCTCATCGCATCAATCGGGTCCTGCGTCCCATCAAACTCTGGTGGCTTCGTGTTGCTGAACTCTCGGTACAGCAACGAGTCACCTCCCTGCGGCCTGGCAGCAGCGACAGCTGCAGCAACAGCAGCCTCAGTAAGAGCGGCGTACCGCTCATCAAAAGTCTCGATCAACGTGGTCTTGATAGAACCGAACATCTCTGGTATCTCAGCTCGGATGGCCGCAGCCACCTCCTCATGAATCAACCTACGGATCTCCTCATCACTGGTACCACTGGTACCACTGCCTCCTGGGTGTTGGCGCGTCCCCACCATGATGTCTCTGAAATACAACACAAAAGAAATCAGAGACTCGCTCGAGTATACTCGCACTCGATACTCAACCCTACTTGCTCTTTAGTACCCTGAAGATTTTTACTTGGACTGCTCACCGATCCGGTGTTTCCAGTAGTACGGGCCCTTATACTACCTTTCACAGCGCATCGGTATTCACCCCAAGTCCTTCTCTTAGGATCCCAGATCACAAGTACTCTATATCTCACTAAACTCAGGCTACTCTCTGGTAGACCACTCATAAGTTCCTCGCTGCTACCTACTTACTCTCGAAATATCTCATAGTAGCAGTAACTCCTAGGCTAAGACATCACAAATCAGGCCCACTCTAGTCCTAGCCATGAATACCTAGCCTACTCTAGCATGCATAACATATCACATAATATCTCATAACACATAATGTAAGGGTATTTTGGGAAATCACCGTTCGGGCGCTGGCTGATCGTACACACTGCTCCGTTCCGCTTTTCTCAAAAGTCCTTTACTCTTTTGGAAAAATTGTTTCTTTTATGAAAAATTCTCTCAAATCCTCAGTTTGAGTTCAGATACGCCCGGAGGTGTATCCGAGTCTCTCAAACCAAGGCTCTGATACCAACTTGTAACAACGAAAATTTCCAAAACAATTTTTCGTTTTTAAAGCATACTTTCATTAATAAAACATCATAGTAATCCAATGTATCACATGTTATCAAAATGAACAAATCCCAGAATCTCAAAAACATAATCTCTATGAGTGTGTACGGATCATGCCGGCGCCTTCCCGCGATCCTTGCTAGTACCTGAAACACATAACACAACAACTGTAAGCATAAATGCTTAGTGAGTTCCCCAAAATACCACATACAACACATACGCCACTCGAGGCTATAATACGACCCTCTGGTCGATGTGTCTCAGCGGGACCCTCCAGTCCCGTAGCTCGTTGGACCCTCTGGTCCGGTCATAGCTCGTTGGACCCTTCGGTCCGGTCTGTATCGTTGGACCCTCCGGTCCGGTCTATACAACACATAGCATACACATATCACAATGCACATAATCTCATACATACACATAGCACACAAGACCCTCCGGTCTACACGTAAATACCACTCTAGGTAATGTATAGTGAGAAGACTCACCTCGGGTATCTCGGATGATCTCGCACACGAATATACTGATCTAGCCCCCGCCTAATCACATACACAATATCCTCAAATAAATAATGGCTCACAAAGGCTAGATTAAATCCCTTTCTATAATCCCTCAGAAGGGTAAAAGACCATTTTACCCCTCTCATGGCTCAAAGACCCTAACATTGACCAAACCCTAAAAGTCAACGAAAGTCAACGGTCAAACTTTGACCCGACTCGTCGAGTGCACTAGTGCGACTCGGCGAGTACATGCATGTCCACTTCGCTCCTGGATCTCACTCGACTCGCTGAGTCAGCCCTTTCCTCAACGGGTTAACACAGGTCGCGAGCCGCGGGGCAACCCGACTCGACTCGTCGAGTCCCTTATGGGCTCGACGAGTTGCCTCCATAACATCTCTCAAATGACCTTCTAAGGTCAGATCTGCTTCCCTAATTATCAGATCTATCCTTCAAGTGTTCAAATGTCACGTAAAGGTGCAACCTTTACGTGCATGCAACCCTCAATAAGTCACAAATGGAGAAATAACTCTAAAAATGGCAACCTAGTCCCCAATTTCTCATTTGCTTGCATAAAGCTGAATGCTTGGGACTTCCTGGACCTAAAAGGGTCCAGATCTTTATTACAGCTCGAAGAAGGGGGTTGGAGGCATCCAAAACCCCCAAAAAGGAAGGATTCAAGCCCTAACCCCAAATCAATGAAATCCATACAATAGAGAGAGAGAGAGAGAGAGAGAGAGAGAGAGAGAGATCCGATTTTATACCTCAAGGTGAACTCCTTGCTTAGCTAACTCAGAATAGCAATCTCCTTTGATCCTTCTTGCTGGAGCTCCTCTCCCTTCTTGCAAAATCACACCAAAAGCTAAAATGGTCTCCTCTCTCTCACTCTACACGCTCAAGATCGATGGGGGTTCTATCTTTGGGATGGTAGCCGCCAATGAAGGCCATAAGGGCCTTTAAATAGGGATCAAGCCCTGAGATTTAGGGTTTCATTTAACAGTGCAGACTCGCCGAGTCCACACATCTACTCGTCGAGTCCAGTCATTAATCCAGTCAAGAACTCGCGATCCTACTCGGCGAGTCTGAGCGTCTACTCGCCGAGTCCCTCCATAAAATCCAAGATAAATAACTGAAATAAGATACCTGGGAATCCGGATGTTACAATTTTGGTGTCATGCATGCATTAAGTCAATTATTAAGTCCATTCCAAGCTTAAGAGCTTCATTTAGACATGCATGAACGTAAAGTTGGCAACTTTACGTGGTTTTCCAGCTCAAGGAAGTCAAATCTATGTTTTGGAGTCATGTTCTCATGGATTAAGTGCTTAATGTGTTAAGAGGTGGGTTTCTGGCGAACTCGACGAGTTTGTTGCATAAACTCGACGAGTTGGCTCGATTTTCCCCGACATTTTCAGATTGTTTTGAGGAACTCGGCGAGTTGGTGGGTCAACTCGGTGAGTTGACTTGGTTTTTCCCGATCTGTGCTGACTGATGTAGAAACTCGACGAGTTGAGGGACAACTCGTCAAGATGGGTCAACTCGGACCGTTGACTTTGACTTTTGACCCTGTCTTTGACCAAGTTTTTCTAAGGAGGTACTTGAGGTAATTAGAACTAATTAAGAAAATTATGGGCTTCGGATAAGTCCCATATGAGATTGGGCCCAATTTGGAAAATTGGGCCATTAGTGGGGCTATGTGGATCCTTTGGTTTTGGGCTTGACAGTTTGAGTCATTAATGGGCCATCAAAATACAAAGTGTTAGACTAGAGATAATGGTTGGGCCGTAAGGCAAGATCATATATGGGGGTTGGGCCTAATTTGGAAAATTGGGCCAATGGTTGATTGTGGGCCTTTGGGCCTTTCAGATTGTAGCTGGGTCATAAATATGGACAAGGCTAGGTTAGGGGTAAAATGGTCCTTTTACCCCAAACATGGAGTTGTGGTTATGAATTGGGACCCAATTGGTAGATGGGTGTTGTTTTGTTATTGATAGTTCAGGGAACCACCGACCAACAGTCAAGGGTGAAGCTGTATGTTACAGCAGTGCGAGGTGAGTCTCCTCACCATATCCATGGGTCGAAGGCACCAATGCCGACCAATTATGTGTTATGTGGTATGCTAGTTGTTCTGTGATATGTGGTATGCTAGTTGTCTCTGCGATACTTGCATGGAAGACCCCCTGAGGTGCCCGAAGCAATTACAGACCATTGGGGGGTGCCCATGTCATTCTGGATAAAGACCATGTGGGGGAGCCCATGGCAATTACATGTATGTTGCATGATAATCATTGGTTGTATGTTATCTGGTATTTTGGGGAACCCACTAAGCTTTGTGCTTACGGTTTTCAGTTTATGTTTCAGGTACTCTGGTTTTCAAACGGAAGGGCTCGGGATGATTACAGAGCACACACCACATGTTCCGCACTCGTGAATTACTCTGATTTAATGATGTTTAGTTGAGACTTAATTACTCTAATTTTATGGGAAAGATATTTATTAAAGATTTTTCAATCCAAAAACAAAAAATTTTATGTCATGATTTTTGGGCGTTACAAGTTGGTATCAGAGCCTTGGTTTGCGGAATTCAAACATACTCTCGGGTGTATCTGAACTCAAACTGAGGAATTGGTAAAGTTTTCAAAAAGAAAAGTATTTTAAGAAAAGAGTTTTCTAAGATAAGAGAAGGTGTGGTGCATGCAATCATCCGAGCTCAAGTAAGTTTCCCAAACTATCCATACATGTTATTTGATATGACTTGATTTATGAATATGTGAATCGCATGCTATTTAGGGCTAATGATCTGCTCAGTTTTTGCATGATAGAATGCTAGGAGAGATGCCTTTGTATGTGTATCGTAGGAGCTAGTAGACTTGCAAGCTAGTGCTGATTAGTTAGTAGTAATTGATCTGATATGTGATACCTTGTGGCATTGGGAGTATTGGATGCTATGTTGAGATGGGAATATCTATTGGAATCAGTAATTGCTAAGTGTATGCTTTAAAAATTATATACGGTTAGGATTTTATAGCCCTAGAATAATTGATTTGGCCTTATTTCCTGTTCCTTGTCTGGTTGTGGTTTTAGAGTAGAGTCTGTTATTCGACAGTCTATTTGATCCTGTTCTGTGTATAATTTGCATGCATAAGGCAACCGACAGTAAGGGTGGAATTTATAGCATAAGTATTGGTGTGTAGGGTGAATATTCTATGATAGTTCTATGGATTGGAGTGTTACTACACGAATGCTGCTTGCTTTGTGCTTTGTGGAACTCTTGGATGATGGGAGTCAGCTACTCATTAAATAGGAAGGTATTCATGAGATGGATGACTGGCATTATGAAGAGTTCTTCAACAGCTGATGGCAGAGTGAGGTTGGGAACTTAGGGAGTGCTGCAGTGGTTGTAGTCACGTTGTTTAGTGAGATTTAGTGCATCAGTTTGAGAATGTGACTTAGAAGATTCAGAATGATTCTTGAGGAAAGTATGGATAGGTTTGGAAGGTAGTATTGGGCCCGTACTACTAAAAGCACATGATCCATACTAGAATCGGGGAAAGTCTTGGAGAATCTAAGAAGCTTGGGGAAGATGATTCTTGAGTATGTTGTGATCTCCTGCATGATTGTATTTCAGTTTGGTGATGAGCTTCCAGGAAGGAGGTTTAAGTTCTGATTCCAGATCAGGTTAGGGTACTGAGCCGATTAGCAAGCAGAAACATGAAGTTATTTCGTCGGGAGATTAACTGTGGTGTTTTGAAGAAGACTCCTGTAATCTTTGGTGCGGTCAAGGAGGGGATTTTGGAGATCTTGGATGAGCGCTTGGGAGCGTTTCGTGCTGAGGTCATGGAGATCATTGGAGCTTGCATTCTTTCTTTTCGAGAGTTTCGTGCTCGTGGAGCTCCTGCATTCGATGGAGGAAGGGACCACGTTGCCAGTAGGAAGTGGCTAGTGGTTATGGCTAACACGTTCTGGACAAGTTTCTGCCAAGGAGGCGAAGATCAGGTGCATATGTATTGGAGGGTACCGGGGAGAGACCCAAGGTTTCTGATCAGCATTTGAGAGGCCAGCAGGGTCGGGGTCAGTACGACACGTACGAGAAATTGCACGACGGAGTTTGTTGTTTTTGGGGTATGGGTTGCTACAAGCGTAGCAGGTTTGATCATATCAGCAGATGATATTGCAAGTATGTATCTTTTGTTTTTCTTCGGTTGCTATCTGTATTTATGTTGATTAGCATGTTTTATTGGTTGGGTGAGCGATATATTGGGTCAAATTCCATGTTATTGTGGATTATATCTCCAAGAATTGTCGTATGTCTTTTGCATGCCGTGAATCATTAGTGGGTTATTGAAGGGTCATCTCTCGTATAGTAGGATCCAAGTGTTTCGTTGTATTTTGGTTGGTAGTCGAGATCAGTTCAGGGGCATTGTGTGGAGGGCTTATGGTCAGGATTCAGCGGGTTAATTCTCCACTATCGTTAGGATTCAATGGTTTTTCCAGTCATGTTGATTGGCTATTAGGGATGGCTAAGGAAGTGGTCCATTGCTGAGGTTTTGGTTTGGGCAACAATTATGAGGGTTGCAAGTGTTGGGCATTGTATTATTTTAAGTATTTGGGATCATTAGTGTTGTTGGGATTCAGGAAGTGTTCAACGGATCTTCAGGGATTGTGCAGTCGTTTGGGATGGTTAGTGATGGAACACCAGCATTGGTAAGCACTGGTTGTCAGCAGATCGTTAGGGGAGGGGGGGGGGGGGTAAGAAGGATTGGGAATCCTTCAATTCTCATGTGTCGTGAGAAATTAATCGAATCAAGCGAGGGAGAATCGTTCGGGTATTCAGGAGCAGGAGTCGTTATGAAACTAGGATGAGTTTCGCATCCCCGTCGGGGAGGAAGGCGGCCCAAGTGGCTGTTTGGTTCGAGGGTTGTGTGAGTTAGGAGTTCGGTAAACTTCCCAACATGTGAATTGCGTCCTCTTGGTGCTTGATAGCAGGATTTGGGAATCAGATTGGGGGCTCCAGTAATGAATTGAGTTCACTTTGGGTGCTCGGTCAAGTGCGTGCTCGACTTTGGGTATGTTCGATCTGATAGATCGGTGGTAAGGTTTTGGGCGGTTGTGTGAGGTTAAAGTGTTGTAAGACTGCGGGGGAGCCGTAGCATTCACTAGTGATAAGTTGGGACGAGAGTGTTTTAAGACTGCGGGGGAGCCGTAGCATTCACTAGTGATCAGTTTGGGCGAGACTGTTGTAAGACTGCGGGGTGGCCCGTAGCATTCACCGGTTCCTAGGCAGCGGTAAGATGGTGGCAGATCTATATTGCTCTCGTATTTCTTCAGTAAAGGGTATCGTGGGAGGCGATTTGGATTATCCGATTGATTAGGATTTCAAGGAGTATTCTTCCGGATGTCCAGAGTTGGGTGATCATTGTGTTTGGCTAGCAATGGAGTGCTAGTGTTGTTCAACACAGGGTATGGGCGGTTGCTGCGAATTGAGGGAAATGGATCGGAGATCCATAAGGTTTAAGAGGTGAGATAGCATCGTTGAGTCCAAGTGGGGGAGAAATAAATGGTTGTTTAGGCTTAGGTTGTGTTGGTGGAAGTTTAGGAAACATTCAACCGCCGGTCGGCATCGCCTTGGTTATGCATAATAGGCAGTGGGAATTCGAATGCGTGACCTGAACTCCTGATGGGTTACAAGATTCGGCTCGGGTTATGTGGTGTTGTGATGGTATGAGTGTGGTAAGGCCATGTGTGGCAAGCATTGTTGGATGGAAGTATTGTAAGGCTGCGATGGGATCGTAGCATTCATCAGTTCAAAGTAGACTATTCATGTGATGGTCACGCGCATAGAAGAGGAATCAGTTCGTGTATTGGGCACGCTGGCCAGGGCTGTCAAGGAATTATTCTTTGTTCTAGGTTGAGGATCTTTGGGGTCCGTGGGCGAGCCTGGGTGACTATGGAAATTCAGATCTGGAACTAGTAGAGACCGTTGTGTCAAGGGTTTGAATCTTGAGTTGCAGGATCATGTGGATAATCAGTGTGTGACGCAGAGGGGTTTAGGTTGGGTAGCCTGGTTGTTGGACTCTTGGGAACTTGGTGGTTGGACTAGGTACGCGATTGGAAGTCTCAAAGATGGTTTGGAAATACCTATTTATCGGTTAGATAAAGGGGTTGGTGATGATAAGGTTGTGGCATGAAATGCAGGTGCAGATTCGTAGATGTTGGGTTATGAGTCGGGTATCGAATCCAAATTTAGGTAGAATCTTGAGTTGGGTATCACGTACGTTCTGTGCAGGGTTTTGTTAAGTGGAATAAGAATTTAGGGTGTCATTATGCCAAAGGCATCAATCGCAGGGTCCAAGAGTAAGGAATAGATTTAGTATGATGACAAATTGAGCCATTATGTTTTGTCTACGGGTGGTACTATCTGTGGAGGAACCACAGTGTGTCCAGAATCAGGGGAAGTGGATTTGATGGTGAGGTGTTGTGGGGCAGTTTTTGTCAGTCGAGATCTTCTTTTGGGAATCGCGTAGGGCCAATGTGTGTGTGTTTGTCTTTGGGATTTAGCAATCGAGTAGGTATTCGATGTTTGGATAGTTGGCAGACAAGTTGGGACCATGGAGGCCTCGATTGCTTTTGGAAAGCAGCTAGGTGGAAGCAAGATGAGTCGAAGTGGGTTCAGTGATTTGGGATTTGTGTGTGGAGTTGCTTTTATTTTGTGGGATTTGTGCATGGAGTCGTTTGTACTTCGGCGTATATGATAAGCCACTTGCAGGGGATTAAATAATCTCAGAGTGGTTGATGTGACTCTGTTGCGTAGCTCTCGTCTGAGTCTAACCGTGGCAGGGATGAATCTTTTACTCGAAGGATTATCTGAACCTTATGTCGAGTATAAGTGTTCAGCAGCTGTTTATGACCGGTGGTTTTGTTCTATAAAAGCATCAAGATAATCTGGGTCGAATGTACTTTGTCTAGTCAGTTTTTCTTATGGAATTGCTTGATATCGGTTCAGAGTGGGTGGTCTGTTAGAGAGTAAGATCAATTTGATTTTTTCGGGTTCAGGAAAGTTAAAGGTGGCTTTCTGCAAGGGTTAAGGTTTGTTTTATTCTTCAGGTTTGGTGAGCTCCGCTAGGGTTGGTTTCAGTTGCCTTGAGAAGGTTGTAGTATTCTGGGATTATGGCAGTGCTGCTCAGATTATTTGGCGTGTGGAGAAAGGTAAGGACAGATTTCGAGGACGGAATCTAATTCAATTGGGGGAGATTTGTAACATCCGAAATCTCGAAGATAAATTTTTGAGAATAACCCTAATTCTAGGTCAACTCGACGCGTTGGAAGGACCAACTCGTCGTGTTGAAGATGGATGGAATGTGAGGGTTTAATGAACCAACTCGACGAGTTGGGGAGCCTCAACTCGACGAGTTGGCAGCTGGGAAGGAAACCCCAATTTTTAGGTCTTACACGCTATTTAAAGTTCTTAAGTCCTCTTCCTGACCTCCTTATCAGCGTCCATTGTTGTCCAAACCCTAAAACTAGTTGTAGCCTCCATTGCCAAGTTTTTGGAGCCTTGGAAGAAAGTTTGGTGTTCATTTTGGGCATTGTGAAGGAATTAGAAGATCTTGAAGTTTGTAGCTTGGAGCAGGAAGTCTTGGATCCAGAATCAGTCCATTTCTTGTAGTCATTTTAAGGTATCAAGTTCATACCTTGACTTTTAGATGATTAGATCTCCTTATTTTGGGTTTTGATGTGTTTTGGCCTCTTTTTGGGGATAAGGATGGAGTAAATTTATTTTAGGGGTTATTCTTTCAGATCTGAGTTGGTTTTGGTACCCTTGAGCTTAAAGGTGCAAACTTTATGAGGATTTTGGTGTCATGCATGCATTAAGTCAATCATTAAGTCCATTCCAAGCTTAAGAGCTTTATTTATGCATGAACGTAAGGTTGGCAACTTTACGTGGTTTTCCAGCTCAAGGAAGTCAGATCTATGTTTTGGAGTCATGTCCTCATGGATTAAATGCTTAGTGTGTTAAGAGGTGGGTTTCTGGCGAACTCGACGAGTTTGTTGGATCAACTCGATGAGTTGGCTCGGTTTTCCCCGACATTTTCAGATTGTTTTGAGGAACTCGGCGAGTTGGTGGGTCAACTCAGCGAGTTGACTTGGTTTTCCCGGTCTGTGCTGATTGATGTAGAAACTCGACGAGTTGAAGGACAACTCGGCGAGATGGGTCAACTCGGACCGTTGACTTTGACTTTTGACCCTGTCTTTGACCAAGTTTTTCTAATGAGGTACTTGAGGTAATCAGAAGTAATTAAGAAAATTATGGGATTCGGATAAGGCCCATATGAGATTGGGCCTAATTTGGAAAATTGGGCCATTAGTGGGCCTTTGTGGATCCTTTGGTTTTGGGCTTGAGAGTTTAAGTCATTAATGGGCCATAAAAATACAAAGTGTTGGACTAGAAAGAATGGTTGGGCAGTAAGGCAAGGCCATATATGGGGTTTGGGCCCAATTTGGAAAATTGGGCCAATGGTTGATTGTGGGCCTTTGGGCCTTTCGGATTGGAGCTGGGTCATAAATATGGACAATGTTAGGTTAGGAGTAAAATGGTCCTTTTACCCCATACATGGTGTTGTGGTTATGAATTGGGACCCAATTGTTAATTGGGTGTTGTTTTGTTATTGATAGTTTAGGGATCTGCCGGCCAGCAGTCAAGGGTGAAGCTGTATGTTTCAGCAGTGCGAGGTGAGTCTCCTCACCATATCCATGGGTCGAAGGCACCAATGCCGGCCCATTATGTGTTATGTGGTTTGCTAGTTGTTCTGTGATATGTGGTATGCTAGTTGTCTCTGCGATACTTGCATGGAAGACCCAGTGAGGTGCCTGAGGCAGTTAGATATCAGACCATAGGGGGGTGCCCATAACATTTCGGATAAAGACCATGTGGGGGAGCCCATGGCAATTACATGTAAGTTGCATGATATTCGTTGGTTGTATGTTATATGGAATTTTGGGGAACTCACTAAGCTTTGTGCTTACGATTTTTAGTTTATGTTTCTGGTACTCTGGTTTTCAAACGGAAGGGCTCGGGATGATTACAGAGCACACACCACATGTTCCGCACTCATGAATTACTCTGATTTAATGATGTTTAGTTGAGACTTAATTACTCTGATTTAATGGGAAAGATATTTATTAACGATTTACCAAATCCAAAAACAAAAATTTTTATGTCATGGTTTTTGGGCATTACACATTTTTATCACTCTAGACACTCTAAAACGTCCAAAAAGACTACTCATTTGGTCTAGAGTACTTCATACTCAAATAGACCAAGATTATGGGGCTAAAAAGCACAAGGCTCCACATCTAGCAAGATCTAATGACATAACCTACAAGTTCAGAGCTTTATATCTGTAAATGAAGCTTGAGGGCAAGATACTTCTAGATCCAAAGAGGTATTGAGCTTCTATCGTGAATCCACTTCCATCTTCCTCCTTCAAGAACACCAATAGCACACTCTAAGGCTCAAAATGCTTACAGAGGTGGATTAGGGTTTTCAAGATACGAAACAGGGCGGGAGGCTCAGGAGGGAAGGAGTCTTGGGGAGTTAATGATGCTTAAATAGGGTCCAAACCCTAGAAATTAGGGTTTGGCCTTCGGCCATGTACGCCCAATGTACAAAGAATATGCCCAACGTACTAGGCAACGACGTGTTTCTCACTTAAGGCTCCATGGGACCAACTTTTCAAACAATTCCATATTAAGGGTCAAAATTATAAATTACTTGAATCGAGATGTTACAATTCTCCCCCACTTGAATCAAACGTCATACTCAAAGTCCGCTGCCGTGACTAACTCAGGGTAGTGCTCTCGCATCTCCGCCTCGGGTTCCCAAGTTCATTCGGAACCCTTTCGATGCTGCCATTGGACATTGACCATAGATACCACCTTGTTGAGCAAGGCCTTCGTCTTCCTATCCAAGATCACCACTGGTCTCTTAACATAATTCAGACGATCATCAAACTGAATATCATCCAAAGGAACAACTGCTGAATGATCAGCCATACACTTCCAAACCTAAGAAACATGCAAGGTGTTGTGAATCTGACTGAGCTCCTTAGGTAAATCCAAACGATAAGCTACCATGCCAACCCTGGAAATCACTCAGAACGGACCAATATACCGGGGCCCAACTTGACCCTCTTCCTGAAGCATATTACACCCTTCCAGGGTGATACCTTTAGTAAAACCATGTCGTCTGAAGAACCACCTCAGTTTTCCCCATGATCCTGTGACTGACCTCTCCCCAACAGACTGGGGTACAACATTTCCTTCCATAAAGAAGATCAAACGGCGGCACACCGATACTGGAGTGATAACTGTTGTTGTATGAAAACTCGACTAGGGGAAGGTAAGAGTCCCAACTCCCACCGAAATCGATCACACATGCTCGCAACATATCCTCGAGCATCGGAATGGTCCTCTCGCTCTGGCTATCAGTATGCGGATGATAAGCAGTGCTAAAGTTCAACCTCGTGTCTAGTTCCTCGTGGAACCTCTGCCAAAACCGCGAAGTGAACCGGACATCCCGGCCTGATACAATAGAAACCGGAACACCATGTCGGGCGACGATCTCGCGCACATACACATTGGCCAATTTCTTGGCTGAGGAACTCTCTCGAATAGCTAAGAAGTGGGCACTCTTGGTCAGACGGTCCACTATCACCCAAATCACATCAAACCCCTTAGCCGTCCGAGGTAACTTGGTGATGAAATCCATGGTGATCTGCTCCTATTTCCACATGGGAACCTCTAAAGGCTGAATCAATTGACCCCTGATTTGTTCCTGCTTCCAGTTCTCTTTCTTGACCCCCTCTGCCCGAGCCTGCCTAGTCAAATCCAGCAATGGAGAATCAATTGAAATCTTCATATATAGGCTCCCAATAGTAGAACTACCTGACTTGCGGCCCAAAGCATCAGCGGCCACATTCGCTTTCCCCGGGTGGTACAAAATCTCGCAGTCATGTCCAGATTCTAATGATCCATGAGATATTTTAAACTCTTGTGATCCATGTAGATGGTACACTAGGCTCCATACAGATAATGCCGCCAAATCTTGAGAGAAAATACCATTGCTCCCAACTCCAAATCATGTGTCGGATACTAAACCTCATGCGATTGCAGCTGCTTAGAAGCATACATAATAACCCTCAATCGCTGCATAAGAACTACCCCCAAACCAGTGATGGAAGCATCATAATAAACAAGAAAAATCCTCAACACCCTCTGGAAGGGTCAACACTGGGGCCTCACATAACTTCTACCTCAGTGTCTCGAACGCAACCTCCTGCTCAGGCCCCAACGGAAATCCACGCCCTTCCCCATCAGACGAGTGAGGGGTACTGTAACACCGTAAATTTTCAAGCAATTTTTTTCATTTTTAAAATCACATAAATGTCATCAACACATCTCTTGAAATATCAATATATCAATTATCAAAACACGTGTTCATAATCATTTGAATAAAATCCAGGATCCTCGAAACACAGCTCCATCTCGTGTGTACAATCAAGATGGCGCCTTCCCGTGATCCTGAGAAGTACCCGAAACACATATCACATAACACATAGCACGGTAAGCACGAAGCTTAGTGAGTCCCCACAATACCACACACATATCATTAGCCTCTCATGGTTATATCTCGAATAAGACCCTCTGGTCAATGTGTGTCAGTGGGACCCTCCGGTGCCACAACTCGGGTGGACCCTGTGGTCCTAAAACAATAAGCTCAGAATAATACGCAGTATAATTCACAAATCATAAAGCAGGATATCACAGTACTTAATATAAACACATAGGATCAACATATACACAAAATAATATAACAACATAAGTCACAAAGACAGTATGCACAGTAACACATCTCGCAATATACACAAACAAGACCCTAGCTCCGGTCAATACTGTACTAAGACCCTCCGGTCAACAATGCACTAAGACCCTCCGGTCAATAACACCAATAGACCCTCTGGTCAATAACACCAACAAGACCCTCCGGTCACACACAAATTACCGCACATGTAAGTATAGTGAGAAGAATCACCTCGAATGGCGAACAAATCCTATAAATGCTATTGTTGTACTCCGGCTTCTAACACTGAGCCAAACCCACCATTAACCCTATTAGGATCTAAGACCAAACCTTCACATATTAGGTCTAAATATGGTCCACCAACCCATCCCATAAATTACCCAAGCCTATTGGGCCCACCAAGGCCCAATACCAAATGGGTCCTTAAAGGTATACTAATGGCCCAACTATGGCCCAATTTTCCAAATTGGACCCAAACCCTCATATGGGCCTTACCCTAAAGCCCATATAAATATTCTACTCCACATGATTGCTCTTGGATGGCCCATCAATAGCCCAAACACCAAAGCCCAACAGAAAGGCCCAACTCAAGGCCCAAGCAAAATTAGGGTTTTCACATAAAATGACGATTAGGGTTAAGTGTTCTGACTTAACCCATTAAGCCCATCACTCCACTAGGCCATTCATACAATGAAGTCGGACATAATTCACAATATCAATCTAACAGTCCAACCACGGGTCCCAGTAAAATCCAAACTAACAAACCCCCAAATTAGGGTTTTCTAAACCCTAATTAGGGTTTCTAGCCCAATCACCATCCAACTAGCCCATATCACGCATTTGGGCCGATTAGGGTTCTCTATGACAAGCACCACCCACTACCACCTCAGGTAGTGGTGGTCAGTGGCGGCTCACGGCGGTGGCCACCACCTCACCGCGGTGGTGGTTAAGATTTTAGGCCAAAAATAAAACAAAGGTACCCCAAACACCAATCCATATATACCCACAAACACACAGCCACCGGAGATGGTGGCTGGTGGCGGTAAGAGAGTGGCAGCCACCACCTCATGGTGGTGGTGGTTTTCCGGCCACATAATCACCAATACAACCCCAAGATGGCCAAGGCCGTGGATACACTCAATTTCACGTCCATACACACACCCACAGCCACATCCCACGGTGGCTGGTGGTGGCAAAACACGGCAGCAAGCGGCAACAGAAGAAGAAGGGGCGACATCCACCATGGTTGGCTGTTATGGTGGTCCGCTAACATTCCGGCCAGCAGCACCCGCTGGGATATAAGGAAATATACACACACATGATCAGAATACTTACCAAGCCGTTGTGTTACTTCCTGGAGTAGGGAGGCGGCGAAGTGACAAGGGTCGGCGGTAGGACTCTACCATAACCACGGTGGCGCCAATGACTCTAGCGATACTGACAAAGTGGCTGATGGCAAAACAGATGAAGAAGGGAGAGGAGGAGCATCCGGGAATGACCACACACTGCCCAGACGACAGTCTCATCCAATCTCCGCTCCTCTGACTATCAACATGGTGACATCGGCCTCTGGCGGCTAGCGACTTCGACGACGAGGGTGTGGCGGCGTCGACTGGGAGGGGGGGTCATAAGGGTGGCGGCTGGTGAAAAGCTAGGGTTAGGGTTTGCTCAATGGTGCTCCATCCACCGGGAAATGGAAGGCACGGGTGTAAATCCCTCTCCCAACAAAATTGATAACGAAAGTGGCAGAACTGGCCCCTCCCTTCACAATCTCTTCACTTTAAGTCCGAAATTTACCTTTTTAGTCCATACTTCCATAATTCTCTTCAAATTAAGTCCTAATAGTTACCATGGAGCCCCTGCCTTCATAAGAATTTACAAACCCACTCCGGAATTTACACTTTTAACCCCCAACCTCTAAAACTATGACGGTTAACTCCTCGTAACCAACACATAGCTCAATTATTAATGATTTTAGGGATTCTATTCATATTACCCTTATCAACTTATTTATTCAATAAACGGGATGTTACAACTCTCCCCCATTTAAATTAGATTTCGTCCTCGAAATCATTCCTTACCATCCCTTATACACCCGACAACTTGAATGGCATGGCCACAAGCCTGAGTATAACCCCAGCCGTTCAATCCAACAAAGCTATCTCAACCAACCACATCATACATGCAACCACTAAGTTCGCTTTACTCCAAGCATTATTACAACCTATTTGTAGCCACACATCATTTCCGACCTCCGTCATCTAACACTCACTAACTCCATGCATGTTGTGGTCCTTCTCAAACCAACCGAACCGACCCTCCCAGGTCTAGAAGATTAGATGCAAACCATAACCACTAAAAGTGAAATCCATCAGGAATCTAAAATCTCAACTCATCTATCCTTTACACAAATAAGGCCAAACTCAAGCTCGAGAGTCTGGTTTGACAGCAAAATTTAAAACCACTCATATCCAATCGGATACTCAACTCATGACCCGTGATCCGCGAGTCTACATGTACTTTACTTCTCCAATTCCTTCCGATTTGCGACAACATCTCCCCAATTCGAGATATAACGGATCCCGACCATCATGGAGACCCCAGTCTCGCCCCTGGCCCGGCCATCGGGTTCCCAAAGACTCAGCCGTCAAGGCTACCCAAGCCTAAGAACTCCCCTGAATCACGCTCTGACTAGTGAATACTACATCTCCCTGCAGGTTACAACACTCTCTCACTGACTCGCGATTGCTACGGCTCCCCGCTGTCTTACGATACTCTCTCACTGACTCGTGATTACTACGGCTTCCCACAGTTTTACATCACTCACTCGCTCGCCATGGGCTCACCCATGGGTTTTCCCCGATAATCCCAAGTGATTACTCCCACCTGGATCCCTCCACTCTCTTATCACCCCACAATCTCATCATTAAGCCATCACCATATTGCGTTCACTAAACTCATGCTCCGCGATCCATCATGGATAGGTGCACCCACCCACCTAGACCGAGCATCACTACTCCTGAAGACAATTTTCGCAACAACGCACTTTCTCCCGATACAATTCACATTCTTGAACAATCCCCGTCCAATGACAATTAGTTGTTGAGTTCCCATTGGAACAATAGTTACTAGGTACTCCACTTGCCATCTCATAGACTCGAGTCTCATAATAATCCCACAACTTAGGGCATCATACTCGGATACCCCGATACACCATCACAGAATCTCCCGCTCGCTTGCCTCACCCACTGATCTCCCTCTCACGACATCATACTCGGATACCGCGATACACCATCACAAAATCTCATAATGTCTTTCTACGGCCATTGATATTCCTCTCGCACAACTCGTAACCTCGAAATACTTCACTCACAAATTGAATCATGGAGGAATCGTCAATGACTAAGAGCACGTTGATGACCATCCGAAACCCCATTCTCTTACTGATCAAAACCCATGCGAAGCTACTCATACTGACTCTGAAACTAGTTGACAAATCAATTGCTGCTCCTCCCGGTATATAGATAACAATCCATACATCGAACTGGAAAATCCAAACAATTGAAACTGGACCTCAACGAACCAACCGCCTCAAACTCAACCATTGCAAACCCGAAGAGTCCGTGACCACAATAAGATCCTTGACCAACAGCTACTCGCCGTGGATACACTCGTTCTTTCCGGAACACATACAATATGCATCACCTCGCTCTGCACCTTGGCTCGTCCACCAATAACCCAAGTATCATATGTCCGTACTGTAGATCCCCATAGCCAAATCTTCTAACGACAACTTGAACAGATTGTTGATTCTCGCAGCAGAATACCCAGTTCTCCCCCACACAGGGTTCAACCATCACCACTTGTCATTTCAACAGTCTACTCCAAAGACTGTTTCACCAGATACACCACACTTGAGGATCTTCCAAAGAAAGACCAAGAAACTCCATATATCCCGAATCTCCGATGAAATCCTCGGAACTTGCCAATGTGACTGTCTCCAGTCACCCAGAACCTCGTCCGGCTGCACATGCAATTATTCCGACGGTTCTAAAATAACACTTCCTCCTTTTCTAGAAATAATGGAATGTCACACACTTCATTCTCTGAATCCTCAATTATCACCTCACTGCAAGAATCGACATAGCACGGGAGACCTCACTCTTACAATCGATCCACTGCATAGCTACGAAAACCGTCATCTCGATATACTCATCTCGTTTTCCTAAAACAGTTGCTGGTATATGACTTACCAAACTCAAACAAGGCATACTCGAGCCCTTGTTGGTCACAGTCCCCACTGATGACTCCTTCCCGACATAAGAATGTAACTTAATGCTCTCATACAACAAGATACTCTTGGTGCCAATATCACAACTACCTGGTGCCCCACAGGGTATTCTTCTAATCTCTGACATCTGAAACTCACTCACCCATCCTCTCAAAATGGGAAACAGGAACAATATAATCCTCAATATAGAACCTTGACATCACAGGCCATCACCCGACCACTCAACTCAGACTGCAATCCTCCATGATGCATCATCTCCACCCCCTATTTGAGTCTTGCAACTCCAACTGGCACCTCACCAGTCAAAACCCTCGAGATCTAAACTCGAATTTTCCCACCCAGGGCATACTCCATTTAAGCTCAACCGACATGGCCCTCTGGCCCTACAATCTCCCATATCCACTCCCAGTCTGAATAATCACAACCGGATAACTGATAAAGGCGAAAACACACTCTGCTACGAATCATGGTACCCGAACCATGTTATTTCTCCTCATCCTGCTACTAAGAACCTCCAGAATTCTCCCTGCTTCGAGTATTGGTCCTCTGCTTTAGTAGTACGGGGCCATACTACCTGCCACATCTACCCATACTTTCCACACGGATCGTCCCAGATTTTCTAAGTAGCTGCTCAACCTTCTCGATCACTATTCCCATTACACATGTTCACTCTCTAGCGAATACTCACCTCTAAACAGCGCACTCCTCGGACTAAAATTACTCCCTAGGTTCTCACACTTCTCTACCATCAGCAGCTGAAGAACTCCTTGTGATGCCAGCCATCTACCTCCTGAATATCGTCATATTCACTTAGTAGCTGACTCCCATCATTTCAGAGTTCCACAAAGCACAAAGCAAGCAGCATTCGAGCATTGAATAATCTCCACCAACACATAAGACCACTCTAGGACACAACTCTACTTGCCCTATCTATAACTCAAAAGTCATCACCGAACTCATGAAATTCTACCCCTCGTGGATCTCCAACTACTCTCGCGGTAGATTCCTTAGATGCTCATCTAGGTACCTCTCCCAGATTACTCCTCGACTCAAGACTCTCTCTAAAATATTTCTGCTAGGTACTTGTACTCAGTACATACAGAGCAAATAACATATAATATTAATCAATAGCATCCCCTAGGCTAAGGCATCATGAATCAGGCAACTCTAGCCCTAAATTTCTGAAATACCTAGCCTATACTCTAGCATGAAGCTCTAAAATCTCATAAATATCTCATAATATAAACAAATAATGGTATTTTGGGAAATCACCGTTCGGGCTCTGGCTGATTGTACACACTGCTCCATCTCGTTTTCTCTTTAAAACTCTTACTCGTTTTAGAAAAATCGTTTCTTTTTAGGAAATTTTCTTAAATCCTCAGTTTGAGTTCGGACATACCCGAGAGCACATCTGAATCCCTCAAACCAAGGCTCTGATACCAACTTGTAACACCGTACATTTTCAAGCAATTTTTTTTCATTTTTAAAATCACATAAATGTCATCAACACATCTCACGAAATCTTAATATATCAATTATCAAAACACGTGTTCATAATCATTTGAATAAAATCCAGGATCCTCGAAACACAACTCCATCTCGTGTGTACAATCAAGCCGACGCCTTCCCGTGATCCTGAGAAGTACCTGAAACACATATCACATAACACGGTAAGCACGAAGCTTAGTGAGTCCCCACAATACCATACACATCTCATTAGCCTCTCATGACTATATCTCGAATAAGACCCTCTGGTCAACGTGTCTCATTGGGACCCTCCGGTCCCACAACTCGGGTGGACCCTCTGGTCCTAATTCAATGAGCTCAGAAAAATACATAGTATAATTCACAAATCATAAAGCAGGATATCACAGTACTCAATATAAACACATAGGATCAACGTATAAGTCACAAAGACAGTATGCACAGTAACACATCTTGCAATATACACAAACAAGGCCCTAGCTCCGGTCAATACTGTACTAAGACCCTTCGGTCAACAATGCACTAAGAACCTCCGGTCAATAACACCAATAGACCCTCTGGTCAATTACACCAACAAGACCCTCTGGTCACACACAAATTACCGTACATGTAAGTATAGTGAGAAGACTCACCTCGAATGGCGAACAGATCCTATAAATGCTGCTGTTGTACTCTGGCTTCTAACACTGAGCCAAACCCACCATTAACCCCATTAGGATCTAAGACCAAACCTTCACATATTAGGTCTAAATATGGTCCACCAACCCATCCCATAAATAACCCAAGCCTATTGGGCCCACCAAGGCCCAATACCAAATGGGTCCTCAAAGGTCTACAAATGGCCCAATTTTCCAAATTGGGCCCAAACCCTCATATGGGCCTTACCCTAAAGCCCATATAAATATTCTAGTCCACATGATTGCTCTTGGATGGCCCATCAATAGCCCAAACACCAAAGCCCAATAGAAAGGCCCAACTTAAGGCCCAAGAGAAATTAGGGTTTTCACATAAAATGACGATTAGGGTTAAGTGTTCTTACTTAACCCATTAAGCCCATCACTCCACTAGGCCATTCATACAATGAAGTCGGACATAATTCACAATATCAATCTAACAGTCCAACCACGGGTCCCGGTAAAATCCAAACTAACAAACCCCCAAATTAGGGTTTTCTAAACCCTAATTAGGGTTTCTAGCCCAATCAACATCCAACTAGCCCAGATCACGCATTTAGACCGATTAGGGTTCACTATGACAAGCACCACCCACTACCACCTCAGGTAGTGGTGGTCAGTGGTGGCTCACGGCGGCGGCCACCACCTCACGGCGGCGGTGGTTAAGATTTTAGGCCAAAAATAAAACAAAGGTACCCCAAACACCGATCCATATATACCCACAAACACACAGCCACCAGAGATGGTGGATGGTGGCGGCAAGAGAGTGGCATCCACCACCTCGTAGTGGTGGTGGTGGTTTTCCGGCCACACAATCACCAATACAAACCCAAGATGGCCAAGGCAGCGGATACACTCAATTTTACGTCCATACACACCCACATCCACATCCCACGGTGGATAGTGGTGGCAAAACACGGCAGCAAGCGGCAATAGAAGAAGAAGGGGAGGCAGCCACCATAGTTGACTGTCATGGTGGTCCGCTAACATTCCGGCCAGCAGAACCCGCTGGGATATAAGGAAATATACACACACATGATCAGAATACTTACCAAGCCGATGCGTTACTTCCTGGAGTAGGGTGGCGGCGGGGTGACAAAGGTCGGCGGTAGGACTCTACCATAACCACGGTGGCGCCAATGGCTCTAGCGATACCGACGAAGTAGCTAACGGCAAAAAAGATGAAGAAGGGAGAGGAGGAGCGTCCGGGAATGACCACACACTGCCCAGACGATAGTCGCATCCGATCTCGGCTCCTCCGGCGATCAACATGGTGGCCTCTGGCGGCTAGCGACTTCGACGACGAGGGTGTGGCGGCGCCGACTGGGAGGGGGGGGGGTCACAAGGGTGGCGGCTGGTGAAAAGCTAGGGTTAGGGTTTGCTCAATGGTGCTCCATCCACCGGGAAATGGAAGGCACGAGTGTAAATGCCGCTCCCAAGAAAATTGATAACGAAATTGGCAGAACTGGCCCCTCCCTTCACAATCTCTTCACTTTAACTCCAAAATTTACCTTTTTAGCCCATACTTCCATAATTCTCTTCAAATTAAGTCCCAATAGTTACCATGCAGCCCCTTCCTTCATAAGAATTTACAAACCCACTCCCTAATTTACACTTTTAACCCCCAACCTCTAAAATTATGACGGTTAACTCCTCGTAACCAACACATAGCTCAATTATTAATGATTTTAGGGATTCTATTCATATTACCTTTATCTACTTATTTATTCAATAAACGGGATGTTACAGGTACAACAACCTTGAAGAAATCCTGAATGAATCTCCGATAATACCGTGCTAATCCAGATAACTCCTGATCTCAGAAGGAGACTTCAGAACCTCCCACAGCATAACAACCTCAATCTTGGCCGGGTCGACCAAAATCCCATTCTAGTTAACGAGGTGTCCTAAGAAATGGACCTCCCGTAACCAAAACTTACACTTCGAGAACTTGGCATACAACTGTTCTTATGACTGATCGATCGAGCATCGGCCTGCACACTCGATTCATCAAATCCATAAATGCTGCAGGCGCATTGGTGAGCCAAACGGCATCACCACGAACTCATAATGACCATAACGAGTCTGAAATGCCGACTTCTCCACGTCCTCCTCTCTAACCCTCATCTAATGATACCCTGACCTCAAATCAATCTTGAAGAACCAAGATGCACCCTGCAGCTGATCGAAGAGATCATCAATCCGTGGAAGCGGGTAACGGTTCTTCACCGTCAACTTGCTCAACTCCTGATAATCAATACACAAAGGTTAGGACCAAGGGTCACGTAACCTGAATTGATTTTCTAGCACTAGTACTAGGGGTCACTAGTCTTTTCTTTGAAGCTTAGGACCAAGGGTCGCGTAACCTGAATTGATTTTCTAGCACTAGTATAAGGGATGACTAGACTTTTCGTCGAAGGTTAGGACCAAGGGTCGCATAAGCCGAATTAATTTTCTAGCACTAGTACCAGGGGTCACTAAGCTTTTCATCGAAGGTTAGACCAAGGGTCGTGTAACCTGAATTGATTTTCCAGCACTAGGTTGTCGGCATGAGGCCTATATGGTCGTCTGACCACTTTCTTGGGTTCCGTTCCTAAAAGAAAGTTGGTATAGAATGCGAGATATGTGAAAAGCTGAAAAGGAATAAAAAATCCTTGTATTAAATAATAGTGAAACTTCCAAAGTAAATGTGTGGTTGGGTAATCACTCCAACTACTTGATATAAATTTTTAGGAAATGAAAAACATTGATAAAATATAGATAAGCAAATTACTATAGGGTGCAATGGGATATCGTATGTGTGAATCACTTCACACTTCTTGTCCGTTAGTAGTAGAAGCGTCTTAGGTTTTGGACATTCCAAGTCCTTAGCATTGGCCTCTCTTCTGGGGTTTCTAGGATGTAAACGCCTTTCCGGAGTACTTCAACAACACAATAGGGGCCTTCCCAAGTTTGTCCTAACTTTTCTCCCGGTTATTGTCTGCTGGCTTCATTTTTCCTTAGCAACCAATCTCCAACTTTGAAAAGTCGGCCGATGGTAAGTCCATTGCAGTATTTCGTTGTGCCCACTTTGTAGGATGCGTGTCGCAAGGTTTCTATTTTTCTTTTTTCGTCAATCATGTCGATATTTTGAAGCAAGTCTTTTGTATTCTGTTTCTCGTCAAAGTTGGTCGTTCTTAAGGAGCCTATCATGATTTGTGGAGGAAGCATTACTTCCATTCTATAGGTGAAACCGAAAGGCGTCTCTTCGTGCTTATGCATGCAGTTGTTCGGTATGATCATAGCACCGTGGGCAGTTCTTCGACCCAACACACTTTTTCTTTTTCCCAAACTCTTTTTCAATCCTGCCATAATGGTGCAGTTTGACACTCCTATTTGGCTATTTTCTTGAGGATAGGCTATGGCGATAACTGTTGTTCAATCCGTTGCTCTTTGCACCAATATTTGAATGGGTTTTCCACGAACTGTAGGCCGTTGTCGTTGCTAAGTGTTTTTGGTGTGCTGAATCTTGTGAGGTTATTTTTCCACATGAATTTGATTATGTTCCTCCCTGTGACCATTGCTACTGCCTCTCCTTCAATCCACTTCGTGAAATAGTCTACTGGCACGATTAGGAATTTAATGCGGCCTAGTGCTTCTGGGAATAGGCCTACGATGCCTGTTCCCCACTGGTGGAAAGGACAGAGGGACGCGATACTACTTAGCATTATTAACGACATGTAGTGAATACATCTGTCATTGGCTACATTTGTGTGTTGCTTTAGTGGCATCTTGGTGTACCTCTAGCCAATATACGCCTATACACAATATTTTACCTATGAGTTCTCTGACACCTTCATGCACGACTTCTTCCCCCGCGTGGAATTCTTTCAAGAGGTGTTTGCCTTCATGACATGTTATGCATTTGAGCCATGGTGCCATGTGTCTTTTCCTGTAGAGGGTGTCTTTCAATATGGCGAATTGTGGTTCTTTATCCGAATTTTCCTGGCCTCATGGTGGTGTCCTGGAAAAACTCCATGTTGTATGAAGTCATAACAGAGTGTCATCCAGTTGGGTTCCTCTTCCTACAAGTCTGCTATTTTCTTTGTGACTATGCTTCTGGGCGGTAAGACTTTTACCATGACCTTTTTGACAAGTGATTGAAGGTTGTGGAGGCGAGCTTACTAAGTGCATCCGCTTGTCTATTTTCTAATCTCGGTATATGTGTCACTTTGAATGTTGCAAAAGCATTTGCCAGTTTACACACTGCTATAATGTATTGCTGCATCTGCTGGTCTTTGATGTCGTAAATACCATTTATTTGATTTTTGATCAAAAGAGTCACTTAAGGATTTCACGTGTTGTGCTCCCACTTCTTTAGCTAGTCTCATCCCTGCCACTAGTGCTTTGTATTTTGTCTCATTGTTGGATGTGTTGAAATCAAAATGTAAGGCGCATCTGATATCCTCGCCCTCTGGGATTTTTAATATTAATCTTGCAACGGAACCCTCCCTGCTGGAGGCTCCATCTATGTGAAGTGTCCATAGACTTTGTGGAGGTGAGCCTTTTCCAAAGTTGGTCACTTTGTTATATGTCGCTTTTAACTCTTCTTCTGGTATCTCTGTCAAGAAATCTGCTAGAGCTTGTGCTTTGATGCTTATTCGTGGTTTGTAATCGATGTTGTGTTGTCCAAGTTTGAATGCCCATTTGGCAAGACGTCCAGAGTTCTCCAGCCTTTACAATATATTTCTGATTGGTTGATCTGGTAGTACCTCTATGTGGTATGCCTGGAAGTATCTTCATAGACGCCTTGTTGCGTATGAGTGCCAATAGGAGTTTCTATAGGATCGGGTAGTTTAGCTTTGGCCCTTGTAGAGCTCTACTTAAATGGATAAATGTTGTGTTGTTCTTTCTACCGCTAGGACTGCGTTGTTTGCCTCCTTAGATGCTGCCAAGTAGATAATTAGCGTTTCTCTAAGTAGTGGGCATGCTAATGTTGGGAGTTGCTGGCGGTATTTTCTTAACCCTTGTAGTTCTTTTTCTGCCTCTGGTTTCCATCTAAAATTACTTTTGTCTACGTATCCTTTGTGTGTTTTAACAAGAGGTAGTGCCTTTTCGCTGGACTTTGCTATGAATCTCCCTAGGGCTACTAGCTTTCCATTAAGGCCTTGAATCACTTTCAGGTTTGTAAGTGTTTTTCTTTCCACAACATCTGTGATTTTGTCTTCGAATGGTTGGATTGCATGCCTAGTAATGTAGTATCCCAGGAACTGGCCTTCTTCCGCCCCGAAAGTGTACTTGGCCGAATTCAGCTTCATTTTGGTTTTCTCCAGGGTTTTGAATGTTTCCTCAACATCTAAGAGAAGTGTATCGTCATTCATGCTCTTGATCACCATGTTGTCTACATAGACTTCTATGTTGCGTCCAATCTGGTTCTTAAAGATGTTATCTACGAGACGTTGTTATGTCGCCCCCGTATTTTTGAGCCTGAAGGGCATTTTCTTGTACTTCATTCTCGATTCTACGAGAATTTTTATGAAAGCCTTTCATTTGCTTCTCTTCAACGGAAGTTTGATTTTCCCAGAATGTATCCTAGCAGAATGTCTCGTGGTCCGTGTAGAATGTAGTTTTTTCCTTGTCTTATTTTTATATCAGGATTTGGTGGTAACCTTTATATGCATCTAAAAAAAATTTCCACTTGAAACCTTCCAAGGATTCCACTTTCTGGTCTATTTCTGGAAATGGGTAATAATTTTTCGTACAATCTTTATTTAAATTGGTGTAGTCGATACACATTCACCAGGAACCATCATGTTTTTTTCACCATGACTGCGTTGGAAATCCATGTGGTAAAGGTCGCCTACCTGAGGATACCCTCTTGGATAAGTTTCGCCACTTCATTTTCGATAGCTTTCTTCCGTTCTCCTGCTTGTCCTCGTCATTTCTATTTTACTACGGTGCTGCTAGGGGAGATGTTGAAGCTCTGCTCAATAATGTCCCTGTCTATTCCATGTCAACTGGTTCCCACGCGAAGACATGTTTTTACTTCTCAATAGTGCTATGAGCTTTCCTTTTGTTGCTTCCCCCGAATTCTTTCCGATGTGGATTGTCTGTTCTTGGAATTTGTTGTAAATTAACTCCTTTTATTTGGGCTTTGCTTCTCTCAAATGTTTTTGCCCTCTGTTGATTTCTTTTGTATTGATGATATGGTTGCATTCTATTTTTTGTGGTGCCACTGCCATTATGACTGCGATTCCTTCGCTTGTTTAGAACTTCATCATGCCGTGGATTGTGGATATAACCCCATATTGCAATATCGCCTTCGGCACAAGTATGATCTTATGCTCTAAGGGTGCTCAGACAACCATTAATTCCAGCACGGTCGTCTTTTTCCTAGTGTTGTGGTGATCTTGTATGGTGAGTGGTAGGTGGAGTATTCCGATTGGTCAGACATTATGGCTAGCGAATCTTATTAATCTTCCCAGTGCTGGGTTGAGTCATTCTTTCCAGCTGTATGGCAGTTGTTAGTAGCAATGCTCAGACATTATCCCTGTTGCGCTACCACTATCGATATACATCCTTTGTATTTTCATGTCGTTGATGTAGTATTGAATTATCAGGGGGTTATCTCCTTCCCAATTCGGTGGTATGGGATTTCTAAAGAGAAGTATATTTTTTTCCGTTGCTTTGTAGATAGTTGGCTGCTTGATTTCTATTTGTTTTCTGATAATAGGTTGCCTGTATGGCTTGGATTTTTCGTGGATTTTACTTTATTTTTCCGCTTTTCTTTCTTCACCTATTGGGGAAAATGGGACGTTATTGTTTGCCGAATACTTGTGGCAATTTCTGAGAGTGTTCCTTTGGTCATTCTTTCTTCCAACCCCTTTTTAGAACGACAATCTATTGTGTGATGTCCTGACTTTCAGTGATATTCACATTATTTGTTTTTGTTTGGAAACGTGTGCGTGTTGTTGCGTTGCATCTGTGGTTTGTTAGATATCACTACTACGTTTCGTCATCTGTGCCGTCGATCGTAACGTGTATATGGTTGGAATTGTATGTTTTTCCGGTGTGTGTTTTTGTTGTTTCTTTGTGGCTTTTGGGGGAATGTATGTAATTCCCTCTGGTTGTTTGTGGACTTTGAGGCGTGCAGGAAAGCTTATTTGGTTTTTATGCCTTCCTCTTGCCTTAAGTAGCGTTCCACTCTTTCTTTTAGTTTCTGTCTCATTGTGGTTTTTCCCTAGGAATTTCCATGACAGTGGTCCTGGGAGCAGGCTGTAAGTGAACGCTCCAGTGACTAGTTTATCATCCTGGCCTGTTATGTTGAGCATTATCTCGTTGAACCTTTAAAGTAATAGCTGACACTATCTCTTTCTTTTTGTTTGCATCCTAGAATTTCATGAACGTCTCCCCGATACTTTCTAAGTTGCACGAAATTGGTCAGGAACAATTCTTTTAGCTGAGTGAAGTTGTGGATACTGTTTGGGGCGAGGTTCTTGAACCATGCCCTTGTATTTCCGTCGAGGGTTGTAGGGAATTTGTGCACCAGAATTGTTCGTCTAGCTTAAGAGATTTCATGTGCCATTCGTATGTGTCCATGTGGCTATCAGGGCAGGTTGTGCCATAATATACCTTAAGGTTTGGTAATCATGCTGTACTTGGTATGTCGTAGTTGTGGAGTTTCGAAACGAAGGGTGAGTTGTTCGTTGTTTTCATGGGTGTTTAAGTGTATGCTTGTGAAAATGTATAAATGGGCTGTTGGGAAAAGGTTGTATGGAATGGAGAGGTGTTGTGTTTATTTAACATAATAGTATTTTGGTGTGTAGGAATGTTACCGTATACGGTGGAGATTGTTGTCGTCGGGATGTATGCCGCAAAATGTGGTGACGTCTGCTGACCGCTAGCATTGAGATTTGTGGTTGAACTACTAGGGTATATCCTTCGAATGACATTGATCGCGTTAACACCAGTCTCGTTTTTTGATTTAGTGTTATCGCTGAGCTATGAGAGATAATCGGAGGAAGTTGGTAGAAATGTTGTGTTCCCGGTTGGCTAATGGTGGGGAAAGGGTCATGCGTTTGTGTTCTTATAATGGATGGGCTTGTGAATGGGAATGATTTTGAGTTCATCGGTGTGAATGGTTACATCCAAGATTGGGTAACTAGAGTAAACGGAGATGGCGGTATGGCCATCGGCGATGTCATAGGGGTGTATCAGCCTCAAAATTTGGTGTTAGTGACATCATTGAATGGATCAGAGTCTGGGGATCAGATGGTTCTGACATTCTTCCTTCTGTCGTCATTATTTCCGATGACTGTGATGTAGCTTTGTGTGTCGGTTGTCACAACAACGAATGGTGCCAATGATGAAAAATTATATGTTAGGGTTATTCCGCTGGGATTACCGCCTGCGATCGATCCTAGGAACACAAGAGACAAACTCGTTAGTCGTACTCCAGAAGGAGATTCCAGGAGGATGCTCTGACGATGAAGTCAGTATCTTTTATAATGAGGTAGTGAGAGTATTAGCCAAAGGGAACTTACCGTTCAGAGTGTGGCTGTTGGGCTTATATAGTAAGTCTTGGGCGATGACGCCAATTTTGGGAGACAAGAGTGGCAGTCCTGATACGAGACAATGATGCTTATTGGAGGAGATGTCATCTGCTCTCTACCCTGGGTTATGATTGGTTTAGGAAGGATGTTGGTAGGGATGCGTGCACCACTAAGGTTGTCGGCTAATACCGTTTTGTCGCTAGGCGACTTTCCCCCAGTTGGACGGTCGGGAGAGGTTGCAGGAAAGCTACTCTTGTGGTCGATGCTTTCTAGGTTGGCACAGGATCACTCTATCCATTCTCCAACGTGAGTTCCAAGGCATCACCGTATGGCGTGGCCCTGTAGGCCGGTATCACTTACATCTTACCAAATTCAATAAGAGTTGGCCCAACATTATAAATTGCTGAATGGTCATCATCACTTGAATGGATCAAGGGTGGATCATGTTCAAGGTCTACCCTCTATGCACCTTAACCAATTTTTCAGTGAAACTGGGAAAGGTATAGATCACTTTGTGACACTATAATTGTAGCAACAGCAGAGGCGGTTTAAGCTTCACTAGCAACAACAATTGCAATCACATCATTTGAATCCAAAAAAATGCTACTTATGCTGGGTTTTATTTCAAAAATAGTTTCAAAAACTCAAAATATTAGCAAACGAAAAACTTGAATTTTCGAAATAACATAAACTAGTTATAATCCACCAAGGACCATCTTGCAAGAAATGGAAAGATAAAACACCAACCATAAAAGAGATGAAGAAATAACAACCTTTTTTGTTCTTTGGATCCTCAAGGGGAGGCTAGGTAGTTGATGAAGAATGTTGAAACTTTGAGACACCAACAATAATTCAACTTGAAGTAATGCAAGTTACAAATCTTAAGCTTTAAGCCAAAACCAAAGTTTGACTTAAAGAGAGAATGCGAGTAACAAGTTCTAACACTTTGAGAGAAAGCTTGAGAGAGAAGAGTGTATGTATGGTTTTGCTTTAAGAGAGGTAAGACCAAATGAAAGCATTCATGCCCTTAAAGCAACATGTCCCCTATTCCCTTAAGAACTAGACATGATTTTGATTTGTTTAATCAAAATGCCATTCTTCCTCTTCATTTGACCTATCTACGACATTTCAAGAAGAAAAAAAGCAAGTGTTTCAAATTTTATATACTAGTTTATAAAATATAAACTTTGACTTTTTGGTAAAAGACAAAAAGATTTATCTAGTCCAAAACGTTGTGCATGACTTATTAATTCGTACTATATGAAATATGTAATGTTACTTGCCATTGAGAATTGTTATTTCCATGAAACAAATAATTTCCAATTAATTATAAGAGTTATGAATATTTATTAAAATCATTTTCTAATAAATAACCAATTGTATCAAGTTGTTAGTGTGACCCTTTAGGATCATATGTCAATTACTAATATCATTTTAATATGACTCTTGAGCATACAAGATATTTTAAATAATAGAGCAACCCTCCAGACAAGTTCTTCTTAAACAGTTAGCCCAAACTAGATACCTGCAAAAAAGCACGTCCCAATGTTGCAAGAACCAATAATACCCGTGATCAGTTTTGTCTTAAGCATCAAATCTTAAACAAACTACACCAACGTCCCCAACATGTTGATTCATTGATAGAAATCTGATTAAAGCCGAATATGATCAAGTGCCTTGTCAAGGTCATCCAAATGATCTTTTGAATGTCACAACACATTGCAAGTATTGGCAGATGCAACATCATATGGTTTAACAATAGAAATTTCAAGGAAGGCAGTTGTTTTTAGGGTTGTTAGGATTAAATATCCTTGAATGATCGATTAGACTCAAACAGATTAAATCAAGAACACGACAATGATTCAAAATATGCTGAATGATTAAAAGATCACGCCTCAGAAGAAGTAGATGAAGAATTGCTACTGTAGAGGGGTGATTAGGGTTACAAGATAATAATCAGAGTTAACTAAAATACGATGAATGCATGCATCTTAAATACTCTAACCCTAGTAGATAACCACGAGATGGACAGACCCAAACCGGTTACAAAAGTGGACTAAATAAAACAGCCCAAGACGCAACACATAATACCCAACAATCTCCCGCTTTGCGTGAATTGAGGCGGGAGGATCTTCACTTCGGAGTCTTCTTTGTTGTCTTGAAGATCTTGTGCATAGTAGCAAGAAGAGTGCTGCGAAACGCAATGTACCAACGAATCATGTCATGAAAGTTTTTCTTTGAAGCAACATCATTCGCTGGACACCCTTCAATAATCTCCAAAATGTAATTCAAGCAGGTTGTGGAGAAAAGATGTTTATCAGGTAGTGTGAACATACATTTTGCAAAATCACCACGCTCTTCAGTACCACGATGGAACATCACAATCCAATTGATGCTGTCAATCTTCCCCATCTGCATTCTATTAACATCACTGGCAGCACCCCGGTGAAGAACGGTGGGCTTTCGCTGTAGAGCATTGGCTATCTCCATGTGTAATTTTGCAACCTCGTTAACGTATGACACCAACATCCTCTTGAAATGATCCAAGATCGGTCCATACTTATCTACATCATTTAACAGGAAGTGCAACAAAACGATCCAATCATACGGGTTAAGACACAAGAGATCAGCAAGAGTGAATTCATGTATCACATTCTTTAAACCTCTTGCCGTCTTGAATTTGGCATTTGCGAAACTCCCTGTTTAAATTGGCCCGGTCACTTTCACAGCAGTGATCTTTTGTGCACTCTAAGTGTCGTACTGAGGCTTCGCATGCTTAACATAGAACTCCATTAGTGTTTTATTGACTTTCGCAACTGATGAAGTTGTGTTCATAGTGGGCTCAAAGCAACGTAAGAGGAAGGCTTTTACGGTCATGGGCATGTCGAACTGCAACTCTACAATATTCTCTAACTCGAACGAGGCAACATGTTTGAGCCATTGAATGTTTGGACATTCAATCGCTTCAGCCGTGATTCGTTCCATGGTCCATGCTGAGAACAACAATTTTTGGCTCTGTAAAGCAACTTGGGCTTCGCGTTCAGCCTTTTCCTTTTCTTTTGCCTATCTCGCAATGCGAGCATTCTCATTCAGGACTTCAGCGCGAGCTTTATGTTTAAGCTTCTCAGCCTCTGTTTCCTCTTCTTCTTCATCATTACCTTCCATAATTTTTTCCTTTCCTTTTGAACCCGAAGCTTCATTACCCTTCGGTTCATTCACTTTTGGGATCTCCTCTTCATTACCAGAGGAACCTGTTGTAGGTTTTGCTATTTCTCCCCCTTGTTTCGTATGGGCCGGAGACACCGAAACTGTAACATCCGGATTCCCAGGTATATTTTATTATTTTATTTTGGAATTTGTTGAGGGACTCGGCGAGTTGGTGCTTAGACTCGCCGAGTAGGGTCGCGATTTCTCAACCGGATTAATGACCGGACTCGGCTAGTCCATGAGTGGACTCGGCGAGTCCACGCTGTTTAATGAAACCCTAATTTTTCCGGGTTTGGGACCTATTTAAAGGCCCTTATGGCCGTCATTTGCGGCCATCAACCCCCATAGAGAAACCCTAAGTGATCTAGAGTGCTTGTGAGGAAGGAGAGGCCAATCTTGAACTTTTGTGGGTATTTTTGCAAGAAGGAAGTGTTCAAGGCAAGAGGAAGCTGAAGGAAGTGCGGTTTTGGTAGTTTTTGAGCTCATAGAGATTGTATTGAGGTATTATTCTCGGACCTTCTTCAGTTTTGCTGTTGATTCTTAGTGTTAGGGTTTTCTAACCCTTTTAGAGGATGATTAAGTGGAGTATTTGGCCCCTTCTCGAGTTTGTGTTCTGGATCTGGACCCAAGGGGGTCCAGAGACCTTAACCCTTGGAGCTTTATGAGTCATTGTGGGAGTCATGAGCTTAGAATGTCATTTTTGGGGCTAAATCATCATTTTGGACCATTTAGATGTTATATGTGTGTCAAGGTCCGAACTTTACGTGATTATCATGCTTGGGGAGGCTAGATCTATGATTGTATGGAACAGATCTGACCTCAGAAGTTGTTTTGAGTTGTGCATGGCATGAACTCGCCGAGTGCAAAGAACAGACTCGGCGAGTAGTATGAAGGTTGCCCGTTAATCACTCAGTGAGTGGACTTGTCGAGTTGGGGGAATGACTCGGTGAGTCAGGGAGGGTCAGGAGTCCGAGTTTAAGTTGGAACTCGCCGAGTTGTTCTTGAGACTCGGCGAGTTGAGTCGGGGTGTCCCCGCGATTCATGCCAGGTGGAACTCGTCGAGTCAAGGGAAGTACTCGACGTGCCAAGAAAGGATCTAAGAGAGTCAGTGGACACGTGTAGACTCGCCGAGTCGCCCTAGTGCACTCGACGAGTCGGGTCAAAGTTTGACCGATGACCTTGTTGACTTTTAGGGTTGAGTACAGTTGTATTTATGAGAGTATTACTTTATGTGATTAGGCGGAGGCTAGATCACACTTCTTCCGAGTCAGCTATTTACCGAGACATCGTGGTGAGTCTTCTCACTATACTTTACCTTGAGTAGGTAATTAGAGTTATGTGGCAGAGTTGTTGTATGCTATTTATGTGATGTGTTGCACTGCATTATTTCTATGTGATTTATGCCGTGTATATATCAGAGTATATCAGAGTTGGAACCAAAAGGTTCACAGAGCTAGGACCAGAGGGTCCACAGAGTTAGGGTCCAAGGGCCCGCAGAGTTATAGCCTCGAGTGGCTAGTATGTGTTATGTGTGGTATTTTGGGGAACTCACTAAGCTTTGTGCTTACAGTGTTTTGTGTTATGTGTTTCAGGTACTAGTGAAGATCACGGGAAGGCGCCGGCATGATCAGTACACACACACGCAGAGTTTTATACATGTTATGATCTTGGGATTTTGACTTATGTTTGGATGTATGAAACAATGAGTTTTATAATATTATGAAATAAGGTGTTTTTAAAATGTGAAAATTTGTTTGAAAATTTTGGGTGTTACAGAAACACCCTAGAGTCTGTTCAGCATAGCCACTGCAGGAGCTTTTCAGCAAGGTACCTACGGGTTGTCAGGGGGAGCATGCGATCATGTGCCTCAATCACATTAGGATTAAAACCCTAATTGTGATTTGATGAACAAGATGTGGAAAATAAGAACAAACACAAATATCACTAGATTTATTCAAAACATGAGGAATAAATCACACTTTCAGAATAGACTAAAGAATCTAAATCTACATAAGAAACCTCACAATGTTTGGCGGCTAAATTTTGCCTCACTCTTAACCTTAATTATGAATAATACATAACTATTTATAGGGAAAAGACAAGTCTTGGGCTTTTAACCTACACTTCATCAAGGGGGCCCATTGCCATAATCCATGGAGTACTTTGAACCCTACAATCTCCCCCTCAAAGTATGGAATGGATGACAAGGCTTCAACTTCCAAAACAAGCATCTAGCAAATAAGAAAAGATCTCGCGACGAGGAATATTTGAAGCAATCCATGAATCTTGATTCTTCAATAGTCTTCAAAAACGGGTTCTAGGATATATATAAACCAAGCACTGAAGTAATGTCTTTAAACTTCATTTTCTAATGCAATCCCAAAGATCTTCAAGAAAGCCAAACCTGCCATAAAAACCCATTTCAGAATTAAGAAACCAAATCACTTCTTGTCTTTGAAGAACTCCCCCTCCAAGTCACAATGATCTTCAAATAAGCTAATGATATAAGCCACCAAAAAATATTATGTAATAACCCAAATTTTAAGATTCGTAATGCCACTTGATCGAGAAAATACTAGAAGTCGGAGATATTTCAAGGCCTTAGAAGAGCTCGATGAAGAACTGAACTGTAAAGGCTACTTCTCTATAAAAGCTTTAGAAGAGCTCAATGAAGAACCACTACTATAAAAGCTACCTTCATAATTCTACCACAAGCTTTATAAAAAATCTTCAAATTTGAAAAGTCACAAATCCAATTTCGAATGGCCATACCAAATTCTGCCCCGATTTATAATAAAAAACATGATTATAAAACCTTCAAATGGTCATGAGAATGATCTTAAATGGACAAATAATTACTGTGCTCCCCCGCGACAAAATGATATAAACAATGAAGTTTAAAATCCGAAAGAGTCGAAAAAAAATTGACGTTATTGCGAAAAACGACTTTCTGAACCGCGAAGACTTGATGGAATCCTTAATTTTCTGTTCACGAAAAAATATGTGCATTAAAAATCCAAAATTGTTCACCAGCCCTTAAATTTGTAAACTTTTCGAAATGAGGGTAGAAACTGTCATTTGCTAAAAGACAAGGACTAAAAAAGTAAATAAACATCAATGTCCCTTTGATTTGTAATAATTTCGGAACAAGGACAAAAACTGTCACTTTGTCAAATCTCTGGGGACCAAGTGTGTAAAAAGGTAGTCTTCATCCCCAATTGCCCCTGATAAAAGAATACGACTGGAACGACTCCAACCTCCGAATCCAATCTAATTAACTCCGATCAAACCATATGTTCAGAACACAGGTTCGCTTTCAGATGGAGTTACGAATCCAAGTACAGTCTGATTTTCGATGCGAGCTGACAGAAACTACAAATCCTGATTCATTCTGAGTAAAGCAACTTCAATCCCGATGCGAAATACAGTCAACCACGAATCCAAGCATTCAAAACGCTGAACACTAAGATCCGAACGTTCGTGGGAGAAAACAAGTCCGAGCCCAGAATGACGATCTCCGATTGTTCGCATGTTGTCAATTCCTGATCGTTCGCAGGTGATACAGTCTCAAAATTTCAATTTTGACTTTCATCTTTGACATCCAATTGCGAACGGGTACATACCCATATCCCGAATCCTGATTTCATTGGTTCCGATTCCGATTACGAGTCCATCCAATACGAATCCGATAATGTTCGCAGCGAATCCGTTCAACCCAATTTTGACTTTTGCATTGACCACAAAGAACATCCTTAAATCAATCAAGTTAAATTCCAAACGTGATTTCATTCATTTTCATCACACTTCCGATTAAGATTCTGATTAAGTTCGTAGGGAGTCCGTTCGCACCAATAAGATCACAGTACCAATTTTGACTTTTTCCGCTGACCATTGACCCCATTTTCTTCCAATCGTTTCCAGATCAAGAAAATTTATCACAACCATATCAAACGATCGGCCATAATCGATGTTGAATAAATCAAACAACTTGGATTTCGATTATTGAAAATAAAAATTTTGTCATTTAAGAAATCGATTCAATAAACAGAAGATGCGATAAGAACGTGAGAACATGAAATAGAAACAATTGCCAAAACTTTTGCCATCCAGGTCAATGGAAAAAAAACGTGCATGAGACGTATCAAGATAAACAAAAGCATTTAAGATCAGGACTCAATTTGGACCAAATGTACACTAATGAATTGGATTTATGGGCCTAAAAGAACGAAATTTATCCACGAAGCCAACAATTGAATTTGAAAGACAATATAGTGAGGGAATGAATTAATGGACCAATAACAATGAAACAGATCCATCGACAATACATTGAATTTGGATAAAACGAATGATTAGATCCAATCAGAAAACACGAACAAAATAATGAATCAGATAGAAATTATGCCAGATGAACAGTAACAGAATACATGAGTCTCCATGAACAGTTGCTTGAACAGATAGCTTGATTCCAAAACACCAAAACACCAAAACACCAATAATCTTCAATAACTTGTGCAGAAAATCATCAAATCAAGAACCCATACTTCTAAGATCAATAGATCTTCAAAGACCCGCTCTGATACCACTTGTTAGGATTAAAACCCTAATTGTGATTTGATGAACAAGATGTGAAAAATAAGAACAAACACAAATAAGAAGATATGTCGAATGATCACTAGATTTATTCAAAACATGAGGAATAGATTACACTTTCAGAATAGACTAAAGAATCTAACTCTACATAAGAAACCTCACAATGTTTGGCGGCTACATTTTGCCTCACTCTTAACCTTACTTATGAATAATATATAACTATTTATAGGGAAAAGACAAATCTTGGGCATTTAACCTACACTTCTTCAAGGGGGACCATTGCCATAATCCATGGAGTACTTTGAACCCTACAAGGGTTAACACAAAAGAGGGAGATGGGAGTAGAGAGGCATATTATATGGCTTACTGAAAAAAACCATTCAGTTTATAAGAAATTTTAGTTGTATCCACCTAGTTAATTATGCTAGACTCAGTCCTTTGGAATTTTATTAGCAATAACAAAGACTCAGAACATCTTGGGAAAAGACAAAAAAGACATTATCCACAACTGCTCAAACCGCAATTGAGATTGACTCGCTATACAAAGGTGTTGACTATTACTCCACCATCACCAAAATATTAGTAAAGGATGCCAATAATAAATTGTAGCTTGATGACTTAGTGAAAGCTATGTTTGATGAACAAACGAGACCATACCGAACCTTGTGAGCACTTATTTTTTGCACCCCTTAAATAATTCTAGGTTCTTTTCCTATTCCTCAAAGTAGCAATCTTGTTGAGATAATGGAATAAGATCATGAACAGGAAGAGTTAAATCAAAGAATTGCTAAATTATCTAGTGGATTGGAGGTTATTCAAGTTGGATACACTTATTTACAACCTGCTGCTAAGGTCAAAGCTACTAATGCTACACTTAAAATGACAAATAGAAGGTGGAACTTGGAGTTGTAAAAAGGGATTTTAGGTATCCAATAAAGTCGATTGCTAAAAATATCGATGTTAATGGAAGGGTGACGACTGAAAAGGATTTAGCTAGATTTAACCCTAAGTTTAATTATAATGTTGCTAGTAAACATGAGAATTGGATGGCGACTGGTATTCTTGAGTCTGTAAAGGTGGTGAAACGTAGATTGAAGCATGCGTCATCGATGGCTAAGTCATTTCAGACAAAAGATGCAATAGAGAAAATGGGTGAAGTATTTGTGGTTATTGTAGATCATGGTAAGGATGAGCGCAAGAAGAAGAGGTCACCTAAGAGAATTCGGATGCTACTTAACGGTTACCACACCTTCACTTCTATCCACCTTGAGGACAAGGTGAATCTTTGGGGTGAGGTATTGTTATGCACCCTCTTTAGGGATGTTATTTTAGACTTGGGACTATAATGTTTAAAAATAAAAAAAACTTCATTTTGGCATTTTATCATACACTTAATATGCATTAAAACCATATTTTTTTTGGAAACAAGCTTGTGGAACTGAGCCTAAATGAAGTATTGGAAACAAGCAACAATCAATAAATACTTGAATCATTCATTAGGGCATGGATATTAAGAATTAAGATTTAAGAAAAGTAAAATGTCATTATGAGTTTGAACATACATTAGTAAAAGACTCTAACACCTTTTGATTATGTCGCCATGTGAGCACCAATCCTTTGATTTCAGTAAGAAACGAAACCCTAACCTTTCGATTTCAATTTCATGGCCATGTGAACATAAACTCTTTGATTTCTGTTAGAGAAGCCCTTCGATTTCCTTAGAACTGAAACCCTAGTTCCAACAATAGTCGATTATGTGGCCATGAGCGCAAATCATTAGATTTCCAGTGAGAAGTGAAGCAATGGGATCGAGCTGTGGAGGATTTGGATCATCTGAGGAAGGACAAAAGCCCTTTAATTATCTTCCTGGAGTTTTTGAGGACGAGTACATCTAAGTGGGCTTTAGGAATTACAAAATGACACTTAGACTAAGAAGACAAGCATATGATGAAGTTGACTCTGTGTTTTGTTATTATCATTATGACACTGAATTACGACATACAAAAAGGAGTGTCATAGTCCGCGTGTCATTAGAGACCTATTCTCTAGTAGTGTTCTTATTGTAGAGATAATCTTAGATGTGCATCTTCCAAATGCAATAATCGTGACGTTCAAATTTATCAATCTAAAATTTCCTGACTTCAACCATAACTCTTACACTAATTGCTAGGATTGAGGAATTCAATAAAAATACAAAACACAATCACAAAACAATATTAAGGACACGAAGAAAATAAAAAACATAATTATTCAATATGGTTCACTTGATCAGAGAAATCAAGTTACGTCCACAGACTAACTAAAGAGATATTTTCTTAATAATAGCCGCAAAACATGCTTTTTGTTTTAGGATCACATTTCTACAAAGTGGCTCTATTTATAGATTTGAGTTGGGACAACATTTTTTAACATCCGATTCTTGAAGAGAAATTGTTGAGAATAACCTTATTTATAGGTCAACTCGACGAGTTGGAGGGACCAACTCATCGTGTTGAAGATGGATGGATCGCGAGGGTTTAATGAACTAACTCGACGAGTTGGGGAGCCTCAACTCGACAAGTTGGCCGCTAGGAAGAAAACCCAAATTTTTAGGGTCTTGCACCCTATTTAAGATCCTGAAGTCTTTTTTCTGGCCTCCTTATCAGCCTCCTTTTTTGTCCAAACCCTAAAACGAGTTGTAGCCTCCATTGTCAAGTTTTTGGATCCTTGGAATGAAGTTTGGTGTTCATTTTGTGAATTGTGATGGAATTAGAAGATCTTGAAGTTTTAAGCTTGGAGAAGGAAGTCTTGGATCCAGAATCACTCCATTTCTTGCAGTCCTTTTAAGGAATCAAGTTCATACCTTCACTTATAGATGATTAGATCTACTTATTTTGGGATTTGTTGTGTTTTGGCCTCTTTTTGGGGATGTTGATGGAGTGATTCGAGATATGAGCTGAGGACTGGGCGGTATGCCAGACTCGTACTGAGGGCTTGAGGGTATTTTATCCCAAGGATGACTGGACCCGTTGTGTATTGACATTCCAACCTGAGGGTTGATTGGTCCAGGGGTATTCCAACCCGATGGTTGATTGGACCCGATGTGATAGTATGGATTGTGGTGAGACTGGACTGCTTTGTGCGTCAGTCAACAGGCCTGGGGTATTCCAACCCAATGGTTGAATGGACCCGACATGTTTGGTATTCCAACCCGATGGTTATTGGACCAAACTGCTTATGATACAAGGGTATTCCATCCCGAGGATGACTGGGCCCATCGTAGGAATGCCTGGCATTCCAGCCCGAGGCTGATTGGGCCAGGCATGAGTATTTAAGCATTTGTTATTTGTATATGTTAACAGTTTTGGTGTTGGTTCTTTGGGGGAACTCACTAAGCTCCGTGCTTACACTTTTGGTTTATGGTTTCAGGTACTTCAGTGGATCGTGGCAAGGTGAAGGCGTGACCGTACACATCCTCGCGTTTTGGACTTATGATTTCTGGAAAACTCTGATAATGTGAATGTTTTGAAAACTATGTTGAAAGCGATTCTGATTTTTAAAGAATGTTTTGGGAACAACAGTTTTTGTAAACACTTCTTTAGAAAATGGGTTGTTTTGAAAAGTTGAAATTTATTGAATTTTTATGGATGTTACAAGTTGGTATCTGATATTTGCATATTTAGCCATATATTTAGTATAGATTTTTATGAATTATTAGCTAATTATTTGCATATTATGGACAAAAGGTACTTAATAATGTTTGAATTGTATTTTCAGTCCAGAAGTCATGCTCGGGAGCAAAAAGGAGGAAGGAGATGCAATTAGAAGCTGCAGAATGAAGAAAGGAGTACAAACCTGAAGCTACTCGGCGAGTCCTATCGTCTACTCGACGAGTTTCCACGAAGATTCGCGAAGCAATGAGTAGAGTCCTTGCCGTACACGAATTTTACAAAGAAACTCGGCGGGTTGGTTATCTACTCGCCGAGTTGCCCCTGTTTTGAGTTATCTATAAATAGACACAATAAATCCGATTGGGGAATCTTTCTGGCTTTTCTGGAGAATACTTTGCGACTAAGGAAACCCTTGGAGACCTGGAGAACGTGAGAAGAACCCTAATATCTCATTCTTAGAAGATTCAAGGCAACTTAGGTTTAATTTTCCACTTTATCTTTGAATTGAACAATGTTTGAGTTGATTACTTTCGTTTTTAGCTTTTTGACTACTGTAATCATGAGCTAAATTTACTAGTTTCTGTTTAGGGAAGACAATTTTACTCTTATGGATTAATTTTATGGTTTGATTAATTGTTAATTGGTGAATTTTTACTTGGTTTTAGTTGATTAGTTAATTGCGTGTTAGTTAGTGTGTCTATGTTTCTAGTCTTGTAAAACTAGAGAAAACCCCTTTACTTTTATTACTTGTTGGTTACTAGTTATTAGTTAATTTCCGTTCCTCGAGTTCGACACCCTACTTATTCAACTATACCACTAAAAGACAGGTTCACTGCCTTTGTGTGTTTAAATTATATTTTTAGAGTAGGAATAAAACGAGTTGGTTTTACACACATCAAGTTTTTGGCGTCGTTGTCGGGGAACGGTTCAAAAATTAATTCTAATTTCTAGTTTTATCGCTCCTTTGTGTGAGCTTATCTTGCACAAAGTTATTTTTTTTAGTAATTCAGTAATTAGGTGAAGTTTTAGTTTTTAAGTGTTCTTATTTTTTTTAATTTGTTTTTAGGCTTTTAGGCAGTGTACTCGCCGAGTGCCATCGAACCTACTCGGCGAGTTCAGTGTTGATTTTCAGTTTCATTTTTATTTTCTTTCTGTTTTGTTTTTGTTCTTTTTACGCGTTTTTCTTGCTTGTATTGCAGAGTGTTTATGACCAGAGGAGGCAATATACCTTTAACTCCACCACTTGAAGACCCGGAAGCTACTTTAAGGAAGAACAAAGGCAAAACCGTTGGAGAATCCGCTTCTTCAAAAGAACTCACCTTTGAAGAATCTCAAATCCGTTTTTAGCAAGAAAAAGAGGAGCAAATCAGGAGCATCCAACACCTCTTCCTTGGCAAACGAAGACCCAATCAAGGAAGACATCGTCTACGAATCCGAAAAGGAGGAAAGCGAATTTGAAGAATGTAGCGATCTAGAAGGCGGATTCGGCGACACCATGGCTAACATCGATGAAGTTACCATGGGCAAGTGGAAGAAGAGGATGCGTGAATACACCGGTCCGGGACTCGTGCAACCCGCGATTCCAGAAAATGCCAACTTCGAACTTAAAGGCCACATACTCGCCCAACTTAAAGAAATTCCATTCTATGGAAAAGATGACGAAGACGCGTACAAGTACCTAGAAGAGGTCAATGATATAGCCGATTACTTCAACTTTCCTAATGTGGCCCGCGACACCGTTCTGCTTCGCATGTTACCGGTCACGTTTAAAGGCGCTGCAAAAGATTGGCTAAAATCACTCCCTCCAGGATCCATCACCACATGGGCTAGAATGAAAGAAGAGTTTATTGATCAATTTTGCCCACCATCAAAGATAGCCAAGTTGAAGAAAGCTATAGCTAATTTTGAGGAACAAGCCGGAGAATCACTTTATGAGGCGTGGGAGAGGTACAAAAGCCTACTAAGGAATTGCCCACATCATGATCTTAATAGTCAACAAGAAGTCTCCATTTTTTATGATGGAGTAAATGTGACAACAAGGCAATTACTTGACTCGCAAGGAGCGCTCACAAAGAAGGCACCCCCGGTGATAAAGCAACTAATTGAGGAGTTCTCTAAGCATTCTAGAGAATACCACAATCCAAGGAATGATGTGACAAGGGGATCAGCTTATGCAGCTTCAGAAGATTTGTCAGCAGTTATGGCAATGTTGAAAACCATGGATAGGAGGATGGATAAAATGGATCAAACAATCCATGCTATTCGGGTAGGATGTGAGAATTGCAATGGGCCTCATCTAACTAGAGATTGTGATTTGGACGAGAACGGGAATAAGAAAGTGCAAGTATGCTATTCTAGTGGTGATAGATTTGATGACGATTGGCGAAAACCTAAGAAAGAATGGCTTCCTTATGATGAGTACAAGAAAGCGAAGGAGGAGAAGTTTAGACAAAAGGCAAGGGGTTTTTACCAAAAGGAGGAGCCGGTACAAGAAAAGAAACCAAATCTAGAAGAAATGCTCACTAAATTTGTAGTTGCATCCGAGAAAAGACACAATGACCACGATGCTGCAATACAAGATACAAGAACAATATTAAGGAATCAGCAAGCATCTATTCACAACATTGAGAAGCAGCTGGGGCAACTAGCCCAACAAATAAATCAAAGAGCACCGGGAGAACTTCCTAGTAATACCGAAAACAATCCACGAGGCGCACATATAAATATTGTGTCAACTAGGAGTGGAAAGATAATTACTCCTCTGGCCCCTATTCAGAACAAAGATCCGAAGCTGGTACAAAAGGAGGAGGCAGAAGGGCAGAACCAAAATTAGACCCAGCTGAACCCAGACTCTACTCACCGAGTCCAGGATATGGACTCGACGAGTCCGACACCTGATCAGAAAATTAAGCCTCCTGTTAAGCCATATCAGCCTCCACTGCCATATCCAGCCCGAGCTAGACAAGAAAAGAGTGAAGAAGACTGCCAGAAGTTTCTAGAACACATAAAGGCTCTTCAAATTAATATACCATTCATAGAAGCAGTTGCACAAATGCCAAAATACGCCAAATTTCTCAAGGAGCTTCTAACTAATAGAAGGAAGATGGAAGAAGTGAAGAAAGTGGTTCTGAATGAGAATTGTTCAGCTGCCATGTTGAACAAACTACCGAAGAAGAAGGGTGACCCGAGAAGCTTAACCTTACCTTGTCAATTCGGAAATTTAGCTACCATCTATGCATTGGCTGATTCAGGGGCAAGTGTAAATCTCATGCCATACTCATTTTTCAAGAAATTAGATCTCCCGGAGCCGAGGCCAATTCGAATGGAAATTCACCTAGCAAACAAAACGGTTACATTCCCAAGGGGAATATGTGAAGATCTATTGGTGAAGGTTGATAAGTTCGTGTTTCCCGCGGACTTTATAGTTCTAGACATGGAAGCGGATCCTCAAGTCCCGATCATTCTTGGAAGACCTTTCCTTAACACCGCAAGCGCTATAGTTGACATGCGAGATTCCAAACTTACTCTATAGGTGGGGGATGAATCAGTCACTTTTGGGGTTGATCAAGCCATGAAGCATGCAAGGAGTAGTGATGACACAACATTTTCGATTGATATGTTGGAAGAATTAATGGAAGAATGGAGTAATGAAGAACCAAACAAGACCACCATCACCTTTGATGAAGAATTCGATGCTGAAAGCGACCTGCTGGAAATAGAGAGACTGCTTGAGGAAGCTGATTATAATGAGCTGATCAGAAGTACTGAACAGTCTACTCGCCGTGCAGACTCGACCTACTCGACGAGTCCATTCAAAGAATGCCAATCTGTCGCGGAATTTGCCCTGACTCGACGAGTCCACTTACTGGACTCGACGTGTGCAACATCCAGAACACGAAAACCGAGCTGAAAGCACTACCAGGTCACTTGGAGTATGCATTTCTTGAAGAGGGTCAACAAAAACCTGTAATTATAGCTGCTGATTTGACCAAACATGAGAAAGAAAGTCTTGTGGGGGTACTAAAGAAGAGGCAAGGTGCTATAGCATGGAAGATAACTGACATCAAGGGAATTAGTCCAACTTATTGCTCTCATAAAATTAACTTAGAAGATGGGGCTAAACCTGTAGTTCAACGCCAAAGAAGACTAAACCCGAACATGCAAGAAGTTGTAAAAAAGGAGGTGGTGAAACTATTAGATGTCGGGATTATTTACTCGATTTCCGATAGCCCATGGGTAAGTCCGGTACAGGTGGTACCGAAAAAAGGAGGAATAACGGTGGTAGCAAATGAAAATAATGAATTAATTCCAACAAGAACGGTGACCGGGTGGCGCGCTTGCATCGACTATAGGAAACTAAATGATGCAACATGCAAGGATCATTTTCCATTACCATTTATTGATCAAATGCTCGAGAGGCTGTCCGGGCATCTATATTATTGCTTTCTCGATGGTTTCTCGGGATATTTTCAAATTCCAATCTGTTGGGTTATGAGCATTCTAACACTCCTAAGTGTACATGCAACCCTAAATACCTTGGATCTATGTTTTCTCTATTATACATACAATTATGAACATCCAAGGTATTATCCTAATCTAGCATACAAAATAATAAATATAACAAGATAGAATACATACCTCTTTGATGTAGAATGTCTTCATGAAGCTTGAGTGCCTAGTGCCCCAAGTGTGACACCTCAAATGGTTCACACAACACCAAATACACTTGGAATAACTTGAGAGAAACTTGAACACTCCTTGAAATCGTCTAGCCCTCATACTCACACATTAGTTCACGATTTCTTGAGCCATGGGATTCTTTTATATGGTGGCTATTAGGGTTACACCATGTAACTCATAACTTTACCCATTCCTTATGCTCCATGGATTTTAACCTCCATGGAGTATCCACGGGTCACCCCATGGACTTAGTCCAACATAAGAAATCTTGGATCACAAGCCCACATATATAAGAATGAATGATTTACACAATCAACCCATATATTTAATTAGTCTCCTTTTGATCACTTAATTAATTCCAAATTAATTCTTGATCAATACTAATTAAATAACCTTATTAATATATTAGAACTTATAATATATTAACCAACCTTAAGTGTTATTTCTCTCATTATAGTCTATCCAAATGCATGATGCCATGCAATCCAAATGGACCATGTCGGGTCGGGTCAAGTCTTACCCATTATAGTTATGGACTTAGACATTAATCCAACAGTCTCCCACTTGGATAAGTCTAAAACTATTATTGCATATGACTTCAGGAACCGATCAGCAATCGTAGCTCTCAAAAGCTTCTGTCGAACTCTGACCTTGTCGATGAACTCGGACCTTTGTCAATGACTTGTCCATTAGATAAGGGATCATATATTCCTCTATTCTAGATATCATATGGACTGAGACATGGATTATCAATCATTCTCTCTGTCCATTTGTTGTTTCCCGATTTCCGATTCATGATGACTGACTGATTGAACAAATCAAATCAGTCCTGGCTTGGCCAAGCACTCACATGTATCATCTTTAAATCATCGAGGGGCCCACAGATATCGCTTTTATCCCGAAGGTAAAAGGAATGGATAAACTTCGACTCATATGGCTTGTTCTACTACTTGTTGAATCATACACAAAGGCACGTTTTATAACATCGAGTTACCAATGCGTTTTCGTGCAATCAATGTATAACCAACTCATAGTAACAACTCATATCTCTAGGTTTGAAGAATATAAGATATTATCGTCTCATGATCACTCGTGATAAAATCCATGAAGTGATTCAAATGAGCGCGGGTTGAATCCAATACTCAGAACTTATGAGCACTCATGAGTGTTGTAGCACCACTTTGTCCACCAACTTGGACCTCTACAAACCAACCCATGACAGTCTTGATTCATATCTACTTCCAACATATGACCGACTGTGGATGGTTTGAATAACTTAATCATTCAGGAAGAGCGACTTAGTTATTCTGGAAGTCAAAACATGCAAAGTGAAACGCAAGAATAAATGAATCAAATATGGTATCAAACCCTATGAATATAAATAAACACTTTTATTTATCACCATACTGATTACTCATTATTCATTGTTTCGGTTTTATCAACTTTATACTTGAATTTAAAACAATAGTTGTCCCATGCTCCAAGCATGTACACTATGTTTTCTAAACACTAGTCATGCCATACACCAAGTATGCATACGATGTTTGTCTATGATCTTTACTTTGTAAAATAGATCAATTGAACATCACTCCAATGATCCTCTTTTCACAGTCCCAAATCCTTACTGCAAATGCAAGAATTCCAAATTCATGCCATTTACTGAAATCTGTTAGATTCTAAACTTATATGCATTGATCCTCTTAATGATTATGCACGAAGTCAGAAAGACTTGACAACAATCATTACAGAGCATTCCAAAGGAGATCAGCTCCTTGGAAACATCCTTCTTTCATTAAGTTTCCTAATCTTACACAGATTGAATAATTTCTAACTTTGAAACATTTCCATATTCCATTTTGACTATCACTTCTGAACAAGAGTTGCCTCCTTACAGATTATGTCAATATGGTCCTTCCAGAATTAACATTATACTTCCAACTGTCCTTGAGCAACCAATCTTTGGTAAACCTTAGATTGTCCTCGACAATTGCTTAATCATTTTAGTCATATCCAATTCTAGACCTTTTCCCTTCATAATGCCCCAGGCATTTGGAAAATTTTAGAAAGGATGAATATAGCACATGTAATCGATCCTATATCCGAAGCATATGGGACACGATTCATGATGTCTCACATAAAGACTAAACCAGTCTTTTGCTATAATATTTCCATTTCAATTTGCCAAGTTCTCAAAATTCAGATTATGAAAAGGGATGCCGTAATCATAATCGAATTTTAGAACGCAAATAATGGACCCATATATAGAATTTCCTTATGTTGAGCCATTCCAACATGAAATTCATATATATATCCTTGATTAAATACGATTAAAATCTCAATCTAAGCTTTTAGAATTGAAATGAAGTATAATTTCCTCTCCCTTAATTATAGCAAAACAACTTTTTCAACCCCTGCAACCTCACGAATTGAAACTTTTGTTTTCTATAATTAACATTGCTAACTTGCAACCTTTGTCATAATTATCATGCTCCCACTAACATGATGATTATTAGCATAACACTTATGCTCCCACTAGCTTTGACATGTACTCAGAAATCAGCTGACTTTCTTACCAAAGTTCAGATTTCTGATACTAGATTGTTTTGATAAAACTTTATCAAAATCATACACCTCTCTTAGATAGCTCACATGTGTGTCTAAACAATTTTAGAACTATGAAAAGGGATGCCGTAATCATAGTCTCAATTGTTTAGACCTTTGCCACTTCTCACAAGTCCATGTTAGTGTGCCGGTAAACCACACACGCTCCACTAACGACTTTGAGAATGCAAATATCACAATTGCTATCTAGCTAAAATCTACTTAGTGAAAGTGTTTCCTCACCATCATTTTCATGAATCGGAGAGAAACCTTATGACACTTAGATTTAATAGTGTATGTGTTCTTATCCATGTGAATTTGTCAAAACCATAATCACAAGACAAGGTTAGTGACAAATCCAAACTCATATTGATTAAACTTGTGCAATCTTAAATTCTTGCCATTTGGCAGCTCAGGTGCCTGCCATTGCTTCCAAGTAGTTGTGCAACCAATTGAGAACTCTCAGAACTCCTATGCAAAGCCAACTTGAATGGGCACAAAAATTTCAACACGATAGGTTATAAACCTCAAGTCGTGTGCTAGTGAAGGACTTTAGGTTTTATTCTTGATTAAGTCTTGAAACTTTCAAGAGCTTTAAGACTCCCACTGTCCTCTTGACATATAAGACTCCCTTGTCAAATATTCAAGAGATAGTGCGGATTCTTTATGAAGACTAACACTTTACACAATTGGCCTAAGTTGGTCTCTGTTTTATCCAAAACATCACAACTTACCAATTTCAAATGTACAAGAGTAGATAACCTTTTACTCTTACATTTGACTAGTGTTAACAAACCCTCTTTAAGATATATCACTCAAGTTACAATCTTAGAGTATGACTCTAAGAATTGTTTTGGAACGAAGTATGACTCATCTTTTTGATTTAACCATTTCAACAATTCATGACTCCTCTTCTTAGTCATAAGAATGCACTAAGATGACTTTAGAGGACCAATTGTGATATGGTATCTTAATCATTAAGATGATCATAAACATGATACTAAAGTACTCTCCCATCTTTTCAGATTTGAGAAACTTTTATCTTTCTGCCATACTTTGATTCTTCTTATTCGTTCTGTCTCACATTGAAACTTCTCCAATGCTACAGACTTATACTTAAACTTATAAGTATAACCATATTTACCGAACTTACGTAAATCATGACGAATAGTCTTCTTGATCTTTTGTGGTGGACTTGACCAGTGCACAAGAATGTGTACTCGATCCCTTAGTCCTTTCCTTATTCACATAAGGAATTAGTCTTAATTTTCCAAGCTGAAAGTTCTCATTCATCATACTATACAACTTGCATGATTCCAAGTTTCGGTCCAATTGAACCTTGGGTGATGAGAATCTTTCCTTATTTGGTAATATTAGACACTACCACAACCGAAAGAATCAAATCCATTTTTCCAATATTGCTATCAATGAAATCTTATAAGCAACAACTTTTCACAAATGCCATTGTAAGGATACTTAAAATAAATAAAATCAAAACCTTTTTCTTTTATTTTAAAACTTTGCGGAAAAACTTATCCTTACAATCCATATGAAAACCTTGTTGTTATCTGTTCCTAAGCAATATAAATATCATAACTCTTAAGTAATAGCCCAAAATTCTGATCACCGAACCATGCGATTGAAATCCATCTTCGCGATCAGAATCAGCATGTACTTAATAGAGTTAGACAATGGACTTTACCTGAAGTAGAGCCAAACTTATTGACTTTAACATCCTTAGGTAAATTTGGCAGCTTCGTAACCAATGCCCCTTTCTTTGGCAATAGTTACCTATGGACCCTTGATAATGGGACTATCTCAGACTTCGCCTCTCTCTTTACCATTGGGTCAACCGAGTTGACTATGGCCGATCCCTTTCCATTGGGAAGAGAGAGCTTTACTGGATATCCAATGTCATCATTGTCAATGTCCATAGCGTTTTAGGAAGTTGATCTTAGCAAATAGATTAAGGGTCTTGTCTTAGTCTGTTTCATAGGATTCCCAAAAGAACTCACTATGTGACTTAGAAAGTAGTTGAGCCACCAACTTTCTCAAGACTTTGACACCCAACTCTCCCGGCTTGTCAATATGTGACTACATCTCCAAGATGTGATCACACCTAGACCTTGCCTTGCCAATAGGGCTTGAGTGACCTTAAACTTTTTAGGAACTTGTGGGTTAGGGAGAATAATTGGAGGAGGTGAAAGAAGTATGATATCCATGAGACATCATCTTCATTTAGGAAAGCTTGTTTCAAGAGATTTGGGAAGATCATAAATGTCTAGACCAGACATCTTTTTGGGAGATATTCAAGATAGTTGATTTAAAGTCCTTAATATGACACCCAATATGAAATATTAAGGCTAGGTCCCAACAAACTATTTTATAACTTAGAAGAGGGATGCCGTAATCCAAGCTATAAAATATTTGAAGGTAGGTGAATGACGATTCACCAATTTCCACCATGAAAAACGAAATAATTTATTAGGTTTTAATTGGATTTGAAAGTCCTAGATCTTTGAGATTCATTGAACTGTTCAAAGGCATGTTTCAATCTCAAGTGTGCCCTTCAGGTTTTGTGACTGGGATGCCGAGGATCACAAAACAAGGTGTGAATAACCATGCAAATATACTTGGTACCCTTAATATTTACCCCTTAATCAGTGTGCCGGTTAACCACACACGCTCCACCGATACTATGATAAATATTAAGTTACCCTTTGCCTACCTTGTTAAGTCCAGGTTAGTGTGCCAGTTAACCACACACGCTCCACTAACGACTTAAGCAAAGTGCAAAGTGTAATTTCATGGGTTAGCACCAAATTCACATTTTCCTAAGTAACTAAGATTGGGTATTAATAAGAGTTTAGTTACTTAGTATTTATCATTAATACTTTTAATGAAAGGAGAATTATAGTCCTTGTCCTACCCGTTCGGCTAACGACCCTCCACCAGTCAAGGAAGCGGTGGGTGAGAGTGGACACCCATTAAACTGCCATTTTATAGGCAGTAACCTTATACCCCCCTTATAGACCGGCTTCGTGAATGAGGCCTACTAACGGTAAGACTGACTTTACTCTTATACATATATATAAATATTATTAACTTATAATATTATAAAGTATAAGGGTTGAATTTTAACTTTTAAAATTCTAAGGGCTAACTTGGAATTAAAGTATTCATAAGTGAAAACTTTTCAAATTCCAAAACTTGAGGGCAAGTTTTGAAACTATTCAAAACTAATTAATTCCATAACTTATGAGTTTAAAGTAGTTTTAATTAAAAAAAAAAAAAACTCTTCACGTTCCATATCTTGAGGACAAGTTATGGAAGACTTTAAACTAATTAATAAAAAAAATAACTTTTTTTTATTGTAACTTATGGAACTAATTAAGGTTACATTTTTTTTTTAATTTAATGAAGAGACTCTTGAACCTCCATAACTTGAGGACAAGTTATGGAGTCATAAAACCATTTAATTAGAACTAGACTCTTCATTTTGTAACCTTTGCCAACTTTTATGAGTTTTATGATTCTTAAATGTGACTTTTCATATAACTTGAGGACAAGTTACAAAAACACACTTTGGAATCAACTCTTAGATTAAAATGGATTGAAAACAACTATTTCACACAACTTTTCTATTAATCTAAGAACCTCATAAGAACAAGATAATTCAAATCATCAATCTTCAAGAAATTAGCATGAACATACAAACTAATACAAATCTTGAAATTATGACAATTATCTTAGAAATTGGATTAGCATGAACATTACCACATCAAAAACAAGTTTATAAGTCCAAAAACATCTTAGGGTAATGTTCCTAGTCCAATTCCAGCCAAAACAATCGAATATATGCATCCAACTCGATTTTTCAGCTACTTTTGCAAGTATAACAAGAAAACAAACCTGGCTCTGATACCACTGTTGGGTTATGAGCATTCTAACACTCCTAAGTGTACATGCAACCCTAAATACCTTGGATCTATGTTTTCTCTATTATACATACAATTATGAACATCCAAGGTATTATCCTAATCTAGCATACAAAATAATAAATATAACAAGATAGAATACATACCTCTTTGATGTAGAATGTCTTCATGAAGCTTGAGTGCCTAGTGCCCCAAGTGTGACACCTCAAATGGTTCACACAACACCAAATACACTTGGAATAACTTGAGAGAAACTTGAACACTCCTTGAAATCATCTAGCCCTCATACTCACACATTAGTTCACGATTTCTTGAGCCATGGGATTCTTTTATATGATGGCTATTAGGGTTACACCATGTAACTCATAACTTTACCCATTCCTTATGCTCCATGGATTTTAACCTCCATGGAGTATCCATGGGTCACCCCATTGACTTAGTCCAACATAAGAAATCTTGGATCACAAGCCCACATATATAAGAATGAATGATTTACACAATCAACCCATATATTTAATTAGTCTCCTTTTGATCACTTAATTAATTCCAAATTAATTCTTGATCAATACTAATTAAATAACCTTATTAATATATTAGAACTTATAATATATTAACCAACCTTAAGTGTTATTTCTCTCATTATAGTCTATCCAAATGCATGATGCCATGCAACCCAAATGGACCATGTCGGGTCGGGTCAAGTCTTACCAATTATAGTTATGGACTTAGACATTAATCCAACACAATCGACCCACAAGATCAAGATAAGACTACTTTTACATGCCCGAGTGGAACATTTGCATATAGACGCATGCCTTTTGGGTTATGCAATGCACCGACTACTTTCCAAAGGTGTATGATGGCCATTTTCCACGATATGATCGAGAAATTTATGGAGGTTTTCATGGATGACTTTTCGGTTTTCGGGTCCTCGTTTGAAGATTGTTTGTCCAACTTGGATCTAATGTTAGCAAGATGTGAGAAGACCAACCTTGTTCTTAATTGGGAGAAGTGACATTTTATGGTGAAGGAAGGAATCATGCTAGGACACAAGGTCTCGAGGATGGGGATAGAGGTGGATAGAGCAAAGGTGGACACTATAGCCAAATTGCCACCTCCAACAAATGTCAAGGGGGTAACAAGCTTTTTAGGCCATGCGGGGTTTTATAGGCGCTTTATTAAAGACTTTTCGAAGATCACAAGACCCTTGACTCAACTTCTTTTAAAGGACGCCCCATTCAACTTTTCTAAAGAATTTCTTGAAGCATTTAATTTGTTGAAGGAAAAGTTGACTACTTCACCTATTATGGTAGCTCCAAATTGGAGTCTTGCTTTTGAGCTAATGTGTGATGCTAGTGACTTTGCGGTGGGAGCTGTTTTGGGACAAAGCATTGACAAGCATTTTCAGCCAATCTATTATGCAAGTAAGACCCTGAACCAAACACAAGAGAACTACACTACTACAGAAAAGGAGCTACTAGCAGTGGTTTTTGCATTTGATAAATTCCGCTCATATTTGGTTTTCTCAAAAACCATAGTTTTTACCGACCATTCTGCCCTTAAGTATCTTTTTGCTAAACAAGATGCTAAGCCAAGGTTGATTCGTTGGGTATTGCTACTACAAGAATTTGACATTGAAATACGAGATAAGACGGGGATGGAAAACATGGCTGCCGATCATCTTTCGAGATTGGAAAACTCGCACTTGGAAGAGTTAGAAGAAACCAAGATTGGAGATGAATTTCCCGAAGAATACTTATTGGTTATAGCAGGAGAGATTCCATGGTTTGCAGATATAGCTAACTATTTAGTGTTGGATTAATGTCTAAGTCATAACTATATTTGGTATGTACTTGACCCGACCCGGCATGGTCCATTTGGGTTGCACTTCACCGGCACAATTTATATGGATAGTCTTTTGAGAATAGTATATTTATGATTTATATTAATATATTATAAGTTCTAATATATTAATATGGAATCATATTATTTAATATTGATCAAGAATTAATTTAGAATTAATTAAGTGATCAAAAAGAACTAATTAAATATGGACTCTTATATATATGGAATGGGCCAAGTTCATTTAGGTTTGGCTAAGCTTTCATGGATGGTCCATGGAGCTTTTAACCCATGGATCCTATGTAAATGAAAGGTCATGGGTATTAGGGTTTACATGGATGTAACCCTAATCCTCCATAATATATAAAGGGGTCCTTGGCTCATAAAATTGACAAGTGTGTGAAAATAAGAGTGGGCCGATTTTAGTGTGCATACATATTCTCTCAAGTTCTTCCAAGGTGTTTTGGTGATTTGTGATTCCATTTGAGGCTTCCACACTATTGGGGCTAAGCTCTTAAAGCTTGAAGACATCAAGCTACATCAAAAGGTATGTCATCTAACTAGAACTTTGTAGTATAGGTGCTTCATAATATGCTAGTTAGGATGAAACCTTGAAATAGTTAATATTTGCATGTATAATAGAGAAAACATAGATCCAAGGTTTATAGGGTTGCATGTACACCATAGGAGTGTTAGAATGCTCAAAACCCAACAGTGGTATCAGAGACATGGGTTGTTTTCTGTTATATTGATGCAAATGTTTTATTTTCAAATTTGGAAAAAAAAAAGAAAAAAAACATGACGTTTGTCAAATTTTAAGATAATTACTTGTTTTTGTGAAAAACTAATTATTTGTAAAATTTGAATCATTTGCTATATGAGTTGAATTAGGTCAAATTTAGTAAAAGATAAAATGATATGATTATTTTATTAGTTTTAAAAGGTTGATCTAAAGAGTTTTTTGAAACCTCCATAAGTTATGGATATGAAAAGGTTTTTAAAAAAAATGATTCAAAGTTTTTTATGGAGTTACAAAACTTGGTCTTAATGTTTTAAAGAATTTCATAACTTGTTCTTAAGTTATGGAACATGAAAAGTTTCATCATAAAACAAGTATTTAACTCCATAAGTTATGGAATCCAAAAGTTTTCAAGAGTTACAAAACTTGCCCTCAAGTTTTGGAATTTGGAAAAAGTTTTTTTATGATAAAAAAAAAAGAATTGAATTCTAAAACTCTTGGGTTCATAACTTAAACAATTAATTAAATGGTTTTAATTTTGAATTTAATAATTGGAATTATGATGTTTTATTGAATAATTCAATTAACTCTTATGGACTTTATTAATAGATAATTAAAGTGTTTAATTAAAAGAGAATTAATAATTCCATAATGACATGGTTTAAATTTAATTAAATTAAGAGTATAGTTTAATTAATAGATTAAACCACCAAGTATTTTAAATGTCTAAAATACACCCTTATACTATTATAATATTAAAAGTTTAATATATTATATGTATAAGAGCAAGTCATCTTACCATTAGTAGGCCTCATTCACGAAGCCGGTCTATAAGGGGGGTATAAGGTTACTGCCTATAAAATGGCAGTTTAATGGGTGTCCACTCTCACCCACCGCTTCCTTGACTGGTGGAGGGTCGTTAGCCGAACAGGTAGGACAAGGACTATAATTCTCCCTTCATTAAAAGTATTAATGATAAATACTAATTCTCCCTTTCATCACGAAACGAGATGCCCCAAAATAGCATTCAAGTTTGTGAAATATTTGATGTTTGGGGAATTGACTTCATGGGACCTTTTCCAATGTCAAAGGGAAATAAATATATTTTGGTAGCAGTCGACTATGTATCCAAATGGGCGGAGGCACAAGTGTTACCCACGAATGATGCTCGGGTAGTGGTACGTTTTCTCAAGAAATTATTTTCGAGATTTGGAGTTCCAAGGGCTCTAATTAGTGATAGAGGCACCCACTTCGCCAATGATCAATTAGCTAAGGTGTTGCAAAAATATGGTGTCCACCATAGATTTTCAACATCCTATCATCCTCAAACGAGTGGGCAAACGGAAGTTACAAATAGAGCGTTAAAGAGAATACTAGAAAGATCGGTTGGAAGTAACAAAAAGGAGTGGTCGGATAAGCTTGATGATGCACTTTGGGCGTTTAGAACAGCTTTCAAAACACCTATTGGTACTACACTATATAGGTTGGTTTATGGGAAGAGTTGCCACTTGCCAGTTGAGATTGAGCACAAGGCATTTTGGGCTTTAAGGATGTGTAACTTTGATTTGGCCGAACTGAAAAATAATCGATTGATGCAAATGAATGCCCTTGAAGAACTAAGGAATGAGGCATACACTAGTTCCTTGATTTACAAAGAAAAGAACAAGAATTGGCATGACAAAAGACTAAAGGGCGATAAGGAATTTTATGAAGGACAAAAGGTGTTACTCTTTAATTCAAGGCTCAAACTTTTTCCGGGCAAGCTTAAAACACGTTGGGATGGTCCATTTATAGTAAAGAAATTTTTTCCACATGGAGCTATTGAGTTAATATCAAGAGATGGAACACCTTTCAAAGTCAATGGTCATAGGGTGAAAAGATATGAAGAAGGAATTCCAAGAAATGAAGAACTTGAAGAAGGGCTAATGCTGGAAGGGAGTACAGAAACGTAAGCGGGAAGGAGTCCAGCTAATGACTCCTTAAAAAGAAGCGCTTCCGGGAGGCAACCCGAGTTTAAGTTTGCATGCTTTTCCTTTGTTTTATTTTTGTTTTCCACTTTTAGGATCTAATTTTTATCAATCTTTTTCTGAAATTATGCTTAAACTGATTGCTTGAGGATAGGCAATGCTTAAGTGTGGGGTGGTGGCCAAAAAAAATCAAAATCGAATTTTAGTTAAAACTGAGTTAGTTACTCGCCGAGTTCTTAAACTACTCGGCGAGTCTTTTCTGAAATACACGCAAAATCGTAGATTCGCGCTTCTACTCGGCGAGTAGGATATCCCACTCGGCGAGTCCATAGTTTTAACTGAAAAAAAATATTTTTACAATCTGTAAATAGGGTTCTCTTTTACCCTAATCAATTCATTCAGCTGCCTCCTAGCACACACTCGCCGAGCAAAGTCTCTCTCAAGCAAAATCTCAATTATTTCCTTAGTTCTTCCTCTTACAAACAAAAAGGTTATGTTTTTCTGCTCCATTCTTACTAAAGTACATAACTTCGGCAGATTATTGTAGTCATTTTGCAGAAAATCAGATTTGGGGGTTTTCTCCAAATCTAGGGTTTTGATTTTAGGATACATTAGGAGCTTTTGGACAAAATTTCTTGTGGGTTTATGCTTAATAGACTTAGAATAGCAAACCCCTGCACAAATTACAGTGTTTGGATGGATTAATCTGGACCGATGGAAAATTGTCTCGCACTTCATACTACTCGCCGAGTAGTTCATGAACTTGGCGAGTACACCTTACAGTTTCCCTATTTTACTTATGTTCTGGGTTTGGTTTGTTGTTTTCTTGATTTTGTTTTGCAGAAATTATGTCTAGACGTGGCCAGAGCTCGAGAGGAGGTGGATATAGAGACATTCCATGGCTTAACTTCCCGCGAATTACCTCAAAATCTTCAAAAATCCGTGCAAAAAGCAAACTTGAAACACTGAATCAGAAGGAGATGTATGTTCCCAATGCAATTAATTGGGATTGGATGAATCAGACGGGGCTGGAGGAGGAACTAACTCCTTACTTGGTGAAGTCCTATGTCAATGGGAGAATCACAATCATTTGTGATGGGTGGCTTCGGTTATTCAAGATGCAAGAGCCCGTGTTCCAAGAGCTATGCTGGGAGTTTTTTGCAACCATCTCATTCCGAGGTGGCAGTGATTACTATAGCCTGAATATTATAAGTTTTTGCCTTGGAGGAGAGCTGCGCCAATGCAGCATGGCGGAGTTTGCATGGAGGATTGGGATTTATGATCAAAGCGTGATCATGTCGGAGGATTTCGAGGAATATTTGGAGCAATGCCATAAGGATTTACCCGAGGGAGTTGTTGCCTCTACTTGGTGGAATACTATTGCCAACCGGGTCTATATTCCATCTTCCGCCCAAGAAGGCTTTATCCGATCACCCATCCATCGTCTTATCCACCGTCTCGTTGCTAGCACCATCAACATGAGGAAGGATGATGACAAAGTCCCCACTCTTGACATTTTTTATTTGTGGAGTATTATCACACCGGACGTCTTTTGCAACTTACCTTATTGCATGGCAAAGTACCTTGCGGAAGGAGCGGTCAAGGAGAAAATTACCTCAAAAATTACTGGGGGTATGTTTGTTACAAGATTGGCAAAGTCTTATGGGATCTTGGATAGGCAAGAAGCAAGGGCGTTGACAATGATTTCTCCCCCTCCGTTTAGCGTTACATTATTTAGGAGGGCAAGGATTGTGGAGAAGTTTGGGGATGCATTTGGGATCCCAAATGAGGACGAGGTGTTGGTACCGGAGGAGCTGGGAAGAAGGGTGAGGTAAAGGAGGGAGCAAGTCCGAGAAGATCCACCGGTCATTCCGGCGGATGATGAGTTGCCTATGGATTGGTACCACGTTGAGGAAAGAAGATATCAAGATGACCTTGGTAGAAGTATGAATTATCACAACGAGTCATTTGTTTATCTCTTTGACCAAATGAATATTGCGCCGAGACCCGGACCCAGATTCCCGTATGTGATGAATTGGGAGGAGCGTGTGCAGAGGAGGAACAATCAAGCGAGTGGGAGTGGAGCTGGAGGAGATGATATTGAAGAAGATTGAAAGTTTATGTTTTTAATTTGGATGTTATTTTATTTTGTTGATTTTGTGTTTTGAACTTTTATATTTTAAGACTTAATTAGGAGTGTGCTTGTTTTCTTTTACTGTGGTTGCCTTGTTTCTTTTCAGGATTGAAGATTAGGATGCAATATAAGAGTCTCATTGGTCACGGCTAGAGTGAGGGTCGAGTCTAGATAAGAGTATGCAATTTCGAGTTTAAGATCGAGTCCGTTAGAAATAAGGGTGACAAAATGTGTCATTTACTGAAGAAATCAAAGAAGAGTCACTGAATTGTCATATTCCAGCAGCTTAGCAAAGGAAGAAGGCAGAACATTATTTTTGTTCCACTCAGCGCTATACTCGCCGAGTGCACGTATTGTACTCGACGAGTCCATCTGCAATATCACGATCTCCTGCTTGGATTCCATTTACTCGCCGAGTTCCCGTTCTACTCGACGAGTCACTCAAGATTCTGCTCCCATGATTCGGATTTTGGGCACATTCGCTGCAGTTTTTACTCAAATTATCATGAAGATTACTTCCTGGAGATTTCTAAGAGTTTTTTCCCCCTCAATAATTGGAGCTATTTAAGATGTTTTTTCCACACGAGACATGATACCCAAGGCATGGATGAGCTGTTCCCATGTCTAAAGTCACTTGAAGATAGAGCTGAAGAGAAGAGATATCAACCTCGCCACTGCTATCCCAGGGGAGTTTGTTCTAATTCCCTCTTTATTTTTGCATTTTTCTTTTCATTCATAACATGCAATGGGGACATTGCATGAATTAAGTGTGGGGTAGGGGGTTGGTTATGTTAGTAAATTTATAGCAAATTTAGAATCCTATATTAGGCTTAACTTTGAAAAAATTTCGCATTAATATTGCTAGGATCTTAATTTAGAAAATTTTGGTAAAAGCAATTAGGATTCCATGCTAGTGTTATGTTTGATGATTGCATGAAGACCCAAATGTTTAGTTGAGCCTACATACGTTCTAGTGCATTTGTGGCCTCCTTTATTCTAGTGAAATCATGGGACAAAAACACAACCTCGCTTAGTTTGAGGGATGCAATATGTTTAGCATCGTGTACCAGAAATGTATCCAGGAAAATTTTTATCTCTAATCAATAAAGGTTGAAGTTGAGCGCCCCTGCTTAAGCATGTAGGTTTTGAGTGAAAAAAAGTGAGATACATGTTAAAAAGAGAGAGAATTACAAATAAAAGTTGTAAGAAGTTTGGAACAATCAAGGTGAAGATCAAAAGATCAAAATTCCAAAAGTTCAAAGTTGAAGATACCCAAAAATCAAAGAAAATAAAAAAGGTGGCAAATTTGAAGAATTCAAAGAAATCAAAGTTCAAATTATTAAGAAAGTGAAGAATTCCAAAAAGCTCCATAGTGGTATCGAAAAATTATAACTTTTAGATTATGTATGCTTGGGTTGCTCAACCAAAAACACCTTGAGACTAGGAGGTTTTCTGCGGATGGATTCGGAGGGATGCATAAAATGAGCATTGTTCAAAAGAAGTGGGCGAGTGTTTATGAGGATTGTGAGTATTTAGGATGAGGGGGGTCGTTTAGGAAAAAAAATAGACACAAATGCATGCGTTGCGGTCTTGGCATAATGGCTGGGTTTGATTGGGATTGTCTCATGTGATTCTAGTGTGCAAAAATTCAGTTTTGCTTGGGGGCAAGCAAAAGTCAAGTGTGGGGTATTTTGATATTTGCATATTTAGCCATATATTTAGTATAGATTTTTATCAATTATTAGCTACTTATTTGCATATTATGGACAAAAGGTACTTAATAATGTTTGAATTGTATTTTCAGTCCAGAAGTCATGCTCAGGAGCAAAAAGGAGGAAGGAGATGCAATTAGAAGCTGCAGAATGAAGAAAGGAGTACAAACCTGAAGCTACTCGGCGAGTCCTATCGTCTACTCGACGAGTTTCCACGAAGATTCGCGAAGCAATGAGTAGAGTCCTTGTCGTACACGGATTTTACAAAGAAACTCGGCGAGTTAGTTATCCACTCGCCGAGTTGCCCCTGTTTTGAGTTATCTATAAATAGACACAATAAATCCGATTGGGGAATCTTTCTGGCTTTTCTGGAGAATACTTTGCGACTAAGGAAACCCTTGGAGACCTGGAGAATGTGAGAAGAACCCTAATCTCTCATTCTTAGAAGATTCAAGGCAACTTAGGTTTAATTTTCCACTTTATCTTTGAATTGAACAATGTTTGAGTTGATTACTTTCGTTTTTAGCTTTTTGACTACTGTAATCATGAGCTAAATTTACTAGTTTCTGTTTAGGGAAGACAATTTTACTCTTATGGATTAATTTTATGGTTTGATTAATTGTTAATTGGTGAATTTTTACTTGGTTTTAGTTGATTAGTTAATTGCGTGTTAGTTAGTGTGTCTAAGTTTCTAGTCTTGTAAAACTAGAGAAAACCCCTTTACTTTTATTACTTGTTGGTTAAAACTAGTTATTAGTTAATTTCCGTTCCTCGAGTTCGACACCCTACTTATTCAACTATACAACTAAAAGACAGGTTCACTGCCTTTGTGTGTTTAAATTATATTTTTAGAGTAGGAATAAAACAAGTTGGTTTTACACACACCAGTATCAGAGCCTTGGTTTGAGTGAATTGGAGGAACACTGGTTCGAATCCAGTCTCAAACTAATGAAAAAGATTTTCAAAATGATTTTTAAATTGTTTTCAAAATGCTTAAGGAGGATGCGATGTGTGCGATCAGCCGGAGCCAGTAAGTTGACCCGAAAATACCATACTGTTATTTGATATTGTGATATGTTAGAGCAACATGCTAGTGACAGAGTAGGGATCTTCAGGAATTGCATGATATAATTGTCTGATTATATGATGCATGATAGCCTAGGATTCTTATTTATATGAAATTGACATCATTAGTGTAGTTGCTTAGTGTACGCATCATAGCTATACATATCTAAGATTCTATAGCCTAATAATGTTTGATTTTTCCTTATTTCCTATTTTTGTTTGATGAAGGGCTTAGGGTAGGATCATGTATTCGACTGTCTATAGGATCCAGCGTTATGTATGGCTAGCATACATGAGTGCTGCAGGGTTGGTGGAAGTTTCATGAGTTATGTTTAGTGGGTCAGCGCGAGGAATAATTAGCCACTCTGGGGAGAGTGAGAGCAGGGTGAAGGTGTACCCGTGGTGCGGGGAATTGAAGATCGAGGATTTCCTATGAGGATCTGTCCGATTTTATTGCGTTTTAGTGTTAGTCGGCTCCTCTGCACGAATGCTGCTTGCTTTGTACTTTGTGGAACTCATGAATAATGTGAGTTAGCTATTGGGTGAATATGTCAAGTCACATGTGAAAAAGGTTGGATAATCTCAGAGTGACGGATTTGACTCGACTGCGCAACTCTCATTTGAGTCCAACCGTTGTATGGATGAGTCTGTTACTCGAAGGATTGTATGAGCTTTGTTGCATGTGATTGTATTCATGGAATAGCTAATTGACACTGTGAGTACTTCTTCAACAGCTGATGGCAAAGAAGTGTGGAAACCTAGGATAGCCGAGGGAGTATTCTAGTGTAGTTGTTTCGTTGTTGAGCATGTTTTAGGAATATTTTGTGACTATGTCTTAGAGTACCCGAGATGATTCTTGAGGAAAGTATGGATAGGTGTGTAAGGTCGTATTGGGCCCGTACTACTGGAAGCACATGATCCATACTCGATTCAGGGAAGATTTCGGGGATTCTAAGGACTGGTCAGAGAAGATACCACGGTTGGATGCCATGGTTTGAGGCAGTGGTTCCGTATCTATCGGTCTTTTGGCGTGGGCTGCCCAGGCGAGGATGGGTTTTGTGTTGTTCAGGACCCTGTGGCGATATTGATGTGGGTTGAGTGGTTCAGACCCGGATGAGTATGTTGGTTGGAGGTCTCAGAGGTTTGGCTAGAGTTCATGCCTTGGGCCTCGATGCACAGGGAGGAAGCAGTTGATATGATCGGTTTGGAATTGCATCTGGGATTTAAGTGGCAGATCGTCGAATTAGATTGTCATTATTGGTGGCAAGGATCTTGCCCTTCAGTTTTTCCGAGTTAGAAGGAGTGGGCAGGTTAGTAACCTCCCGAGTTAGGTTGGATTCTCAGCTTGAGGCCTGTTGGTCGCGGTGGTTGGCAACAACATGTCAGCGCTGGTGTGCGCAAGTGGTTTGATGTGGCACGAGTACCTTAGCGATGTGAGCAAGGGTCGTATCCTTGGGAGATGGGAAAGCCAGGTGCCGGGTTGTCGTGTGGGTTGCATGCAGGGGTGTATGTTTGGATCATAAATCGGTAGTTGCCTATGCTCTATAAGTGGTTATTATGGGAAGTTCTGAGGTTTTTAGTTGTAATTCAGGTTTCTCATGGGGTTCGTTTGATCTATATCTGGAGGACCATTCTGCGGATTATATGCATTTCATGGACAAGTATGGTTGTACCGGGATGGGCTGCTTGGGTTATGTTTTGGTTTCACCACCAGTGGGCGGTGGTTCAAGTTCTAAGTGGGGGAGAATTGGGATTCTCAGGTTGAACGTCATTCATTGAGGGTTCTGTCAGTTTGCTGTTTGGTTTGCTGCTTTCAGATTTGTTGGGCAGATGTTGGTCGGTGAACCCTTTTCAGAAGTAGGTATGTTCGGCTCCAGGTGGGTTGTGGTTTCTCTGGTTTGGGTGTCAGGGTATTCGAGACCATTGGTCGTTGAGTTCGTTATTCAGTGAGAATTCTCCGAAGGATTTAAGTGGTGCTAGTTGAAGGTCAAGAAATGCGTCGGCTACCCTCTTATTTAGTATATTCTATGTTCCTTCGGTCTTCAGGTGTGTTTACCTTAAATGATAGAGTGGGAGCTTGGTTCATAGCAGAATCAGGTTTTGGTAGCCTTCATGATCAGCTTGGAGGTTTTCTCGAGTTAGTGGTGGAGTGATGGAATCCGTTAAGTCCAATATGGGGTCTTATTTTGACCGATCGTGAAGATGTTTTTCTGTTTTGATTAGGTTGCATTTCGATTATCTCTGGTGTTTCTTTTCTCTTCGGATGAGATTTTAGGTCTCTTAAGTATGTGTATGGGGGTGTTCCGTGTGAGCTGGGCAAGATGGAATTGGGGCTCTTGGTTCGAATTATGTGCATGGTCCTCTTGGGTTTCAGCTTCCGATTTGGATCAAGAGTGCAACTGTTATCCTATCTGCGGATCGTGTGCGGCTTTGTTTTCATAAGGTTTTACTTGGTAGCTGTTTTGTGGTGCTTAGATGGCATTGTAAGGGAGTTGTTTAGGTCCCTTCAAGGTAATGGAATGAAAGGTATACACAAAGAACACAGTGATTTGGGTGTTTAAGAGATGCATTCGATTATGAAAGATGTTACAAAAAGGGATCTATATTTAAATCTACATAATTAACACACACTAACAATCTCAATGTTACATCTCTCAAGCACACCTCTACAAGTGGTATGAACCCACCTTATATAGAGGTGTTTACATCTCTCTCTCTCTCTATCTCTCTCTCTCTCTCTCTCTCTCTCTATCTCTCATGTCACAAGGCTACTTTACCACATGCAAGTGGGTCTATAAAAGTCAAACCATTTACAAATTCATACATGTATAACTTTGTACCCAACAAGTGGGTATCTTCAGGCCCGGAGTGTTGGGTCAATGATGTGATGACGACAATGTCGGTTGGTTATCGGGAGCATTCTAGCCATGGGCTGTGGGCCTAGTGATCTTAATGGTTAATTTCCTCTGCTTGTAGTGCTTTCGGTGTGGACGCGTTGATAGTGGTCGGGCGAGTTGTAAATCTATTGGTTGGATAAGGGAAGCAGTAAGGATTGAGGGAAGTATCAGTCAGGTATCAGAAAGTCTTGGCAGGTTGTATGCTTTATAATCCCAGTTGTTTGCAAGCTGTTGTTAGATTGTGTTTCTCAAGTTGGAAATTTCTTATGTTGTCGTAAGTCATAAAGTTCTTGGTGTTTGTATCGAGTGGATGCCCAGGTGGGGGTGCACCAGAACTGGTAAGGGTTGGATGTATCGCATAAGTTCATGGTTTGATCGTCGTTGCTCGTTAAAGCAGTGGTCGATAATGGCATAACAAAGAGTCAAGGGTGTTAAGATTTTGGGTTCATCATATGGTTCGATTTTGGGATAAGTTCGTGGTCGGTGTGTTTCGAGGATCATTCTTCATGGTTTTGGTAATGCCCCAGTTAGGGACTGGGGGTAGATTCAAATGGATATTCATCAGTTTAAGGGAAGGTTCCGTGAGGAGGTATCATGGGTAGCCATTATCGAGCAGGCTTTTGGTGGGAACTCGTGTTGGGAATCGCGAGTGGGTCCGTGCAAGGTCCATATCCAGAGTAGAGGGGGTTAAGAAATCTGTATATCAAAGGCATCAGTTGGAGGATTCGGGATTTAGCTTATGTGTCTGCGCTCTAGGGCGGCTTCATCTTGTGAATGAAGGGCAAGTGATGAGGTTTCGGGCTCTTAGCAGTAGTGTATCGGCCCGATAGTCGAGGAAGTCTGTATTTTGTATCTCTTGTGTGTTTATGGAATTTTTATCATCAAATGTTGGATAGATTGTTCGATGGATAAATGTCATGGTTTTAGCAATCAGATCAGTTTGAGAGGTCTGTCAGGGAGTCAGACCAATTCGATACCCAAGATCGGATATATAAGGTTGGGTCTAAAACGAGTTGTAGCCTCCATTGTCAAGTTTTTGGAGCATTGGAAGTAAGTTTGGTGTTTATTTTGTTCATTGTGAAGGAATTAGAAGATCTTGAAGTTTCTAGCTTGGAGAAGGAAGTCATGGATCTAGAATCACTACATTTATTGCAGTCATTTTAAGGTATCAAGTTCATACCTTGATTTATAGATGATTAGATCTCCTTATTTTGGGTTTTGTTGTGTTTTGGCCTCTTTTTTGGGATGATGATGATGGATTAAAGTCATTCTAGGGGTTGTTCTTTCAGATCTGAGTTGGTTTTGGTACCCTTGAGCTTAAAGGTGCAAACTTTATGTGGATTTTGGTGTCATGCATGCATTGAGTCAATTATTAAGTCCATTCCAAGCTTACGAGCTTCATTTAGACATGCATGAACGTAAAGTTGGCAACTTTACGTGGTTTTCCAGCTCAAGGAAGTCAGATCTATGTTTTGGAGTCATGTCCTCATGGATTAAGTGATTAATGTGTTAAGAGGTGGGTTTTTGGCGAAGTCGGCGAGTTTGTTGGATAAACTCGGTGAGTTGGCTCAGTTTTCCCCGACATTTTCAGATTAATAGAGGAACTCGGCGAGTTGGTGGGTCAACTCGGCGAGTTGACTTGGTTTTTCCCGATCCGTGCAGATTGATGGAGAAACTCGACGAGTTGAAGGACAACTCGGTGAGTTGGGTCAACTTGGACCGTTGACTTTGACCTTCGAGTTATGTCTTTGAACAAGTTTGTCCCAAGGGGTACTAGATGGCAATCTAAATTGTAATAAGGAAAATTATGGGCTTAAGATAAGACCCATATGGGATTGGGCCCAATTTGGAAAATTGGGCCATTAGTGGGCCTTTGTGGATCTTTTGGACCTCAGTTTTGGTTCATGTTGATCACGAGTAAAATGGTCATTTTACCCCAAGTAAGGATTATGGATTATAGCGTGGAACCCAATTGCTAATTGGGTGCGTTGTTGGTTATGATAGCTCGGAAGCCGACAGGGCAGCAGCTAGAGATTTCTTTCGGGGATTTTATGCATTCGGGGTGAGTTTTCCTCACTGTACTTTTGGGTTGAAGGAACCAAGGCCGGTCCATTGGATTAGATATCCTGTTATGTGATAGTATGTTATTGTTGAGTAGTGACCTGTAGATCTTCCTGTCTGTCTGTAGACTGTTTATATGCTTATCTGTTATATGTTGGCATGTTGTGTTGGGTTGAGGTTGTACTGCTCCGTGCGGTAGCCAACAAACCCAGGAGCATTCCAGATACGAGATGAGGACCTGGCGGTATGCCAGACTCGTACTGAGGGCTTGAGGGTATTCCATCTCGAGGATGACTGGACCCGTTGTATATTGGCATTCCAACCTGAGGGTTGATTGGGCATGGGGTATTCCAACCCGATGGTTGATTGGACCAGATATGATAGTATGGATCGTGGTGAGATTGGACTGCTTTGTGCGTCAGTCAACATGTCTGGGGTATTCCAACCCGATAGTTGAATGGGCCCGAAATGTTTGGTATTCCAACTTGATGGTTGATTGGACCAAACTACTTATGAGACGAGGGTATTCCATCCCGAGGATGACTGGGCCCATCGTAGGCATGCATGGTATTCCAGCCCGAGGCTAATTGGGCCAGGCATGAGTATTTGAGCATCTGTTATTTGTATATGTTATCAGTTTTGGTGTTGGTACTTTGGGGGAACTCACTAAGATTCGTGCTTACAATTTTGGTTTATGGTTTCAGGTACTTCAGTGGATCGTGACAATGTGAAGACATGACTGTACACATCCTCGCGTTTTAGACTTATGATTTCTGGGAAACTCTGATAATGTGAATGTTTTGAAAACTATGTTGAAAGCGATTTTGATTTTTAAACAATGTTTTTGGAACAATGGTTTTTGTAAACACTTCTTTAGAAAAAAGGTTGTTTTGAAAAGTTTAAATTTATTGAATTTTTATGGATATTACACATTTGTTGTGGTTTGTGCAACCATACTCCTCATCCTTACACCGCAACTGCCCCTATAGTCACTTGGTAAATGCCCCCACAATTGCTTACTTACTTCGCAACTGTGTAACCCCATGTTTGGTCTCCGTAGTGGTAAGAAGGTCACTAGGAAGACGAGCTCTAAAACTCAACAACGAAATTCAAACTATAACTAAATTTCCAAATTTTAGTAAAACACGATGGTCATTGATTTCTATAATTTATTGAAATTGTTTTAAACTTCAAAATTACGACCAATATTACAATTCAATTTTTTATGGACAAAAACCATTTTCTAAAAACAAAATTTTTAGGTGTATTCAAAGACCAAAAATGTAATTAACTAAAATATTAATAAAAATATGACTCGGATGCATGGGCGATCATTTCGACATTATTTGGATTTGAGGTACCAGCAGTGGCCGGATCCAGAACTAAATATAACGGGGGTCCATTTTCATAAAAAATATGTAAAAGCATAAAATTCAATTTTTTTATTGGGTTTTTCAGTAAAAAGAAATATCAATTGGGCAATTTTATTTACAAGTGGGTGTTAAGAGGATGTTTTTAGTAAAACTATGATTTTTAAAGGGCTTATTAGTAACAAAAATGATGGGACCCACTTCTAAGTGGGGTCCATGCACCCCACTTAATGGGGCTGCATCGGCCACCAGGTGTGGGTAAATAATCTCAATTCTTTTTTGCCTGTGTATATCATTATACTATAACTAGGCGAATGTCCGCATGTTGCGCAGAAACACCTATATAGTTGAAGTTTTTACAAATATATGTTTTTTTTTTAAATATAGCAATAACGTTGTTGTTAAATTTGATATAATAATTCGTATGCAATATTGATATAATAAATTGATTATTTTGAATTATTTGATAATATATACATCTATTATAACTGCATAATCTCAATCGTTTGAATGACTTCTATCCGCGAGTGACACATTAATAAAATTAAATATAATATATGGTTTAATGTTATTTATAGTTGTTGTCATTGTTAATTAATTTTTTAAAATTTATTTGCTTAATGTTTTAATTTCTATCAATATAATTATTTAAAACATCAAACATTGTTTTTTGATTTTAAAGGTAATAATATAATCATTTATATAGACTTATTTTTAACTATTGTTATTATAAGTTATTTTAAGCTATTTATTTGAAAACTTTTAACGATTATAAAAATATCTTTAGGAAATAGTTTAGTTAAATTGAGATTACAATTTGGTTTTCATTTATCACTACAATTTATCACTTTTAACTATTTACAAAATATTATTTGATTTTTTTAAGTGGAAATGAAATTTATATTTAAGTTGACATTGTAATGTTATATTTAAATTAACAATTTAAGTATTTTGTTCAAACTTTTCAAAAGTTGTAGTTTTAAATTGATAATTGTTTACATACAACAACATATTAAATCTAATAAATTAAGTATAATATGTTAAAAGTTAAAGACATAACTTTATAAGTAGAATTAAAGATATTATTTTAAAACTGAAATTTAGTATATTTATGATTACACTTTAGGTTTGATATTTATTTAACCTTATTAACCAACTTATAATTATTATTAGAAATACACTACAACTAATCACTTTTAACTATTTACAAAATATTCTTTGGGTTGTTTAAGTTCAACTAAAATTTATATTTAAGTTGACCCTGTAATGTTATATTCAAATTAATAATTTAAATATTTTATACAAATTGTTTCAAATTTGTATCTTTAAAATGATAATGGTTTACATCCAACAATATATTAAAACTAATAAATTAAGTATAATATGTTAAAAGTTAAAAAACATAACTTTATAAGTAGAAGTAAATATATTATTTTAATATTGAAATTTAGTTTATATATGATTACACTTTAGGTTTGATATTTATTTAGCATAACTGACCAAATTATAATTATTATTAGAAAGAAATTGAAAAGTCATGGGAGTTTCAAATGAATGTGGTAAAAGAAAAAATGTTTCCTTTATAAGTATACTAGGCGAATGTCCGCGTGTTGCGCAGAAACACCTATATAGTTGAACTTTTTACAAATATATGTTTTTTTTTAAATATAGCAATAACGTTGTTGTTAAATTTAATATAATAATTCGTATACAATATTGATATAATAAATTGATTATTTTGAATTATTTGATAATATATACATCTATTATAACTGCATAATCTCAATCGTTTGAATGACTTCTATCCGCGAGTGACACATTAATAAAATTAAATATAATATATGGTTTAATGTTATTTATATTTGTTGTCATTGTTAATTAATTTTTTAAAATTTATTTGCTTAATGTTTTAATTTCTATCAATATAATTATTAAAACATCAAACATTGTTTTTTGATTTTAATGGTAATAATATAATCATTTATATAGACTTATTTTTAACTATTGTTATTATAAGTTATTTTAAGCTATTTATTTGAAAACTTTTAACGATTATAAAAATATCTTTAGGAAATAGTTTAGTTAAATTGAGATTACAATTTGGTTTTTGCATTTATCACTACAATTTATCACTTTTAACTATTTACAAAATATTATTTGGTTTTTTTAAGTGGAAATGAAATTTATATTTAAGTTGACATTGTAATGTTATATTTAAATTAACAATTTAAGTATTTTGTTCAAACTGTTCAAAAGTTGTAGTTTTAAACTGATAATTGTTTACATATAACAACATATTAAATCTAATAAATTAAGTATAATATGTTAAAAGTTAAAGACATAACTTTATAAGTAGAATTAAAGATATTATTTTAAAACTGAAATTTAGTATATTTATGATTACACTTTAGGTTTTATATTTATTTAACCTTATTAACCAACTTATAAATTATTAGAAAGACACTACAACTAATCACTTTTAACTATTTACAAAATATTCTTTGGGTTGTTTAAGTTCAACTAAAATTTATATTTAAGTTGACCTTGTAATGTTATATTCAAATTAATAATTTAAATATTTTATACAAATTGTTCCAACAATATATTAAAACTAATAAATGGTTTACATCCAACAATATATTAAAACTAATAAATTAAGTATAATATGTTAAAAGTTAAAAAAAATAACTTTATAAGTAGAAGTAAAGATATTATTTTAATACTGAAATTTAGTTTATATATGATTATACTTTAGTTTGATATTTATTTAACCTTTTTAACCAACTTATAATTCTTATTAGAAAGAAATTGAAAATTCATGGGAGTTTCAAATGAATGTGGTGAAAGGAAAAATGAATGAGAGTTTCAAATGAATGCGGTGAAAGGAAAAAATGTTTCCTTTATAATATAGTACTAGGCGAATCCCCGCACGTTGCGCGAGAATAAAATTATATAGTTAAAATAATAACTTTTACCAAATTGTTATTTAATATTTATACTTTGAAACAAAATGTTAGTGGTAAAGCAAACATATAACTAACATATTAGTTTTATTAAACATTATAGTTTAATTTTTAAGTCATTGTGATATATACAATTATTTGATAATTTTATAAACCGTTTAAAATTGTGTAAATTATATATAAAATGAATGATAATATAACGGGTAACAAAACGTATGAACAAAAATATGAACTGCAACTTTTAGTAACATAAAAATAAAAAAACATCTATTATAAAATTTATATTAAAAAAGATATATATACAACGAATAATAAAAAATATGAAAAATAAACACTACGACTTTTAATAACATAAAAACACTAAAACATCTATTATAACATTTATATTAACTCTTCATATTTAAATCACAAATCTCTTCAAATACATTAATGTTTTTAATGAGCAAAACTTTACAACCTTATAAAAGAAAGGAAAATAAAAAGTTATTAGTGATTACTTATTAATAATCATAAGTTAAAAACTCTTGAGTTGTAACTAATAAATATACATAAATTAGAAAACTCTTGAGTTGTAGTGTGAGTTTCAAATGAATGTGGTACTTGGAAATGTGTATTTTATTATTATTATTATTATTATTATTATTATTATTATTATTATTATATTCGTCTAAATAATTGGTTTGATGCATCATTTTCATCCCTTCAATTATTAAACATAAAGATATTTAATTATAAATTTATAACATACATAGGTGCATATACATGTTAAACAAATCATATATAATATATATATATATATATATATATATATATATATATATATATATATATATATATATATTCGTAAATGTCATATGTAATTCTTGTCATAGTAATATGGATAAATTACTTTCATATGAAGAACATATCATGATAAGTCTATCATAATTACATATCAAATGTTAAAAATTATGTTATCTTTTAAATAATGTTTTGTAAATATGTTGTGTAGGATAACCCAACAAAAAAATAATAGAAAATAAACATAATCAAAATAGAAAAACTACAATCAAATAAATAAGAACATTGGGTGGCTGAATATATAAATAAAAATGTTACATAAACATACATTTAAATCAAAAGAAAAAACTAACATTCGTCAACTTTGCTCAAACAAAAAAACCTATATCCGTTTTCTGAATCTTCTTTCTTCATTTAACACCATTCAACCATAGAAACTTGATGACAATTCTTCACTAACCTGCAATCAAAATATTTTTCTTGAAAAAGAAGAATCAGAAAGATATTCCAAGCAAAACATTGATGTTTGGAGAGTCACATTCAAGATTGAGTAATACACACAAATCATATATAAAGATTAAATGAGAAACTGAATAAAAAGAAAGAATAGAAAAACTTCATTTGTTTTGGTTAAAAGAAAAAATCATATTACAATTACCATCGATGCGACATAACCCATTTCTTCAAATTATCATATTTGGATCGTGAATGTTTCAACTATATGAAAACTTTTGAGTCACAATATCTTCAACCAAATGACGACTTTTTGTAAGAAAAATATACTAATATAACTACATATATAATAAGAGAATGCAAAAAAATTATTGGAAATTTATAAATACTATAAATGGTTTTAGTTAAGGAATATAAAAAGTTATGTAGGTTTCAAATCAATATGGTTTGAGAAAACAAAATATCTCTAAACATATGATTTTGAATGGTATGGTTTGAGAAAACAAAATATCTCTAAACATATGATTTTGAATGGTCTCATTTATATTACTGGAAAAAATATAACACGATCAAATTATGAGTAAAAAATGATATATCCATCAACAACCTTGACTTGTAGAGCTCTTTTAGGGACTCCATCACTGCAAATACGTTCTAAAAGAATTGTGCCTATTGAAATTTTTTTTTTCATTTTCTTATGACATCCTTCTTACATGTTACATTTTATATAACACAAAAGATTGGCCTTTTTATAGTAAACTTTTCACTATATGCTAATTAAATATAATATAGGTAATAAAACTTTTGAGTGTTAAATCATAATTAAGAAAACTTTTGAGTTGCATTAGTTAAAAAAGGGGGTTTCAAATGAATGTGGTTTGAGGAAGTTAAAAAAGGGGGTTTCAAATGCATGAGATTCAAGAAAAAATGCTAGCTTTATAAGTATGTATGATTTTTATTTTCAATATTTTGTGATATTTTCTGGAAAATTCTTGAATACGTCTCGTGTAAGAGTATATGATCAGTATGCTGTTATGGTATTTTTCGACTCGTTTCCTCTAGATATTTGCTAAATACATAATTACAAAATAAGACAGAGAAGAAGATGAACACAAGCAATCAAAAGACAAACAATGTTTCCGTATCACTTTTATTCTTTATTACACCAAAAAGATATATATATATATATATATATATATATATATATATATATATATATATATATATATATATATATATATATATATATATATATATATATATAGGCCTAGGTTATTCTATTCTAACTAATTATTGTGTTATTGTATGAATGATTGTGGGCCAATCATTTTACTTATTTTAAGAAAGTGATTATTACATATTATTGAATTAAATATAATTGAAAAATACCATCTAATTTAACTACAAGGGTATTTTAGTCAGTTAATATAGATTTAATAAAGGAAATTTGCATATTTTAAGGAAATTTGCATATTTTAAGGGGAAATAGATTCTATTAATTTTAAAAATCTGATTGTATGGATGATAATTCTCCTAATTTGGAAATTCTGACGGAATATGTTTATCAATATATAGAAAAATAACAAAAATTATTGAACCATACAAGAATACACATTTTGACATAATATATATTTTGATTTAATGAACTTCTTGAAGAATAACAAAATTTTGGATACAAGTTAAAAAAAATTTCATTACATTCTTAGAAAAGAAAAAAATTTATATACTATTCTATGAGAATGTTACACTTATTAATAACAAAGAAATACAAATATATAAATCATTCTACCAGAATATACTATTACATATATTTCTTTTTATTATATTGTATATTATTCTGCTTGAATAATCCATTCTTTTTGGAAGATTGGTGGTCATTGTTCATCTTCATCCCATAGAATGTTCATCTTCAAGATTCTATTCTGACATAATCGGAATTCAAGATTCCATTCCAGTAGAATGTTGTAAGTTTCATATGTACCATGTTTTGCTTTTATATCTCTCGTTTCGTTCCCTGCCAAGAAAACAAGAACATTCGTGTTCTTGATTTCATGTATACCTGCAAATGAGAAATACAACCACTCATTGTTATTGCTTAATCTTCTTTTCATGGCAATTTCAAGCAATAAATACCACATCGAATTCTGTCAATCAAACCAAACAATTTCCTGTAAAACATTAACCCCAAAAATCCAATCCATTTATCCATTTCTATCAAGAACAACCAAACTCAAAACCCATCAACACTCCACTGAATTTTTGTCAAAACAAAGGAAAGAACAACATAATCAAAGCAATATCGATGGCCACATTTGGTCTACTTACTGATTAACTTTATAAATTAATATAAACTTTAAAACCTAATGCAATGTTTGTTTGGTTCCTGTTTTAAATTGATACGTTCCAAGTAATGAACATCATGCTGTAATTGAACCCATAAAATAGATGAACGACAATTCTTGCAAAATTTAAGTTTCATAATGACTAAATTTTGTTAAATTCCATCGCAAATAAAAGAAATATATAATTTCAATGATGAAAATACATTAATACTAAAATGGAACACAGTGGACATATGATTAAAATATATCAATTGATATCTCTTCACAAGATGACGACGTCGGCAAAAACACGATCTAAGGGATGAATAATAATTTTATATTTGTTAAATCTTTGTAGAGAAAGATATATTTGCATCTAAAAAACTAAACAAAATTGGCCACAATTAACAGCACCAATATTATACGTAGTAAGAACAAGAAAACCAATAAACAAAATCCAAATTAATATGATGTAATCAAACGAAGCGGATTCAGATAGCAATCAATAATTGAGTTTAATATGAAGTTAACAAACAAACCAGATTCAATTTCGCACATCAAGAACATGAACGAATCGGGGTTGGAGATAACAGCCAGAGAGTTTCTTTGATTCTAAAATTGCGGATATGCCCTATTTTGATTCTAAAGTAGTTGCGGCGGATTGACGATAGGAAACAGGGGAAGTTGAATATTCTTCAAGTCGGCTGGGGGTGGAGACGATGAACATGGTCGATGATTTTGGATTGATAAATAGGGTTTGAGAAAAAATAAGGTAACTAACCGTTATTATAGGGCATAAATATTTTGATTTTAACTAATATAATTATTAATTTAATATTAAGATTACTAAAATACCCTTTATTAGGTTTTTGAAATGATTTGCCCACATTTATGCATACATTCATACAATATATAGTTAGAATACTTGAACCTAGCTCTCTCTCTCTCTATATATATATATATATATATATATATATATATATATATATATATATATATATATATATATATATATATATATATATATATATATATATATAGGCTTAGGTTATTCTATTCAAAGTAATTATTGTGTTATTGTATGCATAAATGTGGGCCAATCATTTTACTTATTTTAAGAAAGTGATTAATACATATTATTAAATTAAAGATAATTGAAAAATACCATCTAATTTCATTCTAAGGGTATTTTAGACAATTGAGATAATTTTAAAAAAGGAAAATTCCATATTTTTTTGGGATAATTAACTCTTTTGATTTTAAAATTATAATTTTTTTAATTACTTTAATTTTAATTATAACGTAATTTTTATAATTAAACCCGATTTTATTCTGTCAGAATGACATTCTTTTTATAATGATATTCTATGAAAATTCAAGCTATAAACTAATAAAGAGACTTACTTCTCGCAGAATAAACAAATTTTTAGATACAAGTTAAATTTTTTCTATCACATCCTTGAAAAAATAAAAAAGTTTATATTTTATTCTATAATAATGAAACACTCCCTAATAACAAACAAATATAATATATAGATTATTCTATTGGAATATACTATTACATATACTCTTATCATTCTATTATATATTAATCTAATAAAATATGACAATGAGTAGTGCATTTTTCTGGAAGATCGGTGACCATTGAGGATTGTTCATGTCTATCCCAAACGCATTCATCCAACCTTTGGGCCATTGATCATCATGTACTTCATTCATTCTATGAGAATAACTGTCATGAAAATGAATTATGTAAGAATAAAACTATGTGAGAATGCTTTTATACGACAAAAATAAAATAAATTTTAGTAATTCTAAGAGAACTCATACAACAGGATAAAATCAAGTAACACAAAATAACGAACTTATAAATTATTTTTGTGTTCTTCAAGAATTTGAACATCAAGTTCTCTTTCAGACATTTCTACAGACACCTGGTGTGCAATATTCTCGTAGAATTATTTTTGTGTTCTTTAAGATTTCTACAAACCCTTTCAACATATCACTACATAATGCACCACCTAATGCACGAACTAGCTCTCCCTTGAAAAAATATATATAAAAAATAAAATTACTTATTGTCAAAACTTAAGTTATAAATGCATAATGAAATATGGACATACCTTAAGTTTTTCCCTCTCACGAATGAGTGTAAGAGATGCCTCCATGACTCGGTTCTGGCCCTTCTCTATCACATCCTTAGGAACATTGTTTAATGTGTGTAGATAATGAATTCCTCTTCTCCCAATCTTCATCATGTTTGTTGGATAGATATATGTTGTAGCTACAAGAGAGAACAAGTTAAGTAAAATGTTTTTAAGCTGGGAACTATGCTATCTCATTTAGTTAGCCATTGTATCTCAATTTTTAAGCAATTTTGGTAAGAAAAAGGGTGAATTTGCAGTTTTGCTATTACTATCTAACATACAGTTGAACTGGTTTGGTCGTTTTGGCAAACAAATATTTTTCCCCAAAATGTTCCATTCAGATGTTGAGCAAATATACCGATTGAACAAGTAATCAATACTCTTTTAGATTACCTAATGTTTTAATCTCAACTATTTACTGATTAAGAATCACCACATAAAAATTATGGACAAAATTTCCCTTAAACTTTCAAAACGGATAAAGAGTTTAACTGGACCATATACACTACAAAAACAATTACACGCAATTCAAACATAGACGTATTACGTATATCTCGTCAAAATCGATGTTACTGATATACATATGAATCGGTTTCAAAGGTACAGTTCTGTTTCATCTCAAAGAATTTCAACTCGTGAAAGTTAAATTAATTCCACCAAAACAAAGAAATTGATCAACACATACGAAAAAAAACAGAGCAGACGTAAATCTAACGAAAACTATGGAAAAAACTGAAAGGATAAAGACGTTACCAATAGATTAAAGCGTTATCTAGAGAGAAACTGAGATTCAGAACAGCGGTCGGGTATACAGGTGAAATTTTGGAAAAAGAAAATTGAGGATTGATTATCTGATATGAAGATGGTGTTTATACATGTGTGTGAGTGTATTGGGGTGTGTGTCTAAAAATCGCTATCCCATAAATTGATGTAAAATAGCTTTAAAATTTTGAACACAATCAGATGAACATCCCAAAAATACACTTGAATGTTTTTTGAAAAAATTATTTCCAATTTGGAAAATATATGGAGTTTCGAAATAGAAAAAAAAATAAAACTTAATGTCAAAATAGAAAAAACTGAAAACCTAGTGTCTTTTGTGATTTTTTTTTTCATTTTTAACACATCAGTATGCCATATCAGCATGTCATGTCATCGAAATTAGCACGTCATCATGTCACGTCTGCAGGCAACCGGGTTGATCGGTTAAGTGGTCAGAATTGTAACAAACTGAAAATGTAATGTCTAATTTTAGACAAAATAACGTAGTGTCAAAATTTAACTTTCGTGTAAAATTAGTAACTTTTGTTGTATTTATCCTACTTATTTTGTAGCATGTAAGAAGTGAAAGCTACATTGACATTAATTAGATGAAATATGCTTTCATTAGGAAGCCGTGATCATATCAATTCCACTTGCTTTTTCTACTTTTCCTTTTATTTTTTGAATTTTTCTAATATTGTAACTAGTAAAGTATTTGTGTTCGACTGTTTGCAAGAGGCGGAGCCATCATAACTCATTTAAGTGAATGTAAGGAAATAAAAGTAGGATGGTATATATTAATACACAAACAAATGAAAATTCATTCTTATTTTCAGCCAAGTAAACATGACAATGGAATGGGATGGTTCATTCCATTCCACTATTCATTGTAGCTTTTATAGTTAACTGATCAAATTGTGGAGTTGTAAATGCCTTAAACCATGATTCAGAAACCATAAGCTTTGGAATATGATTGACACTTCAAGCTGCAAACAGAGTTCAATACGAAAAATATCAATCATCAGAGAGCAATGAAGTCTCGTTGTAGGTATGTGTGAATTAGCGGCAAAAAAAAAAGAACAATTAGACCATCAATAATATGCACCTCCAATAAATTTTTGTTTTCATTAGCTATACCTTTCCTAGCACCCATAACTTTGAAAGCATTTAAAGAATGAATGAAGGAAAGTATCGGCTTAAAAACTCCAAGATGGCTGACCTTATGAAAAGAAGATTGTCTTTTTTGAGTTTTAAATCACATATTATAACTATTAAGAACAGAAATATAAGCAAATAAAAGTTCTGATTACCTGTTTCGTTTCTCAAGCTGTGTTTTCCCTGAAACAATATCCATTGTTATAGTAAAACAAAATATGCATAATAAGAATATACATATTATGAAAAGGGATTAAATGAAGCATCTCATTCAAGTAAACATATGGAGCACTTACTTACAAACTCATACAACATGATGGTTATAAAACAAATGAAACACAAAAGAAAAGAACTTACATTTGATGATGAATCATATTACCTCTTTGCTTTTAATTGCCCAAACTCTTTTCTGCACCTAACTCCTAGCTTTCTCCTAAAGTAGAAACAGGTGGATGCTGAAACAAAAATCAAACTTTTCTAAGATATTTTTTAAATATTGAAAAAAATCAAAATACAAATACATCCACATCATCATACATCTAACCTCTATGGTGTGTTATTTGCTTCAAAACAAAACAAAAGATTACTACTAACTCTAATTCACTGATATTGCTAACTTGTAAAAGTTGTAGAGGCTCTTTTAGTATGAGAAATCAACCTTTTTGTAATAATCAGGAACCGGTGTTTTTTAACAATAAAGGGCAGATTGATCTTTTTTCTGTTTGGTTTTATTTGCGTCTAATATTATTGATATAAAACCATGGCTTGAGGTTCAGGTTTGCAAGGTAAGTACTGGGTTAATAGATTACTGTTGCTATAACCATTAATTCATATTAGAGGCGACATAGGAGTAATTATGTAAAGTTTTACCTAGCATTTTCCATTGAGCTTCAAGAGAATAATCATCAAAAAAACCTGCCCAAAAGCTGTAAGGGCCATCAAAAAGTTACCCAGGAAAGATGTAAAACAATTTATTTAATGGAGGAACATTACGTCTAGTAAACATTTTCAGGGGCAAAATCGTAAATAGCAGCTGGAATTGGCAAACTTGGGCTGGGTTTTAATAACATATGAGCCCAATGACAGAAAGTTAACCTAGAAAGGGAAAATCAGGTGGAAAGAAGAAGAATCTTATATCAAAAGTGTAAGTATACCTCAAGATCAGAAGCTGATATAGGTTCATCATTGAGGAATACTTCAGCAAGCTGATCAGCAACATCAGAAACTGCTTCAATTAACCTGCGCCTCTTTTCTGCAGCCATTGTCATTCCTAATGGCATTTGCACTGTAGAACTATGATGAAGAATATACCTTTCATACCCAAGCCCTACAAGAATAAGTGACATGAACCCCCAAAACTTTATTGGTTTCATATTTGTTATAAAGTAAGCCTGAAAAATTAAAAAATAATAAAACCTCCATATTTTGTCTCAAGTAAAATTGAAAAGGTTTATTTAAATTACCTCTCCTGCAGCTCTCTTTCATGCACATCCATCTGAAGCTAGAGCTCTTTCAGCACATACATGAGCATGTGCAACATTCTCAACATATGTGAAATCATACATTAATCCAAAAATCAACCACAAAATGTAAAAATTAAAATCAATTCCAATTAAATAGAGATTAATTAAAATTGTAATTGAATTTCAGATTACCTTTGATTTCCCTGCCCTTGCTGACAACTACTTGAACCATCACCGTGGTTTCCAGGGGTATTTTCGTCATTATTACATGCTCCTATGAATCTTTCTAGAGTATCTGGAACCTCCACTACCTGATCAATGTACATAAAATCCATAACCTGCAACACAAAGAGGCCATTCCCCTGCACTAAATCTGTAAAGAGAATAAGTCAGACGAATAACTTGTTGTAAAATGATGTCTAAATGGAGTAAGATATGTACAGAATAGCGAATTAGATATAAGAAATTAGCTAATAACCTTAATAGGTCAAAAATATGCTCTCACATTAAAACACCTAAACATCACACATAGGTCTGAAGTTGCATTCAGTTAACCGGTATAAGAATAGTTCGATGTGAGGTCATGCCTGCCATTTTATGGACCTCATACCTGTAAAACCTGTCAATAAATTAAAATAAGTTTAACACAACCCAATTTGAATTCACCTTCACAATATACATCAAAGGCTTGAAGAATCACAGCTAGAACAGCTGTAAAAGCTTTTATGATCATCTGTTCAAGAAGGAAGCAATATGTGTTGTGTTCATCATCAGTAAAAAAGAGCAAAAAAAAGAGAGATTTTTTTGTTCATGAGGAAACTTACATACCGTACAATTCCAATTTTGATGATTTGATGGGGCAACATCTACAACAAAGGTAGACAAATATATACCTGCAGAAAAAAATATCAAAAAAAAAGTAATTTCTATGAAATCAGATAAGCTTTAAATAAAAAACTTAACGTATCAAACAAACGACACAAACACCCCTATGAATCGTTGAAGAAGCACAATCCCAAACATTTCCTCATCTGTTTCCTGCTTTTCCTAGTCAAACAACAACCCTATCAAATTCTGTCACAAACAAATCCAAACAATCCATTTTGTTCCATTTCTGTTGAAATAAAAAAAAAACAACAAAAAGAAAAAGAAGAAGAGGATCAGGGGAGCTGCCGGAGCAGACCCCATTGACGCACCTGCCCAACCTCTCTCTTTTCCCTCCATCGTGCCTGTCGATTTGAACAACAATCGAAACACCTCTGTGAACTCAAAGAAACCACCCCCTCCCCCCTTACGGCTACTGTACTGATCTCACTCTCTCGTTTTTGTTTGGAACCAACGAAATGGAGAAGAAGGACCGATGACCTAACTGATTGTGGCGAGCCTCCATCCGACCCTTACTGTTGCTGATTTTGTTTTCTTTTTCTTCGATTGAACATCACAGAACCACCACGGGACCACCAATTTTTCCCTCCTCCCCTTCGCGATCCGCTACCGGAGCAGCCCCTTTCATCCATCACAGTTGAGGCGGAGGCAGGCCGGTGGTGCTTTTCTGGAAGAAGCAAACGCGAAATAGTAACGATGGAGAACCGGGGGAGACGATGAAGAAAGAGAAGTGTATGATTTGGAGCAGAGACTGAACCGCGTCCGACTCCACTGCGCCGAAAGACGACGTACAAAACGCTGGGCATCCATGGAGAAGCCGAGATGATGACGGTGGGAGAAGGAAAGAGAAAGAGAGAGAGAGAGTCGATATTGGATGTAGAAGGTCCTGGAAGGTAGAAATGTGGTAACCCCAGGAATATATAAATTAACAAAGTGACACAAACAAAAATAGAGGGACCGGAAATGTAATTTAAGGGACCAAAATTGGCAAACATGTCTCAGGTTTACTGTTAAAATTTTTCACAACTTTAATATATATATAATAATGAGTATGGCCCTTGAAGTCACGAATACGTAATGGACATACACATTGTTGTCTTTCAATAATCCAACAACTTCATTAGACAACAAAAGAAATGGAAGGCTATATAGGGTTTTAGGAATTCTATAAACATGGAAATCAGGAGAAGAAAATATTACTTCGAACTTGATGCTATATAATTAACCTTTGCTTTGGGTTTAAACCCTAGCCTCTTAGATCTTTTCTTCTCGTTTCTCCCTAGTTTTTTGTTCTCATGTAGCAGTCTCAATAGGAAGGTGCATATGGTTTTTTTAGAGGTAGAGGATTGGATATGAATAAACAAGAAAATGGATAAAGGAACCAAGGCAAACCGAGGGTTGCGTGGATTCCTAAGGCTGCAAGGAGTACCAACTCCGCACCATGTGGTTTGTTGTTTTGGCATTTTCACTGCACCAGAGAACACCACACCATAGGTGTGGTTTTGGTAAAAGATTTTCCCGTGCATCCCTATTACTACATTCTCTCTATCGCTTTTTTTTTCCAGTTTTTATAATATATAAATAAATTATATATACTATAAATTATAAATATTATATAAAAATTTATGGTGTTTAATTCTCTACAAAAAGAGAATAATATTTGTATAAAATATATTTTTTAAAATAAAATGAAAAATAAGGGGAATTGACACATGACAATTTCTTAGATTTTAACGAAAAAAAAGAAAATAAGGGAAAATGAGATGACGTTCATATAACATAAAAATGTGAATTATGAAAGATGTGTAAAACCTCCGGCATGGTGATTAAAATAGGTTTGACGACTTTGGTCCTTGAACTTTTTCTCTTACTCCATAATCAACCTATATTTCTCTTTTCTCTCTTTATTTAGTCATTTCATAATTTCTATTAATTATTTTATCTTTTATCTAAGTATTTTTTATGACACTTTACCCTTTTATCTTAATTTAATTGTCACTTAAACCTCCTATAGTTTGTTAGAATGTTAATTAAATCAATTTAATACATTCTTAGTTCGATCATATTCAGTGAAATAATTATTTTGTAACATTTTTTATTACTTCATTTTTAGTATTAAAATGTCTGTACAACTCAATATTGCGAGTATAACATTCTCATAAATTTTAGATGACTTTTTGATCTCCCTAAACATTGTTCTTTCGTTGCAAGCGTTGTATGCAACATTCTTCGCCTACGGTAACATAAACAAAGCAAGAACATGTACCAATCCGTTTTCTTCATCGCTTCAATTTTTCTTTCATTAAGTGGTTCGCATAACTTCTTTTAGTAGAGATAATCTTAAAGGTGCATCCTCCAAAAGCAGTAATCTTGACATTCGAATTTAACGATCATAATTTCCCGACTTCATCCACAACCCTTATACCAATTGCTAGAATTGAGGAATTCAATAAAAACACAAAACACATTCACAAAACAATTAAAGACGCGACTAAAATAAAGAACACAATGATTTAACATGGTTTACTTGATCACGGAAATCAAGTAACGCCTACCGACAAACTAAAAAGAGATTCTTCTTAATAATAGCCGCCACAAATGCTCTTTGCCTTAAGGTCACATTTGTACACAGTGGATTTATCTATAGAGATGAGGTGATCTAAGATTGTTGTAGGTTGGGCCTATGAAACACCACAGACTCATTTGACCCATTGATCGAGCACCACCACCCTTCTTCATTTAGCACTGTAATTGTAGTATGTCGGACACCTAGTGCCCTGCAACTACATGTGCAACCATACTCCCGATCCTTACACCGCAGTTACCCCTATAGCCACTCGATAACTGCCCCATAATTGCGTTCTTACTCCACAGCTGCATGACCCCATGTTTCGTCACTGTAGTGGTAAGAAGGTTACTATGAAGATCAACTCTACAAGTAAACCATGAAATTCAAACTTTGACTAAATTTGCAATTTTTTGTAAAACAGATGGACGTCATTGATTTTTATAATTTACACAAATCATTTTGAAACTTCAAAAATAAGACCAAAATTACAAGTCGATTTTTATGGACCAAAAATGTAATTTACTCAAATATTGATAAAAATATGACAAGATGCATGGACGATTCTTTAGACATTATTTGTATTTGAGGTACCAAGTGTGGGTACATAATATCAATTCGTTAATGCATGTGTCTATCATTATACTAAACTTTTAGTTTCAATATTTTGTGATATTTTCTGGAAAATTCTTGAATACGTCTCGTGTAAGAGTATATGATCAGTATGCTGTTATGATATTTTTCGACTCGTTTCCTCTAGATATTTGCTAAATACATAATTACAAAATATGACAGAGAAGAAGATGAACACAAGCAATCAAAAGACAAACAATGTTTCAGTATCACTTTTATTCTTTATTACACCAAAAAGATGTATATATATATATATATATATATATTTGTTCATATGTTATATATCTATCTATATATATATATATATATATATATATATATATATATATATATATATATATATATATATATATATATATATATATATATATATATATATATATATATATATATATATATATATATATATATATATATAACCAGCAACATAACTCAAGTTCACTAGTAAGGAGATTGGCCATTGATGTTTCCACTAGGATAATAGCTGCAAATAACGAACCACCAACTATTATTAGTACATTGAACCCTTGCACATCCAAGTTGATTAGAATTACTCCACACCACTTGAGTATAGTGTCCACAAACATGTCCACCAGCACAAGTATTTGTGGCATAATCATAATAAGTCTTCTCAGCTACCCATAAATTCACTGCTGCAGTGCCTGAGAAGGTACCACTACCTTTAGCAAGGTTCTCGCCATAAGGTCCACCAGAATTGACAAGATTGCAGTCGGCTTTCCTCTGGTTAGCATAGTTTTGAGCATACGTAGCCACAGTGGCATTCCATACAATGTTTGCGACACCCACTTCGGCACGAGCTGCATTGTGAGTATCTAAGTAATCTTGTTGGGAGTTTTGGGCATTGATGGTGTGAAGAATTGCTAGGGTAAAGAAACAAACAAGTGTAAATGAGAGTTTAAAAGACACCATTGCTATAGTTACTTTGTTGGATAACTGAAGTTTGATGATGGAGGGACATGAATTACGTATGGGTATTTATAGGATGTTATGTGATATTGGAATGACCATTTGGCATGTTCAAAGGCGAGCAACTTACGCATGCAGTTTAAGCAAAGTCGCCAAAACTTCCCCATTGGACACAAAGGCCTTTGATTTAAATCTTGAAATTACCCAAGTGGCTATTGTCATAATGATAATCACAAATTACGCCCCCATTTGGGCTTACACCATCCAATTATACCCACTAAAAATAAAACAAGTCCAAGTATGTTTACATTTGACTGAATGCTTTTAGGTATCGTAACATAACATATCGTATATTAAATATTAAATATTGCGTTTGTTTTGTAAAGAACCCAAGTGGCGTTAATGTCTTCATGATAATCACTAATTAATCCCTCATTTGGGCTTACACAATCCAATTATTCCCACTAAAAAATAAACAAGTGGCAAGTATATTTAGATTTGACTGAAAGCTTTAGTTATCGTAACATAACATATCGTATTTAATACATTGCATTTGTTTTGTATTAATATTGGAAACAACCCAAGTGGCGTTAATGTCTTAATGATAATCACAAATTAAGCCCCCATTTGGGCTTACACTATCCATTTATACCCGGTAAAAAATAAACAAGTCGCAATCGGAAGTATATTTAGATTTGATTGAAAGCTTTTAGGTATCGTAACATAATATATCGTATATAATACATTGCATTTGTTTTGTATTAACATTTGAAACAACCCATGATAATACATTGCATTTGTTTTGTATTAACATTTGAAACAACCAAGTGGCGTTAATGTTTTAATGATAATCATAATTATTGCCCCCATTTGGGCTTACACAATCTAATTATACCCAATGTTTTAAAAACCGGTTTGAACCGGCCTTTCAAATCGGTTCGACCGGGAACCAAAGAATGAAGCGGCAACTAGCATTGTTTTATGTTTACTTCTGAACCGGAGTGAAGTGGTCAGTTTTTACAAATATATGGTTGAACTGATTACTTCACACGAATGAATTGTTGAACTGGTTAAATTAATTAAATAAACACACATGGAAATGAATAATTTTCATAACGATTTTTTGTTTTTTTTTCAAATATGTTTAGATTTCTTTGAATAAAAACAAATGGTAAGTGTTATCAAGTTTTTTAATGCGTTTGTATTCTTCTAAACTATATTTTGTTTCTGTATTATATTATATTATATTTTTGATGTACATGGATTGATGTAAAACATATGTTTATGTGTTTTAAATGTATTTTGATTGATTTTGAACTTGTATTTATGTGTATTTTTAATGTTTAAACTTGTAGATGTCTATGCGTATGTAGGAAAATAACAAAAAAAAGATGAAAATTATAAAACCGGTTGAGCCGACGGTCGAACCAGTTGAACCGGGAACCGATCACCATACCGGTTAAACTAAAAAACTAGTTTTTGAAACATTGATTATACCCCTTAAAAAATAAACAAGTCTCAAGTACATTTAGATTTGAGTGGAAGGTTGTAGGTATCATAACATAACATCACATATATAAAAGAATTGTATTTGTTTCGTATTTAGATTTGAAATAACCCAATTGGCCTTACATCCTTTTAAGAAATTATAAACTTTAAAAAATTAATATATTGTTTAACCACGACATGTCATCGCCATTGGTCTACCTATAGCCACAACATGTTGTCGCATAGTTAAACCGATAGGCACGACATGTCATCGCCATAGTCGTACAAAATTATATTTCCCTCTTTTTTGTTTATTTTTTTCAGTTTCTTCATTACAAACAATTTAAAATAGTAAAGTTAGTAACAAAAATATTAAAATTTTACAATCTCAATTCATTTATAACACATTTCATATAACGTTTTAGAAAACATAAATACATGTTAGGAAATTGGTTAAAAGATTCTGATAAATAACCATCACCTTCATCACTTTCATCATTTGCATCATCTGCATCTTTGACCGAATAGTTTGAAATTCGTAATTGTGAGGGACCAAAATCAAAGTGAAATGATGCGACTTGGGAGTTAGGGTTTTGAGATAATATCATTTGTTGTATTTGTTAAGTAAATTGTTGACCCAACTGTTAAGTCAACTGTTGAGAAAGGGCATTTAAGTTTCTAGCAATTGTTAAAGTACTTGTTAATGTGTTGGTGCGTAATAAGGTGATACATTTTTCACTTTCCTACCACAACCTGAGTATAACCGTGCCTTTCTCCAAGTACACGTTTGATGCATTCCACCTCATCGATTGACTCATCACCACCGACCTCTTCCACTATTTTTTCTATACTTATTCTTAGTTTTATCTCGCAATAAGCAGAACAATAAACATACTGTAATTATTTTTTTTCTAAAATTCGGCAACATAACGGCTAGCTCTAAATGGGATAATCAGCATATTCAACTATAAATAACAATAATAACAATCTCCAAATTTCAATATACATACAATAATAGCAATCTATTTACCATATATGCAATCTACTTTAAATATCAATACAAGCAATGCACTCAAATTCTATATCAACACTTTACACAAAATAACAACTTACTAAAGCATACAAATGCAACTTTTTCACTTACGCGGTCTTCTTATGCACGAATATAATTTGTTTTGCCTTTTCTATTTCTTTTATCTTAAAAGAGTCAAGAAAACTACTATTAAGATTGCATCGTACTGTAAATGAATACTTAAAATTTTTGTTACATACTTATGGCCTTTTTAAGCATATGATTCACACCTATGGCAACTTGTATATAGTTGTTTTGCGATATATATATATATATATATATATATATATATATATATATATATATATATATATATATATATATATATATTTATATATTTTGTATTTTTGTTGGAGCGGCATGAAAATCATGAAACTTGGTCTAGGAGTTTTGTGCTCTTTGGTGATAAAATAATTTTCTGCAAATAAAAATAATTGAATATAAATGAATAATAAATAAATACAAAAAGAGAAAACAATAAAGAGATTTACCAAAGAAATGCTTAAAAATTTAAAGTGTTTAAAAGAGAAAAAGAGTAATAAGGTTATTTTAAAGATTTCAGAAATATCCAAATGTTTTAAAGAGAAAAGATGGAAAGATTTCAATGAAAAAAAAATTAAGTCGTGAAATCGCCAAATCTCTCATAGTCTCTAAAGCATCATCTACTAATCGTCACGTGAGACACACATCAAAATGCAACGTCAGACTAGAAATTTGGTGAGATAGAAAGGGATGGACTCATAATAAACTCTTTATATAATCATGTTTCAAAACACATATCGCATATAATCATCATGTAGCACATTATACATCATAAACTCATAAACATCATATAACTCTTAAATATCATATAGGAAAAACCCACCTTAAGTTGTCTTAGTAACTCATCACCTTTACTCCTTGTGACAACACGGTTTTGGGGTTTCTTGCTACATGCGTTAGTCAAGTCATGGGTGGAATGTACTCTAACAACACATCCACGGACACCTTTTTCATCCCTCATGTGAGCATGTTACTCTTATGAACCATGCACGGATCGTCGGCCTATTTTGTCTCTCGCATGAACATGATACTCTTATACCGCATGCACTGACCCTTGCCATTTTTCATCCCTACCCCCCGGTGAACATGGTACTCTTATGACCTATGAACATGGTAATCTAATGGAACATGTACGAACCTGTAACATCCCAAAAATACACTTGAATGTTTTTTGAAAAAATTATTTTCAATTTGGAAAATATATGGAGTTTCGAAATGGAAAAAAAAATAAAACTTAATGTCAAAATAGAAAAAACTTAAAACCTAGTGTCTTTTGTGCATTTTTTTTCATTTTTAACACATGAGTATGCCATATCAGCATGCCATGTCATCGAAGTTAGCACGTCATCATGTCACGTCTGCAGGCAACCGGGTTGATCGGTTAAGTGGTCAGAATTGTAACAAACTGAAAATGTAATGTCCAATTTTAGACAAAATAACGTAATGTGAAAATTTAATTTTCGTGTAAAATTAGTAACTTTTGTTGTATTTATCCTACATATTTTGTAGCATGTAAGAAGTCAAAGCTACATTGACATTAATTAGATGAAATATGCTTTCATTAGGAAGTCGTGATCATATCAATTCCACTTGATCTTTCTTCTTTTCCTTTTATTTTTTGAATTTTTCTAATATTGTAATGAGTATGGTCCTTGAAGTCACGAATACGTAATGGACATACACATTGTTGTCTTTCTATAATCCAACAACTTCATTAGACAACAAAAGAAATGGAAGGCTATATAGGGTTTTAGGAATTCTATAAACATGGAAATCAGGAGAAGAAAATATTACTTCGAACTTGATGCTATATAATTAACCTTTGCTTTGGGTTTAAACCCTAGCCTCTTAGATCTTTTCTTCTCGTTTCTCCCTAGTTTTTTGTTCTCATGTAGCAGTCTCAATAGGAAGGTGTATAGGGTTTTTTTAGAGGTAGAGGATTGGATATGAATCAACAAGAAAATAGATAAAGGAACCAAGGCAAACCGAGGGTTGCGTGGATTCCTAAGGCTGCAAGGAGTACCAACTCCGCACCATGTGGTTTGTTGTTTTGGCATTTTCACTGCACGAGAGAATACCACACCATAGGTGTGGTTTTTGTAAAAGATTTTCCGGTGCGTCCCTATTACTACATTCTCTCTATCGTTTTTTTTTTCAGTTTTTATAATATAAATAAATTATATATACTATAAATTATAAATATTATATAAAAATTTATGGTGTTTAATTCTTTACAAAAAGAGAATAATATTTGTATAAATATATTTTTAAAAATAAAATGAAAAATAAGGGGAATTGACACATGACAATTTCTTAGGTTTTAACGAGAAAAAAGAAAATAAGGGAAAATGAGATAGCGTTCATATAACATAAAAATATGAATTATGAAAGATGTGTACAGCCTCTGGCATGGTGATTAAAATAGGTTTTACGACTTTGGTCCTTGAACTTTTTCTCTTACTCCATAATCAACCTATATTTCTCTTTTCTCTCTTTATTTAGTCCTTTCATCATTTCTATTAATTATTTTATCTTTTATCTAAGTATTTTTTATGACATTTTACCCTTTTATCTTAATTTAATTGTCACTTAAATAGTTTGTTAGAATGTTAATTAAATCCATTTAATACATTCTTAGTTCGATCATATTCAGTGAAATAATTATTTTGTAACATTTTTTATTACTTCATTTTTAGTATTAAAATGTCTGTACAACTCAATATTGCGAGTATAACATTCTCATAAATTTTAGATGACTTTTTGATCTCCCTAAACATTGTTCTTTCGTTGCAAGCGTTGTATGCAGCATTCTTCGCCTACGGTAACATAAACAAAGCAAGAACATGTACCAATCCGTTTTCTTCATCGCTTCAATTTTTCTTTCATTAAGTGGTTCGCATAACTTCTTTTAGTAGAGATAATCTTAAAGGTGCATCCTCCAAAAGCAGTAATCTTGACATTCGAATTTAACGATCATAACTTCATCCACAACTCTTATACCAATTGCTAGAATTGACGAATTCAATAAAAACACAAAACACATTCACAAAACAATTAAAGACGCGAATAAAATAAAGAACACAATGATTTAACATGGTTTACTTGATCACGGAAATCAAGTAACGTCTACCGACAAACTAAAAAGAGATTCTTCTTAATAATAGCCGCCACAAATGCTCTAGGTCACATTTGTACACAGTGGATTTATCTATAGAGATGAGGTGATCTAAAATTTGTTGTAGGTTGGGCCTATGAAACGCCACAGACTCATCTGACCCATTGATCGAGCATCACCACCCTTCTTCATTGAGCACTGTAACTGTAGTATGCCGGACACCTAGTGCCGGACACCTACATGTGCAACCAGACTCCCGATCCTTACACCACAGCTACCTATAGCCACTCGGTAATTGCCCCATAATTGCTTTCTTACTCCACAGCTGCATGACCCCATGTTTTGTCACTGTAGTGGTGTAGTGGTAAGAAGGTTACTATGAAGATCAACTCTACAAGTAAACCATGAAATTCAAACTTTGACTAATTTACAATTTTTTTTAAAAGAGATGGGCGTCATTGATTTTTATAATTTATTCAAATCATTTTGAAACTTCAAAAATAAGACCAAAATTACAAATCGATTTTTATGGACCAAAAATGTAATTTACTCAAATATTGATAAAAATATGACAAGATGCATGGACGATCCTTTAGACATTATTTGTATTTGAGGTACCAAGTGTGGGTAGATAATATCAATTCGTTAATGCATGTGTCTATCATTATACTAAACTTTTAGTTTCAATATTTTGTGATATTTTCTGGAAAATTCTTGAATACTTCTCGCGTAAGAGTATATGATCAGTATGCTGTTATGGTATTTTTCAGACTCGTTTCCTCTATATATTTGCTAAATACATAATTACAAATTATGACAGAGAAGAAGATGAACACAAGCAATCGAAAGACAAACAATGTTTCACTATCACTTTTATTCTTTATTACACCAAAAAGATGTATATATATATATATATATATATATATATATATATATATATATATATATATATATATTGTTCATATGTTATATATCTATATATATATAACCAGCAACATAACTCAAGTTCACTAGTAAGGAGATTGGCCATTGATGTTTCCACTAAGATAATAGCTGCAAATAACGAACCACCAACTATTATTAGTACACTGAACCCTAGCACATCCAAGTTGATTAGAATTACTCCACACCACTTGAGTATAGTGTCCACAAACATGTCCACCAGCACAAGTATTTGTGGCATAATCATAATAAGTCTTCTCAGCTACCCATAAATTCACTGCTGCAGTGCCTGAGAATGTACCACTACCTTTAGCAAGGTTCTCACCATAAGGTCCACCAGAATTGACAAGATTGCAGTCGGCTTTCCTCTGGTTAGCATAGTTTTGAGCATACGTAGCCACAGTGGCATTCCATACAATGTTTGCGACACCCACTTCGGCACGAGCTGCGTTGTGAGTATCTAAGTAATCTTGTTGGGAGTTTTGGGCATTGATGGTGTGAATAATTGCTAGGGTAAAGAAACAAACAAGTGTAAATGAGAGTTTAAAAGACACCATTGCTATAGTTACTTTGTTGGATAACTGAAGTTTGATGATGGAGGGACATGAATTACGTATGGGTATTTATAGGATGTTATGTGATATTGGAATGACCATTTGGCATGTTCAAAGGCGAGCAACTTACGCATGCAGTTTAAGCAAAGTCGCCAAAACTTCCCCATTGGACACAAAGGCCTTTGATTTAAATCTTGAAATTACCCAAGTGGCTATTGTCATAATGATAATCACAAATTACGCCCCCATTTGGGCTAACACCATCCAATTATACCCAGGAGAAATAAAACAAGTCGCAAGTATGTTTACATTTGACTGAATGCTTTTAGGTATCGTAACATAACATATCGTATATTAAATATTAAATATTGCATTTGATTTGTAAAGAACCCAAGTGGCGTTATTGTCTTAATGATAATCACTAATTAATCCCTCATTTGGGCTTACACAATCCAATTATTCCCAGTAAAAAATAAACAAGTCGCAAGTATATTTAGATTTGACTGAAAGCTTTAGTTATCGTAACATAACATATCGTATTTAATACATTGCATTTGTTTTGTATTAAGATTGGAAACAACCCAAGTGGCGTTAATATCTTAATGATAATAACAAATTAAGCCCCCATTTGGTAGGCCTGGCAATTGGGTTGGGTTCGGGTTCGCGTGTCACGGGTTGACGGGTTGTCGGGTCAGAAAACATAAATTCAACCCAACTCATATAATATATGGGTTGACGGGTTGGCGGGTCACGGGTTGGTGGGTTGAAAACTCAACCCATATAACCCGTTTAATAAATAAACAACACATTTTAAAAAATGAGGTTTTTTCAACATAAATTCATAAAATGATTAAAGTAATTAACATAAAAAAAAGGTTCTCAACATAAATTCATAAAGTCAATAACATTCAAATAAAAATGAAAAATGAAAACATTCATAGAAAGTGGATGTGTTCTTCGTTCGTGACTCGTGAAATAACGACATGTATTTTTTCTTTTTATGATTAACGAACCGCAAATGCAGATTAGTCACATACGAATACGGAAGGAATACAATGATACGGAATATTACGAATACGGATGGAAATCAAATTTAATTAATAATTAAATATATCATTATATATATATATATATATATATATATATATATATATATATATATATATATATATATATATATATATATATATATACGGGTTGGCGGGTTGACCCGCGAACCCAAACAGATAACCCAACCCAACCCATGAAATAAACGGGTTGGCGGGTTGACGGGTCAAAAATCTCAACCCAAAATCGTCTATTTTCGGGTTGGGTCAGTGTCGGGTTACGGGTCGTCGAGAGTTGCCACCCCTACCATTTGGGCTTATACTATCTATTTATACCCAGTAAAAAAATAAACAAATCGCAATGGACAGTATATTTAGATTTGTATGAAAGCTTTTAGTTATCATAACATAATATATATATATATATATATATATATATATATATATATATATATATATATATATATATATATATATATATATATATAATACATTGCATTTGTTTTGTATTAACATTTGAAACAACCCAAGTGGCGTTAATGTTTTAATGATAATCATAATTATTCCCCCCCCCCCCCCCCCCCCCCCCCGCTTACACCATCCAATTATACCCAATGTTTTAAAAACCGGTTTGAACCGGCTTTTCAAATCGGTTCGACCGGGAACCAGATAATGAAACGATTCAACTAGTATTGTTTTATGTTTACTTCTGAACCGGAAAGAACTGGTTAAATTAATTAAATAAACATACATGGAAATGAATAATTTTTATAACGATTTTTTTTTTTTTCAAATATGTTTAGATTTCTTTGAATAAAAACAACTGGTAAGTGTTATCAAGTTTTTTAATGCGTTTGTATTAATCTAAACTATATTTTGTTTCCGTATTATATTATATTTTATTTTTGATGTACGTGGATTGATGTAAAACATATGTTTATGTGTTTTAAATGTATTTTGATTGATTTTGAACTTGTATTTATGTGTATTTCTAATGTTTAAACTTGTAGATGTCTATGTGTATGTAGGAAAATAACAAAAAAAAGATGAAAATTATAAAAGCGGTTGAGCCGACGGTCGAACCAGTTGAACTGGGAACCGATCACCATACCGGTTAAATTAAAAAAACTAGTTTTTGAAACATTGATTATACCCCTTAAAAAATAAACAAGTCTCAAGTACATTTAGATTTGAATGGAAGCTTTTAGGTATCGTAACATAACATATCATATATAAAAGAATTGTATTTGTTTTGTATTTAGATTTTAAATAACCCAATTGGCCTTACATCCTTTTAAGAAAATTGTAAACTTTAAAAAATTAATATATTATTTAACCACGACATGTCAGTGCCATTGGTCTACCTATAGCCACAACATGTTGTCGCATAGTTAAACCGATAGGCACGACATGTCATCGCCATAGTCGTACAAAATTATATTTCCCTTTTTTTTCTTCATTACAAACAATTTAAAATAGTAAAGTTAGTAACAAAAATATTAAAATTTTACAATCTCAATTCATTTATAACACATTTCATATAACGTTTTAGAAAACATAAATACATGTTAGGAAATTGGTTAAAAGATTCAGATAAATAACCATCACCTTCATCACCTTCATCATTTGCATCATCTGCATCTTTGACCTAATAGTTTGAAATTTGTAATTTTGAGGGACCAAAATTAAAGTGAAACGATGCGACTTGGGAGTTAGGGTTTTGAGATAATATCGATCATTTGTTGTATTTGTTAAGTAAATTGTTAACCCAACTGTTAAGTCAACTGTTGAGAAAGGGAATTTAAGTTTCCAGCAATTGTTAAAGTACTTGTTAAAGTACTGGTGCGTAATAAGGTGATACATTTTCCACTTTCCTACCACACCCTGAGTATAACCGTGCCTTTCTCCAAGTACACGTTTGATGCATTCCACCTCATCGATTGACTCATCAACACCGACCTCTTCCATTACTTTTTCTATACTTATTATTAGTTTTATCTCGCAATAAGCAGAACAATAAACTGACTATAATTATTTTTTTTCTAAATTTCGGCAACATAACGGTTAGCTTTAAATGGGATAATCAACATATTCAACTATAAATAACAATAATAACAATCTCCAAATTTCAATATACATACAATAATAGGAATCTATTTACCATATATGCAATCTACTTTAAATATCAATACAAGCAATGCACTCTAATTCTATATCAACACTTTACACAAAATAACAACATACTAAAGCATACAAATGCAACTTTTTCACTTACGCGGTCTTCTTATGCATGGATATTACACCATCTCTCAATTTGTTTTGCCTTTTCTATTTCTTTTATCTTAAAAGAGTCAAGAAAACTACTATTAAGATTGCACCGTACTGTAAATGAATACTTAAAATTTTTGTTTCATACTTATGCCCTTTTTAAGGATATGATTCACACCTATGGCAACTTGTATATAGTAACCGTGCCTTTCTCCAAGTACACGTTTGATGCATTCCACCTCATCGATTGACTCATCAACACCGACCTCTTCCATTACTTTTTCTATACTTATTATTAGTTTTATCTCGCAATAAGCAGAACAATAAACAGACTATAATTATTTTTTTTCTAAATTTCGACAACATAACGGTTAGCTCTAAATGGGATAATCAACATATTCAACTATAAATAACATTAATAACAATCTCAAAATTTTAATATACATACAATAATAGGAATCTATTTACCATATATGCAATCTATTTTAAATATCAATACAAGCAATGCACTCTAATTCTATATCAACACTTTACACAAAATAACAACGTACTAAAGCATACAAATGCAACTTTTTCACTTACGCGGTCTTCTTATGCACGGAGATTACACCATCTCTCAATTTGTTTTGCCTTTTCTATTTCTTTTATCTTAAAAGAGTCAAGAAAACTACTATTAAGATTGCACCGTACTGTAAATGAATACTTAAAATTTTTGGTTCATACTTATGCCCTTTTTAAGGATATGATTCACACCTATGGCAACTTGTATATAGTAACTGTGCCTTTCTCCAAGTACATGTTTGATGCATTCCACCTCATCGATTGACTCATCAACACCGACCTCTTCCATTACTTTTTCTATACTTATTATTAGTTTTATCTCGCAATAAGCAGAACAATAAACAGACTATAATTATTTTTTTTCTAAATTTCGGCAACATAACGGTTAGCTCTAAATGGGATAATCAACATATTCAACTATAAATAACAATAATAACAATCTCCAAATTTCAATATACATACAATAATAGGAATCTATTTACCATATATGCAATCTACTTTAAATATCAATACAAGCAATGCACTCTAATTCTATATCAACAATTTACACAAAATAACAACATACAAATGCAACTTTTTCACTTATGCGGTCTTCTTATGCACGGAGATTACACCATCTCTCAATTTGTTTTGCCTTTTCTATTTCTTTTATCTTAAAAGAGTCAAGAAAACTACTATTAAGATTGCACCGTACTGTAAATGAATACTTAAAATTTTTGTTTCATACTTATGCCCTTTTTAAGGATATGATTCACACCTATGGCAACTTGTATATAGTAACCGTGCCTTTCTCCAAGTACACGTTTGATGCATTCCACCTCATCGATTGACTCATCAACACCGACCTCTTCCATTACTTTTTCTATACTTATTATTAGTTTTATCTCGCAATAAGCAGAACAATAAAGAGACTATAATTATTTTTTTTCTAAATTTCGGCAACATAACGGTTAGCTCTAAATGGGATAATCAACATATTCAACTATAAATAACAATAATAACAATCTCCAAATTTCAATATACATACAATAATAGGAATCTATTTACCATATATGCAATCTACTTTAAATATCAATACAAGCAATGCACTCTAATTCTATATCAACACTTTACACAAAATAACAACATACTAAAGCATACAAATGCAACTTTTTCACTTACGCGGTCTTCTTATGCACGGAGATTACACCATCTCTCAATTTGTTTTGCCTTTTCTATTTCTTTTATCTTAAAAGAGTCAAGAAAACTACTATTAAGATTGCACCGTACTGTAAATGAATACTTAAAATTTTTGTTTCATACTTATGCCCTTTTTAAGGATATGATTCACACCTATGGCAACTTGTATATAGTAACCGTGCCTTTCTCCAAGTACACGTTTGATGCATTCCACCTCATCGATTGACTCATCAACACCGACCTCTTCCATTACTTTTTCTATACTTATTATTAGTTTTATCTCGCAATAAGCAGAACAATAAACAGACTATAATTATTTTTTTTCTAAATTTCGGCAACATAACGGTTAGCTCTAAATGGGATAGTCAACATATTCAACTATAAATAACAATAATAACAATCTCCAAATTTCAATATACATACAATAATAGGAATCTATTTACCATATATGCAATCTACTTTAAATATCAATACAAGCAATGCACTCTAATTCTATATCAACACTTTACACAAAATAACAACATACTAAAGCATACAAATGCAACTTTTTCACTTATGCGGTCTTCTTATGCACGGAGATTACACCATCTCTCAATTTGTTTTGCCTTTTCTATTTCTTTTATCTTAAAAGAGTCAAGAAAACTACTATTAAGATTGCACCGTACTGTAAATGAATACATAAAATTTTTGTTTCATACTTATGCCCTTTTTAAGGATATGATTCACACCTATGGCAACTTGTATATAGTTGTTTTGCGATATATATATATATATATATATATATATATATATATATATATATATATATATATATATATATATATATATATATATATATATATATATATATTGTTTTGTATTTTTTTGGAGCGGCGTGAAAATCATGAAACTTGGCCTAGGAGTTTTGTGCTCTTTGGTGATAAAATTATTTTCTACAAATAAAAATAATTGAATATAAATGAATAATAAATAAATACAAAAAGAGAAAAGAATAAAGAGATTTACCAAAGAAATGCGTAAAAGTTTAAGTGTTTAAAAGAGAAAAAGAGTAATGAGGTTATTGTAAAGATTTCAGAAATATCGAAATGTTTTAAAGAGAAAAGATGGAAAGATTTCAATGAAAAAAAATTAAGCCGTGAAATCGCAAAAACTCTCATAGTCTCTAAAGTATCAGCTACTAATCGCCACGTGAGTCACACATCAAAATGCAACGTCAGACTAGAAATTTGGTGAGACAAAAAGGGATGGACTCATAATAAACTCTTTATATAATCAGGTTTCAAAACACATATTGTATATAATCATCATGTAGCACATTATAAGGAAATCATCATAAACTCATAAACATCATATAACTCTTAAACATCATATAGGAAAAACCCACCTTAAGTTGTCTTAGTAACTCATCACCTTTACTCGTTGTGACAACACGGTTTTGGGGTTTCTTGCTACATGCGTTAGTCAAGTCATGGGTGGAATGTACTCTAACAACACATACACGTAGTCCTTTTTCATCCCTCATGTGAGCACGTTACTCTTATGAACCATGCACGAATCGTCGGCCTATTTTGTCCCTCGCATGAACATGATACTCTTATACGTACCGCATGCACCGACCCTTGCCATTTTTCATCCCTACCCCCGGTGAACATGGTGTTGGATTAGTGTCTAAGTCCATAACTATATTTGGTATGTACTTGACCCGGTTGTAGGTTGATCCTTTTGGGTTGCCTTCACCAAAGTAACTGGACTGGATGATTTATGGAGAGAGAGGATATTATGGTTTGTTAATATATTATAAGAATAATATATTAAAAGAGAAATCATATTGTTTAATTAATATTGGTCAAGAATTAATTTTGTGGCTAAAAAATATTAATTAAATAAAGGGGACTTGTATTGCCAATTATAAGATAATTGGATTTGGGCTGTGGATCTTGTGGAATAAGGGAGTGGAAGAAATTAGGGTGGAAGCCCACCTTGAAATCGTCCAAGCACCCTATTCCAGAAGGTTCTTGGGGCCGCTTAGGGCCTAAGCTATCCAATTAGGGTTTTGACTAAAACCCTAGCAGCTCAGCTATTTAAGGACCCCTAGGGCATCCAAAATCGGCTATCACTTATTCCAAAGAGTCCTTGAGCCGATTTTGTGCCTCCATTCCCTCTCTTCTAGATCATCTTCTTGCCTTGGTGTTTGTAAGCCATTAGAGGTATTACAATGGTGATACTAAGCTCTTGAAGTTGAAGATTCTTGCTACTTGTGAAAGGTAATCATCTAAACTTGTTTTAGTTGTTAATTTCAGATTTTGTATGCTAGATCTAGGGTTTGTAAGCTTTGGATAAATTTGCATGTACAATAGATAAACCTAGATCCAAAGCTTTAGGGTTTTATATGTGCACCATAGGATTGTTGTATTGCTCAAAACCCATCAGTGGTATCAGAGCCTTGCTTGGTGTCTATTGTATTTGATGCATTGTATGTTTATTCATTGCTTAAAATCGATTTTTCTGCCTTCTTCCTGACAGACTCGTCGAGTCCCAAGGTGAACTCGACGAGTCAGATGAACTCGACGAGTTCTGTAAGGGTCTCGGCGAGTCGGGGTGTCACACAGAGGGATTTTTGGGATTTTGACTTATTTTGACTTGGGATAATTACCAAAGTTGTTTTTGATTAATAAAATCTGAATTTTATTGATTCCATGTGATTATTTTTGTCAAAATAAAAGATATTTATCATTTAGTTAGATAATTATTACCTTATTTGATAAACCTTAATTATTTGAATTATTTGATCAATTATCTTGCATGAAATTGGATTAGGTCAAAATTAGATAATCACCAATTATTTGTTTAATTATATTATTTGAATTTTGATCTAGATAGTTTTGAAATGTTTCAAAACTTTCCCTCAAGTTTTGGAATTTAAATTTTGATTAAAAGTTTAATTTTGAAATAATTAAATTCCAAACCCTAGAATTTTACAAGTTTCAAATTCACCCCTATACTATTATAATATTATAAGAATAATTATTATACATGTATAAGATAAATGCTAGTCTTACCGTTAGTAGGCCTCATTCACGAAGCCGATCTATAAGGGAGGTATAAGGTTGCTGCCTATAAAATGACAGTTTAATGGGTGTCCACTCTCACCCACCGCTCCCTTGATTGGTGGAGGGTCGTTAGCCGAAAGGGTAGGATAGGGCATCTAAATTCCTCATTAAAAGTATAATGATTAATAAAGTTACTAAATGTTTTTATAAATTCTCAATCTTAGTTACTTTAGGAAAAATGTGAAAATGATACTATTCCATGAAATTACACTTTGTACCCTTGCCAAGACGTTAGTGGAGCGTGTGTGGTTAATCGCCACACTAATTTGGGTCTAGCAAAGGTGGAAAAGGGTGACTTGATATTTGTCATAGATCAATGGAGCGTGTGTGGCTAACCTGCACATTGATTAGGTGACTGTAACATTGGGGGCACCATGTACATTTGCATGGTTATTCACGCCTTGTTTGTGATCCTCGGTATCCCAGTCACAAACTTGATGGGCATATCGAGATTTAAACATGCCATTGAAAAGTTAAATGAATCTCAAAAGATCTAGGAGTTTTCAACACATTTAATTCTTTTTGTTTTTCATGGTGGAAATTAGTGAATCGTCATTCACTTACCTTCAAATTATTTTCTGTTTAGATTACAACATCCCTCTTCTAAATTGAAAATAATGTTGTTGGATCCTAGCCCTAATTTCTCATTTGGTTGTTTAATTGGGGATTCTTATCTAATCGAACTTTGTCAGATGTCGAACTCAAACAACGCTTCTAGCTCGAACTCTTCCGGCTCATTCTCACTCATGAGTTTGTGTGGGAGGGTGATCTTCGATGGGACAAATTTTAATGATTGGATCCACAACATCCTAATGGTTACCCGCTACGAGGACAAGGAGTATGTCCTCGACAAGGAGCTAAAGGAGATAAATGTCAACACTGCTACTCCTGAGGAGATCGCTGCCTTTGAGACCCACGAGCGAGATGCTACGAAAGTCCCTTGCATCATGCTCGCTACTATGACTGCAGAACTCCAAAAGTCCTACGAGGACTTCTACCCCTATGAGATGCACTTGGATTTACTGGACATGTACCACCAAAGTTCCAGGCAGGAGAGGTACGAGATCATAACTTCGATGATCACGGCCAAGATAAGAGACGGAGAGTCTGTCACTGCTCATCTACAGAAAATGCAGAGGTATGTCGACCACCTGCAGAAGTTAAGTGTTAACTTCGATGAAGAGCTGGCGATTGATATTATTCTTCATTCCTTGCCTCCTTGCTATAACCAATTCTGGATGACCTACCACATGAACAAAGAGGAGGTCACATTGAGCAAGCTTCAAGGCCTGTTGAGGACTGTTGAGAGCAACCTCAAGGACAAATCCGTTGCACCAACTTCTACTACTGTTGCCCCCGTCTTGGCTGTTGGGCAGGGGAAGGGTAAGAAGAGGAAGGCTCCTTCCAAGAGCCACCATAAGGGAAATTCCCATGATGACACCTCTTCAAGTGGAACCAAGGCTGGTCCCGCTGCACCCACCTCCAACCCAAAGGATGCAGATTACTACTACTGCCATGAGAAGGGGCATTGGAAACGAAGCTGCCCGAAGTATCTGCAAGATATCAAGGATGGGAAGATCAAGCCGTCCTTCGCAGGTATTTATACTATTCAATCTAATAACTCATCGCATGCTATTTCTTGGGTTCTTGATACAGGATGTGGTTTTCACATTTGTTCTGATTTGCAGGGCCTAAAAAGAAATAGGGATGTGGAGCATGGGAAGATAAACTTGATCATGGGAACAGAAGATCGTTGCCTGTCACCAAGATTGGAGTTTACTCTTTAGTGCTTAGTAGTGGGTTAGGACTAGATTTGAATAATTGTTGCTATTCGCCAGAAATGGCAAGAAACATCATTTCTTTTCATGGTTTATATAAACAAGGATTTAGATTTTCGTTTGATAATGAAAAAGGTTCATTAATGCTTTCTTTAATGGTGTTTTCTATTTTGAAGCATTGCCTTGTAATGGAATATATGAAACTGTGATGGTTGTAGACAATTTAGGAAATGATGTGTTGTGTATCGATTATTCCAATGATTTGGATAAAGCATGCTTGTGGCATTGTCGTCTTGGACATGTCAACAAGAAACACATAGCCCAACTCCGAAAGGATGGAGTGTTGGAGTCATTCGACCTTAGGGACGATGACGTGTGCAAGTCTTGTTTACTTGGAAAGATGACCAAGTCACCCTTCACTGGTACTTGTGAAAGGGGTGAGGGTTTATTGGATCTCATACACACCGATGTGTGTGGTCCCTTTAGATCCACCAGAAGGGATACAAGCCGCTTCTATGTGGCTTTCACCGATGATTATATCAGATATGGGTATATCTACTTAATCAAGCACAAGTCAGAAACCTTTGAAAAGTTCAAAGAGTTTAAGCAGGAAGTGGAGAATCAGTTGGGCAGGAAAATCAAGATGCTTCGATCCGATCGAGGTGGAGAGTACCTTAGTCTTGAATTCCACGACTACCTCAAGTAATGCGGAATAGTGTCGCAATTGACGCCTCCTAGGACACCACAGTTGAATGGTGTAGCTGAGAGGCGTAATCAAACCTTGCTCGACATGGTTCGTTCCATGATGAGTCGTGCTTCGCTACCTATCTCATTCTGGGGGTATGCCTTAGAGACTGCCGCCCATATCCTTAACCTAGTCCATACAAAGAAGGCGACCAAAGCACCTCACGAAATGTGGACATGGAAAGCTCCCTCCTTGGCACATATCAAGGTTTGGGGTTGCGAGGATTTTATAAGACGATAGACTCACGACAAGCTTGAATCTCGTAGTGAGCGGTGTATTTTCATCGGCTACCCACAGAAGTCCTTTAGATATCTCTTCTATAGACCGAGTGACAATGCTGTCTTCGTTGTGAGGAGAGGGGTTTTCCAAAAGCGAGAACTCATAAGCCAAGGAGACAGTGGGAGAAAAATAGATCTTGAAGAGCTTCAAGAATCGAACGATGAAGGAACCTCAAACACTGGCGCTCAACTTGAGGAGGAAACTCCTGTTGAACCAATTGACAAGTCCTTACCTCTTAGGCGTTCCAATAGAGTTAGCGTTCCACCCCAGTTTTATGGTTTCCATATTACTAATGAAGGGGATACGTTTATTAGTGATAGTACACTAGTAAATTTGGACGAACTAACAACTATAAGGAAGCCATGGCAGGCCCGGAGTCTGCAAAATGGAAAGAGGCTATGGACAGCGAGATTCAGTCCATGTATGACAACCAAGTGTGGAATTTGGTTGACAATGTGCCAGGTCGTAAGACGGTCGGGTGCAAGTGGATCTTCAAGAAGAAGACCGACATGTATGGGAATGTACACACTTATAAGGCACGATTGGTTGCGAAGGGCTTTACTCAAACACCCGGAGTTGACTATGATGAGACCTTCTCACCAGTTGCGAAGATAAAGTCTATTAGGGTGATGCTAGCCATTGCTGCATTTCATGACTATGAAATATGGCAAATGGATGTCAAAACCTCTTTCCTTAATGGGAAGTTGGCTGAAGATGTTTACATGAGTCAGCCAGAGGGTTTTGTAGATACGAAGCATCCCAATAGAGTGTGTAAGCTTGAGAAGTCCATTTATGGATTGAAACAAGCATCTCGCAAATGGAATTTTTGTTTCGATGAGAAAGTCAAAAAGTTTGGATTCCTGTGAAGCGAGGATGGGTCACGTGTATATGTCAAAGCCAGTGGGAGTATAGTAAGCTTCCTCGTATTGTATGTCGATGACATAGTACTCATAGGAAACGACATCCCGACCCTGCAGGAGGTTAAGTCCTCGCTTGGGAAGTGTTTCGCTATGAAGGACCTCGGAGAGGCTGCCTATATTCTGGGAATAAGGATAGTGAGAAACAGGAGTAAAATACTAATAGGACTTAGTCAGAATACTTACTTAGACAAGGTACTAAAGCGTTTTAGTATGGAGAATTCCAAGAAAGGGGAGTTACCGATCCAACGCAATGCCAAGTTGAGTAAGACTCAAAGCCCGAGTACCAAAGCCGAGATAACAGAAATGAGTCGAGTACCTTACGCTTCCGCAGTTGGCTCGATCATGTATGCTATGACTCGTACTCGCCCTGATGTGGCCTTCGCTTTGAGCATGGTCAGCAGATATCAAGGGAACCCTGATAGAGCACATTGGACCGCAGTCAAGAATATTCTTAAGTACCTTCGTAGGACCAAGGAATGGTTTCTAGTCCTCGGTGGGAGTGATGACTTAAGGGTGCGAGGGTATAGTGACGCCAGTTTTCAGACAGAATGAGATAATTATCAATCTCAGTCAGGCTGGGTCTTTACCCTGAATGAAGGAGCAGTGACTTGGAAAAGTTCCAACCAGGAGACCGTACCTGATTCAACGTGCGAATAAGAGTACATAGCAGCGAGCGAAGCGTTAAAGGAGGCGATATGGTTGAAGAACTTCATTGGAGAGCTTGGAGTTGTGCCAGCCATAAAGGAGCCTATGGAGATTTTCTGTGATAATGAAGGAGCGGTTGCCTTGACCAAGGAACCGAGGGATCATGGCAGATCCCGACATATCGACAGGAAATATCACTTTATTAGACATCGGGTGGAAGAGGGACACCTCGTAGTGAAGAGGGTATCGTCAGAGGATAACCCAACAGATCCCCTCACGAAGGGACCGAGTAGGGTTAAGCACTTGCAGCACGCTAGGAGCATTGGGCTGAAGGACGATATTAGTTTAGATTAGATAGCTTCGAAACGTGTAATAGATAAATTGTAATTAACATTTGATGATTAAATAAATGAGTATTATTTATAAGTAAAGTTACTGTCTTGTGTTAATTATTTACCTATTGTTTCACTTTGCATGTTTTGACTTCCTGAATAATAAGATTATTCGAACAGTCCACAGTCGCTTATACTTTGGAAGTAGGTATGAAAGAAGACTGTCAGGAATTTTTTTGTAGACTGTCTAAAGTGTATTAGACATAGCAAAGGTTTGCTGCAACGTTCATGAGTGCTTATGAAATAAGATTTGAGCATTGGATTAAACCCACGCTTGTTGGCATCACTTCATGGAATTTATCACGAGTGATCGCAAGACGATAATATCATACAGTATTTAAACCTAGATATATGGTTTATTGTTTGCAAGTTGGTTGTGAATTGATAATGCGTAAACGCATCAGTAACTTGATGTTATAAAACACATTGTTGTGCATGATTTGATGAGTGAATAGTAAATGCATATAAGTCAAAGTTTATCTGTTCCTTTTATCCTAAGAGGGTAAAAGCGATATCTGGGCCCCTCGTTGATTTGGTTTGACTTATGTGTCGGGCCCGGTCAATACTGAATTGATGTGTTCAATTAAGTTCTATGTCAGTCGAATCAGAGATCGAGAAACAAACTGACGGACAATAAGTATGACTATGTTCCATGTAATTGTCTGCATGATATCTTGAACGGAGGACTATACGATCCCTTATCTAAAGGACGAGTCAGAGTTCGACAGCAAGTTTTGAGAGCTACGATTGCTAATTGGATCCTGAAGTCGTACTTGCATTTATAGTTATTAGACTTATCCAAGTGGGAAACTGTTGGATTAGTGTCTAAGTCCATAACTATATTTGGTATGTACTTGACCCGGTTGTAGCATGGTCCTTTTGGGTTGCCTTCACCAAAGCAACTGGACTGGATGATTTATGGAGAGAGAGGATATTATGGTTTATTAATATATTATAAGAATAATATATTAAAAGAGAAATCATATTGTTTAATTAATATTGGTCAAGAATTAATTAAGAATTAATTTTGTGGCTAAAAGAGATTAATGAAATAAAGGGGACTGATCTTTCCAATTATAAGATAATTGGATTTGGGCTGTGGATCTTGTGGAATAAGGGAGTGGACGAAATTAGGGTGGAAGCCCACCTTGAAATCGTCCAAGGGCCCTATTCCAGAAGGTTCTTGGGGCTGCTTAGGGCCTAAGCTATCCAATTAGGGTTTTGACTGAAACCCTAGCAGCGCAGCTATTTAAGGACCCCTAGGGCATCCAAAATCGGCTACCACTTATTCAAAAGAGTCCTTGAGCCGATTTTGTGCCTCCATTCTCTCTCTTCTAGATCATCTTCTTGCCTTGGTGTTTGTAAGCCATTAGAGGTATTACAATTGTGATACTAAGCTCTTGAAGTTGAAGATTCTTGCTACTTGTGAAAAGTAATCATCTAAACTTGTTTTAGTTGTTAATTTTAGATTTTGTATGCTAGATCTAGGGTTTGTAAGCTTTGGATAAATTTGCATGTACGATAGAGAAACCTAGATCCAAAGCTTTAGGGTTTTGCATGTGCACCATAGGATTGTTGTATTGCTCAAAACCCATCACATGGTACTCTTATGACCTATGAACATGGTAATCTAATGGAACATGTACGAACCTATAACATCCCAAAAATACACTTGAATGTTTTTTGAAAAAATTATTTCAAATTTGGGAAAAATATGGAGTTTCGAAATTGAAAAAAAAAATAAAAACTTAATGTCAAAATTGAAAAAACTAAAAACCTAGTGTCTTTTGTGCATTTTTTTTCATTTTAACACATCAGTTTGTCATATCAGCATGTCATGTCATCGAAATTAGCACGTCATCATGTCACGTCTGCAGACAACCGGGTTGATCGGTTAAGTGGTTAGAATTGTAACAAATTGAAAATGAAATGTCGAATTTGAGACAAAATAACGCAGTGTCAAAATTTAATTTTCGTGTAAAATTAGTAACTTTTGTTGTATTTATCCTACAAATTTTGAAGCATGTAAAAAGTCAAAGCTATATTGACATTAATTAGATGAAATATGCTTTCATTAGGAAGTCGTGATCATTTCAATTCCACTTGCTCTTTCTTCTTTTCCTTTTATTTTTGAATTTTCCTAATATTGTAATGAGTATGGCACTTGAAGTCACGAATACGTAATGGACATACACATTGTTGTCTTTCTATAATCCAACAACTTGATTAGACAACAAAAGAAATGGAAGGCTATATAGTGTTTTAGGAATTCTATAAACATGGAAATCAGGAGAAGAAAATATTACTTCGAACTTGATGCAACATAATTAACCTTTGCTTTAGGTTTAAACCTTAGCCTCTTATATCTTTTCTTCTCGTTTCTCCCTATTTTTTTGTTCTCATGTAGCAGTCTCAATAGGAAGGTGTATAGGTTTTTTTTAGAGGTAGAGGATTTGATATGAATCAACAAGGAAATGGATAAAGGAACCAAGGCAAACCGAGGGTTGCGTGAATTCCTAAGGCTGCAAGGAGTACCAACTCCGCACCATGTTGTTTGTTGTTTTCGCATTTTCACTGCACCAGAGAACACCACACCATAGGTGTGGTTTTGGTGAAAGACTTCCCCGTGCGTCCGTATTACTACATTCACTCTATCGCTCTTTTTTTTTCAGTTTTTATAATATATAAATAAATTATATATATACTATAAATTATAAATATTATATAAAATTTTTAATTCTCTACAAAAAGAGAATAATATTTGTATAAAATATATTTTTTAAAACTAAAATGAAAAATAAGGGGAATCGACGCATGACAATTTCTTAGGTTTTAACGAGAAAAAGAAAAATAAGAGAAAATGAGATGGCGTTCACATAACATAAAAATGTGAATTATGAAAGATGAGTATAACCTCCGCATGGTAAATAAAATAGGTTTTACAACTTTGGTCCTTGAACTTTTTCTCTTACTCCATAATCAACCTATATTTCTCTTTTCTTTCTTTATTTAGTTATTTCATAATTTCTATTAATTATTTTATCATTTATCTAAGTATTTTTTATGACACATTACCCTTTTATCATAATTTAATTGTCACTTAAACCTCATATAGTTCGTTAGAATGTTAATTAAATCCATTTAATACATTCTTAGTTCGAATATATATTCAGTGAAATAATTATTTTGAAACATTTTTTATTATTTCATTTTTAGTATTAAAATGTCTATACAACTCAATATTGCAAGTGTAACATTCTCATAAATTTTAGATGACTTTTTGATCTCCCTAAACATTGTTCTTTCGTTGCAAGTCGTTGTATGCAACATTCTTCGCCTGCGGTAACATAAACAAACCAAGAACATGTACCAATCCGTTTTCTTCATCGCTTCAATTTTTCTTTCATTAAGTGGTTCGCGTAACTTCTTTTAGTAGAGATAATCTTAAAGGTGCATCCTCCAAAAGCAGTAATCTTGACATTCGAATTTAACGATCATAATTTCCGGACTTCATCCACAACTCTTATACCAATTGCTAGAATTGTGGAATTCAATAAAAACACAAAACACATTCACAAAACAATTAAAGACGCGAATAAAATAAAGAACACAATGATTTAATATGGGCCATTGGTCAACATGGTAGTGGCTTATTGTGTATATGGATGACATATGGGCCATTGGTCAACATGGTAGTGGCTTACGGTGTCCATGGATGACATATGGGTCATTGGTCAACATGGTAGTGGCTTATGGTGTCCATGGATGACATATGGATGATTGGTCAACATGGCAGTGACTTATGGTGTATATGGATGACATATGGGCCATTGGTCAACATGGTAGTGGCTTACGGTGTCCATGGATGACATATGGGTCATTGGTCAACATTTTAGTGGCTTATGGTGTTTATGGATGACATATGGGCCATTGGTCAACAAGGTAGTGGCTTACGGTGTCCATGGATGACATATGGGTCATTGGTCAACATGGTAGTGGCTTATGGTGTCCATGGATGACATATGGGTCATTGGTCAACATGGTAGTGGCTTATGGTGTCCATGGATGACATATGGATGATTGGTCAACATGTTAGTGGCTTATGGTGTCCATGGATGACATATGGGTCATTGGTCAACATTATATTATGGTTTTTCAATTAGAAGAAACGGAAGTTAATTTAGTTTTGCTGGAAAACGCGCCTTTCTTCCTACCCGAAGTCGCAGGTTCGAATCCTACTTATGTCAATAATTTTAATTAAATATGTCTCTCTGAATTTAATCAATAATTTTAGTTAACTTCATCTTTTTAAATTTGGAATGTCAATTTATTTACAAAAATACCCGTAGGTATTGAAAAAATACCCTAACCATTTACGCAGTAACCTTTGTACGTTAAAGGAAAATTATGTCAATTCATAGTCTAAACACTTAGGCGCCATAATTTGTAGTCAGACTTATCCCGTCGTTTCAGTTTATCGGCGATTGATCATCTACATTCAATTCCCAACAATCAGAATTCCGACACGTTGATCAATAAACCCTAAAATCGTTGGTGTTATATACTTTGAATCACACTCGACACAATTCAACATAATGGCAGCGAGTTGTTCATCAGAAAGAATGCAAACAAGACAACAAGGAACAAAAATTACTGCTTTGTCGTCACACTTGATCGAAAAAATAGTAACTACGGTTGGAGGAACTTCACCAATCGATGCTTTTAAGTGCCAGTTAGTGTAAGTATGATGTGCATTACTTATATTATACATATATAGATATTTAATTTAGTGTTTAATAGATTACTTTTGTTGATTTGTGAATTATAGTTGCAAACTATTTAGGGATTCTGTAACATCAGACGCAATATATAAAATCATAGACACAAATCAATTAAGGTTTCGTCCATTAAGTATTCAACAGTATGAAGTCATAAGAAAATGCAGAAAGTTGAACAACCCACACGTACTCTTCAACGATGGAATGATACTCTTTTTTTAAGCAATCATATAATTTCGAATTCAATTAGTTTTCTATATTTGTATTTTTTAAAATTGTATGATTACTTATTGTATGTCAGGCGAAGTATTTTACGATAGGGGAAGAAATAGCAGGGAAACAGTTGCTTCAAGATGTAGCCGATCAGGGGCAATTGGATGCGATCTTCGTTCTGTGAATGATGTTGATGGCCGACGGCATTTAATGGAAGCAAGAATCTCTGATCATGTTAAATAATGCCTACGTTAATACTAGAAGAAGTTGGAATCTAAGGCATATCTGTAACAAGGTTCAAAACCACTTGCTAAGGAGATCAAAGCAGATAAAATTCCATGTCTTACATAGAAGTTGTGCAAAGCATCATTCTGTGAGCAGTTATGAAACAGCTTTTATCCATCAATACAGTTGGTTGTTGAATTGTGAATTATGTTTGTCGGATACATGTTTTGTTAAGTTTGCTAGGATGTTTGACATTAGTTTCGAGTAGTTATATATATGATTGTTGTTTGATTCACACAATTAGTGATGCATATTGTATGTTTATTTTGGTGTAATGGGAATACATATTTATAACTTTATTAAATGTGTCTATATATATATATATATATATATATATATATATATATATATATATATATATATATATGTTAGTTTTGATATGTATGTTAGTTTTGTCTTTTTTCATTTTACTAACCAAAAGTTTATTGTGACCTAGTTGGATAGATTTTAAGGGCACTTTGGTCTATTTGCAATCTCTAAAGTGAAGGTGCCATTTTTGCTATGGAAATAAAAGAAAAATGTTTAATCAAGTCGTTATTAAGGAAAAAACTGTATATATAGAATTTATATTTTAAGTAGATCTATATCTATATTTATTATGAATGTTATTTAAATTTATAATTACCCATATACTACATGGGTTTTAACCTGATATTGAATAATATCGACCCAATAATACGACCTAGTATCCATCCAACACATTGAAATCAAGGGTTGTCGAAGGTACCCTGATCGATATACACTTTGTTTGAATATTCTGCAAGTGTCGATCTCAATTAAACCATTCTACTAATATTCTATGCCTTTATCCAATAATAAAAGTTATTCAACCATTCAAATTAGAAAACTTTGAAGATTTGTTCAGCATTCGGCCATTAGCTTTGTGAAACGAGTCGTTGTTAAGGTACCTTTGCGATGTTTGTATGGTAACTATATATTCACTTCAAATGTCATATATGAATTCAAATCAACATTAATGAACATATACAATTAATATTGTGTTATTTAAATTTATACTTTACAGATTAAAGACAATGAACAATCCAAGTAGAAAATGGTTGTATGAAAGAAAAGATAGTAGTAGTTGTATATCGCTTGTTTTCGTACAAGGCGTGAAAAAATATATAGATTTTGCTACCAGTCAACATAGGTTCATGGACGAAGATAAAATCAAATACCCATGCATAAAATGTCGTAACATACCATATACAGAAGTTGATACTGTTAAGCATCATTTGTACAAGTTTGGTTTTGTTGAGGAATATTGGTGTTGGGATAAACATGGCAAAACATCAATTGATGATGACAATACGTTTTTAGGGGTGGATGATTCAAACACAAATTTTAGTGAAGGTGCATGTTCTTATAGAGAAATGGTCATAGATGCAATGGCTCCTGATTTAAATAATAGTGATCCTGAAGAGGAGCCAAATGCACTAGATAAAAAATTATTTGATATGCTAGATGCAGCCGATAAGGAATTGTGGCCTGGATGTAAAAAAGTGACACAACTATCTACTGTAGCTAGACTATTGAATATAAAATCAGAGTATCGCATACCTGAAAAAAGTTATGCCGCTATCTGCCAGTTGATAAATGATGTGTTACCGGAGGAGAATAATATGGTAGGTAGTTTATACGAGAGCAAACAATTAATACAAGCACTAGGTTTGCCTATGGAGATGATTGACTGCTGCAGGTCTGGATGTATGATATATTGGAGGCAAGACAAAGATCTTTATCGGTGCAAATTCTGTAATGCAGATAGGTACAAACGATCAAAAAATTTGGCCAGATGTTCTCGCGTATCATTCAAGAAAATGCATTACTTTCCTTTGACTCCAAGGTTGAAGAGACTGTATGCTTCACAAGCCACAACGATTTCCATGCGATGGCACTCCGAGAATCATGGACATGATGCTGGAGTAATGTGTCATCCATCCGATTCAGAAGCTTGGAAGCACTTTGACAAAAGTCATCCTTCATTTGCAGCAGAAGTACGTAATTTAATATTAGGCGTAAGTACAGATGGGTTTGCACCACATGGAGCATTTGGAAAACAATATTCATCTTGGCCTATTATTATAACACCTTATAACTTGCCACCTTCTATGTGCATGAAAGAGCCTTACATGTTTTTGACCGCACTTATGCTAGGACCGTCAAACCCTAAGCATAAAATAGATGTATTTTTGCAACCAGTTGTTGCAGAGTTGGAGCAATTATGGGAAGAAGGCGTAGTAGCATATGATATATGTTTTAAACAAAATTTCCATCTAAGAGCAGCTTTGATGTGGACAATAAGCGATTTTTCATCATATGCAATGTTGTCCGGATGGTCTATAGTAGGTAAGCTAGCATGTCCTCATTGTGGGAAACATACACAAGCTTTCAGACTAAAGAATGGTAATAAGATGTCATGGTTTGACTGCCATAGAAGATTTCTACAGGTAAATCACCCATATAGAAAGGATAAAAATAAGTTCAAGAAGAATCGTGAAGTGATAGAAGGTCCTCCTCCAAGTAAGAATTGTGAACAAACTTTAAGGGAGATTGAACAATTAGGTTTGGTAAAAGTGACTGAACTAAATGTTGATGATGTAAACAAAAGATGTGGCGATCATGGTTAAAAAAGAAAAGCATATTTTGGGATTTACCATATTGGAAAATAAACCTCATTAGACATAATTTTGATGTTACGCATATTGTGAAAAATGTATTTGAAAACTTTTTTACACTGTAATGGATGTCAAAGGGAAGACGAAGGACAATGTAGCAGCCAGAAGAATCTGAAGCTCTATTATAGGAAGAGTAAAGGAGTCGAAGATAATGAAAGAGCATACTGCACTCTGGACAAGAATCAAAAGAAAGCCATATGCCAATGGGTGGAGAAATTGCGTTTCCCCGATGGTTATGTTTCTAATTTGGGGAGGTGTGTTGATTTAATAGGGTGTAGACTGTTCGGAATGAAAAGCCACGATTGTCATGTTTTTATGCAAAGATTGATGCCAATTTCATTTCATGAGATGTTGCCAAAACAAGTGTGGGAAGCATTAACAGAGTTGAGTATTTTCTTCAAAACATTAACAGCAACATCAATCACAACAAAAGACACGGAAAGGATTGAAACCGAGATCCCAATAATACTATGTAAATTAGAGACCATCTTTGTCTCTGGTATTTTTAACTCCATGGAACATTTATCTGTACATTTGCTATACGAAGTGAAGATAGCCGGTCCTGTCCAATATCGGTGGATGTATCCATTTGAAAGGTTTGTATGGTACATCATAATGTATGTTGATATTTTTGTAAGCTGATTTAAATAATCTTCACTATAGATATCTCAATCAGTTGAAAAAAGATGTGAAAAATAAAGCTTGAGTGGAAAGGTCCGTTGTTAACGCGTACTTGCTACGTGAAGCATCTATATTTTGCTCTCATTATTTCGAGACTGGTGTCCCCACACGTAATAGAAAGTTGCCTTGAAATGATGACGGAGGAGGAGATGAGCAAGCGGATGCTAACAACGACATGTTAGATATATTTTCATATCTTGGGTGTCATTATGGAAGATTCACGAATAGAATGATGTCTGATGAGGAAGTGCATGCTGCCCAAATTTACATACTCCTTAACGAAGATAAGATCAAGCATTACATAAGGTACGTAACATATGTATCACTTTTAATTATAATAATCAGTTGTTGTGTAATTGCTATGAATTAATAACATTAACATGCATGATTTTAATTATTACATTCATAGTAACTTCAAAATGTTATTCAACTGGTGATACAGAATATTTGAAGAAAATTTGAATGAACTTATGGGGGATATGGATGAACAGGTCCTTGCAGCTGAAGTTGAGAAGAACTTTGCAGTATGGTTTCAAAACTATGTGGGTGTTATTTTTGTATTTTTTAAAATTTATTATTTTTTGTTATGGTTATAATTAACTCTAATTAAGTGTTTTACCATTTTTCATATAGGCATGTAAGATCCCGATAAACAACAAGTATATATATGACCTTTCCAAAATGTCATTCAAAAAAGTGTAATTATATAGTGTATACTTTGTCAATGGTTACAAGTTTCACACAGAAGTTCATAGTCTGAACAAATCAACAACCAATAGCGGATTGTGTGTTAGTAGCCAAGGAGGTGATTATTATGGTAAGATAGAGGAAATTTTAGAAGTCGAGTACCCTGGTTACCCAATTAAAACCACGATTTTGTTTAAATGTCATTGGTACGATCCAACACCTAACATAGGAGTTAAGGTTCACAAATAATATAACTTGGTCGAGATAAACGTCAAAAGAAAATACAACAAGTTCGAGCCATTTGTTTTAGCCATGCAAGCCACTCAAGTGTGTTACATTCCTTACCCAAGTTCGAAAACAAACAACTCGGACTGGTGGGCTGTATTTAAAGTTAAACCTCGTGGGTGGACCGATGAAAATCATCCTCAGAAAGACATTGCCTTCCAAGAAGATGAAGTTGAATCAAATGAAATCATTATACCAAGTGCAGCCGATACAAACAATTCTGATGATCACGAAATGTCAAGCAACGGTTCAGATAATGAAAATAATATTGATGAAGAAGGTGAAATTCATGAGGACGACGATGATGGTATTCCTAACAGCGAGGGTAGTTATGAGTATAGTACATCGAGTAATGAAGAAGAAGAGGATGAAGAAGAAGAGGAGGAAGAAGATAATGACTAGATGTTTTTGGGTTTAATGTTTTTTTTTCCAGATGAAGTTAATTTGTAATTTGGTTTAATATCAATACATAAATGTAAAATAGGAAGAAAGCCTGGGCTTCGCTCCGGGATGTTTTTGTTTGTGTTTTTTATGTCGAAATGTAAAACTATTGACTGTAAAGCCAAAGAGCTTCAAAGTGGCTAAAGAATTGTGGAAAAACCTAAATGTTTTTCGTGTGTATTGTGCCAAATGTATATTTTTTTACAATAAGGATTAAAATTGTCAAAGTGGCTAAAACATTGTGGCAAAAATCTAAAGTTTTTTTGTGTTTTTTTACCAAAATGTAAAAGTATTGTTTCCAATGGCCAAAAGTGTCAAAGTTACCAAAAAAATATGGCAAAAATCTTAATGCCCAAAAAGTTCCTATTGCTAACTCTTTTGTGCTTATATATATATATATATATATATATATATATATATATTAATGTATTACATTATAGATTATGATATATATGTTATTTTTGTCTTTTCCATTTCAACAATCAAAATTACAATTCCATTTCAACAATCAAAATTCCACTGTTACCTATAAAAGGTTATAATATTTGTATAATGTATATTGACACAAATATCCTTAGTATTCACCAGTGTTGTAAAAATCTCGATTAGGTTCCAATTAATCTCCGATTAATCCCTAGGCGCTACTCTAACGATTAGAGAACGCCTAGCGATTAATCCATGCATACATAATGACTGAAACAGGAGAACCCGGTGAAATTTTAACACTTTGAAGAATTTATATCTCAATAATAACTATTTGAGATATGATTAGTGTTGTATTTATCATATTAACCTATTTTGTTATGATATTAGTGTCATTTACGAAATTTTATATGATATTAGTCATATTTAATTTTTTAAAATCTAACAAATTAGCAATTAATGCTAGACGATTAATCCCTTAACCACAGTCCACCGACTAGCTAACGTCGAACGATTTTTACAACCTTGGTATTCACATATTTGGAATGATTTCAAGGGCACTTTGGTCTTTTAGCACTCTAAAGCGTTATGGCGCCATCATACCTCTAACGTCACACCGACGTTATCAGTTCTTCAACCATTCAGAACGTCTCAACTTTTCCGGACGATAAATCTCCATACAAACACTAAAACCCCCAAATCGTCGAAGGGTAATCGTTCTTAAAATCGAATTTCTCCGATAATAGTCACTCTTGTACTCCTCGCGACCAGATCATCATAAAGTAAGTTTTTTTTCCATACCCTGTTACACTGTTTTTCATAGTTACGCTTATTTTTTAAAAAGGAATTGAAATCAACTACTCCAATGTCTATTTTGTAAGTAGAATGTCGAATACTAGAAGTCGTCGTTCGTTAGATGATCTCCCATTAGAGATTTTGAGTCGGGTATTTGTAGTATTAGGGTCAGAATCTGCGAAAGACATCGTCTCTGCAAGACTTTGGTAATTCTCAATAAACATCAACTAATGAATGTATATTTGATGAAATACAACTTTATTTATTTGTTATTTACTGTGTATTTAAATTTTTGAAGTTCAAAAAAGATGTATGAAGCGAGGGGTGATCCTCAAGTGTTCAGAACAGCATGCATTGACATGATTGAAGGAATGGGTCCCAAAAATCAGAATGCTGATTCATTTATATGCACATGTGCATTGCATAATAACATTGAAGTCATGTTCAGACAATGAATTGTATGTGTATTTTCATTAATTATATGTAATTTATACCATTTATTAATGTTTTGTGTCATTGATGTTATATATTGATATTGTTATTCTGTCAACAGGATGAGTGCTTTTATTATGACAATTTTGATTTAGGATTGTCTTTGTTGAGACAAGCAGCAAATGAAGATCATCTTGAGGCAATTTATTTGCTTGGAATGATCTACATTTCAAGAGGGCATCATCAATGTGATGAAGGTATGTATATATGGTATATATGTAAATTAAATTATGTATATAGTTAATTAAGGCATGTTTGTAGTTTGGGGTTAGTATTTAGTTGTGTTGTGTTGCATATTATTTACTGTTGTATTGAAAAGGATACATTGGATTAATTGATGGATATTTTAATGTGTAGGTTTACAATTACTTGATGCCTCTTTTGGCTGGGCAGTTCCGGATGATGGGGAGTACACGGTTGTTGTTGATAGTGCCAAAGAGTTGTTGCGGGCTGTTGATGTTGTTCATAGACTTACAACGAATAACATCACATTCCAATGTGAAGACCCACATCATTCTGTTAAAGGTGCATTTGCAATAGGCCATGAAGAGGATGGGGATCGACAAAGATATTACACGGTTTGTCGTTGGTATGTAGAGTATGGTAGGTTTTGTATATTTCTTAAAAATATTAATGGTTAATAATAGATTGGACATTGAATATTAGTGTTCTTATTGTATTGTATATGAAGTTGTATAGTACTACTATAATTTTATTTTGGTTTTGTGTTTACATCATTATGTTAAAAGGGCATTTTAGTCTATTTTGCTTGCTATGTTGCTTGAGTAGGATGAAGTATATGTAAAACCCATGTTATTTTTGTGATGAAGTATAGTTAATGTAATTAAAAATAAGTTTGTAATGAATTCGTTATTAAGGAAAATAATCTACATAGATTATATACTTTAACATGCCCGGTTAATGTAATTAAAAATAAGTTTGTAATGAATTAGTTGTTAATTATTCATTATATACTATGTTTTCAAGAAACTATACATAACTTGATTAGCACAACTGGCTTAACCACGCCCTTTTCTAGCATAAACTTAAGTTCGAGTCCGCTTGCCAGCAATATCAACTTTATAATTCATTTTTACATTTTTTAGCCATTAGTTTATGACACATATTACCAATTCAAAAACATTTCATTCAAACCATATCTTACAAATTCCATTTATCATAATAATAATTCATCCATAGTATAAGAAGATTAAATAAGCATACAACATCCCAAAAAATGTCGTCACAAATTAGCTACGTGTTTTGTTCCATAGCAAAACAAGCAAACGAAATCATATTCCATAGCAGAATTCCCTAGCAAATACCTATGAATGGTACTTCCATAGCAATTCAACTATGGAATTGGTTTCCGTCACAAAATCTGTTGCATAGTAACCACGATAATGAATTCCATAGCTGCAGTACAACAGAAAGTGATTTCGTAACAAATGTCGTTGGAAAATTGCTACGAATTTTTGTTCCATAGAACTATCGGTAGCATAATACCAACGGATATGGAGTCGGTAGCATTTTCCCTAGCAAGTCCCATTCTCGCTACCAGAATTAAAATCTGTAGACAATGTGGTAGCAACATTGCTATGGAGCGACATTCCATAGCACGATCCATTGCAGATTAACAACGAAAATACGTTCCATAGTGAGCTTCCCTAGCAAAATCGTGTTTTTCTTGTAGTGTTAGGGTTTTAACGAGATAAAAGAAAATAAGGGAAAATGACGTGGTGTTGATATAACATAAAAATGTGAATTATGAAAGATGTGTACAACCTCCGACATGGTGATTAAAATAGGTTTTACGACTTTGGTCTTTGAACTTTTTCTCTTACTCCATAATCAACCTATATTTCTCTTTTCTCTCTTTATTTAGTCCTTTCATAATTTCTATTAATTATTTTATCTTTTATCTAAGTATTTTTTTTATGACACTTTACCCTTTTACCTTAATTTAATTGTCACTTAAACCTCCTATAGTTCGTTAGAATGTTAATTAAATCGATTTAATACATTCTTAGTTCGATCATATTCAGTGAAATAATTATTTTGTAACATTTTTTATTACTTCATTTTTAGTATTCAATATTGCGAGTATAACATTCTCATAAATTTTAGATGACTTTTTGATCTCCCTAAACATTGTTCTTTCGTTGCAAGCGTTGCATGCAACATTCTTCGCCTACGGTAGCATAAACAAACCAAGAACATGTACCAATCCATTTTTTCATTGCTTCAATTTTTCTTTCATTAAGTGGTTCGCGTAACTTCTTTTAGTAGAGATAATCTTAAAGGTGCATCCTCCAAAAGCAGTAATCTTGACATTCGAATATAACGATCATAATTTCCCGACTTCATCCACAACTCTTATACCAATTGCTAGAATTGAGGAATTCAATAAAAACACAAAACACATTCAAAAAACAATTAAAGACGCGAGTAAAATAAAGAACACAATGATTTAATATGGTTTACTTGATCACGGAAATCAAGTAACGTCTACCGACAAACTAAAAAGAGATTCTTCTTAATAATAGCCGCCGCAAATGCTCTTTGCCTTAAGGTCACATTTGTACACAGTGGATTTATCTATAGAGATGAGGGGATCTAAAATTTGTTGTAGTTTGGGCCTATGAAACGCCACAGACTCATCTGACCCATTGATCGAGCACCACCACCCTTCTTCATTGAGCACTGTAACTGTAGTATGCCGGACACCTAGTGCCATGCAACTACATGTGCAACCATACTCCCGATCATGGCCGGTTGTAAGGGTGGGCAATAGGGGCTTGTGCACAGGACCCAATTTTTTGTGGGGCCCAACTTTTTTTATTTATTTTTTATTTTTTATGCCCATATCTTAATGGAAAGATAGTCCAACAAATACTATGAATGTGAGGTTCCTGGATTTAACAAACGAATACAATTTGTCTCTATAAAAGCAATTGATTTTACTTTAAGTTGTACGTTCTCAATGGAAATAGTTAAAACGGATAAGACTTTGTTAAAAATGACGAACATTTGATCGTAAATCAAAACTCGAACAGATCCAGTTAGTTAATTCATCAACATTTTGTTGTAATTTTATAATAATTAAATTAATTAGAAAAAGTTAAAAACTATATTATTAAAATTGTAATTAAGTTTTTCTTTAAACATCGCTATTTTTATTTTATTTTAATAAACTTGATGCTATCTTCAAACTTAAAAGTATTGGACTTGTATTTTTTTTTTATATATATATATTTTTTGTATCACACATTTAATTCATTGTCAATAAAGTAAAACCTAAACTTATCCACCGAGAACGAAATCTTAAAGAGTATAAACTACGAAAAGTTGATCAACCAATTTGCTATCAGTAATGTTAGAAGAGTTTCACGGGTCGTCGGTTAGATGTACAATATGTAATTAGTCATTACAATGCTATGATTTTGTTTTGTTTATTGGTATAAAGTTTATGGTCTTTTTAAAAAAAAAATACTTTATGTATTTTAATTCGTTACATGTTAGGGCTAAGGGCCTTTTTTTTCGGCTCGTCCTGGGTATTTGAATCCTCAAGACCGGCCCTCCTTCCGATCCTTACACCGCAACTACCCCTATAGCCACGCGGTAACTACCCCACAATTGCTTTCTTACTCCACAACTGCATGACCCCATGTTTCGACACTGTAGTGGTAAGAAAGTTACTATGAAGATCAACTCTACAAGTAAACCATGAAATTCAAACTTTGACTAAATTTGCAATTTTTTGTAAAACAAATGGACGTCATTGATTTTTATAATTTACTCAAATCATTTTGAAACTTCAAAAATAAGACCAAAATTACAAATCGATTTTTATGGACCAAAAATGTAATTTACTCAACTATTGATAAAAATATGACAAGATGCATGGACGATTCTTTAGACATTATTTGTATTTGAGGTACCAAGTGTGGGTAGATAATATCAATTCGTTAATGCATGTGTCTATCATTATACTAAACTTTTAGTTTCAATATTTTGTGATATTTTCTGGAAAATTCTTGAATACTTCTCGCGTAAGAGTATATGATCAGTATGCTGTTATGGTATTTTTCAGACTCGTTTCCTCTATATATTTGCTAAATACATAATTACAAAATATGACAGAGAAGAAGATGAACACAAGCAATCGAAAGACAAACAATGTTTCACTATCACTTTTATTCTTTATTACACCAAAAAGATGTATATATATATATATATATATATATATATATATATATATATATATATATATATATATATATATATATATATATATATATATATATATATATATATATATATTTGTTCATATGTTATACATCTATATATATATAACCAGCAACATAACTGAAGTTCACTAGTAAGGAGATTGGCCATTGATGTTTCCACTAAGATAATAGCTGCAAATAACGAACCACCAACTATTATTAGTACATTGAACCCTTGCACATCCAAGTTGATTAGAATTACTCCACACCACTTGAGTATAGTGTCCACAAACATGTCCACCAGCACAAGTATTTGTGGCATAATCATAATAAGTCTTCTCAGCTACCCATAAATTCACTGCTGCAGTGCCTGAGAAGGTACCACTACCTTTAGCAAGGTTCTCGCCATAAGGTCCACCAGAATTGACAAGATTGCAGTCGGCTTTCCTCTGGTTAGCATAGTTTTGAGCATACGTAGCCACAGTGGCATTCCATACAATGTTTGCGACACCCACTTCGGCACGAGCTGCATTGTGAGTATCTAAGTAATCTTGTTGGGAGTTTTGGGCATTGATGGTGTGAAGAATTGCTAGGGTAAAGAAACAAACAAGTGTAAATGAGAGTTTAAAAGACACCATTGCTATAGTTACTTTGTTGGATAACTGAAGTTTGATGATGGAGGGACATGAATTACGTATGGGTATTTATAGGATGTTATGTGATATTGGAATGACCATTTGGCATGTTCAAAGGCGAGCAACTTACGCATGCAGTTTAAGCAAAGTCGCCAAAACTTCCCCATTGGACACAAAGGCCTTTGATTTAAATCTTGAAATTACCCAAGTGGCTATTGTCATAATGATAATCACAAATTACGCCCCCATTTGGGCTAACACCATCCAATTATACCCAGGAGAAATAAAACAAGTCGCAAGTATGTTTACATTTGCTGAATGCTTTTAGGTATCGTAACATAACATATCGTATATTAAATATTAAATATTGCATTTGATTTGTAAAGAACCCAAGTGGCGTTATTGTCTTAATGATAATCACTAATTAATCCCTCATTTGGGCTTACACAATCCAATTATTCCCAGTAAAAAATAAACAAGTGGCAAGTATATTTAGATTTGACTGAAAGCTTTAGTTATCGTAACATAACATATCGTATTTAATACATTGCATTTGTTTTGTATTAATATTGGAAACAACCCAAGTGGCGTTAATGTCTTAATGATAATCACAAATTAAGCCCCCATTTGGGCTTACACTATCCATTTATACCCGGTAAAAAATAAACAAGTCGCAACCGGAAGTATATTTAGATTTGATTGAAAGCTTTTAGGTATCGTAACATAATATATCGTATATAATACATTGCATTTGTTTTGTATTAACATTTGAAACAACCCATGATAATACATTGCATTTGTTTTGTATTAACATTTGAAACAACCCAAGTGGCGTTAATGTTTTAATGATAATCATAATTATTGCCCCATTTGGGCTTACACAATCTAATTATACCCAATGTTTTAAAAACCGGTTTGAACCGGCCTTTCAAATCGGTTCGACCGGGAACCAAAGAATGAAGCGGCAACTAGCATTGTTTTATGTTTACTTCTCAACCGGAATGAAGTGGTTAGTTTTTACAAATATATGGTTGAGCTGATTACTTCTGAACCCGAATGAATTGTTGAGCTGGTTAAATTAATTAAATAAACACACATGGAAATGAATAATTTTCATAACGATTTTTTGTTTTTTTTTTCAAATATGTTTAGATTTCTTTGAATAAAAACAAATGGTAAGTGTTATCAAGTTTTTTAATGCGTTTGTATTCTTCTAAACTATATTTTGTTTCCGTATTATATTATATTATATTTTTGATGTACATGGATTGATGTAAAACATATGTTTATGTGTTTTAAATGTATTTTGATTGATTTTGAACTTGTATTTATGTGTATTTTTAATGTTTAAACTTGTAGATGTCTATGTGTATGTAGGAAAATAACAAAAAAAAGATGAAAATTATAAAACCGGTTGAGCCGACGGTCGAACCAGTTGAACTGGGAACCGATCACCATACCGGTTAAACTAAAAAACTAGTTTTTGAAACATTGATTATACCCCTTAAAAAATAAACAAGTCTCAAGTATATTTAGATTTGAGTGGAAGGTTTTAGGTATCATAACATAACATCACATATATAAAAGAATTGTATTTGTTTCGTATTTAGATTTGAAATAACCCAATTGGCCTTACATCCTTTTAAGAAATTGTAAACTTTAAAAAATTAATATATTGTTTAACCACGACATGTCATCGTCATTGGTCTACCTATAGCCACAACATGTTGTCGCATAGTTAAACCGATAGGCACGACATGTCATCGCCATAGTCGTACAAAATTATATTTCCCTCTTTTTTGTTTATTTTTTTTAGTTTCTTCATTACAAACAATTTAAAATAGTAAAGTTAATAACAAAAATATTAAAATTTTACAATCTCAGTTCATTTATAACACATTTCATATAACGTTTTACAAAACATAAATACATGTTAGGAAATTGGTTAAAAGATTCTAATAAATAACCATCACCTTCATCACTTTCATCATTTGCATCATCTGCATCTTTGACCGAATAGTTTGAAATTCGTAATTGTGAGGGACCAAAATCAAAGTGAAATGATGCGACTTGCGAGTTAGGGTTTTGAGATAATATCATTTGTTGTATTTGTTAAGTAAATTGTTGACCCAACTGTTAAGTCAACTGTTGAGAAAGGGCATTTAGGTTTCTAGCAATTGTTAAAGTACTTGTTAATGTGTTGGTGCGTAATAAGGTGATACATTTTTCACTTTCCTACCACAACCTGAGTATAACCGTGCCTTTCTCCAAGTACACGTTTGATGCATTCCACCTCATCGATTGACTCATCACCACCGAGCTCTTCCACTACTTTTTCTATACTTATTCTTAGTTTTATCTCGCAATAAGCAGAACAATAAACATACTGTAATTATTTTTTTTCTAAAATTCGGCAACATAACGGCTAGCTCTAAATGGGATAATCAACATATTCAACTATAAATAACAATAATAACAATCTCCAAATTTCAATATACATACAATAATAGGAATCTATTTACCATATATGCAATCTACTTTAAATATCAATACAAGCAATGCACTCAAATTCTATATCAACACTTTACACAAAATAACAACTTACTAAAGCATACAAATGCAACTTTTTCACTTACGCGGTCTTCTTATGCACGAATATAATTTGTTTTGCCTTTTCTATTTCTTTTATCTTAAAAGAGTCAAGAAAACTACTATTAAGATTGCATCGTACTGTAAATGAATACTTAAAATTTTTGTTACATACTTATGGCCTTTTTAAGCATATGATTCACACCTATGGCAACTTGTATATAGTTGTTTTGCGATATATATATATATATATATATATATATATATATATATATATATATATATATATATATATATATATATATATATATATATATATATATATATATATATTTTGTATTTTTGTTGGAGCGGCGTGAAAATCATGAAACTTGGCCTAGGAGTTTTGTGCTCTTTGATGATAAAATAATTTTCTGCAAATAAAAATAATTGAATATAAATGAATAATAAATAAATACAAAAAGAGAAAAGAATAAAAAGATTTACCAAAGAAATGCGTAAAAAATTAACTAAGAGTTTTATATTTTACAAGTACTTCAAGAGGAAAGATTAACAATATTTACCAAAGAACTTTGGATATGTTTTAAAAGTTTAACGTGTTTAAAAGAGAAAAAGAGTAATGAGGTTATTTTAAAGATTTTAGAAATATCCAAATGTTTTAAAGAGAAAAGATGGAAAGATTTCAATGAAAAAAAAAATTAAGTCGTGAAATCGCCAAATCTCTCATAGTCTCTAAAGCATCATCTACTAATCGTCATGTGAGGCACACATCAAAATGCAACGTCAGACTAGAAATTTGGTGAGATAGAAAGGGATGGACTCATAATAAACTCTTTATATAATCATGTTTCAAAACACATATCACATATAATCATCATGTAGCACATTATACATCATAAACTCATAAACATCATATAACTCTTAAACATCATATAGGAAAAACCCACCTTAAGTTGTCTTAGTAACTCATCACCTTTACTCCTTGTGACAACACGGTTTTGGGGTTTCTTGCTACATGCGTTAGTCAAGTCATGGGTGGAATGTACTCTAACAACACATCCACGGACACCTTTTTCATCCCTCATGTGAGCATGTTACTCTTATAAACCATGCACGGATCGTCGGCCTATTTTGTCTCTCGCATGAACATGATACTCTTATACCGCATGCACTGACCCTTGCCATTTTTCATCCCTACCCCCCGGTGAACATGGTACTCTTATGACCTATGAACATGGTAATCTAATGGAACATGTACGAACCTGTAACATCCCAAAAATACACTTGAATGTTTTTTGAAAAAATTATTTCCAATTTGGAAAATATATGGAGTTTCGAAATGGAAAAAAAAATAAAACTTAATGTCAAAATAGAAAAAACTTAAAACCTAGTGTCTTTTGTACATTTTTTTTCATTTTTAACACATGAGTATGCCATATCAGCATGCCATGTCATCGAAGTTAGCACGTCATCATGTCACGTCTGCAGGCAACCGGGTTGATCGGTTAAGTGGTCAGAATTGTAACAAACTGAAAATGTAATGTCCAATTTTAGACAAAATAACGTAATGTGAAAATTTAATTTTCGTGTAAAATTAGTAACTTTTGTTGTATTTATCCTACATATTTTGTAGCATGTAAGAAGTCAAAGCTACATTGACATTAATTAGATGAAATATGCTTTCATTAGGAAGTCGTGATCATATCAATTCCACTTGATCTTTCTTCTTTTCCTTTTATTTTTTGAAATTTTCTAATATTGTAATGAGTATGGTCCTTGAAGTCACGAATACGTAATGGACATACACATTGTTGTCTTTCTATAATCCAACAACTTCATTAGACAACAAAAGAAATGGAAGGCTATATATGGTTTTAGGAATTCTATAAACATGGAAATCAGGAGAAGAAAATATTACTTCGAACTTGATGCTATATAATTAACCTTTGCTTTGGGTTTAAACCCTAGCCTCTTAGATCTTTTCTTCTCGTTTCTCCCTAGTTTTTTGTTCTCATGTAGCAGTCTCAATAGGAAGGTGTATAGGGTTTTTTTAGAGGTAGAGGATTGGATATGAATCAACAAGAAAATGGATAAAGGAACCAAGGCAAACCGAGGGTTGCGTGGATTCCTAAGGCTGCAAGGAGTACCAACTCCGCACCATGTGGTTTGTTGTTTTGGCATTTTCACTGCACGAGAGAACACCACACCATAGGTGTGGTTTTTGTAAAAGATTTTCCCGTGCGTCCCTATTACTACATTCTCTCTATCGTTTTTTTTTTTTTCAGTTTTTATAATATAAATAAATTATATATACTATAAATTATAAATATTATATAAAAATTTATGGTGTTTAATTCTTTACAAAAAGAGAATAATATTTGTATAAATATATTTTTAAAAATAAAATGAAAAATAAAGGGAATTGACACATGACAATTTCTTAGGTTTTAACGAGAAAAAAGAAAATAAGGGAAAATGAGATAGCGTTCATATAACATAAAAATATGAATTATGAAAGATGTGTACAGCCTCTGGCATGGTGATTAAAATAGGTTTTACGACTTTGGTCCTTGAACTTTTTCTCTTACTCCATAATCAACCTATATTTCTCTTTTCTCTCTTTATTTAGTCCTTTCATCATTTCTATTAATTATTTTATCTTTTATCTAAGTATTTTTTATGACATTTTACCCTTTTATCTTAATTTAATTGTCACTTAAATAGTTTGTTAGAATGTTAATTAAATCCATTTAATACATTCTTAGTTCGATCATATTCAGTGAAATAATTATTTTGTAACATTTTTTATTACTTCATTTTTAGTATTAAAATGTCTGTACAACTCAATATTGCGAGTATAACATTCTCATAAATTTTAGATGACTTTTTGATCTCCCTAAACATTGTTCTTTCGTTGCAAGCGTTGTATGCAACATTCTTCGCCTACGGTAACATAAACAAAGCAAGAACATTTACAATCCGTTTTCTTCATCGCTTCAATTTTTCTTTCATTAAGTGGTTCGCATAACTTCTTTTAGTAGAGATAATCTTAAAGGTGCATCCTCAAAAGCAGTAATCTTGACATTCGAATTTAACGATCATAACTTCATCCACAACTCTTATACCAATTGCTAGAATTGACGAATTCAATAAAAACACAAAACACATTCACAAAACAATTAAAGACGCGAATAAAATAAAGAACACAATGATTTAACATGGTTTACTTGATCACGGAAATCAAGTAACGTCTACCGACAAACTAAAAAGAGATTTTTCTTAATAATAGCCGCCGCAAATGCTCTAGGTCACATTTGTACACAGTGGATTTATCTATAGAGATGAGGTGATCTAAAATTTATTGTAGGTTGGGCCTATGAAACGCCACAGACTCATCTGACCCATTGATCGAGCACCACCACCCTTCTTCATTGAGCATTGTAACTGTACTATGTCGGACACCTAGTGCCGGACACCTACATGTGCAACCATACTCCCGATCCTTACACCACAACTACCCCTATAGCCACTCGGTAATTGCCCCATAATTGCTTTCTTACTCCACAACTCCATGACCCCATGTTTTGTCACTGTAGTGGTGTAGTGGTAAGAAGGTTACTATGAAGATCAACTCTACAAGTAAACCATGAAATTCAAACTTTGATTAATTTACAATTTTTTTTAAAAGAGATGGGCGTCATTGATTTTTATAATTTATTCAAATCATTTTGAAACTTCAAAAATAAGACCAAAATTACAAATCGATTTTTATGGACCAAAAATGTAATTTACTCAAATATTGATAAAAATATGACAAGATGCATGGACGATCCTTTAGACATTATTTGTATTTGAGGTACCAAGTGTGGGTAGATAATATCAATTCGTTAATGCATGTGTCTATCATTATACTAAACTTTTAGTTTCAATATTTTGTGATATTTTCTGGAAAATTCTTGAATACTTCTCGCGTAAGAGTATATGATCAGTATGCTGTTATGGTATTTTTCAGACTCGTTTCCTCTATATATTTGCTAAATACATAATTACAAAATATGACAGAGAAGAAGATGAACACAAGCAATCGAAAGACAAACAATGTTTCACTATCACTTTTATTCTTTATTACACCAAAAAGATGTATATATATATATATATATATATATATATATATATATATATATATATATATATATATATATATTTGTTCATATGTTATATATCTATATATATATAACCAGCAACATAACTCAAGTTCACTAGTAAGGAGATTGGCCATTGATGTTTCCACTAAGATAATAGCTGCAAATAACGAACCACCAACTATTATTAGTACACTGAACCCTAGCACATCCAAGTTGATTAGAATTACTCCACACCACTTGAGTATAGTGTCCACAAACATGTCCACCAGCACAAGTATTTGTGGCATAATCATAATAAGTCTTCTCAGCTACCCATAAATTCACTGCTGCAGTGCCTGAGAATGTACCACTACCTTTAGCAAGGTTCTCACCATAAGGTCCACCAGAATTGACAAGATTGCAGTCGGCTTTCCTCTGGTTAGCATAGTTTTGAGCATACGTAGCCACAGTGGCATTCCATACAATGTTTGCGACACCCACTTCGGCACGAGCTGCGTTGTGAGTATCTAAGTAATCTTGTTGGGAGTTTTGGGCATTGATGGTGTGAATAATTGCTAGGGTAAAGAAACAAACAAGTGTAAATGAGAGTTTAAAAGACACCATTGCTATAGTTACTTTGTTGGATAACTGAAGTTTGATGATGGAGGGACATGAATTACGTATGGGTATTTATAGGATGTTATGTGATATTGGAATGACCATTTGGCATGTTCAAAGGCGAGCAACTTACGCATGCAGTTTAAGCAAAGTCGCCAAAACTTCCCCATTGGACACAAAGGCCTTTGATTTAAATCTTGAAATTACCCAAGTGGCTATTGTCATAATGATAATCACAAATTACGCCCCCATTTGGGCTAACACCATCCAATTATACCCAGGAGAAATAAAACAAGTCGCAAGTATGTTTACATTTGACTGAATGCTTTTAGGTATCGTAACATAACATATCGTATATTAAATATTAAATATTGCATTTGATTTGTAAAGAACCCAAGTGGCGTTATTGTCTTAATGATAATCACTAATTAATCCCTCATTTGGGCTTACACAATCCAATTATTCCCAGTAAAAAATAAACAAGTCGCAAGTATATTTAGATTTGACTGAAAGCTTTAGTTATCGTAACATAACATATCGTATTTAATACATTGCATTTGTTTTGTATTAAGATTGGAAACAACCCAAGTGGCGTTAATGTCTTAATGATAATAACAAATTAAGCCCCCATTTGGTAGGCCTGACAATTGGGTTGGGTTCGGGTTCGCGGGTCACGGGTTGACGGGTTGTCGGGTCAGAAAACATAAATTCAACCCAATCCATATAATATATGGGTTGACGGGTTGGTGGGTTGGAAACCCAACCCATATAACCCGTTTAATAAATAAACAACACATTTTAAAAAATGAGGTTTTTTCAACATAAATTCATAAAATGATTAAAGTAATTAACATAAAAAAAATGTTTTCAACATAAATTCATAAAGTCAATAACATTCAAATAAAAATGAAAAATGAAAACATTCATAGAAAGTGGATGTGTTCTTCGTTCGTGACTCGTGAAATAACGACATGTATTTTTTCTTTTTATGATTAACGAACCGCAAATGCAGATTAGTCACATACGAATACGGAAGGAATACAATGATACGGAATATTACGAATACGGATGGAAATCAAATTTAATTAATAATTAAATATATATATATATATATATATATATATATATATATATATATATATATATATATATATATATATATAGGTTGGCGGGTTGACCCGCGAACCCAAAGAGATAACCCAACCCAACCCATGAAATAAACGGGTTGGCGGGTCAAAAATCTCAACCCAAAACCGTCTATTTTCGGGTTGGGTCAGTGTCGGGTTACGGGTTGGATCGAGAGTTGCCACCCCTACCATTTAGGCTTACACTATCTATTTATACCGAGTAAAAAATAAACAAATCGCAATCGGCAGTATATTTAGATTTGTTTGAAAGCTTTTAGTTATCGTAACATAATATATATATATATATATATATATATATATATATATATATATATATATATATATATATATATATATATATATATATATATATATATATATATATATATATCGTATATAATACATTGCATTTGTTTTGTATTAACATTTGAAACAACCCAAGTGGCGTTAATGTTTTAATGATAATCATAATTATTGCCCCCCGCTTACACCATCCAATTATACCCAATGTTTTAAAAACCGGTTTGAACCGGCTTTTCAAATCGGTTCGACCGGAACCAGATAATGAAACGATTCAACTAGTATTGTTTTACGTTTACTTCTGAACCGGAAAGAACCGGTTAAATTAATTAAATAAACATACATGGAAATGAATAATTTTTATAACGATTTTTTGTTTTTTTTTTTCAAATATGTTTAGATATCTTTGAATAAAAACAACTGGTAAGTGTTATCAAGTTTTTTAATGCGTTTGTATTAATCTAAACTATATTTTGTTTCCGTATTATATTATATTTTATTTTTGATGTACGTGTATTGATATAAAACATATGTTTATGTGTTTTAAATGTATTTTGATTGATTTTGAACTTGTATTTATGTGTATTTCTAATGTTTAAACTTGTGGATATCTATGTGCATGTAGGAAAATAACAAAAAAAAGATGAAAATTATAAAACCGGTTGAGCCGACGGTCGAACCAGTTGAACCGGGAACCGATCACCATACCGGTTAAATTAAAAAACTAGTTTTTGAAACATTGATTATACCCCTTAAAAAATAAACAAGTCTCAAGTACATTTAGATTTGAGTGGAAGCTTTTAGGTATCGTAACATAACATATCATATATAAAAGAATTGTATTTGTTTCGTATTTAGATTTGAAATAACCCAATTGGCCTTACATCCTTTTAAGAAAATTGTAAACTTTAAAAAATTAATATATTATTTAACCACGACATGTCAACGCCATTGGTCTACCTATAGCCACAACATGTTGTCGCATAGTTAAACCGATAGGCACGACATGTCATCGCCATAGTCGTACAAAATTATATTTCCCTTTTTTTTCTTCATTACAAACAATTTAAAATAGTAAAGTTAGTAACAAAAATATTAAAATTTTACAATCTCAATTCATTTATAACACATTTCATATAACGTTTTAGAAAACATAAATACATGTTAGGAAATTGGTTAAAAGATTCAGATAAATAACCATCACCTTCATCACCTTCATCATTTGCATCATCTGCATCTTTGACCTAATAGTTTGAAATTCGTAATTTTGAGGGACCAAAATGAAAGTGAAACGATGCAACTTGAGAGTTAGGGTTTTGAGATAATATGATCATTTGTTGTATTTGTTAAGTAAATTGTTGACCCAACTGTTAAGTCAACTGTTGAGAAAGGGAATTTAAGTTTCCACCTATTGTTAAAGTACTGGTGCGTAATAAGGTGATACATTTTCCACTTTCCTACCACACCCTGAGTATAACCAACCGTGCCTTTCTCCAAGTACACGTTTGATGCATTCCACCTCATCGATTGACTCATCAACACCAACCTCTTCCATTACTTTTTCTATACTTATTATTAGTTTTATCTCGCAATAAGCAGAACAATAAACAGACTATAATTATTTTTTTTCTAAATTTCGGCAACATAACGGTTAGCTCTAAATGGGATAATCAACATATTCAACTATAAATAACAATAATAACAATCTCCAAATTTCAATATACATACAATAATAGGAATCTATTTACCATATATGCAATCTACTTTAAATATCAATACAAGCAATGCACTCTAATTCTATATCAACACTTTACACAAAATAACAACATACTAAAGCATACAAATGCAACTTTTTCACTTACGCGGTCTTCTTATGCACGGAGATTACACCATCTCTCAATTTGTTTTGCCTTTTCTATTTCTTTTATCTTAAAAGAGTCAAGAAAACTACTATTAAGATTGCACCGTACTGTAAATGAATACTTAAAATTTTTGTTTCATACTTATGCCCTTTTTAAGGATATGATTCACACCTATGGCAACTTGTATATAGTAACCGTGCCTTTCTCCAAGTACACGTTTGATGCATTCCACCTCATCGATTGACTCATCAATACCGACTTCTTCCATTACTTTTTCTATACTTATTATTAGTTTTATCTCGCAATAAGCAGAACAATAAACAGACTATAATTGTTTTTTTTTTTCTAAATTTCGGCAACATAACGGTTAGCTCTAAATGGGATAATCAACATATTCAACTATAAATAACAATAATAACAATCTCCAAATTTCAATATACATACAATAATAGGAATCTATTTACCATATATGCAATCTACTTTAAATATCAATACATGCAATGCACTCTAATTCTATATCAACACTTTACACAAAATAACAACATACTAAAGCATACAAATGCAACTTTTTCACTTACGCGGTCTTCTTATGCACGGAGATTACACCATCTCTCAATTTGTTTTGCCTTTTCTATTTCTTTTATCTTAAAAGAGTCAAGAAAACTACTATTAAGATTACACCGTACTGTAAATGAATACTTAAAATTTTTGTTTCATACTTATGCCCTTTTTAAGGATATGATTCACACCTATGGCAACTTGTATATAGTAACCGTGCCTTTCTCCAAGTACACGTTTGATGCATTCCACCTCATCGATTGACTCATCAACACCCACCTCTTCCATTACTTTTTCTATACTTATTATTAGTTTTATCTCGCAATAAGCAGAACAATAAACAGACTATAATTATTTTTTTTCAAAATTTCGGCAACATAACGGTTAGCTCTAAATGGGATAATCAACATATTCAACTATAAATAACAATAATAACAATCTCCAAATTTCAATATACATACAATAATAGGAATCTATTTACCATATATGCAATCTACTTTAAATATCAATACAAGCAATGCACTCTAATTCTATATCAACACTTTACACAAAATAACAACATACTAAAGCATACAAATGCAACTTTTTCACTTACGCGGTCTTCTTATGCACGGAGATTACACCATCTCTCAATTTGTTTTGCCTTTTCTATTTCTTTTATCTTAAAAGAGTCAAGAAAACTACTATTAAGATTGCACCGTACTGTAAATGAATACTTAAAATTTTTGTTTCATACTTATGCCCTTTTTAAGGATATGATTCACACCTATGGCAACTTGTATATAGTAACCGTGCCTTTCTCCAAGTACACGTTTGATGCATTCCACCTCATCGATTGACTCATCAACACCGACCTCTTCCATTACTTTTTCTATACTTATTATTAGTTTTATCTCGCAATAAGCAGAAACAGACTATAATTATTTTTTTTCTAAATTTCGGCAACATAACGGTTAGCTCTAAATGGGATAATCAACATATTCAACTATAAATAACAATAATAACGATCTCCAAATTTCAATATACATACAATAATAGGAATCTATTTACCATATATGCAATCTACTTTAAATATCAATACAAGCAATGCACTCTAATTCTATATCAACACTTTACACAAAATAACAACATACTAAAGCATACAAATGCAACTTTTTCACTTACGCGGTCTTCTTATGCACGGAGATTACACCATCTCTCAATTTGTTTTGCCTTTTCTATTTCCTTTATCTTAAAAGAGTCAAGAAAACTACTATTAAGATTGCACGGTACTGTAAATGAATACTTAAAATTTTTGTTTCATACTTATGCCCTTTTTAAGGATATGATTCACACTTATGGCAACTTGTATATAGTAACCGTGCCTTTCTCCAAGTACACGTTTGATGCATTCCACCTCATCGATTGACTCATCAACACCGACCTCTTCCATTACTTTTTCTATACTTATTATTAGTTTTATCTCGCAATAAGCAGAACAATAAACAGACTATAATTATTTTTTTTCTAAATTTCGGCAACATAACGGTTAGCTCTAAATGGGATAATCAACATATTCAACTATAAATAACAATAATAACAATCTCCAAATTTCAATATACATACAATAATAGGAATCTATTTACCATATATGCAATCTACTTTAAATATCAATACAAGCAATGCACTCTAATTCTATATCAACAATTTACACAAAATAACAACATACAAATGCAACTTTTTCACTTACGCGGTCTTCTTATGCACGGAGATTACACCATCTCTCAATTTGTTTTGCCTTTTCTATTTCTTTTATCTTAAAAGAGTCAAGAAAACTACTATTAAGATTGCACCGTACTGTAAATGAATACTTAAAATTTTTGTTTCATACTTATGCCCTTTTTAAGGATATGATTCACACCTATGGCAACTTGTATATAGTAACCGTGCCTTTCTCCAAGTACACGTTTGATGCATTCCACCTCATCGATTGACTCATCAACACCGACCTCTTCCATTACTTTTTCTATACTTATTATTAGTTTTATCTCGCAATAAGCAGAACAATAAACAGACTATAATTATTTTTTTTCTAAATTTCGGCAACATAACGGTTAGCTCTAAATGGGATAATCAACATATTCAACTATAAATAACAATAATAACAATCTCCAAATTTCAATATACATACAATAATAGGAATCTATTTACCATATATGCAATCTACTTTAAATATCAATGCAAGCAATGCACTCTAATTCTATATCAACACTTTACACAAAATAACAACATACTAAAGCATACAAATGCAACTTTTTCACTTACGCGGTCTTCTTATGCACGGAGATTACACCATCTCTCAATTTGTTTTGCCTTTTCTATTTCTTTTATCTTAAAAGAGTCAAGAAAACTACTATTAAGATTGCACCGTACTGTAAATGAATACTTAAAATTTTTGTTTCATACTTATGCCCTTTTTAAGGATATGATTCACACCTATGGCAACTTGTATATAGTAACCGTGCCTTTCTCCAAGTACATGTTTGATGCATTCCACCTCATCGATTGACTCATCAACACCGACCTCTTCCATTACTTTTTCTATACTTATTATTAGTTTTATCTCGCAATAAGCAGAACAATAAACAGACTATAATTGTTTTTTTTCTAAATTTCGGCAACATAACGGTTAGCTCTAAATGGGACAATCAACATATTCAACTATAAATAACAATAATAACAATCTCCAAATTTCAATATACATACAATAATAGGAATCTATTTACCATATATGCAATCTACTTTAAATAGCAATACATGCAATGCACTCTAATTCTATATCAACACTTTACACAAAATAACAACATACTAAAGCATACAAATGCAACTTTTTCACTTACGCGGTCTTCTTATGCACGGAGATTACACCATCTCTCAATTTGTTTTGCCTTTTCTATTTCTTTTATCTTAAAAGAGTCAAGAAAACTACTATTAAGATTGCACCGTACTGTAAATGAATACTTAAAATTTTTGTTTCATACTTATGCCCTTTTTAAGGATATGATTCACACCTATGGCAACTTGTATATAGTAACCGTGCCTTTCTCCAAGTACACGTTTGATGCATTCCACCTCATCGATTGACTCATCAACACCGACCTCTTCCATTACTTTTTCTATACTTATTATTAGTTTTATCTCGCAATAAGCAGAACAATAAACAGACTATAATTATTTTTTTTCAAAATTTCGGCAACATAACGGTTGGCTCTAAATGGGATAATCAACATATTCAACTATAAATAACAATAATAACAATCTCCAAATTTCAATATACATACAATAATAGGAATCTATTTACCATATATGCAATCTACTTTAAATATCAATACAAGCAATGCACTCTAATTCTATATCAACAATTTACACAAAATAACAACATACAAATGCAACTTTTTCACTTACGCGGTCTTCTTATGCACGGAGATTACACCATCTCTCAACTTGTTTTGCCTTTTCTATTTCTTTTATCTTAAAAGAGTAAAGAAAACTACTATTAAGATTGCACCGTACTGTAAATGAATACTTAAAATTTTTGTTTCATACTTATGCCCTTTTTAAGGATATGATTCACACCTATGGCAACTTGTATATAGTAACCGTGCCTTTCTCCAAGTACACGTTTGATGCATTCCACCTCATCGATTGACTCATCAACACCGACCTCTTCCATTACTTTTTCTATACTTATTATTAGTTTTATCTCGCAATAAGCAGAACAATAAACAAACTATAATTATTTTTTTTCTAAATTTCGGCAACATAACGGTTAGCTCTAAATGGGATAATCAACATATTCAACTATAAATAACAATAATAACAATCTCCAAATTTCAATATACATACAATAATAGGAATCTATTTACCATATATGCAATCTACTTTAAATATCAATACAAGCAATGCACACTAATTCTATATCAACACTTTACACAAAATAACAACATACTAAAGCATACAAATGCAACTTTTTCACTTACGCGGTCTTCTTATGCACGGAGATTACACCATCTCTCAATTTGTTTTGCCTTTTCTATTTCTTTTATCTTAAAAGAGTCAAGAAAACTACTATTAACATTGCACCGTACTGTAAATGAATACTTAAAATTTTTGTTTCATACTTATGCCCTTTTTAAGGATATGATTCACACCTATGGCAACTTGTATATAGTAACCGTGCCTTTCTCCAAGTACATGTTTGATGCATTCCACCTCATCGATTGACTCATCAACACCGACCTCTTCTATTACTTTTTCTATACTTATTATTAGTTTTATCTCGCAATAAGCAGAACAATAAACAGACTATAATTTTTTTTTTCTAAATTTCGGCAACATAACGGTTAGCTCTAAATGGGACAATCAACATATTCAACTATAAATAACAATAATAACAATCTCCAAATTTCAATATACATACAATAATAGGAATCTATTTACCATATATGCAATCTACTTTAAATATCAATACATGCAATGCACTCTAATTCTATATCAACACTTTACACAAAATAACAACATACTAAAGCATACAAATGCAACTTTTTCACTTACGCGGTCTTCTTATGCACGGAGATTACACCATCTCTCAATTTGTTTTGCCTTTTCTTTTTCTTTTATCTTAAAAGAGTCAAGAAAACTACTATTAAGATTGCACCGTACTGTAAATGAATACTTAAAATTTTTGTTTCATACTTATGCCCTTTTTAAGGATATGATTCACACCTATGGCAACTTGTATATAGTAACCGTGCCTTTCTCCAAGTACACGTTTGATGCATTCCACCTCATCGATTGACTCATCAACACCGACCTCTTCCATTACTTTTTCTATACTTATTATTAGTTTTATCTCGCAATAAGCAGAACAATAAACAGACTATAATTATTTTTTTTCAAAATTTCGGCAACATAACGGTTGGCTCTAAATGGGATAATCAACATATTCAACTATAAATAACAATAATAACAATCTCCAAATTTCAATATACATACAATAATAGGAATCTATTTACCATATATGCAATCTACTTTAAATATCAATACAAGCAATGCACTCTAATTCTATATCAACACTTTACACAAAATAACAACATACTAAAGCATACAAATGCAACTTTTTCACTTACGCGGTCTTCTTATGCACGGAGATTACACCATCTCTCAATTTGTTTTGCCTTTTCTATTTCTTTTATCTTAAAAGAGTCAAGAAAACTACTATTAAGATTGCACCGTACTGTAAATGAATACTTAAAATTTTTGTTTCATACTTATGCCCTTTTTAAGGATATGATTCACACCTATGGCAACTTGTATATAGTAACCGTGCCTTTCTCCAAGTACACGTTTGATGCATTCCACCTCATCGATTGACTCATCAACACCGACCTCTTCCATTACTTTTTCTATACTTATTATTAGTTTTATCTCGCAATAAGCAGAACAATAAACAGACTATAATTATTTTTTTTCTAAATTTCGGCAACATAACGGTTAGCTCTAAATGGGATAATCAACATATTCAACTATAAATAACAATAATAACAATCTCCAAATTTCAATGTACATACAATAATAGGAATCTATTTACCATATATGCAATCTACTTTAAATATCAATACAAGCAATGCACTCTAATTCTATATCAACAATTTACACAAAATAACAACATACAAATGCAACTTTTTCACTTACGCGGTCTTCTTATGCACGAAGATTACACCATCTCTCAATTTGTTTTCCCTTTTCTATTTCTTTTATCTTAAAAGAGTCAAGAAAACTACTATTAAGATTGCACCGTACTGTAAATGAATACTTAAAATTTTTGTTTCATACTTATGCCCTTTTTAAGGATATGATTCACACCTATGGCAACTTGTATATAGTAACCGTGCCTTTCTCCAAGTACACGTTTGATGCATTCCACCTCATCGATTGACTCATCAACACCGACCTCTTCCATTACTTTTCTATACTTATTATTAGTTTTATCTCGCAATAAGCAGAACAATAAACAAACTATAATTATTTTTTTTCTAAATTTCGGCAACATAACGGTTAGCTCTAAATGGGATAATCAACATATTCAACTATAAATAACAATAATAACAATCTCCAAATTTCAATATACATACAATAATAGGAATCTATTTACCATATATGCAATCTACTTTAAATATCAATACAAGCAATGCACTCTAATTCTATATCAACACTTTACACAAAATAGCAACATACTAAAGCATACAAATGCAACTTTTTCACTTACGCGGTCTTCTTATGCACGGAGATTACACCATCTCTCAATTTGTTTTGCCTTTTCTATTTCTTTTATCTTAAAAGAGTCAAGAAAACTACTATTAAGATTGCACCGTACTGTAAATGAATACTTAAAATTTTTGTTTCATACTTATGCCCTTTTTAAGGATATGATTAACACCTATGGCAACTTGTATATAGTAACCGCGCCTTTCTCCAAGTACACGTTTGATGCATTCCACCTCATCGATTGACTCATCAACACCGACCTCTTCCATTACTTTTTCTATACTTATTATTAGTTTTATCTCGCAATAAGCAGAACAATAAACAGACTATAATTATTTTTTTTCTAAATTTCGGCAACATAACGGTTAGCTCTAAATGGGATAATCAACATATTCAACTATAAATAACAATAATAACAATCTCCAAATTTCAATATACATACAATAATAGGAATCTATTTACCATATATGCAATCTACTTTAAATATCAATACAAGCAATGCACTCTAATTATATATCAACACTTTACACAAAATAACAACATACTACAGCATACAAATGCAACTTTTTCACTTACGCGGTTTTCTTATGCACGGAGATTACACCATCTCTCAATTTGTTTTGCCTTTTCTATTTCTTTTATCTTAAAAGAGTCAAGAAAACTACTATTAAGATTGCACCGTACTGTAAATGAATACTTAAAATTTTTGTTTCATACTTATGCCCTTTTTAAGGATATGATTCACACCTATGGCAACTTGTATATAGTAACCGTGCCTTTCTCCAAGTACACGTTTGATGCATTCCACCTCATCGATTGACTCATCAACACCGACCTCTTCCATTACTTTTTCTATACTTATTATTAGTTTTATCTCGCAATAAGCAGAACAATAAACAGACTATAATTATTTTTTTTCTAAATTTCGGCAACATAACGGTTAGCTCTAAATGGGATAATCAACATATTCAACTATAAATAACAATAATAACAATCTCCAAATTTCAATATACATACAATAATAGGAATCTATTTACCATATATGCAATCTACTTTAAATATCAATACAACCAATGCACTCTAATTCTATATAAACACTTTACACAAAATAGCAACATACTAAAGCATACAAATGCAACTTTTTCACTTACGCGGTCTTCTTATGCACGGAGATTACACCATCTCTCAATTTGTTTTGCCTTTTCTATTTCTTTTATCTTAAAAGAGTCCAGAAAACTACTATTAAGATTGCACCGTACTATAAATGAATACTTAAAATTTTTGTTTCATACTTATGCCCTTTTTAAGGATATGATTCACACCTATGGAAACTTGTATATAGTAACCGTGCCTTTCTCCAAGTACACGTTTGATGCATTCCACCTCATCGATTGACTCATGAACACCGACCTCTTCCATTACTTTTTCTATACTTATTATTAGTTTTATCTCGCAATAAGCAGAACCATAACCAGACTATAATTATTTTTTTTCTAAATTTCGGCAACATAACCGTTAGCTCTAAATGGGATAATCAACATATTCAACTATAAATAACAATAATAACAATCTCCAAATTTCAATATACATACAATAATAGGAATCTATTTACCATATATGCAATCTACTTTAAATATCAATACAAGCAATGCACTCTAATTCTATATCAACACTTTACACAAAATAACATCATACTAAAGCATACAAATGCAACTTTTTCACTTACGCGGTCTTCTTATGCACGGAGATTACACCATCTCTCAATTTGTTTTGCCTTTTCTATTTCTTTTATCTTAAAAGAGTCAAGAAAACTACTATTAAGATTGCACCGTACTGTAAATGAATACTTAAAATTTTTGTTTCATACTTATGCCCTTTTTAAGGATATGATTCACACCTATGGCAACTTGTATATAGTAACCGTGCCTTTCTCCAAGTACACGTTTGATGCATTCCACCTCATCGATTGACTCATCAACACCGACCTCTTCCATTACTTTTTCTATACTTATTATTAGTTTTATCTCGCAAAAACAGAACAATAAACGGACTATAATTATTTTTTTTCTAAATTTCGGCAACATAACGGTTAGCTCTAAATGGGATAATCAACATATTCAACTATAAATAACAATAATAACAATCTCCAAATTTCAATATACATACAATAATAGGAATCTATTTACCATATATGCAATCTACTTTAAATATCAATACAAGCAATGCACTCTAATTCTATATCAACACTTTACACAAAATAACAACTTACTAAAGCATACAAATGCAACTTTTTCACTTACACGGTCTTCTTATGCACGGAGATTACACCATCTCTCAATTTGTTTTGCCTTTTCTATTTCTTTTATCTTAAAAGAGTCAAGAAAACTACTATTAAGATTGCACCGTACTGTAAATGAATACTTCAAATTTTTGTTTCATACTTATGCCCTTTTTAAGGATATGATTAACACCTATGGCAACTTGTATATAGTAACCGTGCCTTTCTTCAAGTACACGTTTGATGCATTCCACCTCATCGATTGACTCATCAACACCGACCTCTTCCATTACTTTTTCTATACTTATTATTAGTTTTATCTCGCAATAAGCAGAACAATAAACAGACTATAATTGTTTTTTTTCTAAATTTCGGCAACATAACGGTTAGCTCTAAATGGGATAATCAACATATTCAACTATAAATAACAATAATAACAATCTCCAAATTTCAATATACATACAATAATAGGAATCTATTTACCATATATGCAATCTACTTTAAATATCAATACATGCAATGCACTCTAATTCTATATCAACACTTTACACAAAATAACAACATACTAAAGCATACAAATGCAACTTTTTCACTTACGCGGTCTTCTTATGCACGAAGATTACACCATCTCTCAATTTGTTTTGCCTTTTCTATTTCTTTTATCTTAAAAGAGTCAAGAAAACTACTATTAAGATTGCACCGTACTGTAAATGAATACTTAAAATTTTTGTTTCATACTTATGCCCTTTTTAAGGATATGATTCACACCTATGGCAACTTGTATATAGTAACCGTGCCTTTCTCCAAGTACACGTTTGATGCATTCCACCTCATCGATTGACTCATCAACACCGACCTCTTCCATTACTTTTTCTATACTTATTATTAGTTTTATCTCGCAATAAGCAGAAACAGACTATAATTATTTTTTTTCTAAATTTCGGCAACATAACGGTTAGCTCTAAATGGGATAATCAACATATTCAACTATAAATAACAATAATAACAATCTCCAAATTTCAATATACATACAATAATAGGAATCTATTTACCATATATGCAATCTACTTTAAATATCAATACAAGCAACGCACTCTAATTCTATATCAACACTTTACACAAAATAACAACATACTAAAGCATACAAATGCAACTTTTTCACTTACGCGGTCTTCTTATGCACGGAGATTACACCATCTCTCAATTTGTTTTGCCTTTTCTATTTCTTTTATCTTAAAAGAGTCAAGAAAACTACTATTAAGATTGCACCGTACTGTAAATGAATACTTAAAATTTTTGTTTCATACTTATGCCCTTTTTAAGGATATGATTCACACTTATGGCAACTTGTATATAGTAACCGTGCCTTTCTCCAAGTACACGTTTGATGCATTCCACCTCATCGATTGACTCATCAACACCGACCTCTTCCATTACTTTTTCTATACTTATTATTAGTTTTATCTCGCAATAAGCAGAACAATAAACAGACTATAATTATTTTTTTTCTAAATTTCGGCAACATAACGGTTAGCTCTAAATGGGATAATCAACATATTCAACTATAAATAACAATAATAACAATCTCCAAATTTCAATATACATACAATAATAGGAATCTATTTACCATATATGCAATCTACTTTAAATATCAATACAAGCAATGCACTCTAATTCTATATCAACAATTTACACAAAATAACAACATACAAATGCAACTTTTTCACTTACGCGGTCTTCTTATGCACGAAGATTACACCATCTCTCAATTTGTTTTCCCTTTTCTATTTCTTTTATCTTAAAAGAGTCAAGAAAACTACTATTAAGATTGCACCGTACTGTAAATGAATACTTAAAATTTTTGTTTCATACTTATGCCCTTTTTAAGGATATGATTCACACCTATGGCAACTTGTATATAGTAACCGTGCCTTTCTCCAAGTACACGTTTGATGCATTCCACCTCATCGATTGACTCATCAACACCGACCTCTTCCATTACTTTTCTATACTTATTATTAGTTTTATCTCGCAATAAGCAGAACAATAAACAAACTATAATTATTTTTTTTCTAAATTTCGGCAACATAACGGTTAGCTCTAAATGGGATAATCAACATATTCAACTATAAATAACAATAATAACAATCTCCAAATTTCAATATACATACAATAATAGGAATCTATTTACCATATATGCAATCTACTTTAAATATCAATACAAGCAATGCACTCTAATTCTATATCAACACTTTACACAAAATAGCAACATACTAAAGCATACAAATGCAACTTTTTCACTTACGCGGTCTTCTTATGCACGGAGATTACACCATCTCTCAATTTGTTTTGCCTTTTCTATTTCTTTTATCTTAAAAGAGTCAAGAAAACTACTATTAAGATTGCACCGTACTGTAAATGAATACTTAAAATTTTTGTTTCATACTTATGCCCTTTTTAAGGATATGATTAACACCTATGGCAACTTGTATATAGTAACCGCGCCTTTCTCCAAGTACACGTTTGATGCATTCCACCTCATCGATTGACTCATCAACACCGACCTCTTCCATTACTTTTTCTATACTTATTATTAGTTTTATCTCGCAATAAGCAGAACAATAAACAGACTATAATTATTTTTTTTCTAAATTTCGGCAACATAACGGTTAGCTCTAAATGGGATAATCAACATATTCAACTATAAATAACAATAATAACAATCTCCAAATTTCAATATACATACAATAATAGGAATCTATTTACCATATATGCAATCTACTTTAAATATCAATACAAGCAATGCACTCTAATTATATATCAACACTTTACACAAAATAACAACATACTAAAGCATACAAATGCAACTTTTTCACTTACGCGGTTTTCTTATGCACGGAGATTACACCATCTCTCAATTTGTTTTGCCTTTTCTATTTCTTTTATCTTAAAAGAGTCAAGAAAACTACTATTAAGATTGCACCGTACTGTAAATGAATACTTAAAATTTTTGTTTCATACTTATGCCCTTTTTAAGGATATGATTCACACCTATGGCAACTTGTATATAGTAACCGTGCCTTTCTCCAAGTACACGTTTGATGCATTCCACCTCATCGATTGACTCATCAACACCGACCTCTTCCATTACTTTTTCTATACTTATTATTAGTTTTATCTCGCAATAAGCAGAACAATAAACAGACTATAATTATTTTTTTTCTAAATTTCGGCAACATAACCGTTAGCTCTAAATGGGATAATCAACATATTCAACTATAAATAACAATAATAACAATCTCCAAATTTCAATATACATACAATAATAGGAATCTATTTACCATATATGCAATCTACTTTAAATATCAATACAACCAATGCACTCTAATTCTATATCAACACTTTACACAAAATAGCAACATACTAAAGCATACAAATGCAACTTTTTCACTTACGCGGTCTTCTTATGCACGGAGATTACACCATCTCTCAATTTGTTTTGCCTTTTCTATTTCTTTTATCTTAAAAGAGTCCAGAAAACTACTATTAAGATTGCACCGTACTGTAAATGAATACTTAAAATTTTTGTTTCATACTTATGCCCTTTTTAAGGATATGATTCACACCTATGGAAACTTGTATATAGTAACCGTGCCTTTCTCCAAGTACACGTTTGATGCATTCCACCTCATCGATTGACTCATGAACACCGACCTCTTCCATTACTTTTTCTATACTTATTATTAGTTTTATCTCGCAATAAGCAGAACCATAACCAGACTATAATTATTTTTTTTCTAAATTTCGGCAACATAACCGTTAGCTCTAAATGGGATAATCAACATATTCAACTATAAATAACAATAATAACAATCTCCAAATTTCAATATACATACAATAATAGGAATCTATTTACCATATATGCAATCTACTTTAAATATCAATACAAGCAATGCACTCTAATTCTATATCAACACTTTACACAAAATAACAACATACTAAAGCATACAAATGCAACTTTTTCACTTACGCGGTCTTCTTATGCACGGAGATTACACCATCTCTCAATTTGTTTTGCCTTTTCTATTTCTTTTATCTTAAAAGAGTCAAGAAAACTACTATTAAGATTGCACCGTACTGTAAATGAATACTTAAAAATTTTGTTTCATACTTATGCCCTTTTTAAGGATATGATTCACACCTATGGCAACTTGTATATAGTAACCGTGCCTTTCTCCAAGTACACGTTTGATGCATTCCACCTCATCGATTGACTCATCAACACCGACCTCTTCCATTACTTTTTCTATACTTATTATTAGTTTTATCTCGCAAAAACAGAACAATAAACGGACTATAATTATTTTTTTTCTAAATTTCGGCAACATAACGGTTAGCTCTAAATGGGATAATCAACATATTCAACTATAAATAACAATAATAACAATCTCCAAATTTCAATATACATACAATAATAGGAATCTATTTACCATATATGCAATCTACTTTAAATATCAATACAAGCAATGCACTCTAATTCTATATCAACACTTTACACAAAATAACAACTTACTAAAGCATACAAATGCAACTTTTTCACTTACGCGGTCTTCTTATGCACGGAGATTACACCATCTCTCAATTTGTTTTGCCTTTTCTATTTCTTTTATCTTAAAAGAGTCAAGAAAACTACTATTAAGATTGCACCGTACTGTAAATGAATACTTAAAATTTTTGTTTCATACTTATGCCCTTTTTAAGGATATGATTAACACCTATGGCAACTTGTATATAGTAACCGTGCCTTTCTTCAAGTACACGTTTGATGCATTCCACCTCATCGATTGACTCATCAACACCGACCTCTTCCATTACTTTTTCTATACTTATTATTAGTTTTATCTCGCAATAAGCAGAACAATAAACAGACTATAATTGTTTTTTTTCTAAATTTCGGCAACATAACGGTTAGCTCTAAATGGGATAATCAACATATTCAACTATAAATAACAATAATAACAATCTCCAAATTTCAATATACATACAATAATAGGAATCTATTTACCATATATGCAATCTACTTTAAATATCAATACATGCAATGCACTCTAATTCTATATCAACACTTTACACAAAATAACAACATACTAAAGCATACAAATGCAACTTTTTCACTTACGCGGTCTTCTTATGCACGGAGATTACACCATCTCTCAATTTGTTTTGCCTTTTCTATTTCTTTTATCTTAAAAGAGTCAAGAAAACTACTATTAAGATTCCACCGTACTGTAAATGAATACTTAAAATATTTGTTTCCTACTTATGCCCTGTTTAAGGATATGATTAACATCTATGGCAACTTGTATATAGTAACCGTGCCTTTCTTCTAGTACACGTTTGATGCTTTCCACCTCATCGATTGACTCATCAACACCGACCTCTTCCATTACTTTTCTATACTTATTATTAGTTTTATCTCGCAATAAGCAGAACAATAAACAGACTATAATTATTTTTTTTCTAAATTTCGGCAACATAACGGTTAGCTCTAAATGGGATAATCAACATATTCAACTATAAATAACAATAATAACAATCTCCAAATTTCAATATACATACAATAATAGGAATAAATTTACCATATATGCAATCTACTTTAAATATCAATACAAGCAATGCACTCTAATTCTATATCAACACTTTACACAAAATAGCAACATACTAAAGCATACAAATGCAACTTTTTCACTTACGCGGTCTTCTTATGCACGGAGATTACACCATCTCTCAATTTGTTTTGCCTTTTCTATTTCTTTTATCTTAAAAGAGTCAAGAAAACTACTATTAAGATTGCATCGTACTGTAAATGAATACTTAAAATTTTTGTTTCATACTTATGCCCTTTTTAAGGATATGATTAACACCTATGGCAACTTGTATATAGTAACCGCGCCTTTCTCCAAGTACACGTTTGATGCATTCCACCTCATCGATTGACTCATCAACACCGACCTCTTCCATTACTTTTTCTATACTTATTATTAGTTTTATCTCGCAATAAGCAGAACAATAAACAGACTATAATTATTTTTTTTCTAAATTTCGGCAACATAACGGTTAGCTCTAAATGGGATAATCAACATATTCAACTATAAATAACAATAATAACAATCTCCAAATTTCAATATACATACAATAATAGGAATCTATTTACCATATATGCAATCTACTTTAAATATCAATACAACCAATGCACTCTAATTCTATATCAACACTTTACACAAAATAGCAACATACTAAAGCATACAAATGCAACTTTTTCACTTACGCGGTCTTCTTATGCACGGAGATTACACCATCTCTCAATTTGTTTTGCCTTTTCTATTTCTTTTATCTTAAAAGAGTCAAGAAAACTACTATTAAGATTGCACCGTACTGTAAATGAATACTTAAAATTTTTGTTTCATACTTATGCCCTTTTTAAGGATATGATTAACACCTATGGCAACTTGTATATAGTAACCGCGCCTTTCTCCAAGTACATGTTTGATGCATTCCACCTCATCGATTGACTCATCAACACCGACCTCTTCCATTACTTTTTCTATACTTATTATTAGTTTTATCTCGCAATAAGCAGAACAATAAACAGACTATAATTATTTTTTTTCTAAATTTCGGCAACATAACGGTTAGCTCTAAATGGGATAATCAACATATTCAACTATAATTAACAATAATAACAATCTCCAAATTTCAATATACATACAATAATAGGAATCTATTTACCATATATGCAATCTACTTTAAATATCAATACAAGCAATGCACTCTAATTATATATCAACACTTTACACAAAATAACAACATACTAAAGCATACAAATGCAACTTTTTCACTTACGCGGTTTTCTTATGCACGGAGATTACACCATCTCTCAATTTGTTTTGCCTTTTCTATTTCTTTTATCTTAAAAGAGTCAAGAAAACTACTATTAAGATTGCACCGTACTGTAAATGAATACTTAAAATTTTTGTTTCATACTTATGCCCTTTTTAAGGATATGATTCACACCTATGGCAACTTGTATATAGTAACCGTGCCTTTCTCCAAGTACATGTTTGATGCATTCCACCTCATCGATTGACTCATCAACACCGACCTCTTCCATTACTTTTTCTATACTTATTATTAGTTTTATCTCGCAATAAGCAGAACAATAAACAGACTATAATTATTTTTTTTCTAAATTTCGGCAACATAAGGGTAGCTCTAAATGGGATAATCAACATATTCAACTATAAATAACAATAATAACAATCTCCAAATTTCAATATACATACAATAATAGGAATCTATTTACCATATATGCAATCTACTTTAAATATCAATACAACCAATGCACTCTAATTCTATATCAACACTTTACACAAAATAGCAACATACTAAAGCATACAAATGCAACTTTTTCACTTACGCGGTCTTCTTATGCACGGAGATTACACCATCTCTCAATTTGTTTTGCCTTTTCTTTTTCTTTTATCTTAAAAGAGTCCAGAAAACTACTATTAAGATTGCACCGTACTGTAAATGAATACTTAAAATTTTTGTTTCATACTTATGCCCTTTTTAAGGATATGATTCACACCTATGGAAACTTGTATATAGTAACCGTGCCTTTCTCCAAGTACACGTTTGATGCATTCCACCTCATCGATTGACTCATCAACACCGACCTCTTCCATTACTTTTTCTATACTTATTATTAGTTTTATCTCGCAATAAGCAGAACAATAAACAGACTATAATTATTTTTTTTCTAAATTTCGGCAACATAACGGTTAGCTCTAAATGGGATAATCAACATATTCAACTATAATTAACAATAATAACAATCTCCAAATTTCAATATACATACAATAATAGGAATCTATTTACCATATATGCAATCTACTTTAAATATCAATACAAGCAATGCACTCTAATTATATATCAACACTTTACACAAAATAACAACATACTAAAGCATACAAATGCAACTTTTTCACTTACGCGGTTTTCTTATGCACGGAGATTACACCATCTCTCAATTTGTTTTGCCTTTTCTATTTCTTTTATCTTAAAAGAGTCAAGAAAACTACTATTAAGATTGCACCGTACTGTAAATGAATACTTAAAATTTTTGTTTCATACTTATGCCCTTTTTAAGGATATGATTCACACCTATGGCAACTTGTATATAGTAACCGTGCCTTTCTCCAAGTACATGTTTGATGCATTCCACCTCATCGATTGACTCATCAACACCGACCTCTTCCATTACTTTTTCTATACTTATTATTAGTTTTATCTCGCAATAAGCAGAACAATAAACAGACTATAATTATTTTTTTTCTAAATTTCGGCAACATAACGGTTAGCTCTAAATGGGATAATCAACATATTCAACTATAAATAACAATAATAACAATCTCCAAATTTCAATATACATACAATAATAGGAATCTATTTACCATATATGCAATCTACTTTAAATATCAATACAACCAATGCACTCTAATTCTATATCAACACTTTACACAAAATAGCAACATACTAAAGCATACAAATGCAACTTTTTCACTTACGCGGTCTTCTTATGCACGGAGATTACACCATCTCTCAATTTGTTTTGCCTTTTCTTTTTCTTTTATCTTAAAAGAGTCCAGAAAACTACTATTAAGATTGCACCGTACTGTAAATGAATACTTAAAATTTTTGTTTCATACTTATGCCCTTTTTAAGGATATGATTCACACCTATGGAAACTTGTATATAGTAACCGTGCCTTTCTCCAAGTACACGTTTGATGCATTCCACCTCATCGATTGACTCATCAACACCGACCTCTTCCATTACTTTTTCTATACTTATTATTAGTTTTATCTCGCAATAAGCAGAACAATAACCAGACTATAATTATTTTTTTTCTAAATTTCGGCAACATAACCGTTAGCTCTAAATGGGATAATCAACATATTCAACTATAAATAACAATAATAACAATCTCCAAATTTCAATATACATACAATAATAGGAATCTATTTACCATATATGCAATCTACTTTAAATATCAATACAAGCAATGCACTCTAATTCTATATCAACACTTTACACAAAATAACAACATACTAAAGCATACAAATGCAACTTTTTCACTTACGCGGTCTTCTTATGCACGGAGATTACACCATCTCTCAATTTGTTTTTCCTTTTCTATTTCTTTTATCTTAAAAGAGTCAAGAAAACTACTATTAAGATTGCACCGTACAGTAAATGAATACTTAAAATTTTTGTTTCATACTTATGCCCTTTTTAAGGATATGATTCACACCTATGGCAACTTGTATATAGTAACCGTGCCTTTCTCCAAGTACACGTTTGATGCATTCCACCTCATCGATTGACTCATCAACACCGACCTCTTCCATTACTTTTTCTATACTTATTATTAGTTTTATCTCGCAATAAGCAGAACAATAAACGGACTATAATTATTATTTTTCTAAATTTCGGCAACATAACGGTTAGCTCTAAATGGGATAATCAACATATTCAACTATAAATAACAATAATAACAATCTCCAAATTTCAATATACATACAATAATAGGAATCTATTTACCATATATGCAATCTACTTTAAATATCAATACAAGCAATGCACTCTAATTCTATATCAACACTTTACACAAAATAACAACTTACTAAAGCATACAAATGCAACTTTTTCACTTACGCGGTCTTCTTATGCACGGAGATTACACCATCTCTCAATTTGTTTTGCCTTTTCTATTTCTTTTATCTTAAAAGAGTCAAGAAAACTACTATTAAGATTGCACCGTACTGTAAATGAATACTTAAAATTTTTGTTTCATACTTATGCCCTTTTTAAGGATATGATTAACACCTATGACAACTTGTATATAGTAACCGTGCCTTTCTTCAAGTACACGTTTGATGCATTCCACCTCATCGATTGACTCATCAACACCGACCTCTTCCATTACTTTTTCTATACTTATTATTAGTTTTATCTCGCAATAAGCAGAACAATAAACAGACTATAATTGTTTTTTTTCTAAATTTCGGCAACATAACGGTTAGCTCTAAATGGGATAATCAACATATTCAACTATAAATAACAATAATAACAATCTCCAAATTTCAATATACATACAATAATAGGAATCTATTTACCATATATGCAATCTACTTTAAATATCAATACATGCAATGCACTCTAATTCTATATCAACACTTTACACAAAATAACAACATACTAAAGCATACAAATGCAACTTTTTCACTTACGCGGTCTTCTTATGCACGGAGATTACACCATCTCTCAATTTGTTTTGCCTTTTCTATTTCTTTTATCTTAAAAGAGTCAAGAAAACTACTATTAAGATTGCACCGTACTGTAAATGAATACTTAAAATATTTGTTTCATACTTATGCCCTGTTTAAGGATATGATTAACACCTATGGCAACTTGTATATAGTAACCGTGCCTTTCTTCAAGTACACGTTTGATGCATTCCACCTCATCGATTGACTCATCAACACCGACCTCTTCCATTACTTTTCTATACTTATTATTAGTTTTATCTCGCAATAAGCAGAACAATAAACAGACTATAATTATTTTTTTTCTAAATTTCGGCAACATAACGGTTAGCTCTAAATGGGATAATCAACATATTCAACTATAAATAACAATAATAACAATCTCCAAATTTCAATATACATACAATAATAGGAATCTATTTACCATATATGCAATCTACTTTAAATATCAATACAAGCAATGCACTCTAATTCTATATCAACACTTTACACAAAATAGCAACATACTAAAGCATACAAATGCAACTTTTTCACTTACGCAGTCTTCTTATGCACGGAGATTACACCATCTCTCAATTTGTTTTGCCTTTTCTATTTCTTTTATCTTAAAAGAGTCAAGAAAACTACTATTAAGATTGCACCGTACTGTAAATGAATACTTAAAATTTTTGTTTCATACTTATGCCCTTTTTAAGGATATGATTAACACCTATGGCAACTTGTATATAGTAACCGCGCCTTTCTCCAAGTACACGTTTGATGCATTCCACCTCATCGATTGACTCATCAACACCGACCTCTTCCATTACTTTTTCTATACTTATTATTAGTTTTATCTCGCAATAAGCAGAACAATAAATAGACTATAATTATTTTTTTTCTAAATTTCGGCAACATAACGGTTAGCTCTAAATGGGATAATCAACATATTCAACTACAAATAACAATAATAACAATCTCCAAATTTCAATATACATACAATAATAGGAATCTATTTACCATATATGCAATCTACTTTAAATATCAATACAAGCAATGCACTCTAATTATATATCAACACTTTACACAAAATAACAACATACTAAAGCATACAAATGCAACTTTTTCACTTACGCGGTTTTCTTATGCACGGAGATTACACCATCTCTCAATTTGTTTTGCCTTTTCTATTTCTTTTATCTTAAAAGAGTCAAGAAAACTACTATTAAGATTGCACCGTACTGTAAATGAATACTTAAAATTTTTGTTTCATACTTATGCCCTTTTTAAGGATATGATTCACACCTATGGCAACTTGTATATAGTAACCGTGCCTTTCTCCAAGTACACGTTTGATGCATTCCACCTCATCGATTGACTCATCAACACCGACCTCTTCCATTACTTTTTCTATACTTATTATTAGTTTTATCTCGCAATAAGCAGAACAATAAACAGACTATAATTATTTTTTTTCTAAATTTCGGCAACATAACGGTTAGCTCTAAATGGGATAATCAACATATTCAACTATAAATAACAATAATAACAATCTCCAAATTTCAATATACATACAATAATAGGAATCTATTTACCATATATGCAATCTACTTTAAATATCAATACAACCAATGCACTCTAATTCTATATCAACACTTTACACAAAATAGCAACATACTAAAGCATACAAATGCAACTTTTTCACTTACGCGGTCTTCTTATGCACGGAGATTACACCATCTCTCAATTTGTTTTGCCTTTTCTATTTTTTTTAGCTTAAAAGAGTCCAGAAAACTACTATTAAGATTGCACCGTACTGTAAATGAATACTTAAAATTTTTGTTTCATACTTATGCCCTTTTTAAGGATATGATTCACACCTATGGCAACTTGTATATAGTAACCGTGCCTTTCTCCAAGTACACGTTTGATGCATTCCACCTCATCGATTGACTCATCAACACCGACCTCTTCCATTACTTTTTCTATACTTATTATTAGTTTTATCTCGCAATAAGCAGAAACAGACTATAATTATTTTTTTTCTAAATTTCGGCAACATAACGGTTAGCTCTAAATGGGATAATCAACATATTCAACTATAAATAACACTAATAACAATCTCCAAATTTCAATATACATACAATAATAGGAATCTATTTACCATATATGCAATCTACTTTAAATATCAATACAAGCAACGCACTCTAATTCTATATCAACACTTTACACAAAATAACAACATACTAAAGCATACAAATGCAACTTTTTCACTTACGCGGTCTTCTTATGCACGGAGATTACACCATCTCTCAATTTGTTTTGCCTTTTCTATTTCTTTTATCTTAAAAGAGTCAAGAAAACTACTATTAAAATTGCACCGTACTGTAAATGAATACTTAAAATTTTTGTTTCATACTTATGCCCTTTTTAAGGATATGATTAACACCTATGGCAACTTGTATATAGTAACCGTGCCTTTCTTCAAGTACACGTTTGATGCATTCCACCTCATCGATTGACTCATCAACACCGACCTCTTCCATTACTTTTTCTATACTTATTATTAGTTTTATCTCGCAATAAGCAGAACAATAAACAGACTATAATTGTTTTTTTTTCTAAATTTCGGCAACATAACGGTTAGCTCTAAATGGGATAATCAACATATTCAACTATAAATAACAATAATAACAATCTCCAAATTTCAATATACATACAATAATAGGAATCTATTTACCATATATGCAATCTACTTTAAATATCAATACATGCAATGCACTCTAATTCTATATCAACACTTTACACAAAATAACAACATACTAAAGCATACAAATGCAACTTTTTCACTTACGCGGTCTTCTTATGCACGGAGATTACACCATCTCTCAATTTGTTTTGCCTTTTCTATTTCTTTTATCTTAAAAGAGTCAAGAAAACTACTATTAAGATTGCACCGTACTGTAAATGAATACTTAAAATATTTGTTTCATACTTATGCCCTGTTTAAGGATATGATTAACACCTATGGCAACTTGTATATAGTAACCGTGCCTTTCTTCAAGTACACGTTTGATGCATTCCACCTCATCGATTGACTCATCAACACCGACCTCTTCCATTACTTTTTCTATACTTATTATTAGTTTTATCTCGCAATAAGCAGAACAATAAACAGACTATAATTGTTTTTTTTCTAAATTTCGGCAACATAACGGTTAGCTCTAAATGGGATAATCAACATATTCAACTATAAATAACAATAATAACAATCTCCAAATTTCAATATACATACAATAATAGGAATCTATTTACCATATATGCAATCTACTTTAAATATCAATACAAGCAATGCACTCTAATTCTATATCAACACTTTACACAAAATAACAACATACTAAAGCATACAAATGCAACTTTTTCACTTACGCGGTCTTCTTATGCACGGAGATTACACCATCTCTCAATTTGTTTTGCCTTTTCTATTTCTTTTATCTTAAAAGAGTCAAGAAAACTACTATTAAGATTGCACCGTACTGTAAATGAATACTTGAAATTTTTGTTTCATACTTATGCCCTTTTTAAGGATATGATTAACACCTATGGCAACTTGTATATAGTAACCGTGCCTTTCTCCAAGTACACGTTTGATGCATTCCACCTCATCGATTGACTCATCAACACCGACCTCTTCCATTACTTTTTCTATATTTATTATTAGTTTTATCTCGCAATAAGCAGAACAATAAACAGACTATAATTATTTTTTTTCAAAATTTCGGCAACATAACGGTTAGCTCTAAATGGGATAATCAACATATTCAACTATAAATAACAATAATAACAATCTCCAAATTTCAATATACATACAATAATAGGAATCTATTTACCATATATGCAATCTACTTTAAATATCAATACAAGCAATGCACTCTAATTCTATATCAACACTTTACACAAAATAACAACATACTAAAGCATACAAATGCAACTTTTTCACTTACGCGGTCTTCTTATGCACGAAGATTACACCATCTCTCAATTTGTTTTGCCTTTTCTATTTCTTTTATCTTAAAAGAGTCAAGAAAACTACTATTAAGATTGCACCGTACTGTAAATGAATACTTAAAATTTTTGTTTCATACTTATGCCCTTTTTAAGGATATGATTCACACCTATGGCAACTTGTATATAGTAACCGTGCCTTTCTCCAAGTACACGTTTGATGCATTCCACCTCATCGATTGACTCATCAACACCGACCTCTTCCATTACTTTTTCTATACTTATTATTAGTTTTATCTCGCAATAAGCAGAACAATAAACGGACTATAATTATTTTTTTTCTAAATTTCGGCAACATAACGGTTAGCTCTAAATGGGATAATCAACATATTCAACTATAAATAACAATAATAACAATCTCCAAATTTCAATATACATACAATAATATGAATCTATTTACCATATATGCAATCTACTTTAAATATCAATACAAGCAATGCACTCTAATTCTATATCAACACTTTACACAAAATAACAACTTAATAAAGCATACAAATGCAACTTTTTCACTTACGCGGTCTTCTTATGCACGGAGATTACACCATCTCTCAATTTGTTTTGCCTTTTCTATTTCTTTTATCTTAAAAGAGTCAAGAAAACTACTATTAAGATTGCACCGTACTGTAAATGAATACTTAAAATTTTTGTTTTATACTTATGCCCTTTTTAAGGATATGATTCACACCTATGGCAACTTGTATATAGTAACTGTGCCTTTCTTCAAGTACACATTTGATGCATTCCACCTCATCGATTGACTCATCAACACCGACCTCTTCCATTACTTTTTCTATACTTATTATTAGTTTTATCTCGCAATAAGCAGAACAATAAACAGACTATAATTATTTTTTTTCTAAATTTCGGCAACATAACGGTTAGCTCTAAATGGGATAATCAACATATTCAACTATAAATAACAATAATAACAATCTCCAAATTTCAATATACATACAATAATAGGAATCTATTTACCATATATGCAATCTACTTTAAATATCAATACAAGCAATGCACTCTAATTCTATATCAACACTTTACACAAAATAACAACTTACTAAAGCATACAATTGCAACTTTTTCACTTACGCGGTCTTCTTATGCACGGAGATTACACCATCTCTCAATTTGTTTTGCCTTTTCTATTTCTTTTATCTTAAAAGAGTCAAGAAAACTACTATTAAGATTGCACCGTACTGTAAATGAATACTTAAAATTTTTGTTTCATACTTATGCCCTTTTTAAGGATATGATTCACACCTATGGCAACTTGTATATAGTAACCGTGCCTTTCTCCAAGTACACGTTTGATGCATTCCACCTCATCGATTGACTCATCAACACCGACCTCTTCCATTACTTTTTCTATACTTATTATTAGTTTTATCTCGCAATAAGCAGAACAATAAACAGACTATAATTATTTTTTTTCTAAATTTCGGCAACATAACGGTTAGCTCTAAATGGGATAATCAACATATTCAACTATAAATAACAATAATAACAATCTCCAAATTTCAATATACATACAATAATAGGAATCTATTTACCATATATGCAATCTACTTTAAATATCAATACAAGCAATGCACTCTAATTCTATATCAACACTTTACACAAAATAACAACTTACTAAAGCATAAAAATGCAACTTTTTCACTTACGCGATCTTCTTATGCACGAATATAATTTGTTTTGCCTTTTCTATTTCTTTTATCTTAAAAGAGTCAAGAAAACTACTATTAAGATTGCATCGTACTGTAAATGAATACTTAAAATTTTTGTTACATACTTATGGCCTTTTTAAGCATATGATTCACACCTATGGCAACTTGTATATAGTTATTTTGCGATATATATATATATATATATATATATATATATATATATATATATATATATATATATATATATATATATATATATATATATATATTGTATTTTTGTTGGAGCGGCGTGAAAATCATGAAACTTGGCCTAGGAGTTTTGTGCTCTTTGGTGAAAAAATAATTTTCTGCAAATAAAAATAATTGAATATAAATGAATAATAAATAAATACAAAAAGAGAAAAGAATAAAGAGATTTACCAAAGAAATGCGTAAAAAATTAACTAAGAGTTTTATATTTAACAAGTACTTCAAGAGGAAAGATTAACGATATTTACCAAAGAACATTGGATATGTTTTAAAAGTTTAACGTGTTTAAAAGAGAAAAAGAGTAATGACGTTATTTTAAAGATTTTAGAAATATCCAAATGTTTTAAAGAGAAAAGATGGAAAGATTTCAATGAAAAAAAAATTAAGTCGTGAAATCGCCAAATCTCTCATAGTCTCTAAAGCATCATCTACTAATCGTCACGTGAGACACACATCAAAATGCAACGTCAGACTAGAAATTTGGTGAGATAGAAAGGGATGGACTCATAATAAACTCTTTATATAATCATGTTTCAAAACACATATCGCATATAATCATCATGTAGCACATTATACATCATAAACTCATAAACAACATATAACTCTTAAACATCATATAGGAAAAACCCACCTTAAGTTGTCTTAGTAACTCATCACCTTTACTCGTTGTGACAACACGGTTTTGGGGTTTCTTGCTACATGCGTTAGTCAAGTCATGGGTGGCATATACTCTAACAACACATACACGGAGTCTTTTTTCATCCCTCATGTGAGCATGTTACTCTTATGAACCATGCACGAATCGTCGGCCTATTTTGTCCCTCGCATGAACATGATACTCTTATACGTACCGCATGCACCGACCCTTGCCATTTTTCATCCCTACCCCCGGTGAACATGGTGTTGGATTAGTGTCTAAGTCCATAACTATATTTGGTATGTACTTGACCCGGTTGTAGGGTGATCCTTTTGGGTTGCCTTCACCAAAGTAACTGGACTGGATGATTTATGGAGAGAGAGGATATTATGGTTTATTAATATATTATAAGAATAATATATTAAAAGAGAAATCATATTGTTTAATTAATATTGGTCAAGAATTAATTAAGAATTAATTTTGTGGCTAAAAAATATTAATTAAATAAAGGGGACTTGTATTGCCAATTATAAGATAATTGGATTTGGGCTGTGGATCTTGTGGAATAAGGAAGTGGACGAAATTAGGGTGGAAGCCCACCTTGAAATCGTCCAAGCGCCCTATTCCAGAAGGTTCTTGGGGCCGCTTAGGGCCTAAGCTATCCAATTAGGGTTTTGACTAAAACCCTAGCAGCTCAGCTATTTAAGGACCCCTAGGGCATCCAAAATCGGCTATCACTTATTCCAAAGAGTCCTTGAGCCGATTTTGTGCCTCCATTCCCTCTCTTCTAGATCATCTTCTTGCCTTGGTGTTTGTAAGCCATTAGAGGTATTACAATGGTGATACTAAGCTCTTGAAGTTGAAGATTCTTGCTACTTGTGAAAGGTAATCATCTAAACTTGTTTTAGTTGTTAATTTCAGATTTTGTATGCTAGATCTAGGGTTTGTAAGCTTTGGATAAATTTGCATGTACAATAGATAAACCTAGATCCAAAGCTTTAGGGTTTTGTATGTGCACCATAGGATTGTTGTATTGCTCAAAACCCATCAGTGGTATCAGAGCCTTGCTTGGTTTCTATTGTATTTGATGCATTGTATGTTTATTCATTGCTTAAAATCGATTTTTCTGCCTTCTTCCTGACAGACTCGTCGAGTCCCAAGGTGAACTCGACGAGTCAGATGAACTCGGCGAGTTCTGTATGGGACTCGGCGAGTCGGGGTGTCAGACAGAGGGATTTTCGGGATTTTGACTTATTTTGACTTGGGATAATTACCAAAGTTGTTTTTGATTAATAAAATTTGAATTTTATTGATTCCATGTGATTATCTTTGTCAAAATAAAAGATATTTATCATTTAGTTAGATAATTATTACCTTATTTGATAAACCTTAATTATTTGAATTATTTGATCAATTATCTTGCATGAAATTGGATTAGGTCAAAATTAGATAATCACCAATTAATTGTTTAATTATATAATTTGAATTTTGATCTAGATAGTTTTGAAATGTTTCAAAACTTTCCCTCAAGTTTTGGAATTTAAATTTTGATTAAAAGTTTAATTTTGAAATAATTAAATTCCAAACCCTAGAATTTTACAAGTTTCAAATTCACCCCTATACTATTATAATATTATAAGAATAATTATTATATATGTATAAGATAAATGCTAGTCTTACCGTTAGTAGGCCTCATTCACGAAGCCGATCTATAAGGGGGTATAAGGTTGCTGCCTATAAAATGACAGTTTAATGGGTGTCCACTCTCACCCACCGCTCCCTTGATTGGTGGAGGGTCGTTAGCCGAACGGGTAGGATAGGGCATCTAAATTCCTCATTAAAAGTATAACGATTAATAAAGTTACTAAATGTTTTTATAAATTCTCAATCTTAGTTACTTTAGGAAAAATGTGAAAATGATACTATTCCATGAAATTACACTTTGTACCCTTGCCAAGACGTTAGTGGAGCGTGTGTGGTTAATCGTCACACTAATTTGGGTCTAGCAAAGGTGGAAAAGGGTGACTTGATATTTGTCATAGATCAATGGAGCGTGTGTGGCTAACCTGCACATTGATTAGGTGACTGTAACATTGGGGGCACCATGTACATTTGCATGGTTATTCACGCCTTGTTTGTGATCCTCGGTATCCCAGTCACAAACTTGATGGGCATATCGAGATTTAAACATGCCATTGAAAAGTTCAATGAATCTCAAAAGATCTAGGAGTTTTCAACACATTTAATTCTTTTTGTTTTTCATGGTGGAAATTAGTGAATCGTCATTCACTTACCTTCAAATTATTTTCTGTTTAGATTACAGCATCCCTCTTCTAAATTGCAAATAATGTTGTTGGATCCTAGCCCTAATTTCTCATTTGGTTGTTTAATTGGGGATTCTTATCTAATCGAACTTTGTCTCTTTTCTTTTTCAGATGTCGAACTCAAACAACGTTTCTGGCTCGAACTCTTCCGGCTCATTCTCACTCATGAGTTTGTGTGGGAGGGTGATCTTCGATGGGACAAATTTTAATGATTGGATCCACAACATCCTAATGGTTACCCGCTACGAGGACAAGGAGTATGTCCTCGACAAGGAGCTAAAGGAGATAAATGTCAACACTGCTACTCCTGAGGAGATCGCTGCCTTTGAGACCCACGAGCGAGATGCTACGAAAGTCCCTTGCATCATGCTCACTACTATGACTGCAGAACTCCAAAAGTCCTACGAGGACTTCTACCCCTATGAGATGCACTTGGATTTACTGGACATGTACCACCAAAGTTCCAGGCAGGAGAGGTACGAGATCATAACTTCGATGATCACGACCAAGATAAGAGACGGAGAGTATGTCACTGCTCATCTACAGAAAATGCAGAGGTATGTCGACCACCTGCAGAAGTTAAGTGTTAACTTCGATGAAGAGCTGGCGATTGATATTATTCTTCATTCCTTGCCTCCTTGCTACAACCAATTCTGGATGACCTACCACATGAACAAAGAGGAGGTCACATTGAGCAAGCTTCAAGGCCTGTTGAGGACTGTTGAGAGCAACCTCAAGGACAAATCCGTTGCACCAACTTCTACTACTGTTGCCCCCGTCTTGGCTGTTGGGCAGGGGAAGGGTAAGAAGAGGAAGGCTCCTTCCAAGAGCCACCATAAGGGAAATTCCTATGATGGCACCTCTTCAAGTGGAACCAAGGCTGGTCCCGCTGCACCCACCTCCAACCCAAAGGATGCAGATTACTACTACTGCCATGAGAAGGGGCATTGGAAACGAAGCTGCCCGAAGTATCTGCAAGATATCAAGGATGGGAAGATCAAGCCGTCCTTCGCAGGTATTTATACTATTCAATCTAATAACTCATCGCATGCTATTTCTTGGGTTCTTGATACATGATGTGGTTTTCACATTTGTTCTGATTTGCAGGGCCTAAAAAGAAATATGGATGTGGAGCATGGGAAGATAAACTTGATCATGGGAACAGAAGATCGTTGCCTGTCACCAAGATTGGAGTTTACTCTTTAGTGCTTAGTAGTGGGTTAGGACTAGATTTGAATAATTGTTGCTATTCGCCAGAAATGGCAAGAAACATCATTTCTTTTCATGGTTTATATAAACAAGGATTTAGATTTTCGTTTGATAATGAAAAAGGTTCATTAATGCTTTCTTTAATGGTGTTTTTTATTTTGAAGCATTGCCTTGTAATGGAATATATGAAACTGTGATGGTTGTAAACAATTTAGGAAATGATGTGTTGTGTATCGATTATTCCAATGATTTGGATAAAGCATGCTTGTGGCATTGTCGTCTTGGACATGTCAACAAGAAACACATAGCCCAACTCCGAAAGGATGGAGTGTTGGAGTCATTCGACCTTAGGGACGATGACGTGTGCAAGTCTTGTTTACTTGGAAAGATGACCAAGTCACCCTTCACTGGTACTTGTGAAAGGGGTGAGGGTTTATTGGATCTCATACACACCGATGTGTGTGGGCCCTTTAGATCCACCAGAAGGGATGCAAGCCGCTTCTATGTGGCTTTCACCGATGATTATATCAGATATGGGTATATCTACTTAATCAAGCACAAGTCAGAAACCTTTGAAAAGTTCAAAGAGTTTAAGCAGGAAGTGGAGAATCAGTTGGGCAGGAAAATCAAGATGCTTCGATCCGATCGAGGTGGAGAGTACCTTAGTCTTGAATTCCACGACTACCTCAAGTAATGCGGAATAGTGTCGCAATTGACGCCTCCTAGGACACCACAGTTGAATGGTGTAGCTGAGAGGCGTAATCAAACCTTGCTCGACATGGTTCGTTCCATGATGAGTCGTGCTTCGCTACCTATCTCATTCTGGGGGTATGCCTTAGAGACTGCCGCCCATATCCTTAACCTAGTCCATACAAAGAAGGCGGCCAAAGCACCTCATGAAATGTGGACAAGGAAAGCTCCCTCGTTGGCACATATCAAGGTTTGGGGTTGAGAGGATTTTGTAAGACGATAGACTCACGACAAGCTTGAATCTCGTAGTGAGCGGTGTATTTTCATCGGCTACCCACAGAAGTCCTTTGGATATCTCTTCTATAGACCGAGTGACAATGATGTCTTCGTTGTGAGGAGAGGGGTTTTCCGAAAGCGAGAACTCATAAGCCAAGGAGACAGTGGGAGAAAAATAGATCTTGAAGAGCTTCAAGAATCGAACGATGAAGGAACCTTAAACACTGGCGCTCAACTTGAGGAGGAAACTCTTGTTGAACCGATTGACGAGTCCTTACCTCTTAGACGTTCCAATAGAGTTAGTGTTCCACCCCAGTTTTATGGTTTCCATATTACTAATGAAGGGGATACGTTTATTAGTGATAGTACACTAGTAAATTTGGACGAACTAACAACTATAAGGAAGCCATGGCAGGCCCGGAGTCTGCAAAATGGAAAGAGGCTATGCACAGCGAGATTCAGTCCATGTATGACAACCAAGTTTGGAATTTGGTTGACAATGTGCCAGGTCGTAAGACGGTCGGGTGCAAGTGGATCTTCAAGAAGAAGACCGACATGTATGGGAAAGTACACACTTATAAGGCACGATTGGTTGCGAAGGGCTTTACTCAAACACCCGGAGTTGACTATGATGAGACATTCTCACCAGTTGCGAAGATAAAGTCTATTAGGGTGATGCTAGTCATTGCTGCATTTCATGACTATGAAATATGGCAAATGGTTGTCAAAACCTCTTTCCTTAATGGGAAGTTGGCTGAAGATGTTTACATGAGTCAGCCAGAGGGTTTTGTAGATACGAAGCATCCCAATAGAGTGTGTAAGCTTGAGAAGTCCATTTATGGATTGAAACAAGCATCTCGCAAATGGAATCTTTGTTTCGATGAGAAAGTCAAAGAGTTTGGCTTCCTGCGAAGCGAGGATGGGTCACGTGTATATGTCAAAGCCAGTGGGAGTATAGTAAGCTTCCTCGTATTGTATGTCGATGACATAGTACTCATAGGAAACGACATCCCGACCCTGCAGGAGGTTAAGTCCTCGCTTGGGAAGTGTTTCGCTATGAAGGACCTCGGAGAGGCTGCCTATATTCTGGGAATAAGGATAGTGAGAAACAGAAGTAAAATACTAATAGGACTTAGTCAGAATACTTACTTGGACGAGGTACTAAAGCGTTTTAGTATGGAGAATTCCAAGAAAGGGGAGTTACCGATCCAACGCAATGCCAAGTTGAGTAAGACTCAAAGCCCGAGTACCGAAGCCGAGATAACAAAAATGAGTCGACTACCTTACGCTTCCGCAGTTGGCTCGATCATGTATGCTATGAATCGTACTCGCCCTGATGTGGCCTTCGCTTTGAGCATGGTCAGCAGATATCAAGGGAACCCTGGTAGAGCACATTGGACCGCAGTCAAGAATATTCTTAAGTACCTTCGGAGGACCAAGGAATGGTTTCTAGTCCTCGGTGGGAGTGATGACTTAAGGGTGCGAGGGTATAGTGACGCTAGTTTTCAGACAGAACGAGATAATTATCAATCTCAGTCAGGCTGGGTCTTTACCCTGAATGAAGGAGCAGTGACTTGGAAAAGTTCCAACCAGGAGACCGTAGCTGATTCAACGTGCGAATCAGAGTACATAGCAGCGAGCGAAGCGTCAAAGGAGGCGATATGGTTGAAGAACTTCATTGGAGACCTTGGAGTTGTGCCAGCCATAAAGGAGCCTATGGAGATTTTCTGTGATAATGAAGGAGCGGTTGCCTTGACCAAGGAACCGAGGGATCATGGCAGATCCCGACATATCGACAGGAAATATCACTTTATTAGACATCGGGTGGAAGAGGGACACCTCGTAGTGAAGAGGGTATCGTCAGAGGATAACCCAGCAGATCCCCTCACGAAGGGACTGAGTAGGGTTAAGCACTTGCAGCACGCTAGGAGCATTGGGCTGAAGGACGATATTAGTTTAGATTAGATAGCTTCGAAACGTGTAATATATAAATTGTAATTAACATTTGATGATTAAATAAATGAGTATTATTTATAAGTAAAGTTACTGTCTTGTGTTAATTATTTACCTATTGTTTCACTTTGCATGTTTTGACTTCCTGAATAATAAGATTATTCGAACAGTCCACAGTCGCTTATACTTTGGAAGTAGGTATGAAAGAAGACTGTCAGGAATTTTTTTGTAGACTGTCTAAAGTGTATTAGACATAGCAAAGGTTTGCTGCAACGTTCATGAGTGCTTATGAAATAAGATTTGAGCATTGGATTAAACCCACGCTTGTTGGCATCACTTCATGGAATTTATCACGAGTGATCGCAAGACGATAATATCATATAGTATTTAAACCTAGATATATGGTTTATTGTTTGCAAGTTGGTTGTGAATTGATAATGCGTAAACGCATCAGTAACTTGATGTTATAAAACACATTGTTGTGCATGATTTGATGAGTGAATAGTAAATGCATATAAGTCGAAGTTTATCTGTTCCTTTTATCCTAAAAGGGTAAAAGCGATATCTGGGCCCCTCGATGATTTGGTTTGACTTATGTGTCGGGCCCGGTCAAGACTGAATTGATGTGTTCAATTAAGTTCTATGTCAGTCGAATCAGAGATCGAGAAACAAACTGACGGACAATAAGTATAACTATGTTCCATGTAATTGTCTGCATGATATCTTGAACGGAGGACTATACGATCCCTTATCTAAAGGACGAGTCAGAGTTCGACATCAACTTTTGAGAGCTACGATTGCTAATTGGATCCTGAAGTCGTACTTGCATTTATAGTTATTAGACTTATCCAAGTGGGAAACTGTTGGATTAGTGTCTAAGTCCATAACTATATTTGGTATGTACTTAACCCGGTTGTAGCATGGTCCTTTTGGGTTGCCTTCACCAAAGCAACTGGACTGGATGATTTATGGAGAGAGAGGATATTATGGTTTATTAATATATTATAAGAATAATATATTAAAAGAGAAATCATATTGTTTAATTAATATTGGTCAAGAATTAATTAAGAATTAATTTTGTAGCTAAAAGAGATTAATTAAATAAAGGGGACTGGTCTTTCCAATTATAAGATAATTGGATTTGGGCTGTGGATCTTGTGGAATAAGGGAGTGGACGAAATTAGGGTGGAAGCCCACCTTGAAATCGTCCAAGGGCCCTATTCCAGAAGGTTCTTGGGGCTGCTTAGGGCCTAAGCTATCCAATTAGGGTTTTGACTGAAACCCTAGCAGCGCAGCTATTTAAGGACCCCTAGGGCATCCAAAATCGGCTACCACTTATTCAAAAGATTCCTTGAGCCGATTTTGTGCCTCCATTCTCTCTCTTCTAGATCATCTTCTTGCCTTGGTGTTTGTAAGCCATTAGAGGTATTACAATTGTGATACTAAGCTCTTGAAGTTGAAGATTCTTGCTACTTGTGAAAAGTAATCATCTAAACTTGTTTTAGTTGTTAATTTTAGATTTTGTATGCTAGATCTAGGGTTTGTAAGCTTTGGATAAATTTGCATGTACAATAGAGAAACCTAGATCCAAAGCTTTAGGGTTTTGTATGTGCACCATAGGATTGTTGTATTGCTCAAAACCCATCACATGGTACTCTTATGACCTATGAACATGGTAATCTAATGGAACATGTACGAACCTATAACATCCCAAAAATACACTTGAATGTTTTTTGAAAAAATTATTTCAAATTTGGGAAAAATATGGAGTTTCAAAATTGAAAAAAAAAATAAAATAAAAACTTAATGTCAAAATTGAAAAAACTAAAAACCTAGTGTCTTTTGTGCATTTTTTTTCATTTTAACACTTCAGTATGCCATATCAGCATGTCATGTCATCGAAATTAGCACGTCATCATGTCACGTCTGCAGACAACCGGGTTGATCGGTTAAGTAGTTAGAATTGTAACAAACGGAAAATGAAATGTCGAATTTGAGACAAAATAACGCAGTGTCAAAATTTAATTTTCGTGTAAAATTAGTAACTTTTGTTGTATTTATCCTACAAATTTTGAAGCATGTAAAAAGTCAAAGCTATATTGACATTAATTAGATGAAATATGCTTTCATTAGGAAGTCGTGATCATTTCAATTCCACTTGCTCTTTCTTCTTTTCCTTTTATTTTTGAATTTTCCTAATATTGTAATGAGTATGGCACTTGAAGTCACGAATACGTAATGGACATACACATTGTTGTCTTTCTATAATCCAACAACTTGATTAGACAACAAAATAAATGGAAGGCTATATAGTGTTTTAGGAATTCTATAAACATGGAAATCAGGAGAAGAAAATATTACTTCGAACTTGATGCAACATAATTAACCTTTGCTTTAGGTTTAAACCTTAGCCTCTTAGATCTTTTCTTCTCGTTTCTCCCTATTTTTTTGTTCTCATGTAGCAGTCTCAATAGGAAGGTGTATAGGTTTTTTTAGAGGTAGAGGATTTGATATGAATCAACAAGAAAATGAATAAAGGAACCAAGGCAAACCGAGGGTTGCGTGAATTCCTAAGGCTGCAAGGAGTACCAACTCCGCACCATGTGGTTTGTTGTTTTCGCATTTTCACTGCACCAGAGAACACCACACCATAGGTGTGGTTTTGGTGAAAGACTTCCCCGTGCGTCCGTATTACTACATTCACTCTATCGCTCTTTTTTTTCAGTTTTTATAATATATAAATAAATTATATATATACTATAAATTATAAATATTATATAAAATTTTTAATTCTCTACAAAAAGAGAATAATATTTGTATAAAATATATTTTTTAAAAATAAAATGAAAAATAAGGGAATCGACGCATGACAATTTCTTAGGTTTTAACGAGAAAAAGGAAAATAAGAGAAAATGAGATGGCGTTCACATAACATAAAAATGTGAATTATGAAAGATGAGTATAACATCAGCATGGTAAATAAAATAGGTTTTACAACTTTGGTCCTTGAACTTTTTCTCTTACTCCATAATCAACCTATATTTCTCTTTTCTTTCTTTATTTAGTTATTTCATAATTTCTATTAATTATTTTATCTTTTATCTAAGTATTTTTTTATGACACATTACCCTTTTATCATAATTTAATTGTCACTTAAACCTCATATAGTTCGTTAGAATGTTAATTAAATCCATTTAATACATTCTTAGTTCGATTATATTCAGTGAAATAATTATTTTGAAACATTTTTTATTACTTCATTTTTAGTATTAAAATGTCTATACAACTCAATATTGCAAGTGTAACATTCTCATAAATTTTAGATGACTTTTTGATATCCCTAAACATTGTTCTTTCGTTGCAAGTCGTTGTATGCAACATTCTTCGCCTGCGGTAACATAAACAAACCAAGAACATGTACCAATCCGTTTTCTTCATCGCTTCAATTTTTCTTTCATTAAGTGGTTCGCGTAACTTCTTTTAGTAGAGATAATCTTAAAGGTGCATCCTCCAAAAGCAGTAATCTTGACATTCGAATTTAACGATCATAATTTCCGGACTTCATCCACAACTCTTATACCAATTGCTAGAATTGTGGAATTCAATAAAAACACAAAATACATTCACAAAACAATTAAAGACGCGAATAAAATAAAGAACATAATGATTTAATATGGGTCATTGGTCAACATGGTAGTGGCTTATTGTGTATATGGATGACATATGGGCCATTGGTCAACATGGTAGTGGCTTACGGTGTCCATGGATGACATATGGGTCATTGGTCAACATGGTAGTGGCTTATGGTGTCCATGGATGACATATGGATGATTGATCAACATGGCAGTGGCTTCCGGTGTCCATGGATGACATATGGGTCATTGGTCAACATGGTAGTGACTTATGGTGTATATGGATGACATATGGGCCATTGGTCAACATGGTAGTGGCTTACGGTGTCCATGGATGACATATGGGTCATTGGTCAACATTTTAGTGGCTTATGGTGTTTATGGATGACATATGGGCCATTGGTCAACAAGGTAGTGGCTTATGGTGTCCATGGATGACATATGGGTCATTGGTCAACATGGTAGTGGCTTATGTTGTCCATGGATGACATATGGGTCATTGGTCAACATGGTAGTGGCTTATGGTGTCCATGGATGACATATGGGTCATTGGTCAACATGGTAGTGGCTTATGGTGTCCATGGATGACATATGGATGATTGGTCAACATGTTAGTGGCTTATGGTGTCCATGGATGACATATGGGTCATTGGTCAACATTATATTATGGTTTTTCAATTAGAAGAAACGGAAGTTAATTTAGTTTTGCTGGCAAACGCGTCTTTCTTCCTACCCGAAGTCGTAGGTTCGAATCCTACTTATATCAATAATTTTAATTAAATATGTCTCTCTGAATTTAATCAATAATTTTAGTTAACTTCATCTTTTTAAATTTAGAATGTCAATTTATTTACAAAAATACCCGTAGGTATTGAAAAAATACCCTAACCATTTACGCAGTAACCTTTGTACGTTAAAGGGAAATTATGTCAATTCATAGTCTAAACACTTAGGCGCCATAATTTGTAGTCAGACTTATCCCGTCATTTCAGTTTATCGGCGATTGATCATCTACATTCAATTCCCAACAATCAAAATTCCGGCACGTTGATCGATAAACCCTAAAATCGTTGTTGTTATATACTTTGAATCACACTCGACACAATTCAACATAATGGCAGCGAGTTGTTCATCAGAAAGAATGCAAACAAGACAACAAGGAACAAAAATTACTGCTTTGCCGTCGCACTTGATCAAAAAAATAGTAACTACGGTTGGAGGAACTTCACCAATCGATGCTTTTAAGTGTCGGTTAGTGTAAGTATGATGTGCATTACTTATATTATACATATATAGATATTTAATTTAGTGTTTAATAGATTACTTTTGTTGATTTGTGAATTATAGTTGCAAACTATTTACGGGATTCTGTAACATCAGACACAATATATAAAATCATAGACACAAATCAATTAAGGTTTCGTCCATTAAGTATTCAACAGTATGAAGTCATAAGCAAATGCAGAAAGTTGAACAACCCACACGTACTCTTCAACGATGGAATGATACTCTTTTTTTAAGCAATCATATAATTTCGAATTCAATTAGTTTTCTATATTTGTATTTTTTAAAATTGTATGATTACTTATTGTATGTCAGGCGAAGTATTTTACGATAGGGAAGCAGGGAAACAGTTGCTTCAAGATGCAGCCGATCAGGGGCAATTGGATGCGATCTTCGTTCTGTGAATGATGTTGATGGCCGACGGCATTTAATGGAAGCAAGAATCTCTGATCATGTTAAATAATGCCTACATTAATACTAGAAGAAGTTGGAATCTAAGGCATATCTATAACAAGGTTCAAAACCACTTGCTAAGGAGATCAAAGCAGATAAATTTCCATGTCTTACATAGAAGTTGTGCAAAGCATCCTTCTGTGAGCCGTTATGAAACAACTTTTATCCATCAGTACAATTGGATGTTGAATTGTGAATTATGTTTGTGGGATGCATGTTTTGTTAAGTTTGCTAGGATGTTTGACATTAGTTTCGAGTAGTTATATATATGATTGTTGTTTGATTCACACAATTAGTGATTCATATTGTATGTTTATTTTGGTGTAATGGGAATACATATTTATAACTTTATTAAATGTGTCTATATATATATATATATATATATATATATATATATATATATATATATATATATATATGTTAGTTTTGTCTTTTTTCATTTTACTAACCAAAAGTTTATTGTGACCTAGTTGGATAGATTTTAAGGGCACTTTGGTCTATTTGCAATCTCTAAAGTGAAGGTGCCATTTTTGCTATGGAAATAAAAGAAAAATATTTAATCAAGTCGTTATTAAGGAAAAAACTGTATATATAGAATTTATATTTTAAGTAGATCTATATCTATATTTATTATGAATGTTATCTAAATTTATAATTACCCATATACTACATGGGTTTTAACCTGGTATTGAATAATATCGACCCAATAATACGACCTAGTATCCATCCAACACATTGAAATCAAGGGTTGTCGAAGGTACCCTGATCGATATACACTTTATTTGAATATTCTGCAAGTGTCGATCTCAATTAAACCATTCTACTAATATTCTATGCCTTTATCCAATAATAAAAGTTATTCAACCATTCAAATTAGAAAACTTTGAAGATTTGTTCAGCATTCGGCCATTAGCTTTGTGAAACGAGTCGTTGTTAAGGTACCTTTGCGATGTTTGTATGGTAACTATATATTCACTTCAAATGTCATATATGAATTCAAATCAACATTAATGAACATATACAATTAATATTGTGTTATTTAAATTTATACTTTACAGATTAAAGACAATGAACAATCCAAGTAGAAAATGGTTGTATGAAAGAAAAGATAGTAGTAGTTGTATATCGCTTGTTTTCGTACAAGGCGTGAAAAAATATATAGATTTTGCTACCAGTCAACATAGGTTCATGGACGAAGATAAAATCAAATGCCCATGCATAAAATGTCGTAACATACCATATACAGAAGTTGATACTGTTAAGCATCATTTGTACAAGTTTGGTTTTGTTGAGGAATATTGGTGTTGGGATAAACATGGCAAAACATCAATTGATGATGACAATACGTTTTTAGGGGTGGATGATTCAAACACAAATTTTAGTGAAGGTGCATGTTCTTATAGAGAAATGGTCATAGATGCAATGGCTCCTGATTTAAATAATAGTGATCCTGAAGAGGAGCCAAATGCACTAGATAAAAAATTATTTGATATGCTAGATGCAGCCGATAAAGAATTGTGGCCTGGATGTAAAAAAGTGACACAACTATCTGCTGTAGCTAGACTATTGAATATAAAATCAGAGTATCGCATACCTGAACAAAGTTATGCCGCTATCTGCCAGTTGATAAATGATGTGTTACCGGAGGAGAATAATATGGTAGGTAGTTTATACGAGAGCAAAAAATTAATACAAGCACTAGGTTTGCCTATGGAGATGATTGACTCCTGCAGGTCTGGATGTATGATATATTGGAGGCAAGACAAAGATCTTTATCGGTGCAAATTCTATAATGCAAATAGGTACAAACGGTCAAAAAATTTGGCCAGATGTTCTCACGTATCATTCAAGAAAATGCATTACTTTCCTTTGACTCCAAGGTTGAAGAGACTGTATGCTTCACAAGCCACATCGACTTCCATGCGATGGCACTCCGAGAATCATGGACATGATGTTGGAGTAATGTGTCATCCATCCGATTCAGAAGCTTGGAAGCACTTTGACAAAAGTCATCCTTCATTTGCAGCAGAAGTACGTAATTTAATATTAGGCGTAAGTACAAATGGGTTTGCACCACATGGAGCATTTGGAAAACAATATTCATCTTGGCCTATTATTATAACACCTTATAACTTGCCACCTTCTATGTGCATGAAAGAGCCTTACATGTTTTTGACCGCACTTATGCTAGGACCGTCAAACCCTAAGCATAAAATAGATGTATTTTTGCAATCAGTTGTTGCAGAGTTGGAGCAATTATGGGAAGAAGGCGTAGTAGCATATGATATATGTTTTAAACAAAATTTCCATCTAAGAGCAGCTTTGATGTGGACAATAAGCGATTTTTCATCATATGCAATGTTGTCCGGATGGTCTATAGTAGGTAAGCTAGCATGTCCTCATTGTGGGAAACATACACAAGCTTTCAGACTAAAGAATGGTAATAAGATGTCATGGTTTGACTGCCATAGAAGATTTCTACAGGTAAATCACCCATATAGAAAGGATAAAAATAAGTTCAAGAAGAATCGTGAAGTGATAGAAGGTACTCCTCCAAGTAAGAATTGTGAACAAACTTTAAGGGAGATTGAACAATTAGGTTTGGTAAAAGTGACTGAACTAAATGTTGATGATGTAAACAAAAGATGTGGCGATCATGGTTAAAAAAGAAAAGCATATTTTGGGATTTACCATATTGGAAAATAAACCTCATTAGACATAATTTTGATGTTACGCATATTGTGAAAAATGTATTTGAAAACTTTTTTACACTGTAATGGATGTCAAAGGGAAGACGAAGGACAATGTAGCAGCCAGAAGAATCTGAAGCTCTATTATAGGAAGAGTAAAGGAGTCGAAGATAATGAAAGAGCATACTGCACTCTGGACAAGAATCAAAAGAAAGCCATATGCCAATGGGTGGAGAAATTGCGTTTCCCCGATGGTTATGTTTCTAATTTGGGGAGGTGTGTTGATTTAATAGGGTGTAGACTGTTCGGAATGAAAAGCCATGATTGTCATGTTTTTATGCAAAGATTGATGCCAATTTCATTTCATGAGATGTTGCCAAAACAAGTGTGGGAAGCATTAACAGAGTTGAGTATTTTCTTCAAAACATTAACAACAACATCAATCACAACAAAAGACATGGAAAGGATTGAAACCGAGATCCCAATAATACTATGTAAATTAGAGACCATCTTTGTCTCTGGTATTTTTAACTCCATGGAACATTTATCTGTACATTTGCTATACGAAGCGAAGATAGCCGGTCCTGTCCAATATCGGTGGATGTATCCATTTGAAAGGTTTGTATGGTACATCATAATGTATGTTGATATTTTTGTAAGCTGATTTAAATAATCTTCACTATAGATATCTCAATCAGTTGAAAAAAGATGTGAAAAATAAAGCTTGAGTGGAAGGGTTCGTTGTTAACGCGTACTTGCTACGTGAAGCATCTATATTTTGCTCTCATTATTTCGAGACTGGTGTCCCCACACGTAATAGAAAGTTGCCTTGAAATGATGATGGAGGAGGAGATGAGCAAGCGGATGCTAACAACGACATGTTAGATATATTTTCATATCTTGGGCGTCATTATGGAAGATTCACGAATAGAATGATGTCTGATGAGGAAGTGCATGCTGCCGAAACTTACATACTCCTTAACGAAGATAAGATCAAGCATTACATCAGGTACGTAACATATGTATCACTTTTAATTATAATAATAAGTTGTTGTGTAATTGCTATGAATTAATAACATTAACATGCATGATTTTAATTATTACATTCATAGTAACTTCAAAATGTTATTCAACAGGTGATACAGAATATTTGAAGAAAATTTGAATGAACTTATGGGGGATATGGATGAACAGGTCCTTGCAGCTGAAGTTGAGAAGAACTTTGCAGTATGGTTTCAAAACTATGTGGGTGTTATTTTTGTATTTTTTAAAATTTATTATTTTTTGTTATGGTTATAATTAACTCTAATTAAGTGTTTTACCATTTTTCATATAGGCACGTAAGATCCCGATAAACAACAAGTATATATCTGACCTTTCCAAAATGTCATTCAAAAAAGTGTAATTATATAGTGTATACTTTGTCAATGGTTACAAGTTTCACACAGAAGTTCATAGTCTGAACAAATCAACAACCAATAGCGGATTGTGTGTTAGTAGCCAAGGAGGTGATTATTATGGTAAGATAGAGGAAATTTTAGAAGTCGAGTACCCTGGTTACCCAATTAAAACCATGATTTTGTTTAAATGTCATTGGTACGATCCAACATCTAACATAGGAGTTAAGGGTCACAAACAATATAACTTGGTCGAGATAAATGTCAAAAGAAAATACAACAAGTTCGAGCCATTTGTTTTAGCCATGCAAGCCACTCAAGTGTGTTACATTCCTTACCCAAGTTCGAAAACAAACAACTCGGACTGGTGGGCTGTATTTAAAGTTAAACCTCGTGGGTGGACCGATGAAAATCATCCTCAGAAAGACATTGCTTTCCAAGAAGATGAAGTTGAATCAAATGAAATCATTATACCAAGTGCAGCCGATACAGACAATTCTGATGATCACGAAATGTCAAGCAACGGTTCAGATAATGAAAATAATATTGATGAAGAAAGTGAAATTCATGAGGACGACGATGATGGTATTCCTAACAGCGATGGTAGTTATGAGTATAGTACATCGAGCAATGAAGAAGACGAGGATGAAGAAGAAGAGGAGGAAGAAGATAATGACTAGATGTTTTTGGGTTTAATGTAAATAAATTATATATACTATAAATTATAAATATTATATAAAAAGTTATGGTGTTTAATTCTCTACAAAAAGAGAATAATATTTGTATAAATATATTTTTAAAAATAAAATGAAAAATAAGGGGAATTGACACATGACAATTTCTTAGGTTTTAACGAGAAAAAAGAAAATAAGGGAAAATGAGATAGCGTTCATATAACATAAAAATGTGAATTATGAAAGATGTGTACAACCTCTGGCATGGTGATTAAAATAGGTTTTACTACTTTGGTCCTTGAACTTTTTCTCTTACTCCATAATCAACCTATATTTCTCTTTTCTCTCTTTATTTAGTCCTTTCATAATTTCTATTAATTATTTTATCTTTTATCTAAGTATTTTTTATGACACTTTACCCTTTTATCTTAATTTAATTGTCACTTAAACCTCCTATAGTTCGTTAGAATGTTAATTAAATCCATTTAATACATTCTTAGTTCGATCATATTCAATGAAATAATTATTTTGTAACATTTTTTATTACTTCATTTTTAGTATTCAATATTGCGAGTATAACATTCTCATAAATTTTAGATGACTTTTTGATCTCCCTAAACATTGTTCTTTCGTTGCAAGCGTTGCATGCAACATTCTTCGCCTACGGTAGCATAAACAAACCAAGAACATGTACCAATCCATTTTTTCATCGCTTCAATTTTTCTTTCATTAAGTGGTTCGCGTAACTTCTTTTAGTAGAGATAATCTTAAAGGTGCATCCTCCAAAAGCAGTAATCTTGACATTCGAATATAACGATCATAATTTCCCGACTTCATCCACAACTCTTATCCCAATTGCTAGAATTGAGTAATTCAATAAAAACACAAAACACATTCAAAAAACAATTAAAGATGCGAGTAAAATAAAGAACACAATGATTTAACATGGTTTACTTGATCACGGAAATCAAGTAACGTCTACCGACAAACTAAAAAGAGATTCTTCTTAATAATAGCCGCCGCAAATGCTCTTTGCCTTAAGGTCACATTTGTACATAGTGGATTTATCTATAGAGATGAGGGGATCTAAAATTTGTTGTAGTTTGGGCCTATGAAACGCCATGGACTCATCTGACCCATTGATCGAGCACCACCACCCTTCTTCATTGAGCACTATAACTGTAGTATGCCGGACACCTAGTGCCATGCAACTACATGTGCAACCATACTCCCGATCATGGCTGGTTGTAAGGGTGGGCAATAGGGGCTTGTGCACAGGACCCAATTTTTTGTGGGGCCCAACTTTTTTTTTTATGCCCATATCTTAATGGAAAGATAGTCCAACAAATACTATGAATGTGAGGTTCCTGGATTTAACAAACGAATACAATTTGTCTCTATAAAAGCAATTGATTTTACTTTCAGTTATACGTTCTCAATGGAAATAGTTAAAACGGATAAGACTTTGTTAAAAATGACGAACATTTGATCGTAAATCAAAACTCGAACAAATCCAGTTAGTTAATTCATCAACATTTTGTTGTAATTTTATAATAATTAAATTAATTAGAAAAAGTTAAAAACTATATTATTAAAATTGTAATTAAGTTTTTCTTTAAACATCGCTATTTTTATTTTAATAAACTTGATGCTATCTTCAAACTTAAAAGTATTGGACTTGTATTTTTTTTATATATATATTTTTTGTATCACACATTTAATTCATTGTCAATAAAGTAAAACCTAAACTTATCCACCGAGAACGAAATCTTAAAGAGTATAAACTACGAAAAGTTGATCAACCAATTTGCTATCAGTAATGTTAGAAGAGTTTCACGGGTCGTCGGTTAGATGTACAATATGTAATTAGTCATTAAAATACTATGATTTTGTTTTGTTTATTGGTATAAAGTTTATGGTCTTTTTTTAAAAAAAAATACTTTATGTATTTTAATTCGTTACATGTTAGGGCTAAGGGCCTTTTTTTTCGGCTCGTCCTGGGTATTTGAATCCTCAGGACCGGCCCTCCTCCCGATCCTTACACCGCAACTACCCCTATAGCCACTCGGTAACTGCCCCACAATTGCTTTCTTACTCCACAGCTGCATGACCCCATGTTTCGACACTGTAGTGGTAAGAAGGTTACTATGAAGATCAACTCTACAAATAAACCATGAAATTCAAACTTTGACTAAATTTGCAATTTTTTGTAAAACAAATGGACGTCATTGATTTTTATAATTTACTCAAATCATTTTGAAACTTCAAAAATAAGACTAAAATTACAAATCGATTTTTATGGACCAAAAATGTAATTTACTCAAATATTGATAAAAATATGACAAGATGCATGGACGATTCTTTAGACATTATTTGTATTTGAGGTACCAAGTGTGGGTAGATAATATCAATTCGTTAATGCATGTGTCTATCATTATACTAAACTTTTAGTTTCAATATTTTGTGAAATTTTCTGGAAAATTCTTGAATACACATCGTGTAAGAGTATATGATCAGTATGCTGTTATGGTATTTTTCGACTCGTTTCCTCTAGATATTTGCTAAATACATAATTACAAAATATGACAGAGAAGAAGATGAACACAAGAAATCAAAAGACAAACAATGTTTCAGTATCACTTTTATTCTTTATTAAATCAAAAGACGAACCACCAACTATTATTAGTACATTGAACCCTTGCACATCCAAGTTGATTAGAATTACTCCACACCACTTGAGTATAGTGTCCACAAACATGTCCACCAGCACAAGTATTTGTGGCATAATCATAATAAGTCTTCTCAGCTACCCATAAATTCACTGCTGCAGTGCCTGAGAAGGTACCACTACCTTTAGCAAGGTTCTCACCATAAGGTCCACCAGAATTGACAAGATTGCAGTCGGCTTTCCTCTGGTTAGCATAGTTTTGAGCATACGTAGCCACAGTGGCATTCCATACAATGTTTGCGACACCCACTTCGGCACGAGCTGCGTTGTGAGTATCTAAGTAATCTTGTTGGGAGTTTTGGGCATTGATGGTGTGAATAATTGCTAGGGTAAAGAAACAAACAAGTGTAAATGAGAGTTTAAAAGACACCATTGCTATAGTTACTTTGTTGGATAACTGAAGTTTGATGATGGAGGGACATGAATTACGTATGGGTATTTATAGGATGTTATGTGATATTGGAATGACCATTTGGCATGTTCAAAGGCGAGCAACTTACGCATGCAGTTTAAGCAAAGTCGCCAAAACTTCCCCATTGGACACAAAGGCCTTTGATTTAAATCTTGAAATTACCCAAGTGGCTATTGTCATAATGATAATCACAAATTACGCCCCCATTTGGGCTTATCCAATTATACCCAGTAAAAATAAAACAAGTCGCAAGTATGTTTACATTTGACTGAATGCTTTTAGGTATCGTAACATAACATATCGTATATTAAATATTAAATATTGCATTTGTTTTGTAAAGAACCCAAGTGGCGTTAATGTCTTCATGATAATCACTAATTAATCCCTCATTTGGGCTTACACAATCCAATTATTCCCAGTAAAAAATAAACAAGTCGCAAGTATATTTAGATTTGACTGAAAGCTTTAGTTATCGTAACATTACATATCGTATTTAATACATTGCATTTGTTTTGTATTAAGATTGGAAACAACCCAAGTGGCGTTAATGTCTTAATGATAATCACAAATTAAGCCCCCATTTGGGCTTACACTATCCATTTATACCCAGTAAAAAATAAACAAGTCGCAATCGGAAGTATATTTAGATTTGATTGAAAGCTTTTAGGTATCGTAACATAATATATCGTATATAATACATTGCATTTGTTTTGTATTAACATTTGAAACAACCCAAGTGGCGTTAATGTTTTAATGATAATCATAATTATTGCCCCCATTTGGGCTTACACAATCCAATTATACCCAATGTTTTAAAAACCGGTTTGAACCGGCCTTTCAAATCGGTTCGACCGGGAACCAGAATGAAACGTTTCAACTAGCATTGTTTTATGTTTACTTCTGAACCGAAATGAAGTGGTCGGTTTTTACAAATATATGGATGAACTGATTAAAGTAACTGTTGAACTGGTTAAATTATTTAAATAAACACACATGGAAATGAATAATATTTCATAACGATTTTTTTTTCAAATATGTTTAGATTTCTTTGAATAAAAACAATTGGTAAGTGTTATCAAGTTTTTTAATGTGTTTGTATTCATCTAAACTATATTTTGTTTCCGTATTATATTATATTTTATTTTTGATGTACGTGAATTGATGTAAAACATACGTTTATGTGTTTTAAATGTATTTTGATTGATTTTGAACTTGTATTTATGTGTATTTTCAATGTTTAAACTTGTGGATGTCTATGTGTATGTAGGAAAATAACAAAAAAAAGATGAAAATTATAAAACCGGTTGAGCCGACGGTCGAACCAGTTGAACCGGGAACCGATCACCATACCGGTTAAACTAAAAAACTAGTTTTTGAAACATTGATTATACCCCTTAAAAAATAAACAAGTCTCAAGTACATTTAGATTTGAGTGGAAGGTTTTAGGTATCGTAACATAACATATCATATATATAAAAGAATTGTATTTGTTTCGTATTTATATTTGAAATAACCCAATTGGCCTTACATCCTTTTAAGAAACTCTAAACTTTACAAAATTAATATATTGTTTAACCACGACATGTCATCGCCATTGGTCTACCTATAGCCACAACATGTTGTCGCATAGTTAAACCGATAGGCACGACATGTCATCGTCATAGTTGTACAAAATTATATTTCCCTCTTTTTTGTTTATTTTTTTTTTTCAGTTTCTTCATTACAAACAATTTAAAATAGTAAAGTTAGTAACAAAAATATTAAAATTTTACTATCTCAATTCATTTATAACACATTTCATATAACGTTTTAGAAAACATAAATACATGTTAGGAAATTGGTTAAAAGATTCAGATAAATAACCATCACCTTCATCACTTTCATCATTTGCATCATCTGCATCTTTGACCCAATAGTTTGACATTCGTAATTGTGAGGGACCAAAATCAAAGTGAAACGATGCGACTTGCGAGTTAGGGTTTTGAGATAATATCATTCGTTGCATTTGTTAAGTAAATTGTTGACCCAACTGTTAAGTCAACTGTTGAGAAAGGAAACTAGGAGGCATTTAAGTTTCCCTGGTGCGTAATAAGGTGATACATTTTTCACTTTCCTACCACACCCTTAGTATAACCGTGCCTTTCTCCAAGTACAAGTTTGATGCATTCCACCTCATCGATTGATTCATCACCACCGACCTCTTCCACTACTTTTTCTATACTTATTCTTAGTTTTATCTCGCAATAAGCAGAACAATAAACATACTATAATTATTTTTTTTCTAAAATTCGGCAACATAACAGCTAGCTCTAAATGAGATAATCAACATATTCGACTATAAATAACAATAATAACAATCTCCAAATTTCAATATACATACAATAATAGGAATCTATTTACCATATATGCAATCTACTTTAAATATCAATACAAGCAATGCACTCAAATTCTATATCAACACTTTACACAAAATAACAACTTACTAAAGCATTCATATGCAACTTTTTCACTTACGCGGTCTTCTTATGCACGAAGATTACACCATCTCTCAATTTGTTTTGCCTTTTCTATTTCTTTTATCTTAAAAGAGTCAAGAAAACTACTATTAAGATTGCATCGTACTGTAAATGAATACTTAAAATTTGTTACATACTTATGGTCTTTTTAAGCATATGATTCACACCTATGGCAACTTGTATATAGTTGTTTTGAGATATTTTTTTTTTGTATTTTTTTGGAGCGGCGTGAAAATCATGAAACTTGGCCTAGGAGTTTTGTGATCTTTGGTGATAATAATTTTCTGCAAATAAAAATAATTGAATATAAATGAATAATAAATAAATACAAAAAGAGAAAAGAATAAATAGATTTACCAAAGAAATGCGTATAAAAATTAACTAAGAGTTTTATATTTTACAAGTACTTCAAGAGCAAAGATTAACGATATTTACCAAAGAACTTTGGATATGTTTTAAAAGTTTAAGTGTTTAAAAGAGAAAAAGAGTAATGAGGTTATTTTAAAGATTTCAGAAATATCGAAATGTTTTAAAGAGAAAAGATGGAAAGATTTCAATGAAAAAAAATTAAGTCGTGAAATCGCCAAATCTCTCATAGTCTCTAAAGCATCATCTACTAATCGTCACGTGAGACACACATCAAAATGCAACGTCAGACTAGAAATTTGGTGAGATAGAAAGGGATGGACTCATAATAAACTCTTTATATAATCAGGTTTCAAAACACATATTGCATATCATCATCATGTAGCACATTATAAGGAAATCATCATAAACTCATAAACATCATATAACTCTTAAACATCATATAGGAAAAACCCACCTTAAGTTGTCTTAGTAACTCATCACCTTTACTCCTTGTGACAACACGGTTTTCGGGTTTCTTGCTACATGCGTTAGTCAAGTCATGGGTGGAATGTACTCTAACAACACATCCACAGACACCTTTTTCATCCCTCATGTGAGCATGTTACTCTTATGAACCATGCACGGATCGTCGGCCTATTTTGTCCCTCGCATGAACATGATACTCTTATACCGCATGCACTGACCCTTGCCATTTTTCATCCCTACCCCCGGTGAACATGGTACTCTTATGACCTATGAACATGATAATATAATGGAACATGTACGAACCTGTAACATCCCAAAAATACACTTGAATTTTTTTTGAAAAAATTATTTCCAATTTGGAAAATATATGGAGTTTCGAAATGGAAAAAAAAAATAAAACTTAATGTCCAAATAGAAAAAACTGAAAACCTAGTGTCTTTTGTGCATTTTTTTCATTTTTAACCCATCAGTATGCCATATCAGCATGTCATGTCATCGAAATTAGCACGTCATCATGTCACGTCTGCAGGCAACCCGATTGATCGGTTAAGTGGTCAGAATTGTAACAAACTGAAAATGAAATGTCCAATTTTAGACAAAAATTAACGTAATGTCAAAATTGAATTTTCGTTTAAAATTAGTAACTTTTGTTATATTTATCCTACATATTTTTTAGCATGTAAGAAATTAAAGCTACATTGACATTGATGAGATGAAATATGCTTTCATTAGGAAGCCCTGATCATATCAATTCCACTTGTTCTTTCTTCTTTTCCATTTATTTTTTGAATTTTCCTAATATTGTAATGAGTATGGTCTTAAAAGTCACGAATACGTAATGGACATACACATTGTTGTCTTTCTATAATCCAACAACTTGATTGCACAACAAAAGAAATGGAAGGCTATATATGGTTTTAGGAATTCTATAAACATGGAAATCAGGAGAAGAAAATGTTACTTGGAACTTGATGCTACATAATTAACCTTTTCTTTTGGGTTTAAAGCCTAGCCTCTTATATCTTTCCTTCTCATCTCTCCTTTTTTTTCCTCATGTAGTAGCCTCAATGAGAAGGTGTATATGGTTTTTATAGAGGTAGAGGGTTGGATATGAATCAACGAGAAAATGGACAAAGGAACCAAGGCAAACCGAGGGTTGCGTGACTTCTTAAGGCTTCAAGGAGTACCAACTCCGCACGATGTGACCATGGGTGTGGTTTTGGTGAAAAATTTCTCAGTGCTTCCCTATTACCACATTCTCAATATCCCTTTTTCCAGCTTTTATAATATATAAATAAATTATATATACTAAAAAATTATAAATATTATATAAAAATTTATGGTGTTTAATTCTCTACAAAAAGAGAATAATATTTGTATAAAATATAATTTTAAAAGTAAAATAAAAAATAAGGGGAATCGAAACATGACAATTTCTTTGGTTTTAACGAGAAAAAGGAAAATAAGGGAAAATGAGGTGGCGTTGATGTGATACAAAATATGTGAATTATGAAAGATGAGTACAACCTCACGCATGGTGATTAAAATAAGTTTTACAACTTCAATTAGTCCCTAACTTCAAAGATGAGTACAACCTCACACATTTTCTCTTACTCCATAATGGACCTACATTTCTCTTTTCTCTCTTTACTTAGTCCTTTCATAATTTCTATTAATTATTTTATCTTTTATCTAAGTATATTTTTTTGTGACACTTTACCCTTTTATCTTAATTTAATTGTCACTTAAACCTCATATAGTTCGTTAGAATGTTAATTAAATCCATTTAATACATTTTTAGTTCGATCATATTTAGTGAAATAATTATTTTGTAACATTTTTTATTAGTTCATTTTTAGTATTAAAATGTCTATACAACTCAATATTACGGGTATAACATTCTCATAAATTTTAGATGACTTTTTGATCTGCCAAAACATTGTTCTTTCGTTGCTAGCGTTGTATGTAACATTCTTCGCCTATGGTAACATAAACACATCAACGAACACTTTTTTCATCCCTCATGTTAGCATGTTACTATTATGAACCATACACGGATACTCGACCTATGTTATCCCTCGCATGAACAAGATACTCTTATAGCGCATGTACTGACCCTTGCCATTTTTCATCCCCACCCCCCGGTGAACGTTGTACTCTTATGGCGCATGTGCATACATCAGGCTTTTTCTCCCCTCCTGTGAACATGGTAATCTAATGGAACATGTACGAACCTGTAACATCCCAAAAATGCAATTAAATGTAAAAATCTGGAGTTTCGAAATTGAAAAAAAAAATTAAAATAAAACTTAGTGCCAAAATTGAAAAAAGTGACAACCTAATGTCTTTTATGCATTTTTTTCATTTTTAACACATCAGTATGCCATTTCAGCATGTCATGTCATCAGAATTAGCACATAATTATGTCACGTCTGCAGGCAACTGAGTTGATCGGTCAAGTGGTCAGAATCGTAACAAACTGAAAATGAAATGTCCAATTTTAGACAAAAATTAACGTAGTGTCAAAATTGAATTTTCGTTTAAAATTAGTAACTCTTGTTATGTTTATCCTACATATTTTTTAGCATGTAAGAAATCAAAGCTACATTGACATTAATGAGATGAAATATGCTTTCATTAGGAAGCCATGATCATATCAATTCCACTTGTTCTTTCTTCTTTTCCTTTTATTTTTTGAATTTTCCTAATATTGTAATGAGTATGGTCCTAAAAGTCACGAATACGTAATGGACATACACATTGTTGTCTTTCTATAATCCAACAGCTTGATTGCACAACGAAAAAAATGGAAGGCTATATATGGTTTTAGGAATTCTATAAACATGGAAATCAGGAGAAAGAAAATGTTACTTGGAACTTGATGCTACATAATTAACCTTTTCTTTTGGGTTTAAAGCCTAGCCTCTTATATCTTTCCTTCTCATCTCTCTTTTTTTTTCTCATGTAGTAGCCTCAATGAGAAGGTGTATATGGTTTTTATAGAGGTAGAGGGTTGGATATGAATCAACGAGAAAATGGACAAAGGAACCGGGTTGCGTGACTTCTTAAGGCTTCAAGGAGTACCAACTCCGCACGATGTGACCATGGGTGTGGTTTTGGTGAAAAAATTTTCAATGCTTCCCTATTACCACATTCTCAATATCCCTTTTTCCAGCTTTTATAATATATAAATAAATTATATATACTAAAAAATTATAAATATTATATAAAAATTTATGGTGTTTAATTCTCTACAAAAAAAGAATAATATTTGTATAAAATATAATTTTAAAAGTAAAATAAAAAATAAGGGGAATCGAAACATGACAATTTCTTTGGTTTTAACGAGAAAAAGGAAAATAAGGGAAAATGAGGTGGCGTTGATGTGATACAAAATATGTGAATTATGAAAGATGAGTACAATCTCACGCATGGTGATTAAAATAAGTTTTACAACTTCAATTAGTCCCTGCACATTTTCTCTTACTCCATAATGGACCTACATTTCTCTTTTCTCTCTTTACTTAGTCCTTTCATAATTTCTATTAATTATTTTATCTTTTATCTAAGTATATTTTTTTTGTGACACTTTACCCTTTTATCTTAATTTAATTGTCACTTAAACCTCATATAGTTCGTTAGAATGTTAATTAAATTCATTTAATACATTTTTAGTTCGATCATATTCAGTGAAATAATTATTTTGTAACATTTTTTATTAGTTCATTTTTAGTATTAAAATGTCTATACAACTCAATATTACGGGTATAACATTCTCATAAATTTTAGATTACTTTTTGATCTGCCAAAACATTGTTCTTTCGTTGCTAGCGTTGTATGTAACATTCTTCGCCTACGGTAACATAAACAAACCAAGAACATGACAATGTAACTTGTACAAACCCGTTTTCTTCATCGCTTCAATTTTTCTTTCATTAAGCGGTTCGCGTAACTTATTATAGTAGAGATAATCTTAAAGGTGCATCTTCCAAAAGTAGTAATCGTGACATTCGAATTTAACGATCATAATTTCCCGACTTCATCCACAACTCTTATACCAATTGCTAGAATTGAGGAATTCAATAAAAACACACAACACATTCACAAAACAATTAAAGACGAGAATAAAACAAAGAACACAATGATTTAACATAGTTTACTTGATCACGGAAATCATGTAACGTCCACCGACAAACTAAAGATATATTTTTCTTAATAATAGCCGCCGCAAATGCTCTTTGCCTTAAGGTCACATTTGTACAAAGTGGCTTTATCTATTGAGATGAGTTGATCTAAAATTTGTTGTAGGTTGGGCCTATGAAATGCCACGAACTCATCTGACCGTTGATCGAGCACCACCACCCTTCTTCATTGAGAACAGTAACTATAGTATGATGGACACCGTAGAGCCCTGCAACTACTTGTGCAACCATACTCCCCATCCTTACACCACAACTACCCCTACACCCACTCCCACTCGATAACTGCCCCATAATTGCTTTCTTACTCCATAGCTGCATGACCCCATGTTTTAGTGGTATGAAGGTTACTATGAAGATCAACTCTACAAGTAAACCATGAAATTCAAACATTGACTAAATTTGCAATTTTTTGTAAAACACGATGGTGATTGATTTTTATAATTTACTCAAATCATTTGGAAACTTCAAAAATAAGACCAAAATTACAAATCGATTTTTTATGGACCAGAACCATTTTTTAAAAGAGAAAATTTTAGGTGTATTCAAAGATCAAAAATGTAATTTACTCAAATATTGATAAAAATATGACAAGATGCATGGACGATCCTTTAGACATTATTTGTATTTGAGGGTACCAAGTGTGGGTAGATAATATTAATTCGTTAATGCATGTGTCTATCATTATACTAAACTTTTAGTTTCAAAATTTTGTAATATTTTCTGCAAAATTCTTGAATACGTCTCGTGCAAGAGTATATGCTGGGTATTTTTTGACTCGTTTCGTCTAGATATTTGCTAAATACATAATTAAAAAAATATGACAGAGAAGAAGATGAACACAAGCAATCAAAAGACAAACAATGTTTCAGTATCACTTTTATTCTTTATTACACCAAAAAGATGTATATATATTTATTCATATGTTATATATCTACATATATAACCAACAACATAACTCAAGTTCACTAGTAAGAAGATTGGCCATTGATGTTTCCACTAGGATAATAGCTGCAAATAACGAACCACCAACTATTATTAGTACACTGAACCCTAGCACATCCAAGTTGATTAGAATTACTCCACATCCAAGTTGATTAGAATTACTCCGACTATTATATCATAACTTACTTCTTTGAAACATGCATTGCTATACGAGCTCGACCCCCCTCTGTTTACAACTAGTTGTTTTGCACGGACTTCTGTGTTTGACGCCGAACGCCTTAAAAATTCGGGCATTTGAATTTGTCTGACTGCCTTCGCCCAATTTTCAGGTGACATACCCTTAGGGGGGAGGGGGGTTGTTTAATGCCATTGGGATATCTGCAGCCCCCCGATAAGCTTAAAACAAGAATTGGCTTTACTTTTTAGGCCTCTATAAGCTTTTGCAAGACTCGAATCAATGCTCCGCAACAATTGAGCACGCTCCGGATCCAAGTTAACCTTATCCAAATCAAACATATTCTACAAATACAAAAAAAGTTAGTTAATTAAATAACAATCACAACTAAACTTAAAATATTATCCAAGTTACCTTTAGATGAACAACTGTTGCATTCCTTAACGCGGGAGAAACATTGTCCCAACCAGATACGTTGAAATGGACGTTCCACAAATACCTCCCAATTTCATGTGACAACCAATTAACAGGCTTCCTGATAGGGGAGTATGTGATCTCCCTGTCGAAATCCAAATCCACGGGCTTTCCCTTGTTTGCCCGTATCCACTTCCCTAGCTCGATGTTCTTTGACAAGCCCCTTCTTTTTTTTTGGAAGCTTGACAGAAAAAATACAATTAAAAATATTAGTCACGATAACTTATAAATTAATAAAAATAGCTAATAAATATATCATAATAAAACTTACCATCTTGTTCATGTTGTCCGCGACCAAAGCCTCCTAGAGGTGGTGGATCCCCAGCTCCATCACCACCGTGTCCAAGGCCCATAACATCAGCCATCATGACAAAGAGTATTCCCCAAGTAAACCTCATTTGTAGTCTGTAAAATTACAAGATGTACAATATAGAAAAACAATATGAATAAAAGTTAGTTACCCCGCAAAATTATAAGATATGCAATATAGACAAACAACATAAATAAAAGTTAAACAAACAATATGAATAAAAGTTAGACTTCAAATAAAGTTTCTATTACAAAAAGTATCATAATTTTGTTAATTATAACATCATACTTTTGTTTATTTTCTATTATAACATCGTACTTTTTATATTATATTACATAATATTATGGTTAAAAAAATATACTGTTTAATTTGATTTTATATTTAATTTAATTTGATTTTATTAGAGAACTCCAACCTTAACATTATATTCTACACTATTTTTGTGTAAATTCTACACCAAAACATTTTTCAATTCCAACCACACACTAAAAACTTACACCAAAAACATATTTTAATATTATAATAACATTATCATTATATTATTTCCTATAACTATATTTAATATCTAAATTAATAATATAAAATTTAATTAAATAGTTTTACAAAACAATTTATGATTATGAATAATTTTAAAACTAAAATACCACGTTACTTCATATATGTTTAAGTTTATTACATCAAAAGTTTTTATTATCTTCGATTCTTTTTATTTCCATAATATCCTAACAATTATAAAATATAATATATGTATAATAATAAAGAATCAGTTTAGTGTAATGAAGCATCACAACATTTGGGTTTAATTTTTTAAATTAATTTAATTTGATTTTAAAATAAATTTTGTTTTATTTTAGTATTAATATTAATTTGATTTTATAATTAATTTAATGTGATTTTATAATTAATATTAATTTGATTCAAATATACATAAACATTTTCCTACACATATTCATTATAGCATCATACTTATTTTTCTATTATAGCAACCTATTTTTTTTCATTTTTTCCATACATACAAATCACATATATAATTTCAAAACTCATACACATACACATACACAAATAATACACATACAAATAACACACAAAAACAATTCCGACAATAATTTCGACAACAATTTCGATAAGAATTCCAAAATTCCAAATAATAACCATACAAATAACACACAAAAACATACAAATCACATATATAATTTAAAAAGTCATGAAAAGGATCCTATGCTAGTGTAATTTCGAGATTTTCCGGTAAGAATTCCAAATTTCCGACAATAGATCCGACAGAACTAGATTTTTCGGCAAGGGTTCCAAAAACCTTAAATTAAACACTTAAAACCAGTAAGGAAAACACCAAAACAGAAGTTGAATAGAAAATAGGGGAGAAATCAGACCTTAAATCGGTCCTTCTGTCGCCGGAAATGAATGTGGTCGCTGGTAATAACGGAGCTCCATTGGTGGCCGGCGGTAATGGTTGTCGGAGATGAGTCTTGTGGCGCAAACGAAGGTCATCAGACGATTGAATGGTGCAGTCGCCGGTAATCGTTGGAAGAATGAAAGGAGGTAGAACGAACAAGAAAAAGATGTAGTGAGGGGGGTATCTGCGACAGCCTTTAGCGGCGACGGGTATTAGCGGCGACAGAAGAGTTTTAGCGACGACACTAGGGTATTAGCGGTGACAACCCTGGAGGGAAAGACATCGCCCTTCTACAAAAAAAAGTAAAGATTATAATATGTTAAAAGATGAAATAATAAAATTGCTACAAGTTCAAAGCATGGTATATTCAAGGTTGATATAAAATATATGTAAATACTAGGATATGATTTAGAAATACATACCGTACATATAACAATACCATGACAGTTAGTCCGAAAGCAATCATTTTCCTTCTGCAAGTCAAGTAGGTCAACACGTGGCGGTATATTATCATTATGAGGAGAAACTACAATACTAAATTCTTCATCGACATCCTTATATGCATCTCTGTAATTTTTGAAAGGTGTGTTGATGAAAATAGACATTTTTTGATCGAGCGGGCTTGTCACATAAAATACTTGTCGTGCTTGTGAGGCCAATATGAAGGGATCATCTTTATGGCCTAATCTTTTAGCTCAACTAGTGTGTACCCTAGTCTATCCTTCTTGACCCCATGTTTATTGTCAACCCAATCACACATGAAAAAATTGGAATTTGTTTAAAATGATAATCTAGTACCCATGTCTCTTGCAAAACACCATAATAAGTGTTTTTGACATACGTTACAACTTCTTTACTAACGTATGTGTCAGTTGCAACGACACTGACCCCACTGTCTTGGTAAAATTTTCCTTCACGAGCTTTTGTACGAAAAGTATAACCATTGATAGCATATAGATCGTATTTAATAATGTTTTTTATTGGTCCATGTGAAATCCATCTCATTGTCTCTCTTACGCTTTCTTTGCAGACCCCTAACTCCTTCTCTACTTGAATAGTATTAGAATATGAATTTAAGATATAAAAAAATACATAATGATTAACAAGAGTGTACTGGAAAGTACATGCCATAGTACATTGCTATAACAACCACTCAATGGGTTAGGGTGCAACTTAGGACCGATTATGCTCATCCCCAATAAATTAACAGAAAAAAAAAACATATATGAAAATTATATACCTCATGTCGTAACCAATGACCAAATGTATTACTATGCTCTTGATCTAGCTATGCTTTTCGTTTAGTCAGGTGTTTTAGTTGGAAAAAATCCATGTGTCGACTGTATATATGTAAATCTTATTATGAAAAGAACATAATAGTGTACAATAAGAAAAAAAATTACATACATGTAAAAAAACTTGCTTAATATATGGGAGTACTTCAAATGTATTTTGCAATACAAAGAAATGTGCTTTGTTGAAGAGTGGTGGAGAAACTTCTCCCGATTTAGCAGCTAATAGAGGAGTGTCATCTGTAGTAGAACTACTATCTTCACGTTTCTGAATTCCACTTGTGTTATGATTGTCAGGTGGAAGACCAACAGTATCCATGTTTTTTATGAATTCACTGAAAACTCAATCGTCTCTTCTACAACATTCTCTTCCGCAATGCAACATTTTGGTCTATTTTTGTTTTGAATGTGCTCCTTAATAACCTTCATACACCTTTTGAATGGATACATCCATCTGAAGAATATTGGACCACTTAATTTTACTTCCCTAGTAAGGTAAATGGTTAAGTGAATCATTACATCAAAAAATGATGGTGGAAATTGTTTCTCAAGAAGGCATAAGGTCACACATAACTCTTCTTGCAACTTATCGAGCTCATTCACTTTGATTTCTTTGCTACATATTGTTTTGAAAAAGAAACAAAACCTTGTAATAGCAACTATGGTGGGTGGATGCATAATAGACCGAACTGTGTCACAACTAGCATTTTTTAGCTGGGAAATTCCATTCTCATGAAAACATCATCCATTGTAAGGCATGTATTTTAAGTGAATATCATACTCTATACTCATTCAAATACATCTCATATGTTCAACGAAGGGTTGAAAACCTTAGAAATCCCGGTTCAAGTTCTTTATGGACTAGGATTTATTACTGGGCCTAAAACGAATTAGTTTACCTCTAATGGGCCATGTGGGCCAATTTGGGCCACAACAAATCCCAAAAGCCCTAATGGACCCTAAACCTCTTTAATTAGACTTCATTGGGTCGTGAACATCAATAAGGGCCCAATGGGTCGAGAAGTGATTATTGGGCCTCATGATTTCAAGCCAAGGCAAGTAATAGCCCAATTTAATTCTCTTCTTCCTCTAGCCCAAAATTTTCGGCCCATATCCAAAATAATAATAATAATAATGGAAGAATGCATGGACTAGGCTAATGACAACTCACAATTACATAACATACATCTAGATGATCACAAGTATCAAGAAGTGTATTACCCTTCATGCAAAACTCCTTATCTCTTCTCCCTCTCTTCTTCTACCCCTTTGGCTGAAATCCCACCACTCCACCTCCATTTTTCTCATTCAAACTACTTCAAACTCTCTCAAGAACTCCTTCATCTTCCTTTAAAATTTCGAGAATTAGAGTGTGTTTCAAGAGGAGTTTTCATCAAAGATCATCATTATTGGTAAGATCTCACAAACTAAGTTGATTTACTAGATCTTTAAACTCAAATCACTCCTCTTACACCATATTTTCGTGGATCATGATTCTTAGAACCATCCAAGTTCGAAAACCTCTTCAAGAGGCTTGCTAGAGTCGAGATCTCCTTCAATCTCTTCATCAAACCGAATCCAAACCCCAAATGTGAGTTCATACCCCCTATTTTCGATTTTTACTTGGTTTTGGGGGAGAATACAAGTTGCTTTATGTAGATCTATGTGTATATGCATGAATATGTGTGTTTTTCATGACTTATTTGGTGATTATGTGCTATTTACTTCATAAATCTAAAAATATGTTAAGAATATTAAGTCTATCACTTGGATCTACATGAAAACCTTGAGAAAAGTATGTCTTATCACATATAATACATGTAAACTAGTAGATCTGGGATTTATATACTTAAAATAGTAAAAATGAGTGTTGTGTTCCAAGATCTATAAACTAAACTCAAAAATCAGCCTTTCACAGGAAAGTTTTGGTCCAATCTCGAACTGTTTTGACCACCTAAATGATAATATTTTTCAAAACTATTTTACATGAAAAACGTTCAGGTTTCTACCTTTAAAATGACTACTCTCACGTTTTCATACGATTTTTCTACAAGTTTTGGAGAATTTTACAAAACTGTCTATCATATTTGAAGTAATTTCGGACCAGCCTGTGAAGGTGAGCAATTTCACACTTGTTAGAAGCGATTAAAAATTATGAGAAAAATTATGAACAATGTAGACAAAATTTCCAAACTTCCAGAATTTACGGATCTAAATTTCGACTTACGATGATTGTTCTACAAATTTTCCAACAACTAGGTCGGAAAAGCCCAAAACCAGAAAAATGTGTATTTTCACAAAAATAAAGCCAAAAATGATATTTTTGCCAAAAATGGGTTTAAAATGTTATTTTTTACCACAACCTAGTCATCAACACAAGTTTTGAACAAAATGGAGACTAAAGTGTTATTCGTACAAAAATTGGGCCTTAATTGTAAATTTTTGGCTTATTGGGCCAAGAACGTCATTTTTACAAAAAGTGGGCTTTTATGCTATTTTAGTGAATACTTGAACCAAAACCAATGATAAACTAACAAACGGATTAATTTGATCATTTTCTAGGTTATTGGGCCTTAGTGGCCCATTTTTATGTGTGATAGGTCATGAATACTATTTATATGTTTATTGGGCCTCATTGACCCATTAACATGTGCGACGGACCTTGGATACTATTTGTGTGCTATTTGGGCCTGTAAATACCTTACATGTGAAATGGGCCTTAGTTGTCCTTTCATATATATTTCGGGCCCATGTTATATAATTTCATTCCAATTGGGCCTTGAAATGATTCACTTACATGGTTCATTGGGTCTGGAATGAGATTATACCTTTCTTCGCGTAAATTCGATTAAGGATCTAGTGAGTTTTTATCGGTTGACACCTATTAAGTGTTCGATCGTAGCCTGTAGTTATAATCTGAGTCTCTTGGAGGGAGAGCGGGGTTTTGTGTATAGATCTATACGGGGATGACACCCCACACCTGAGCTGTTCGCTACAGTTAGACTACATCAGTCTAGGGTGACTATAACCTTGTTCTATTTTTCAGTCGGCGTTCACTAACGCCGAGACAGGCGAAATTGTCATTATTTAGTATGGTTATGACGGCTCACTTAGGGGAATTAACGTTATGAAGTTTGCGGAAGACTATTTTCTTTTATGTTGGATTACTAGGAAACTTACTCACACTGGTACCCCACCCCGGTGTTGGTACGGCAGCATTATCTATTTTCTTTTATGATTGGATTACTCGATAACTTACTCACACTGGTACCCCACCCCGGTGTTGGTACGACAACATTATCTATTTTCTTTTATGATTGGATTACTCGATAACTTACTCACACTGGCACCCCACCCCGGTGTTGGTACGGCAACATTATCTATTTTCTTTTATGATTGGATTACTCGATAACTTACTCACACTGGTACCCCACCGCGGTGTTGGTACGACAACATTATCTATTTTCTTTTATGATTGGATTACTCGGTAACTTACTCACACCGGTACCCCACCTCGGTGTTGGTACGGCAACATTAAGTATTCTTCTTTTACGGGCAACATCGGTTGTCCGGGGACATTCTATATACATTCTCTTCAATCACTTTTGACATTCTATTAAACAATAACACACATGCATTAATACAAGATCATACATAAACATACCAAACTATTTTAAGAAAATACAGGATTTTCTTGTGATTACAAAGTTATACAAATCATTTTCTCAAATATACTTATGAACTCACCAACATTATATATGTTGACCGTTTTCAAAATAACTTGTATTCTCAGGGACTCGTTAAGCAGAAGAATCAACAAGAATAGGGGATTTTGTTTTGTGTACTGTCGAACATCATACATTGAATGTTTTGGTCATGTTATTTAAAAGATTGTACTTGATGTAAACAATGGCAGTTGTATCATATTATGCATGGTAATGATGATGTTATGTTTCATTTATATTCATTGTGATGATTATTCAATTGTTAGTCACACGAGCCCCCGGACGTTTCCGCCGTCTGGTTCGGGGGTGTGACAAACTGCTATGGGAAAAAATTGTTGCATGAGCATGTGATAGTCACGTGACTTAAGTCCGACCAGCTTCTTATCCTTAAGACTCACCAAACAATAAAAATTAGAACAATACCCTTGTGGAACCCTTAAGTGGTATAAAGTTTCTAAGAACTTGTCTTTTTCCTCTTTTGTGAATGTGCAACCTGCTGGGGGATTGTGGTCTTTCTCCCATCTTTCTTAGGATGAAACTCCGGTTTTAACCCATAATACACCAAATCCAATCGAGCTTTATTACCATCTTTCTTCTTCCCCGAAATGTTTAGAATTATTCCGACTAGACTCCCTCCCACATTCTTTGTAATGTGCATAAAATCTAAACAATATGGAATCAAATTGTGTTGCTAGTACTTCAGTCGTCTATACCATATATTAAATTTCTTCTAGCATGTGGTATCTTGTTGGCTAACATGTGAAGTACCCACTTGCTTTGATTTTCTCTTTTTTGTTATATACCTACTTCTTCCGGTAGAAGCTTTTTGGAATTCTTATTCCTTGCCCTTAGATACTTTTCCCCACTTATTAATTATAAATTTGACCTTGTTATATATCCCTCCCCATTCATAGGTATTGGAGATGGGGAGAATTCTTTCTCTCCATTGAATGCCCTCTTTTGTCTTCTGAACGAGTGGTCATATGGTAGATATCGTCTGTGACATAACTTTGCTTATTTGATTCAGGGAGTCTAATACAATGTGTTTGTTCACCACACACAACACATCCTTTGAACCTGTTGTAAGGACAACCACATAATGTAACAAGAGCAGGGTAATAATTAATTGTCCATAACACAACTGCATGTAGATTAAACTTGTCTTATGCATATACATCATATGTTTCGACTCCATTATCAAATAATATATGTAGATCATCAACCAAAGGAGCAAGGAACACATGAATATCGTTTCCTAGTGTTCCCGATATCAATAACGAAAGCATGATAAACTTTCTCATCATACACAACCATGGTGGAAGGTTATAAATGACAGTTAAAATAGGCCATACACTATGATTCATATTTCCTCTATTCACATCAACCCCGTCAAGCAAAATGGCTAGCCACACATTTATTGGTTCACTAGCAATGTCAGGAAATTTCTCATCTATGGCAGCCCATGCTGGTGAATCTGTTGGGTGACGTAAAACACCGATATCCACCTTTCTATCGGTTGCATGCCATGTTAAATCTTTTGCAGTAGTCTTTGAATGAAACAATTGTTTCATTCGTGGAATTATTGGAAATTACCATAGGACTTTTGCTGGAATATTCTCGTAAACTTTATTTTTTTTCTTCATCCACCTTCCGTATTGATTTACCGCAAGTGGAATATACATCAAGTGTTCGATGAAATGCGTTTGTGAAAATTTTGTCTGTAATATAAGTTGCTCACACCTTTTCATTTAACGTATAACTCATCAAACTTGTTTCCTATGCTTCATGTCAACCAAAGAATCATGGAGCTGAACAACCAACAACATGAGGATACGCCCGAGTATGATCTGGAATATGAGCAAGATGATGGAACACAAGTGTATGATTCAAACACCGAAAATGGGGAGGGAATCAACATTGACTGCAATAGCAATTCAGATTCAGATGAAGAAATCCAAAACCAAGTTACGAAAAAGGTCAAATACAAAAAGGGACATGACTCGATTTCCAAAACTGAAGACTGAGTATGTAAATTCTGGTGGTAGAAAAAAACGTGTAAATTTTGATGAATTGGGTAAGTTTTCAGGTAAGTATAATGCATTGTTTGTTAGCTATTTGGGAGATATTGTCCATGAGAAGGTGGGATTAAGTGCTTGTGGCTAGAAGAAAGTAATCTCGCAAGTGAAGGAGAAACTATAGGAAGAGATCATAGTAAATACTTTTTTTTCACTATTATTAATTTCATCTCATATTATATTTACAAATCCTTTATTACTAACTGGAAAACAGTTTGTAATGAATAGGCTTGGTATCCTTCTACGGAACTTTAGAAGGAAATTGTATGCAGATTACATCAAGCCACATCTAGACAATCCCAAAAAGCTTGCAAAAATCCCCGTTCGTTATCGTGCACTAATTACTAAAAAATATGACGAACAAATTCGTGAGATATACACAATCTGAAGAGTTTAATGTTACAATCTTTTTCCAAAACTTCTTCATTTATTTATCATTAACTTACCAAAAGGTGCTTAACAAATCCTTCATTTTTTGACAGGTTGTGTCACAAAGGACTATATAAATGCGAAATATGTCAAAGTACGCTCATCGGATGGGACGAGGGGGGTATACGACTCTAAAGCGGATGTTGGTAAGCTCTGTATTTAGGTATATCATCCGATTATGGTAACTTCATAGCAATGTAGCTAACAAGATTTTGCTTTATATTCTTTATAATTTAATTTTTTTTACCAAGGTTGAAGAGAAAGTGATTTCAAAAGAAGAAATGCCCCCAAGGTCAATTATGTGGTGTAAAGGACGTGAAAGTAAATAAGGAGAATTTAAAAATGAAAATGTTAAACTCTTGGAGGATAAACTAGTAACTTCACTAAATTTTTTTATTACTTTAACTTTAAGGATTTGTGTCAATTTTTTAAGGACATTAATTAATCATATTTTGTGTGCTACATGGAACATGAAAAACAGATAAAAGATGGACACCTAAATGTTGAACCGGGCACGGATGCCATGACCTTAGTTTTTGGCAAGGAAAATGACAGATTTTTAAAGGGTGTCGGCACGACAGTCACATACAACAGATATTTCAATGTTCATCGTAAAAAAGGATCTTTTAAGGAGAAAATTAAAGATCTTAATTTTACACTGCAAAATGGAAAATTTGAGCTTGAGAAAAAATATGATGAACTGAAGGCTTTGTCTACAAAGGTTAATGAAAAAGATCAAACACTAAAGCTAGGTTTAGCTCAGCGTACTGCAAAAGGAGTGGACTTTCCAAATTTGCCTCAAACACTTGTAATTCATCTTTTAAACAACATAAATTGAAAATGTTGTTGTAAATTGCATTTCTTATGTATATTTTCCCTTATTCGTTATATTTGCTAGGGTATTCCAACTGACAAGATTGTTGAAAGTAGTGAAGCTCCTGATACTCTCACAACCAAGGAACCATCAGAACACTTAACACTAGTATGTCATCACCTTATAGGCTCATCGTTGTTATATTTTTTCTGTACTAATTTCTACTTTTTCATTTGGGACTTTAACTTATTTAGGCAATTGAAAAAACCACCAAGAAAACAGTTCAAACTAAGTTTGTGACTGTAACTCCCGCTACACTATCGCCTTCCCTGAAATATGCAACACCAGTGCATACTTACATTACTGTTTTCATTACCTTTAATTTCTCTTTTATATTAAATTCTAAATTTACATATATGTCCTAAATCATTATATTAGGAAATTACAAAAGCCACCAGAAAAACTGTTGAGTCTAAGATTTCCACTATGATTCCTGAGATACCAATAATTTCACCAAAAAATCCCCTTTCACGAGGCCAATGTTCTTTCACATGCTGAATATAAATTTTTGTCTTTTTTTTCTGATGCTAATATTACATATGATTGTAGCCAATCAAGTTTAGTCTATCATATTCGGATAAAAGGAACATCGTTGCCCGTGGTACCGTTCACTTATCATTAGAAAGACAATTTATTCATGGAGTTCCTCTACAAGATGATTAATATAAGGTGGCTATTGATGAATTGGTAAAAAAAGATTCCTTTCTACCCCATGCAACTGTAGAATTCAAAACAGGTGAGCAGGCATATAATGGCCAAACACCTTGTGAATGCCCATTCAAAGGTTTGTTTATTTTAACGTTCTTACACTTTTTTTTCCTTCATAAACTACTCTACTAATTTTTTAATGTACTCATTTTTGTTTCAATATTGTTGGTATTGGTACCAAATATGATATCACCTCAAGGCCATGAACTTCAAAACTCAAAGAGGCGGAAACCAACTTATATATCATCTGATACCCTTCTCAAGAAGACAAGAAGCAGTACCAACAAGATGAATGCCTAGTTATGTCTAGTTTTTTGTTTATGATGTTTTTGCTTTATTTACCATATTTTAATACTTGCAATTAGTATAAATTTTTTTGGTATTTTAATTAAGAATTTAATGTATGCATTTGGATTTCAATTATTAATAATATCAAATTCTGAGTTTTGATATTGTTCCATATTGTCGACTTTTGGTTAGTTTCATTTATATTCTTTTGATGTGTGTACAATATAGAAAAAGTAACAATAATTATTGAATTATTGTGGTTTTAATATAAATTTGGTCATGTTTTATAGTTTTTCAATGTCTCTAAAATTATACAATGGTGACTTTACATCATTTTTGACATGTGGCTAAATGGTTAACAATTGTCATAATCTAAAGTAATTATGCATCTACAATTGTTTTAGAATCATGTTTTTCTAAAGTTTTTGTGACGATAACTTAAAAAATAACAACATAAAAAATGATGTGTCTAATAAATATCACAATTGATTGTTTCTGTGACTAATTATTAGCAAATAGCCACTTATGAAATTAATTACATGTGGCTATTTAGCGAACATGGTCATGTTCACCGTAATTACATGTTTGCAAAAGATACCTAATAGTCTTTATACGATACCCAATAGTCCATAATATTAATAAAATGTGTGTCTTTATAATACTTATGATCATGTTTCACTTAATTGTGTGTCTCTATACGATAGACAATAGTCACCAAAATTGATGGTTTTTGTGACTAATTATTAGCAAATTGTCACTTATGAAATTAATTACATGTGACCATTTAGCGAACATGGTCATGTTCATCGTAATTATATGTTTTCAAAAGATACCCAATAGTCTTAATAAACTTCAAACTGTGTGACAATATATTAGTAAAAAGCCACACTAAAACAACATGCATGTCGCAAGTTGGAGATATACAGTCATTACAATTACTAAATAAATGTGCCTACTGACGGGTTAATGCCACAATATTGGATAAAATTATTGATTTTAGCAACAAAATTCCCTACCAAATAGCCACACTTTTATAATGCGACCACATTTTTTTCATATCATACGAACACTACATTTTAAAGTTACCATAAGACACATACGATGGCATCACCTTCCATCACACTTAATAAAATGTCACTATACGCATATGGTCACACTTTTATGATGTGTCTGTAGGTCATTTTTTACTAGTGTTTCTTCCCCCACCAATGTGAGATAATGGAAACTATCCAACTTGCTCATTCCATTATAATTTCCTACAATCCCCCACCAACTCTAGATCATATAGGCAAAGTTTTACAACATCTTTGTTGCTTAGATGTCTCCAAAACTTAGTTAAGAGTCTTAACTCAACTCATTCTCGGCAACGACGTACTATCCTACCTCACATGGATCTATCATTAATGATAGTACCTTCTATCGTTAGGGACTTCATTGTTACCATTTAAACTTGAGAATTAGGAGTAATAATGTCAAGTTGGGTTTCCATCACTAAGCAATTCTATTATGGTTTAGACCCATGACTCTCATGGTAGATGTAACCAAATCTCTCGTTATAGGTTTGGTAAACGGATCTGCCAAGTTCTTACTTGTCTTGACATAGACAACTTTTATGGTACCACTTTCAAGTAGTTGTCTCACAAAACTATGTCGTAGACCTACATGTCTCCATTTTGTATTATATACCACATTATATATTTTCCACAGTGTGGCCTCACTGTAACAATACATGGGTATAGAAGGCATTGGAATATCCCACAGACGGATATCCATTAGTAGATCTTAAATCCACTCTGCCTCTTTGCCCGCTGCTGCTAAGGTAAATAGCTCTGCTATTGAATAAGCTATACGTGTCTGTTTCTTGCTTTCCCAAGAAATAACACCTCACCAGCTAGAGCATAAATCCAACCACTTGTGGATTTTCAATCATTAGTGTGATCTATCCGGCTATCATCAGAATATCCCAAGACTCTACCCACTTCCTTCCACTGCTCCATCCCTGGATTGACAGTATACTAACTAAGTTTGCTTACAGTGAATGTGATGTCAGGTCGAGTGCAATGTGTAACATATATCATGCTCCCAATTACACTTGCATGTTCTAGATGAGCCACTGCCCGACCAAAATTTACATTTAGTTTTACACTTGAATCAAAAGGAGTGTTGAATTCATTAATATTCAAATGTTGAAACTTTGTCAGAATTTTCTCTATATAATGAGATTGACTTAGAGAAATCTGATTGCTTGTCTTTTTTTACCTTGATACCAAGAATTTTATTAACTTCTCCAAGTTCTTTCTTCTTAAAGTTCAAGGATATGTATTTCTTCGTCTCAAGAATACCTTCTAGGTGAGTGCTAATGATCAACATATCATCAACATAAATACATATAAAACCTATGTATTCGGAAGTGAATCTCCCTATCTCCCTATTCTAATAAAAGAATAGGTTTAATCTCCTATTGACAAGTGTCATACAATTAGAACTCGTCATTAATGTTATATATCACCTATTATGCCACTTGTCAACCTATTTATTATCAATTTCAAATTTTCAAATTTTAAATTTCCACTCTAATTACAATAAATTAATAATTGATTATCCATTTCAAATTTCAAATTAAAATTTTCACTCTACTTATATTAAATTAATAATTGATTCTTTATTTTAAATTTCGAATTTTAAACTTTCTCACTTTAATTATATTAAATTAATAACATTTGATTGAAAAATAAAATAAAATTAATACAGATTATAAGGTGATATAACTTAACATATTTATTTAAATCAACGATTATAATTTTATATAACTAAAAAAATATATCTTAAGTAATAATTTATTTAAAATAATTGATTAATAATTTTGATTTTTAAATATTAAAGTTTAATTAATTTTATAATCGTGGTTCTCATGGGTTATAAACTAGTTTGGAATAAATACACCTTTCAACACTATTGTGTTTAAAACCGAAAGCAGTCACAGTGGTGTCAAATCTCTCTATGCTAGGTGCGCGTATGTGAGCGTGGCCCATCCCTTGATCCACTAAAAATCTTTAAAGGCCTATCTAGATAAAAACACTATAAAACCTCAAAATGTTTCTTCCCCCACCAATGTGTGATAAACTGAATAGATCTATTCGGGACTGACAATCCCAAACCTGAACTGCTAGCTACAGTTAGGCGGGCACGCCTGGGGTGAACAAATGTCATTTAGCTTAACGCCTGAAGAACGTTATAAAAGTCTCTAGGTCATATCAAGTATGGTTATACGACTTGCAAATAAGTATAAACTAACTTTGGTTTACGGACTCTAATCTTCATTTGTTTTATTTTGAGTAATAAAACTACTTTTATATATGCTAATAGTAATCGGGGATTTCTAAACTGGCACCTCTACCTCTAGGACATATAACCTGCTTTTAGGGAAAATATAGGATTTTCCCAGGATAACACTGGCATTTCTAAAACTGATGGTTTATTTTCTACTAATGGACGTTCGTATTCATTCCATGACTCCTTGGATTGTGCGTATTTAGTACGAACCGGGAAGTCATGGAAGGAATGGGTTTTTCAAACATGCTTTCATAAGAAAATATAGGATTTTCTTGAGAAACACTCTTCAAAAGAATCAAAGAACATTTTTTCACCAAAACTAAATGCTTATGAACTCACCAGCTTTATGCTGATATTCTTTCAAAACTGCTTGTATTCTCAGAGAATTAGTAGACAGGTACTTCCAGGAGCTGGAGAAATCGGAGCGTTAGAGTCACGCCTTTTTATTTACTTTTGATATGAACGAAATTATGTATTAAGACAAATGTAAACCTTTTTCAAATATGTATTCATTGTTTAGTTGTGTTTACTATGCTTGCTATGATACAATTGTTGTGATACTACACATGACGTCAACCACCCCCGAATGTTTTCGCCGTTCCGGTTTGGGGGTGTGCCAATCCGGACCGTTCATTGGGCCTTCGGCCTGACTATGTGCCCTCCTGGGTCTGCAGTCTATCCGGTCCGCCCTGGGTATGTTGGCCTTCAGCACAAAGCAGGACCGCCTCAACCCAAACCCCCAATCAAACAACCACGTGCACATAAAACAGATAATCACATAACAGTCTATAGACAACAAACTGATCTAACAGATCATATAGCATAACAACATTCTATAACCAGGATACCGACCTAACCAGGTCACTAACATAGCATCATCCTATATATTAGGATACCGATCTAACATATCATAATAGCATAACATCATCCTATAACCAGGACACCAACCTAACCAAGTCACTAAGCATAAACATATCCCCATCCTAACTACCAGGATGTAAATCAATAACATAACATGCCATAATCCGAATACAAATTCATAAGGGCCGGCCTTGGTGCCTTAGACCCTGTTGATATAGTGAGGATAACTCACCTCGCAATGTCGGCCTGAACTGAAGTATCAACTCCCGAATCGCTATCTCACCGTAAATCCCGAACTATCACATGATAAATACTAAGTCATTACACATCATAACAATCTTGGCTATGGGTCCACTCAATCCATCATGTCCATTCTCTTTTATTGGGCCAAGGCCGAATTCCAAGTCCATAACCTTGAAAGTCTTTATGCAAGGCCCATTATTGGTCCAATTTACTAAATTGGGCCCAACTTCCTTATTGGGCTTAACCCCATGATCCACTATCACCAAAATTGTTCCAAAACATATCTACTCAGAAAGTCCAGCAAGGCCCAAACCCTACTAGCCCAAACCCAAATCCCAAATCACCAAAACTCCATAGAAGGCGTACGCTGGGCATACCCCAAGGCCATGCGGGCAGTACATGAGTCTCACATTGACTGGAAAACGGGGTCATTGACTCAGTACGCTGGGCGTACAGAACATTACGCTGGGCGTACGCATGGTTTCACCAAAACCCTAATAAGTGCTTAATGGCTTAAGCACTTAAGCCCAAACTCCAGATCCAGTGACCAAATGTGCCTAGGACTCATAAAGTCTCGAACTTTATCACTTTGGACGTCCAGAAAGCTCTTAATCCAAGGTCTTAATCCATTAAGAACCTTCTACTACATGCATGGGACATCATAAGCCATTGGGACCTCATTTTTATCACTTAAGACCTCTTCAAGGTCCAGAAAGGACAACTTATCTCGTCCAAAATGCATCAAGCACCATATTGGGGTTTTGGGACAAGAAATGGTTCCATAATGTTAGAAAGGCTAGATCTATGACCTACAAGCATAAAGTTTGAAGCTTTTTACCTTCTGGAGCTTCTAGGGCACAACACAACTTCAGATCTACAAGCCAATCTCCTTCTTCAACTATTTGTTGCAATGGCTTCACCTTCAAGAGCTCAAAATACCCACCAACTCACTTTCACACACAAGAACTAGGGTTTGGGGACGTTCTGGAAGATGGAGGCTGAGAAGGAGGAGAGAAAATGAGCCATAAGGATGTTTATATAGCCCCCAACCCGAGATATTAGGGTTTCCTTCTGTTATGAGTACGCCCAGCGTACACAAGTGTATTTTGGTTAAAGAGGGATCAAGCCACAAGAGATGAAACGATTCAAAAGCAAAAAGGCCCAATTGAAGGACGGGTACATGTTAGAAGTGACCAAGGTGGTTGAAGAAACGAATGTTTGTTACCCTAGGTAGTTCGTATCGATATCTGATTCCGAGGACGAAATCATTTTAAGAATGGGAGAATTGTAATGACCTGAATTTTATTCCATCAGTGGCGTTAGTGTCCGTTACTTGAATAATTACTTTTGGGTAAATGATTTCAGTTTTAAGGTTATAAATCGAATTCGAAATAAATTAAATTAAAGCAATGGTAATTAATATTTAAAGAATTAATCAATAGTAAAGATGGAAAAAGAAATATATAAATGAAGTCTTGAAGTTTCATATAAAGACTAAAATGAAAGAAATTTCCATACGATGAAATAATACAAAAGGTAAAACTTAAAGGGGGTAAAAAGATAAATTCACAATTCAATAATTAATGAGTAATGAAGATCGGTATATTATGAACAAAGAAAGAAAGATCAAGGACAATTGGTGTAATTTAAGAATAAGCATTCATTTTTAGCGTAAGTTACGTCTCCTGGGTTCCATAACCGTATTCTCTCAACATATAAACTTATATACGTTACGTAGATACGGACTCATGAGGGTTTGGAAAGATTTCTTGTCGTATGAAAGAATAACGAAAGAAAAAAAAATGATGGGCTTCATCTCCAGCGATGGCAGAGTCGGAATGAAAAACCCGACAACCGGGTGTTATCCGACAAAAAAAAAGAGAGGGTCGTGGCTGAGTAGGGACTGTTGTTCTGGTGCGTAGTATATGAAGCTATTTCTACAGCAGATGATGACCAACCTCCTACTGTAAACATTGGTGACAGAAAACGGGCCTCCGCGGGTTGCAACCCTTCCCGATCAAGCCATAGTTTCCGGCAAAAGCTATTCAGAGCAGAAGAAACCACAAATATGAGCAGGGGCGGAGCTAGAAATTTAGGATAAGGGGGGCTTATTTATCGGTGGTACTAGTAAGCGGTGACTAGGAGGCGGAGATGCTGTTGAGTGGTTAGTTTTTTGATTCTAGAAATTTTCTTTTTTAACATTTTGTGGTTTTTACCGTCTTAAAAATCAGTTGTGCGTTTCTCTTGGTCCAAAGTATTTTAATTTTTTTATAGAATCAGATGTGATTATGATTTTAGAATTTGAATTTCAAATTTAGATCATTTTTGTGAGACTTTTTTGAATGAGAAACATTTAAAAGAAATCGGTTTATACATCTTGTTTTGTTAAGTTATAATCTATTTCTACAAATGGATTTTTTTTTTGAAAAGAGAGAATCCATAAAATAGGACCATGAAAGTATTATATGAATAGAAGGTATATTATTTGATATTTAAAGTAAAAGTCTAAATAGACAGTGGTGGCGGTGGCTTAAGTTAACTAACAACCAATCAAATATAATATGAGAGACATGGAAAAAGAGCTTTTTTGAGCTACTAATATTTACAATTGATGAATTGAAAATGTTGGGGATGGCCAGGCACCGGCTAGTCCCCCACTAGCTCCGCCACTGAATATGAGGTACCTTAAGAGTTCATTAAGTTTTATTTGGAGACAGTCCTATGTGGTTGAATAGGTTCTGTAGAATGCGTTCTACCCTTATATAGGTTCTAGTTCAGATTTATGTAGTGAAGATTGTCTCTTTGGGTGGCAGCATGAACTTCAGTGAAAGGATAGAAAGCCATTTAAGGACCTTCCTGAATTTCATGACTCATGAGGTTGGTGAGAGATCATGCGAGCAAACATATTGTGGCTACTGTTGGTTTAGAAAGGTACGTTCCTTTCTCATGTTTGATCATTTCCTACGCAAATACATTGCTCTTATTAATTATTATAATGAATCTTAGCCGCAATATAATTCAAAATTAATAAGAGTTTTAGTGTGTATTGTTAATTAGGTTGACATCGAGTGTTTAAAATAATAAAGATCATTCAAATTAATCATAAAATATATTGTGATATTTTGTGAGATAAGAATATCTAATTATTAACTAAACGATTAGGATATTGGTAAATTAAAGTGATAATAATATATCATTTCATTGTTAAGGATTTGATTCAATTTACGCAAGATAAATCTAACATTGAAAATGAAATACGTCAATCAAGTGGGTGAATTAGGAGCTTAATACATATAAGGTAAATAAATAGACACATGATATTTATATGGGGATGATTCATCCACTGACTTTTTTTTTTTTCAATCTAAGGAAAAAATAATATATGGACAATTTTACCCTATTAAATTTTAGATGTTAAGAGATAATATATAGCCTTATTTTTAGAAACTTAACCACAATTATATCATCATTTATTAATTTATAAATATTAAAAAATAACAATTATACCTTTTCTATCGTGTGCTTATTCTTTGTATTTGTTTCTTATTTAGAGTTTTATACCATTTATTTTAGTATTTAATCTATTTATTTCTTCGTTACCTATTGTTCACAGCTCACATCACTAACTCAATTTTTAACTAAAAGTTTATAAACATATTAATTATAAAACTACTATACAATGAACAATTTAATATAAAAAAATATAACATAAAAATAATGCCTAGCAAATAACAATCCAATATTCAAAGTAGTACATACCAAATATTCAAATTAATACATATCAAAATTTCAAACTACTCATATGTCATATCATCACTTGAAAAGTTGGATATGCATTTAAATCAACTAAGTTGTTTTCATTATTTATATAACTAATATTATCAGATACTTCATTGTTAATTTGAAAGACACCAGTAGAACTCGAAGTTTTTGGTGTTTGAGATGATTCCACAAGCTCAAATCGTGAAGGGTCTCGTGCGGTAGAACTTATTCATTTTTTCTTCTTTGATTTTGGAGGTCTACCCTTCGGTCGACGGATCATGGGCTCAAACAACGTATCAAAAGCTTATTAATCATAGAAGTAGCAAATTCTTTCTTACTTAAAGGCCACATTTGGTATCTTGAAGACAACTCAGTAAGCAACTTATCAAATTTGTTAACGTCGTCATTATGTGAATCATCTTCTGAATTCAGTCGCAATGTATCAATCCTCCAATGTGGATGAATGAGATTTAATGAAAGTTTCATTCCCTGCAAATGTTGTATCTTATGAGCACAAGGAAGACCCATGGTTGCCATAAAATGGTCGGTGCAAGGAGCCATTGTACCTAAAAAACAAAAATAGTTATTAAAGGTTAATGTAAAACTTAATGTCGTGCAATAATGTAAAACTATATATCTGTGTAAACATTACCCTTTTTTACTTTTTCATATTGTATATGTATCTCCTTTAATGCAAAATGAGATACATGATACAAAAGCTCTCTAAAAACAGGTGTGTCACACTTAAGAAGAACTTTGATTTTCTCATTTGCGAGTTTCACTTTAATCTCATTGAATTCATGTTTGATTGCGAGACAAATCTTTTATGTAACACCTTGAAGCCCACCCGTAGATACTTGTAGATACGATTTAAGCTTGGAATGAGCACCTTCGGCCCTTGAAGATGAACGATTGCCAAAATGCAAATAATTTTCTGTCCAAGCACTAACAAACTTTTCTTTCCACGGCAACCATGTATTTTTTATATACTCAATTGCAACTTGCTTTGTTTGATAAAGCAACTCAAATTCGCCCCAAGTCTGTTCAAAAATTGTTGTTGTTGTTGAATATGCTACATTATTCCAATTTGATATAAATATGTCAAACTCTTCTGTATTTGTGAAATGCTTCTTACAATTTGCCAACACATTCTTTTCAATATGCCAAATACACAAAAGGTTTGTCGTGTTCGGAAATACCATCTTTATGGCATTCATTAATGCCAACAATCTATCAGACATAATCACAGATGGTTCACGATTTTCAAGGGTCTTCTTAAACACATTTAATTCGCAAATATAACTATCTTCATCCTCTCTCTCCAGAAAAACAAACCCATAATAAAAAGATGTATTAAAGCATGAAACCCCAATGATATCAAGGAGAGGCATGTTATATTTGTTTGTTTTGTATGTGCAATCCATTACAAAGATATTTGAGAAGACTTTGGCAAGTTTAATCGACAAAGGATGTGCAATGAACAAATGGGTTATATGCCCAAGTGGATTATGTAAATAATCATAAACAAATCCTTCTTTTACAAACTCTTCAAATAAGGCACTAACCATTGATCGATTATTCAAGTTGTCCTTGCATATTTTTGCCTTCAAGTTGTATATGGCTCGAGAGACTGCCGGAAGGTTTTGATTTTTCTGACGTAAAGATGAAAGAATTTGCCTTGGGGGTATGCCATAAAGCGTCATGTTTTTGACACTTTGTACGTCCTCCGGTGATAATCGACGGAATGATGGATGGCCATATACATCTATAGCCGGTTCATGATTGTGAGTCAAGTTTTTTTGCCTTAAGTACCCAAACACCATCATTTCCCTTTTTACCTGCAATCTGGAAGGGACATTTAATCAAACGAGATCCAATGTTCTTCTTTCTTTTATCTCCAATACACAATCTATCTCGATAGGAACTGCCTCGATCACATTGCAACGTGATGTATTTGTCTTTGCTTGAATCTCGAATAGATACCCCATATCCTTTAGTGTAATAGAAATCTCGTACACTCTTTAATAGTTCATCATATAATTCAAATTTAGAGTTAGCTAAATAGAGTTCTTCATTTTGCATCATAGGACTTGATGAATCCATTCCTACCTGTTAATCAATTTTATCACACCCAACTATTACCTCCAAGAATCAAACATATAACCTATTTGTTTATTCAAGAATCCATTTATCATTTTAACATAATAGTTTTAACATATAAAAGAATCAATTTATCATTTTAACTCATTTCAATTATAATTATTCCTATATATGATTATCCTAATTTTCTCAATTAAAATTCTTAGATTTTGTTCACAGGAAGATGCAACATGGTTTGTCATGATAATCAATTAAATATTGCAACATGACCTTAAATAAAAACCAAAGTGAATATTAAATTATTAATGTGTCATGCACTTTCATTAAGTTACGTAAACTGTGAATGAACATAAAGTTAATAATGGTTTAATTGCTTTGAGATGAAAGATAACAATTAAAGTTAAGTAAAGATACAATCGTAATTCCTTTGTGGCAAAACAAAATCAAAATCAATAGTCATGGTAAATATTTTAACAAAATTAAATCAAACATCAATTTTAAAGTTACCGGTTGAGAGTGGGTTGAAGAAGAAGTCGGTGAAGCAGCAGCGCCGGATGAAAAAGCGTTGGTTGAAATAACGTTGACGAGGGAAGGAACGCAAGTTGAAGAAACAGCGCGCCATCATATGTTTTTTAGCGTTTCCAAACATAGGTTTTTGTATCTTAATTAAATACCTACAAATTAAATTGAGGGTATATTTGTCCATAAACTCTTTTTTTCTGTGGATGGATTAGAAAAGTCTGTGGAAAAATCAGGCGCCTATTTATATAGTAAAATTGTTTCTAAGGGGACATAGTAAGTAGAACTAATGGTACATATAAATATATGTACATATTCTGAGAGATTATCTAAATATTAATTGTTATTTAGGATTATTTGACGAATAAAGGGCTTACGAGGACGTGTAGAGAAATTCATTTTCCGAATATTTACGTGAGTTCATAGTTTTAACTCACTAAGGTTGTATGATTGAAACGTGCAATCCGTAGATGGTGATTTGATTCACTTTAGGATAACCGTGTCATTACTTGTGCTTGATGATGATAAGATAGTTGTGATGCTACTATATGTTTTGTGTTATTGCCATGTTACGACCTAATTGCTATGTTGCGTACACTTTGATGTACTTGATGTATATGACAAGCTAGTTTTTGGTATGGGTCGATAATCTTCTTAACTTTAGTGCATAACGGAAAACTACATCGCATAAGTGGGTTATTGATGCTAATTAGGATCATACTAGAATTGCTAATGCTTGTTTGGTAAATCCTATTGTATGCACATTGTGTATGGTTATGCATGGGTATCTGCTGATATGATGTTATGATTGATATATGCTAGTTGAATTTGTTTGCGATGATCATGCCTAATGAAATCAATAGTCATATGTTATGCTTGATTGATGGTATGCCATTTTGTTACGTGCTGTATTGCGTGAATTGGTTGATCATCTAGCATGCTCATTTTGAATTAAAGTTGTAATGAATTTTTTTAGACATATGCTATTGTAAGGCGATAATATGATGAATTTTATTACATGTTTTATTGCTCGTTAAAGTTGTATGTGTAACATGATACTTTTGGGGTACGAATGTTTTGCGGGGTATAACGGTGTTAAGGGTAGAACCTTGCAAGTCTAATAGGTGGAAAAAGTTTAAGCCATAACGGTGATTAGTTACATGGTCTTTCTACATGGTCGTGTGACATGTGGTTCGTGTGCACCCTGATGTATAAGAACTGGAGTGGTGTTGGCTTTATGGTGTGGCCGGATCAAGCATCATGTGGGAATCGGGAGGTGTATTGGTAGAATTGGCACCGTTTGTACCGATCCTGAACGACACCGTGAAGTACTTGTACTTTGCACGTCGGAGTAGCGAAAGTGGAAGTCTTGGGGTTGGTAAATTCGGGTGGAAGTCGTGAACCACTTAGAGCACTAAACTGGCTGAGCACACGAGTAGTGAATGGGGTTAAGTTGTTGGGTAGGCTGTCACTAAGAAAACCCCAAACTAGATAATCAGTTGAATGGTGAATATATACAATAACCGGTTGAAAGGTGAATATATACAATAACCGGTTGAATTGAACTTGCATATGATAATCGGTTGATAGCAATTACATATAATAAACGGTGAATTAAATTATATGTAATAATCGGTTGTTTTAAGGTGATAACTATAATCGGTTGAATTGTGCTTTAATATTATTGAAAGAAATTACATATAATAAACGGTGAATTAATTTATATGTAATAAACGGTCTAATTAAGTTGATAACTATATTTGGTTGAATTGAGATTAAATGATATGGTGAAATGTTGTATTGTAAATGGTTGAAATTAAATATGATATAAATGGTGCAACGGTGTTCGCTATTTGCTTGGTTATATAATTAAAGGTTGAATAGATAATGAAATGTTGTTTACATGAAATGTGATTATTTATATGCTATGCGGTTGTTTATATGGTATTTGGCTGATCATATAAGGTATGTGGTAGAATTACAGTTGAATATGTGATTGAAGAGTTATGATATATGGTTGTTTGCTATCTATCATTTTTATGCTTCATCATAGAATGAATGATTGACCCATTTGGGGTTTGTATGTTTTATGTGAAACTTTATGAACTCACTCAGCAGGGGCTGACACTTGTATGTTTTCTTTTTTTGTGCCTTATGATTGGTGCAGACAGTTTAGAAGATTGGCATTGGTGAGAGGGGTTTTTATGGGTAGTATATTTATATTAACGATACCGCTCTTGGACACGTTTTTGATTATTTACTTTAAAGTACTTTTGTTTACGTTTTAAACGGATTGGAATTATGTTCGAATTTTTAAAGTAACGTTGTGGTTTTGAAAATGTTTTGAATTAAAAACTAAGTTTTCCGCTAACGTATTCTGTTAAATAAATGTTTTAAAAAGAAAAAAAATTATGGTGAAAATCACGACGTTACAACTTGAATATGAGATATATTTTTATCACTTCACGCCTTTTTATTTAACTTTAACAAACCAAATATTAAATTGGAGTGAAGCACTCAAAGAACTAGATGCAATGGAGACTTTAAGAAAGGAGAAGGAAAATCCGATTAGGGCTACTGGCCACGCAAGATAGGCAGGGACGTAGGCTGACGAGGGAGAAACCGCATGTGAAAGATATAGAGGGGGAATTGCCTGAGAAGGGGATGCCAGAGAGAAAAGGTTAAATAGTGAGACGATGTCGGAGAGGGTAGTGTCGGTGAAGGCCATTCAAGGTTGTATGTTCCGTTGGGTAGATATTGTTGTAGTTTTAAGTTTCAATTTATGAAAGATCTTAAATATTATTAGAATAAATATAGAGGATAACTGTAACGCTTGGTTCCTGGTACGCATTTAATTATAATTTATTCACTTTGTAGAGCAACTCAATGAGTTGGGAGCCCCAAACTCGTCGAGTAGAAACCAGGATTGACGCGGGATTTTCAGTCACCTACTCGACGAGTTGAGAGCCTCAACTCGACGAGGAGGGTTGCCAGGATGAAACCCTAATTTCGTGGTTTTGCACCCTATTTAAGCATCCTAATCCCCACTTGCTGGCCTCATTTCCAGCCTCCAAGTCCCAAACCCTAGATTCAGAAACCCTAATGCATTTGTGAGCTTATAAGCCATTTTTGAGTGAATATTGCTATGTTTTGAAGCTTGTGAAGGAAGGAGAAGCTTGGGGATTCAAGAAGAAGCTAGTAGATCCAGAGACTCTATTTCATCATCATCATTTTCTTGTAATCAAGTCTCAAACTTGCTTAGTAGCTTCTTAGATCTCTTTATTACCATTTTATTGGGTTTTTGGTCCAAGAAGCTTGAGCTTTGGGATATGGACATCCCAAGAGAGTATACCTTCAGATCTGGAATCATGGAGGGCTTTCAGGGCATAAAGGTGCAAACATTATGGCCATTGAAGCCCCATGCAATCCATATGATGTCATTTTGGCCTTTTAAGCTCCAAAAGGCCATGCATGTAGAGAAAGGTGGAAGCTTTACGTGTTCATGTAGTGTTTAGGGTCTAGATCTCTGTTTGTATGCTTTAGTTTGGAGTATGGAGTGCTTGTGGACCAAGATCTAGGTCCTAAAGAGTTAGGGTTTGAGCTAAACCAATTAAGAAAAGGTATTAACGGGTAAAGTTGGAAACTTTACCCTTAAAAGGACATTTTCAGTGTATATGAGAAGTATGAAGATTAGATCTGATGAGTAGGGGCTTAATCCATTGAGATGTATCAACAGACTGAGGAACTCGGCGAGTCTAGAGAGGGACTCGACGAGTTGTCTCGATTTGTCCCGATTCTGTACAAGGCAGAACTCGACGAGTCTGTGAAGGAACTTAACGAGTTGACTCGTTTTATCAAGACTACGAGTAGCAAGAGAACTCGGCGAGTCAGGTGGATGACTCGACGAGTTGAGTCAACTCGGATTGTTGACTTTGACTTTGACTAAGCGTTGACTTTGACTTGGACATTGACTTTGACCAATGATTGACCCGTGAAGGGGTCTTGATGTAAGGAATGGTATCTAAGGGATTGTTTTGTGTAGGGTGTGAGTAGAGCCGGTTGCAGGAGCAGAGACGTTTAGCTACTTCACTCGACATTTTAGGTGAGTTTTCCTCTAGTAGGAACGGGTCGAACGCACCAATGCCGGCCCGTTTATGTATGTTAGCATATGACAGACTTCGGTCCGATGTCAGGGTTAACCCGATGTAGGTTATATGTTTTCGGACTTCGTTCCGATGCTGGGGAAAGCCCAAGGAATGTTTGTATGCTTGATGTCTTCGTGATTCTTGCATGTGTTTGTTTATGTGTTTCAGGCTTCGGTCCGATGCCAGGGTAAGCCCGAGGAATGTTTAGCTTATAGGTTATGTTTATATGTTCCGGACTTTGGTCCGATGTCGGGGCAAGCCCGAGGAATGTTTAGCTTATATGTTGTGTTTATATGTTCCGGACTTCGGTCCGATGCCGGGGCAAGTGTAACGCCCGGGTTTCGGGGCTAAGCATTAATAGATGTTGTAATAATCTAGGTAAACTATTGTAACTCTTTTTGAAGTAATAAAAATGAATTATTTGAGTATTATGTGAATTATGTGAAGTTATGTGCTTTATACTTAATTATAAAGGTATAATTAATAAAGAATAAAAATAAGCGTCAAAATTAAAGTGTGAGCTAAACCCGATATCTTTACATAAAGTGGTGGTGGTCGAAACAAGGATTCCGGGGATATAAAGAACGCCCAAATCTGACATCGTATGAGGAAGTTATGATTTTTCTAAGATTTGGCATAGCAGTGCACGACCCGAAACTTGAATTTTAGTTCGAGCGGTTTTTGGCTTACGCGACCTAAATGAGAGTTGAAGATCTCATTAATAGGAACTCAACGACAAAAAGACAGACGAAAACGGAGTCCGTATGTAAAAGTTATGAATTTTACGCGGGCATTTAACAGTGTAATCACCTCCTACTGTTAAATTTAAGATCGGTCGAGAATTAGCCGACGGAGTAAAAAGGAAAGTTTTAGATTTTATTTTTACCAACTTGTGGATATAAATAACGTCGGAAACGGAGCTCGTATGCGAAAGATATGGACGAAGCTTAGTCGCTACTCTTCGTGCGCGATAAATACGATACAGTTTTTGTAAATCTGAGATAGAAGGAGAATTAGCCGACGGGGTCTAAATGAAAGTTGTAGTACTCGTAAAATACCAACGCGTGGATATAAAGAACGTAGAAAACGGAGCTCGTACACGGAAGATACGGACGAAACTTAGGGGCTACTTTACTATAAAATCCCTATAAATAAAGGGTGAACTCTTCATATTTTCTTCACACCATAAGTCTTTCTTTCTCTCTCTAACTTCTCTCTAGCCTCCTTAAACCCCTCCCAAGTCTAGGGAACCTCCCTAGCACGAGAAGGAAACCTCGGAGCGCCCGAAAGCTCTGAGAAGAAAAGCTTTCGGCAACACTGCTCCAGCAAAGCCCGATTTTTAATAAAAACTCGTTGTTTTGTCGAGGAAAATTGTTTTAAGAGTAACGAAGCGCTGTCCGAGTGCAGAGTCACTACCGTTTCAGGTGAGTGCATAGTCACTTTCATCTTACACATAGATATGAAGTATTTAATATAAATTACATGCTATGTGTGCATATTATTGTCTGAATACTTGTTGTCTATGCTGATGAAAGATTTTTATACATGTTTTAAATGATTTAAACTGTATATGTATTATATATCTACAAAATGTTGGGGTAAAACATGTGTAGATGTAATAGACGATGTGTGATAAAATGATGAGAGGCCTCGATGTTGTTGTTGTTGATTCTGTCATCTAGCGGAGTATGGATGACAACCACAGACTCTTCTAGACAGTCCAGTGGAACGCTAACAGGCTCGCAACCTGTAGGTGTTTGTGAACGATGTGTTCACCAGTGTACTCCATCCCCCTCATGGTTGCCTTTAGGACATTTATTTCTGAGGAACCCCCTTAGAAGTAGTGTCGATCCCGATGATGATCCTTAGGCTAGGTCCCTTATGATAGGTGTTTAGGGACGTAAAGTGAGGATAACGGGAAGAGGTAATCGGGTTATTGTTGGTTGATGAAATTAATAAAGTTATTTATTGTGGGTTGAAAACCCTATGTGCTCACCAGGCTCCCAAACCTGACCCACCCAGTTTCTTGTATTACAGGTAGTGGTGCACGAGCATAGATATGATGTTTGGGATGAGAGATTACGGATATAGGCATGTAGATATGAATAAATGTAGTAAGGCTTATATTGTACTGTTTATGCTTTTGATCTGTATCGAACATGACATCCCAAGGTTTTTTAATGAAATACATTTCTACAGAAATGCTTTGATAAATCTTTATCATATTTTATTTTAGGAACAAATTCCGCAACACTATTATTTAAAATGTTACTCTGATTTTTAAACAAAGCATAAACAAAATCGGTCTTTTCTGGCCGTGAAAATGAGGATGTCACAGTTAGTATCACAGAGCATTAGTTTAAGCGAACTAGGATTTTGTAGGATTTCTAGACTTAAACTTAAAATGCTAAGCGATGATTGTGAGATGAGTGTCTGCTATATTTTAGACATGTGCACTAGCTTATTTTAGGAAAGATACCTAAATTGCTATTATGTGCTAAATGATTTATGTTATAGCTATAAAGATGCCTTATATGCTATTAATTGATCAGATCTATGGTCTATTGCCGACCAGATCTGGAAACTTTATGTGTTCAGATTTCTAAACGTATAAATTACGGTATTAGAACTAGCATGTAACTTTTCGGAGTGACAATGAGAAATTATACGTCTATCGTAAATAAAAATTTCCCTATCTAAATATTCTCGTCTCAAACTTCTACTTGGTGCCAACCGAACTCTCCAAATTGAGAGGTTCGCAAATGGACTGCCAGGCGACTTTGGCCCGACGGTCAAGATGGCAACCACTCTGAAATCAGCGGCTCGAGCAGCTAAGAATGTGGAGACCTAACAGAAGGAAAGGGGTCTGGAAAGGGCCGATGTTGGTGAGAAAAGGAAATTCGATGGATCCTCGAGGTCCAGCAAGAAGAGTAAATTCTCGAATTCTGGTTCGAGAGGAGGAGGAGTCAAAGCAAAATGGTGCGACAAATGCAAGAAGAAGCACCAACGAAAATGTGACAGAGGGGTCACCTGTTTCAAGTGTGGAAAGCCCGGGCACTATGCCAACGAGTGCACGTTCACTAAGAAGGTCTGTTATGAGTGCAGCGAGGAATGACACATTTCGAGGGACTGCTCGAAGAAGAAGGAGGCAGGAAGACCCAACATTCCACCGAAGCCGAAGGCAAGAGCCTTCCAGATGACACTCGAGGCTGCAAAGGAGGCAGCAGATGTCGCTTCAGGTACCTTTCTTGTAAATGGTTTACCTGCCAGTATACTGTTTGATTCCGGAGCAAATTACTCCTTTGTATCGCATAGATTTGGTGGGAAACTAGCATTACCTGTAGAAAAACTTGATAATGCCCTAATTGTGGAAGTTCCCAGTGGCAAATTCGTACCTGTTAGTGATAGTATTAGGAACATCGTCATCGACCTAAATGGAAATGAATTCCACGAAGAGCTGTTGCCCATAGAGTTGAACGGTTTCGACATCGTTTTGGGAATGGATTGGCTTAGCGCCAACGATGCTGAGATTCTTTGCAGGAACAAGATAGTAAGGGTGAATCCCCTTGGAAAGGAGTCATTTATGGTGTACGGGGACAAACGCAGAGTGAATTATGGAATCATCTCCATGATGAAAGCCAGGAAATGTTTGTCCAAAGGATGCACATCATATTTGGCATTCGTAATTGATGCAAAGAAGGAGAAAAAGGAGGTGAAGAGTATACCAGTGGTGTGTGATTTATCCGGAAGTCTTTCCCGAAGATCTTCCCGGATTACCGCCTGATAGACAAGTAGAGTTCCGAATAGACTTTTTACCAGGAACGACACCAATAGCAAAAGCACCGTGCCGATTAGCACTGATGGAGATGAAGGAGCTTATGACGCAACTTCAGGAGTTGTTGGACAACAGTTTCATTCGACCTAGTTCATCGCCCTGGGGAGCTCCAGTGCTATTCGTGAAGAAGAAAAATGGAAGCATGAAAATGTGTATAGACTACCGAGAGCTGAACAAGGCAACGATGAAGAACAAGTATCCATTGCCAAGGATTGATGACCTATTCGATCAGCTGCAAGGTTCGAGATATTTCTCAAAGATCGATCTTAGGTCAGGATATCATCAGCTAAAGGTGAGAGAGCATGATATTGAGAAAACTGCATTCAGAACAAGATATGGACACTATCAGTTCTTGGTTATGTCATTTAGACTAACCAATGCTCCAACAACATTCATGGATTTGATGAACAGGGTTTGTAAACCATTCCTCGCTAAATTCGTGATAGTGTTCATAGATGACATTCTGATTTACTCGAAAATCCAAGAGGAGCATGGCAGACACTTGCGAGAAGTATTGGAAGTATTAAAGAAGGAGAAGTTGTATGCAAAGTTCTCAAAATGTGATTTTTGGATCCGAGAAGTCCAATTCTTGGGTCATGTGGTTAACCAAGAAGGGATAATGGCTGACCCAGCAAAGATCGAAGCTGTGATGAAGTGGGAACGACCGAAAAGTCCCACGGAGATTCGAAGCTTTCTGGGATTAGCTGGATATTACCGAAGGTTTATCCAAGGCTTTTCTTCGATAGCTGCTCCATTAACAGCTTTGACCCATAAGGGAGCTACTTATACATGGAGTGAGAAACACGAAGAAGCATTCAAGAAGTTAAAGAAGAAATTATGTGAAGCACTGATTCTTTCTCTACCTGATGGGGTTGAAGACTTCGCGATCTATAGTGACGCATCTGGAGTCGGGTTGGGATGTGTTCTAACTCAAAGAGAAAAGGTGATAGCATATGCATCTCGACAGTTGAAGGAGCATGAAAAGAACTACCCCACTCATGATTTAGAGTTGGCAGCGGTAGTTATTGACCTAAAGATATGGAGGCATTATCTTTATGGCACGAAGTGCAAACTTTTCACTAATAATAAGAGTCTCCAGTATCTCTTTAATCAGAAGGAATTAAACGTGAGGCAACGACGCTGTCTAGAATTACTCAAGGACTACGAATGTGAGATACTTTACCACCCCGGTAAAGCAAATGTTGTCGCTGATGCTCTCAGTCGGAAAGTCAACCTTGAAAAAAAAGGCCAAGAGCGTTGAGAATAGAAGTTGTCTCGACCATTGTGGAAAGTATCAAGAAAGCTCAAGAAGAAGCTTCAGAGAAGAATGACCGAAAAGAAGAACGTTTGGGTAAAACATTGGAGTTCGGTACAAACAGTCAAGGACTGAAGGTATTCCAAGATCGGATTTGGGTACCTAAGACGGGAGGAGTAAGAGATCTTCTGATGGAAGAAGCTCACAAGACCATGTACTCGATTCATCCTGGTAGCACTAAAATGTATAGGGACCTAAAACCCTACTACTGGTGGCCAACGATGGAGCTCGATGTTGCAAAGTATGTGGCCGAGTGTGTAACTTGTGCAAGAGTTAAGGCACAACATCAGAAACCGTATGGGAGTTTAGAACCTTTACCTGTGCCCATGGGTAAATGAGAAGACATCACCATGGATTTTGTGACTAAACTGCCCAGGATGAAGAACGGTCACGACATGATTTGGGTGGTCGTGGATCGTTTCACTAAGAGTGCACACTTCATAGCAGCCAACAAGAGGTGGTCTATGGATAAGCTTGTAAATGCTTACGTGAAGGAGGTAGTAAGACTTCACGGTGTTCCTCTTACGATTGTATCAGATCGTGATAGTCGTTTCACGTCAAGATTCTGGAGAAGTCTACAAGAGGAATTGGGTACGAAGTTGTGTTTGAGTACAGCTTACCATCCGCAGACTGATGGCCAGAGTGAAAGAACGATACAAACACTTGAAGATATGCTGAGAGCATGTACCCTGGAATTCCAAGGTAACTAGGATGAGCACTTACCTTTGGTAGAGTTTTCCTACAACAATAGTTTCCACTCGAGCATCAAGATAGCACCTTATCAAGCTTTGTACGGATAAAAGTGTTGTACGCCGTCTTGTTGGCTTGAGACCGGAGGGAAGCAGTTTATGGGCCCCGAGATAGTCCATGAGACTGCTGAAAAGTTAAAGGTAATCAGGGAAAGGATGTTCGCAGCTCAGGATCGTCAGAGGAGCTATGCTGACAAGAAAAGACGACCGATGACTTTTGAAGTTGGAGATTCCGTTTTGCTTAAAGTCTCACCATGGAAGGGACTTATAAGATTCAGAAAACGAGGGAAGCTGAGTCCAAGGTTTATTGGACCGTTCAAAGTTCTTCAGAGGGTTGGGAACCAAGCTTATAAGCTCGAATTACCCGAAGAACTAGATGGTATTCATAACACCTTTCATGTGTATTATTTGAGGAAGTTCACGGGAGAAGTTCCCGACATAATTCCAATCTCAGAGTTAAGGATGGATGAAAATAAGAGGCTAATCGAAGAGCCCGATGCAATCGTTGACCGTAAGACTAAGAAGTTACGACGTAAGATGGTCGACTTAGTGCTAGTCCGATGGAAACATTCGAATGGGCCGAATCTCACTTGGGAAACAGAGAGTGACATGATGAGTCGCTATCCACATCTGTTTGCTGATGCATGATTCCGGGACGGAATCATCCTAAGGGGGGGAGAATTGTAACGCATGGGTTTCGGGGCTAAGCATTAATAGATGATGTAATAGTCTAGGTCAACTATTGTAACTCTTTTTGAAGTAATAAAAATGAATTATTTGAGTATTATGTGAATTTATGTGTTTTATACTTAATTTTAAAGGTATAATTAATAAAGAATAAAAATAAGCATCAAAATTAAAGTGTGAGATAAACCCGATATCTTTACATAAAGTGGTGGTGGTCGAAACAAGGATTCCGGGGATATAAAGAACGCTCAAATCTGACTTCGTATGAGGAAGTTATGATTTTTCTAAGATTTGGTATAGCAGTGCACGACCCGAAACTCGAATTTTAGTTCGAGCGGTTTTTGGCTTACGCGACCTAAATGAGAGTTGAAGATCTCATTAATAGGAACTCAACGACAAAAAGACAGACGAAAACGGAGTCCGTATGTAAAAGTTATGAATTTTACGCCGGCATTTAACAGTGTAATCACCTCCTATTGTTAAATTTAAGATCGGTCGAGAATTAGCTGACGGAGTAAAAAGGAAAGTTTTAGATTTTATTTTTACCAACTTGTGGATATAAATAACGTCGGAAATGGAGCTCGTATGCGAAAGATATGGACGAAGCTTAGTCGCTACTCTTCGTGCGCGATAAATACGATACAGTTTTTGTAAATCTGAGATAGAAGGAGAATTAGCCGACGGGGTCTAAATGAAAGTTGTAGTACTCGTAAATACCAACGTGTGGATATAAAGAACGTAGAAAACGGAGCTCGTACGTGGAAGATACAGACGAAACTTAGGGGCTACTTTACTATAAAATCCCTATAAATAAAGGGTGAACTCTTCATATTTTCTTCACACCATAAGCCTTTCTTTTTCTCTCTCTAACATCTCTCTAGCCTCCCTAAACCCCTCCCAAGTCTAGCGAACCTCCCTAGCACGAGAAGGAAGCCCCGGAGCACCCGACAGCTCCGAGAAGAAAAGCTTTCGGCTCGGAAACACTGCTCCAGCGAAGCCCGGTTTTGAATAAAAACCCGATGTTTTGTCGAGGAAAATTGTTTTAAGAGTAACGAAGCGCTGTCCGAGTGGAGAGTCTCCATCTTTTCAGGTGAGTGCATAGTCACTTTCATCTTACACATAGATATGAAGTATTTAATATAAATAATGTGCTATGTGTGCATATTATTGTCTGAATACTTGCTGTCTATGCTGATGAAAGATTTTTATACATGTTTTAAATGATTTAAACTTTATATGTATTTTATATCTACAAAATGTTGGGCTAAAACATGGGTAGATGTAATAGACGATGTGTGATAAAATGATGAGAGGCCTCGATGTTGTTGTTATTGATTCTTTCATCTAGCGGAGTATGGATGACAACCACAGACTTTTCTAGACAGTCGAGTGGAACACTAGCAGGCTCGCAACCTGTAGGTGTTTGTGAACGATGTGTTCACCAGTGTACTCCATCCCCCTCATGGTTGCCTTTAGGACATTTTATTGCTGAGGAACCCCCTTAGCAGTATTGTCCATCTCGATGATGATCCTTAGGCTAGGTCCCTTATGATAGGTGTTTAGGGACGTAAAGTGAGGATAACGGGAACGGGTAATCGGGTTATTGTTGGTTGATGAAATTAATAAACTTATTTGTTGTGGGTTGAAAACCCTATGTGCTCACCAGGCTCCCAAGCCTGACCCACTCAGTTTCTTGTATTACAGGTAGTGGTGCACGAGCATAGATATGATGTTTTGGGATGAGAGATTACGGATATAGGCCTGTAGATATGAATAAATGTAGTAAGGCTTATATTGTACTGTTTGTGCTTTTGATCTGTATCGAACATGACATCCCGAGGTTTTTAATGAAATACATTTCTACGGAAATGCTTTGATAAATCTTTAGCATATTTTATTTTGGGAACAAATTCCGCAACACTTTTATTTAAAATGTTACTCTGATTTTTAAACAAAGCATAAACAAAATCGGTCTTTTTTGGCCGTGAAAATGGGGATGTCACAGTAAGCCCGATGAATGTTTATATGTTTATGTTATATGTTTATTTTATATGCTTTTTGATATGTTATATGTATACCGGACTTCGATCCGATGCCGGGCGGGGCCTGATGCCGGACTTCGGCCCGATGTCGGTTGGGGCCCGATGTCGGATTCGTCTGATGCAGGGCGGGGCCTGATGTAGCAGTAAGGCCCAATGTAAGTTATTATGTGATTATGTGTATGGTATGTGGTAGTTTGGGGAGACTCACTAAGCTTCATGCTTATAGTTTTCAGTTTTCGTTTCAGGTACTTCTGTTAGTAAGGGGAAGAGCTAGGGATGACTACATCGCACACACCACAGCGTTTAGCCTGGGATGATTTACTCTGATATTTGGACATGTGATTATGATATAGTGTTTTGATATGATATTTTGAGATATTATCACTTATGTTTTTATGAGATGATTTGGATTAGTATGATTTTATTTATAAATTACAATGAAATTTTTGGACCGTATTTTTAGGATGTTTCAAGTTGGTATCAGAGCCTTGGTTTGAGGGATTCGGCCACACTCTCGGGTGTGTCTGAACTCAAACTGAGGACATGGTATGAAAATTCTCAAAAGAAAATCATTTTTGCAAAAAGAACTTTGAAAAGAAAAGAATTTCAAAAAGAGAAAAGAATTTCAAAAAGAGAAAAGGGTGTGGTGCATGCAATCAGTCGAGCTCAAGTAAGTACTCCCAAATTACCCATACAAGTTTATGTTATGATATGCTTATGAGAACTGCATGCTAGATTAGGGCTAAGGATCTTGGAAGGATTCCTTATGTGCCTGTTGTATGTGTATCAGCTTTATGAACTGCATGTTAGTACAGATTAGTCAGTGATATGATGGCCTGATTAGGATATGCTTGATTATTTGTACCCAATGCTCGAATGTTGCTTGCTTTGTGCTTTTAGGAGTAATAGTTATCTCTAACTAACTAGTAAATGTAACATCCCGACTCCCAGGTACTATATTTTTATAATTTCCATGATTTTCATTGAGCAACTCGACGAGTTGGAGGCCCCAACTCGTCAAGTAGAGAAGGGTTTGGGCTGCGTGGGTTTTACAACCAATTCGACGAGTCGGAGGGATCAACTCGACGAGTTGGCACTGCGAGAGGAAACCCTAATTTCCCGGGGTTGTGTCCTATTTAAAGTACCTTAAGCCTTCATTTCCGCCTCACCAGCCACCTTACTCCCCTGTGTGAAACCCTAATCGTCTATATCGATCTAAGAGAGAAAGAGAGCTAATCTTTGGGCATTTTAGTGCACTATTGGAAGAGAAGAGAAGAGTATCAAAGCAAGGAACGGGAAGAGACAGTTGGATCTGGTGTTCATCCACCCTTAGCTTCTGTTGGAAGGTAAAAGTCACCACCTTGCTCATCATATTGATTAGATCTCGTTGTTAGGAAGCTTTTACGACTTTTTCCATATTTCCTTGAGACCTTGAGTGATTTGAGCTTGCTAAGAGATTGAGACTTCAGATCTGGACCTTGTGAGGTCCCTTAAGCCCAATGGTCCAAGCTTTATTGAGCTAGATGAGAGCTTTTATGCTTAGGACCCTAAATGGAACTTATTTTTAGAATTTCAAGCCCTAAGTGCCATGCATGGACGTAAAGCTTGCAGCTTTACATGGTATCTCAACCTTGGGAGGCTAAATCTAGAGTTTGGAGTTCTAAATCTGCCTTAAAACGTCTGAATGAGAAAAGGGTCTGAAGGGACTCGAAGAGTCGATGAGCTGACTTGACGAGTCGGCTAGGGTTTTCCCCGACGAGTCTGGACATGAGTAACTCGGCGAGTTGATGAAACAACTTGGCGAGTTAAGTTGGATTTTCACGACATTTCTGAAGGACCGAGAGGACTCGACGAGTCACATAGATGCACTTGAAGAGTAGGGTCAACATGGACTGTTGACTCAAGTGTCTACTTCTGTTGACTTTAGGGTGTGGTCTAGACAGGGATTACGAAGACCATGGAGGGGTAAAATGGTCTTTTACCCATCCAAAGAGATTAGAGAGAGAAAATAGCTTGGTTTATTTAGAGTTGTGATTTAAGTGTTAATTAGAGATAATTATCGTATGTGTTAGGCGGAGGCTAGATCGGTGATTCGTGTACGAGGTTTATCTGCTAGCTTATGAGGTGAGTCTTCTCACTATACTTACCTTGAGTGGTGATTTTGTGTGACCGGAGGGTCTTATGTGCTTATATTGAGTATTCTGATATCCTGCATTATGTCTTTGTGATTTATGTTGTGTATTATTCTGAGCTTTACTGAGTTAGGACCGGAGGGTCCACCCGAGTTGTGGGACCATAGGGTTCCACTAAGACACATCGACCGGAGGGTCTTATTTGAGATGTATCCATGAGAGGCTCATGAGTTACGTGTGGTATTTTGGGGAACTCACTAAGCTTTGTGCTTACCGTGTAATGTGATATGTGTTTCAGATACTTCTCAGGATCGCGGGAAGGCGCCGACTTGATTGTACACACGAGATGGAGTTTATGTTTTTGAGGATCTTGGATTTTATCAAACAATTTATGAGTTTGTGTTTTTGACAACTTGACAATTTGGTTTTTGAAATGTGAGATTGAGAATTATGTGGTTTGAAAATGAAATTTTTGTTTGAAAATTTACGGTCTTACAAGTTGGTATCAGAGCCTTGGTTTGAGGGATTCGGATGTACCTTCGGGTGTGTCTGGACACAAACTGAGGATTTGAGAAAAATTATCAAAAGAAATGATTTTTCCTAAAATGAGAAAGAGTTTTAAGAGAAAAACGAATTGGAGCAGTGTGTACAATCAGCCAGAGCCCGAACGGTGATTTACCAAAATACCTTTACTTATTTGTGTTATGAGATATTAATGAGATGTTAGGTATGCATGCTAGAGGTGATGTGTGCAAGTAGCTACACCTAATTTTAATATTTATAACCTAACTACCTTAACTAACTAATTTCACCTAGGCAGTGTACCTAGTCAAGATTATAGAATAGTCGGGTAAGTCGGGTGTCGATCTTAGGGAACAGTATTGATTAGGTAACCTATCTACTATAAAATTAACCTAAATTATCAACAAAGTTGGGGTTTTTTTTATCTGATTTTACAAGACCAGATGAACTTAATTCTACTAACACGAAATTCAACCAATTACTAAAATCACTCCTGTTTAGTTCGAATCCACTTCTTCTATCTGGTTAGCTAACAATTATGGATTGTCAAAGTTGGTTTTCTAATTTATATTATATTAGTAATTTAAGTCTAAATTTACCAATAATTAACTTATTCATGTAAAAATATGCATGTTCACACACAATCAAACACAGAATTAGTTATAGTGATGAATAGGCTATGTAAGATTTATTATGTAAACACAATCATAGTCACAATTGTGTTCTCCAGCACATCTAAATTTAATTACACTAATTGCTATCTAAGATTGGGTCGATCCTAGCTCTAGCAATTCAATGTTCACTAAATCACTAGGTTTCAAGTTCATGTAATTCAGTAATCACTAAGCTACACAGAACATGAATTCAAGCAACTAAAGAATCAAATGCAAGCATGCTAGGTAATAATAATCAACCACAAGCAATTTACCAACTAATCAAATCCATTAATAATTAAACTAAACCATATGTCAGAAGCTTCATCTAGCTAAACAAGAGTAGCTAAATTCAGCTACTCATAGCAACAATCAAATAAGCACAAATCAATGTAATTAACATGTTCATAAGTACCAAAAAAATAAACTTATTAAGAACCTTCACTCCTTTGGTGTTCGTAATGGACTAAGGTATTTATAATTTCTGATTTTTCCGAGTTCACGTCATGAGCCTATAAGCCTCACGTCGTGAGTATGAGATAAACGTGTTCGACAAGGACTCTTTCATCCGGATGCATATCTTCTAAAACGCTCCAACTCACGTCGTGAATCTAGACATCTCATGACGTGAGTATAGCAGATTTCATGGGTTTCTTTTCTTTTAAATCTTCAAGTCTCTAAAGTTCCAAGTATTGTCAATTTTGGTCCCTTTCTTCGAAAATGCTTCTACGTTGGCTGCAAATTAAAAATTTATCCTTATAAGTACCATAATTCTATGCAAATAACCAAAATATTAATAAAAATGTAATTAAATATTGCCTAAAAATATGTATAAATATGGCAATATCAAAATACCCCACACTTATGTTTTGCTTGCCCTCAAGCAAATCTGATTATTTTTATATTAAACCTTTATCACCAACATCACATAGAACGATACAACTCAAATTCAGCCATTATGCCAAGACCTCAACGCGTGCATTTATGTCTAAAATGTTTCCTAAGTAACCCCCCTCAATTCTAAATACTCACAATCCTCATAAACACGCGCCCACTTCTTTTGAACAATGCTCATTTTATACATCCCTCTGAATCCATCCGCATAAATCTTCCTAACCTCAAGGTATTTTTGTAAAGCTACCCAAGCATACATAAACTAGAGAATTACAACTTTAAGATACCACAATGCAGCTCTTGAATTCTTCACTTTCTTTGATATTAACTCTTTGATTTCTTCGAATTCACCACCTTTTTGTTTGATTTCCGGTATCTTCAACTTTTGATTTTTTCAGAATTTTTGATCTTTGATCTTCAAACTATGATACTTCTATAGCTCCAAAAATTCTTCAAATTTTCACTTTTTGGTAATTTCTCTCTTTTTTTTACATGTACTCACTTTTTTCACTCAAAAACATACATGCTTAAGCAGGGGCGCTTAACTTCAACCCTTATTGGTTAGAGATATTAGTTTTCTTGGATACATTTCAAGTACAGGCTGCTAAACATATTGCATTCCTCAAACTAAGCGATGTTGTGTTTTTGTCTCATGATTTCACTAGAATAAAGGAGGCCGCAAATGCACTATAACGTATATCGGCTAAACTAAACATTTGAGCTATCATCAGATCATCCCACACAACGCTAGCAACTTAAGTTTAAATTATCATTATTACTAGAAATTTTTATTTAGATTATTATTTCAAATCTATTTCTAAAATTTTTAAATTTACTAATTTCTAGCAATTTACTTTTTTCAACCTAAGCATTTACTTTTTCGACCTCCTACCCCACACTTATTACATACAATGCCCTCATTGTATGCGTAAACTAAATTAAAAACAATAAAAGGGAGAAAAAGGAACAGACTCCCCTGGGATAGCAGTGGCGTGATCGAAATCCAAACGTGTGGATGAAATGCACATGTCGAATATGGACTTCTTCTAAATCGGAACTTGGACCTTGAACTCGCGAAATATATGAAGTGCCAAAAACATACGAAATCGAGACTTCAACCTTCAATAAAAGTGGTGCAAATCTCCAAGGTGTAAATAATAATGTGGGAAAGCATACGCCACATTGTACAACGAAGGAAACGAGCCATAATTTTCTTCATAATAACTCCAAATGTAATGGTGGTGATCCGTGTAATGCATAGGAACGAAAAGGCTTCAATATGGTGAAAATAGAAAACTCACGACGTGAGTAATATGTCCCACGACGTGAAGCCGCTGAAATACGTATTCCGAAATACCTCGTAACCCAACTCACGACGTGAGGAATATAGCCTCATGACGTGAGATCTGGGTGACTGAAAATTAAAACTGCCCATTCTTCTTAATAATTTTGGTATTCCACCCTAATATCTGATTGGATAAAGACACTTCTAAATGCATAATTTCTATGATATTTTGCTAAATTCATCCTCTCTGTCGACTTACCCCACACTTATTTTCAATTGTACTCTCGACTCGCGACTCTAGACTCTAGACTCTAGACAACCCTTGGCTAGACACATACGCTCTCGACTCGACCTTCTTTTCCGAGAGTCCATATCAAATCTAAAATAAAGCCACCAAAGGACAAATAAAAGTAACATAATAGATTATAAGTGTTACAAACCATAATACAAGTTTAAAACCACAAAAAAAAAACTAAACCACATAAAATTAAAATAAAAACTGAATAGACAAGAAATCAATCGTCATCTTCTTCATCCCGTGCTCCACTCGTACCGGCTCCATCTCCCCCTTGACCTCTATACTCACTCCACCTAGGGAAAATTGGGTAATGATGCCCCAAGTGAGGAGGTTGCTCCATATGCAAATGTTGTACCAGATTTTCCATAGTCCCTCCAATCCAATTGACACTTAACGAAAGTTGATCAAAATACCCGGCCATATCACCCCCAAAATTTTGTCCTCCCATGGGTGCGGGTTGATGCACCGGCTGTCCTCTCTCTCCTCATCTTCGCACATTCCTCCTCCGAGGCCTTGGTTGTGGTTGTTGCTCAGGCTGTCCACTAGGCTGCTCTCCATCATCACCCTCATCATCAGTATGCACAAGGCCCCAATGAGACCCAAAATTCCGAACAACCCTCAATGTCTCCAAGTATCCCATAGTGAACTCGTTATCGTCCATGCAAGTTAACGAGCTGGTAATCTCGGGAACGATTAAGCCATAAGAACGGGCCAATCGAGTGATGAAGTGGCCCCCGCAGATAGGTCTCCCTGGGCGGGAACTTGTAGCAGAATCAGCCAAGAAACGAGCCAGGAAATATGGAATATTACAACACACTCCCGGCTGTAAGATGCACCATAAAAAAACAAATTTTGCTTCGTGACCTTATCCCCATGGCGCCTATGATGGATGGAGAAAGTGATGATTCGGTGTATCAAGCGGTGAATGGGGGATCTTATGCTGCTCTCGGGTGACACTCCGGAATTGAATATTCCGGATGCAATATTGTTCCAAAACTCAAGCCCCGAGGCCCCATTTTCATATCCTCGAGCCGCCTCCCTCAAAAACATAACAAATTTTGGAGTCATAGCTTCCTGAGTCTTGTATAACCCTATTCTCTAGGAAAATTCAACCAAACTGCATTCACGATATTCACCCCCGAGTCTAAAAACTAAGGCTTGCGAAAACGTAGGGTCTTGGACATTCTCATGGAATGCCACAGTTGCAATAAATTCCACGCATAGTTCCTTATATACCTTCTCTTGGATACCAAATAAATTATGCCAGCCCTTGCACGTGAATGAAAATCCATTTCCCAAAAATATCTTTGTAAGAAACGGAGACAACCGATCAAAGATTCCGACCTCCCTCAATCTTTCCCAATGAATTGTAGGGGCAAGAGCAATTTCCCTATTGTACAACCACCCTAGCCTGTTATTGCAACGTGTCAAAATATCTCGTGGCATGGTTGTTGGGAAAACGTAGAATTGGTGCAAACTTGCCACCCCTGTCGGAACTTCTCTTTTGGGAGCCATTGCCACAAAAATAAACATAAAACAAAACCAACAAAAACATACCAAAAGATTAGTATTAAACAGAATCAGAAACTGAGAGTGTCCAGGATTCAGGTCGTGAATCCCTAAGGAGTCACGTCGTGAGTTCGTAATCAAAAGTCAGAATCGGTCCATTCTGTGTACGAATCGTGCGAATCTAATGTTTAGGGTTTTATGCTAGGACAATTTGAAACTCATTCCAGGTGCATGCAGCAAAACATTCACACATTAAGGGTATTGATTTTGATTTTCAAATGAAATGCAAACCCTAACCCCTAAATTTAGTAAATAAATCAACAATAAATAATGTAAAGAAGATTAATTTACCTATATTGGAGGATTACGTAAGCACAAGAAGAATAAGAGAAGATGTCAGCCGCAATCGAAACAAAGGGGGGACCAAAATCCGTTTTCACTTCGTGGGAGAATAAAGTAATGGTTTAGGTCAAATGGTTTCTGTCTTTTACTGTGGTCTCGTGCGTTTCTAAATTCACATCGTGAATCCCTTAGGAGTCACGTCGTGAGTTCATGTTGGGCTGAGCACTTGGGCCATTCGATTAAAGATTAAGTGGGTAGGGTAATATAATGGCCTAACAAAAAGGTGTTCGTAAGTCACACTTATACTCACGTCGCGAACCATAATGATTCACGTCGTGAGTTCGTCTGGATCTTAAAACTTTACATTTTAATTGATTAAATCACCTAATTTATTACCACTTAATTTTTAGGGACCTCACACTAAGTGTTTTATTATGCAGAAAAGGTTGTAGATGATATGATTGATTTTCTTAGAAAAATAAAAATGCAAAAACTAAAAAGAAAAGAAAAGAAAATTCAAACCATAGTCGGGTTGCCTCCCGAGTAGCGCTTCTTTTTGATGGAGTCGTGAGCCGGACTCCGTGCCTCCTACGTTGAGCTATCAGAGGAATCCATCACCACCTGAATCTTTTGCTCTTTCCATCGCCTCTTGTACGCTTGAACTCGTCTAATGTACGCCTTCTTTGAATTCTCATTTTTAGCTTTTACTTCATCTACATCGAGCTTGCGATTTATCCCTTTAGTCTCTAATTTTTCTTCACTTTTATTAAGCTCCATAGGAATCTTTTCCTCCTTTACCATTGGACTTGTCTCCTTGGAAGTAGCCTCGTCTTCATCACTCGACAATTCATCGCTTTCCTCACTCATCTAAGTTGTTGGTTTTGTGTAGGTAATGACTTCAACAAAGAACGGGACGGATGCTCTCGGTTTGGTGCGTTTTACTTGATGAATTGTCTTGATTTCTTCCTCCATTAGCTTCTCCAATTCTTCAAGATCATTATCTTCTTCCATATTGAACACGTCACCTTTTACATCTTCTCCTTGAAAACCATCTTGTATTCCAAAAGTCTCCTCATTATCACCAACCCTCAATGTAAGCTTGGATTCACAAACATCAACTAAAGCTCTAGCAGTATTAAGTAGAGGGCGACCAAGAATAATTGGGACATTAACATCCTCCTTCATATCCATAATCACAAAGTCAACTGGGAAAACAAATTTCCCAATTTTAACAAGGATGTCTTCTACAATTCCCCTTGGGTGAGTCACCGAACGATTGGCCATGTGGATGGTCATCTTTGTACCCTTCATTTTCTGAATATTCAGCTTTTGATAAAATGAATATGGCATCGAATTTATGCTAGCCCCAAAATCCGCTAAATCATAAGTCTTCAAGTTGTTACCAAACTCACATGGAAGAGTGAGGCGTCTAGGATCTCCCATCTTCTTAGGTATGTCTCCCAATACCACTATTGAACTTTGCTCACTAAGAATTACTTTAGAGTTCTTTTTTTTAATTGTTGACGAGTGTCCATAAGATCTTGTAGGAACTTCGCGTATTCTGGAATTTTTGAAAGTGAATCGATAAAAGGGGTATTAATAGGAATACCCTTTATTTGCTGAATAAATTCCAGATGTTCCCTTTCCAGTGGACTGAGATGTGCTCGAGACGGAAACGGCAAAGGTGGTCGGTAAGCCGGAACAGAATCTGAATTTTTCTGTTCAGACTGAGCCCACATCGTGAGCATGGCGGGTTCACGACGTGAGTCTGGTAATTCAGCAACATTTTCGTTTTCGAGCTTCGTCTTCTTTGGCTTTGGTCCGGATGGCTTTGGCTCCACTTCTAAGGCTTCTAAAAACTCAGAGATTGCTTCCTCTTCATTATCAATCGCCATAACATGGGATTGAGTCTTCTTTTCAGGAATTTGAGGAAATAGCTTCTCATTCACCAAAGTTGTAAGTTGGCCAAGTTGAGCTTCAAGGTTATTGATGGAGGCTTGCTGATTTCTTAGTGAGTTTTGCTGGTCAATCATCATGGCTTGATGATTTTTCATCAAGGTCTGCTGTTCTTTCATCATTGTTCTTTGATCCTTCAATGCTGCATCAGTATCATCATGTCTCTTCTTTGAAGCTTCCATGAAATGAACCAACATAGTCTCCAAATCAGCTTTCTTCTCAGCTGGTGGTTGCTCTTTTTGATAAAAACCCCAGCCAGTCTGCCTGTATTTCTCCTCCTTCTGTTTCTTGTACTCATCATAAGGCAGCCACTCCTTCTTTGGCTTCCTCCAATCGTCATCATACTTGTCCCCACTTGAGTAGCAAACTTGAGCCTTCTTGTTCCCATAATCATCCAAATGGCAATCCTTAGTCAAGTGTAGCCCACTGCATTTCTCACATCCAACTCTTATTGCATGAATTGATTGGTCCATTTGGGTCAATCTCTGGTCCATAGTATTGAGCATCGCCATCATAGCAGCTATCTCTTCAGAATGTGCACCCCCACTGCCTTTTGCTCCATCTTGTCTTGGGTTGTGGTACTCACGAGAGTGTCTTGCGAATTCTTCAACTAACTCCTTGACCTCCCTTGGATTCTTCTTTGTCAATGGCCCTTGAGAATCAAGGAGTTGTCTTGTCATAACATTGACCCCATCATAGAAAATAGACATCTCTTGTTGAACATTTACATCATGTTGAGGACAATTCCTTAACAACCCCTTGTAGCGCTCCCAAGCTTCGTACAGTGACTCCCCCGGCTGTTGCTCAAAGTTGGCTATTGCCTTCTTGAGTTTAGCTATCTTGGAAGGTGCGCAAAATTGGTCTAGAAATTGCTCACGCATTTGAGCCCAAGTAATGATTGTACCAGGAGGAAGTGCTTTCAACCAGTCTTTTGCAGCTCCTTTGAAAGTGATTGGTAGCATCCTTAGTAAGATGGTATCTCTATTGACATTCGGGACATTGAAGTAGTCAGCAATGTCGTTGACCTCATCCAGATGCTTAAATGCATCCTCATGATCCTTCCCATAAAATGGGATATCCTTAAGTGCAGTCAGGATGTGTCCCTTCATCTCGAATGTGGCAGCGGCATGTATCGCTGGTTGTACTAATCCTGGACCAACATCATCTCGAATTCGCTTCTTGTAAGCTCCCATTGACATTTCTTGAATGTTTGCCATCTTGTTTCTTGGCTCGTTCTCGGGTTCACTCGTATAAAGTCCAAACTCGGTTTCGGCATCGTACTCGGATTCGGTTGGGATAGGTATTTGATCTAAGCTTTCAATCTTGCTCTTGTCCTTTGAGGATGAACTCGATTCTCCCGTTTTCTTCCCCGACTTCTTTGAAAACACTGACTTGAACTCTCGTAAAGGTGTCTTCTTTTGTGTTTGATCGTCTTTCACGTTCTTATCCTTCTTTTTGTGAAGGGCTGACTCTGGATCTTCAAGTGGTGGTACCAAAGGTGTGTTGGAACCTCTGGTCATGAACTCCTGCAAAACGAACAAAATAAAAACGTAAAACTGAACAAAAACTAAATAAAAGTTGCTTACTGACTGTCCACCACGACGTGGTAAAGGCTACCACCTCGTGTTGTCGCAGAAAAACAAGCAGAAAAGAAAAACAAAAAAAAACGAGAAAATACCGAACTCGCGTCGTGAGCTTAAGGCTCACGTCGTGAGTTAGGTACTGGAACAAAAAAATAAGCTGAAAAAGTAACTTTTTGCAGGTTTTACCCCACAAAAAGGATCGATTAATCTAAAACAAATAAATAAACTATCAAATAAGCCATTCCCCGACAACGGCGCCAAAAACTTGATGCGTGCAAGTAGCTACACCTAATTTTAATATTTATAACCTAACTACCTTAACTAACTAATTGCACCTAGGCAGTGTACCTAGTCAAAATTATAGAATAGTCGGGTAAGTCGGGTGTCGATCTCAGGGAACGGTATTGATTAGTTAACCTATCTACTATTAAATTAACCTAAATTATCAACATATTTGGGGTTTTTTTATCTGATTTTACAAGACCAGATGAACTTAATTCTACTAACACGAAATTCAACCAATTACTAAAAACACTCCTGTTTAGTTCGAATCCAATTCTTCTATTTGGTTAGCTAAAAATTATGGATTGTCAAAGTTGGTTTTCTAATTTATATTATATTAGTAATTTAAGTCTATATTTACCAATAATTAACTTATTCATGTAAAACTATGCATGTTCACACACAATCAAACACATAATTAGTTATAGTGATGAATAGGCTATGTAAGATTTATTATGTAAACACAATCATAGTCACAATTGTGTTCTCCAGCACAGCTAAATTTAATTACCTTAATTGCTATCCAAGATTGGGTCGATCCTAGCTCTAGCAATTCAATGTTCACTAAATCACTAGGTTTCAAGTTCATATAACTCAATAATCACTAAGCTACACAGAACATGAATTCAAGCAACTAAAGAATCAAATGCAAGCATGCTAGGTAATAATAATCAAACACAAGCAATTTACCAACTAATCAAATCCATTAATAATTAAACTAAACCATATGTCAGAAGCTTCATCTAGCTAAACAAGAGTAGCTAAATTCAGCTACTCATAGCAACAATCAAATAAGCACAAATCAATGTAATTAACATGTTCATAAGTACCAAACAAATAAACCTATTAAGAACCTTCACTCCATTGGTGTTGAAACCCTTTTTCCAGAACATCTCTCCTGCTAAAAATCGTCTTCTGAAAACCTTCCAACCAGTCAAAAAATCCCTCAAATCGTAATGGACTAAGGTATTTATAATTTCTGATTTTGTCGAGTTCACGTCGTGAGCCTATAAGCCTCACGTCGTGAGTATGAGATAAACGTGTTCGACAAAGACTCTTTCATCCGGATGCATATCTTCTAGAACACTCCAACTCACGTCGTGAATCTAGACATCTCACGACGTAAGTATATCAGATTTCGTGGGTTTCTTTTCTTTTAAATCTTCAAGTCTCTAAAGTTCCAAGTATTATCAATTTTGGTCCCTTTCTTCAAAAATGCTTCTACGTTGGCTGCAAATAACAATTTATCCTTATAAGTACCATAATTCTATGCAAATAACCAAAATATTAATAAAAATGTAATTAAATATTACCCAAAAAATATGTATAAATATGGCAATATCAAGAGGATAGGCTAGGTATTTCATCTTTTAGGGCTAGAGTTGCCTGATTTGTGATGCCTTAGCCTAGGAGATGCTATTGATCGATGTTATCCGTTATTTGCCTTGAGTATGTGCCGAGTAGGAGTATCTAGCATGAATCACTTAGAAAGAGTTCTGAGTCAAGGGATAATCTAGGAGAGATACCTAGATGAGCATATGAGAGGTCTACTGAGAGAGTAGTCAGATATTCACAAGAGATAGAGTACTTGTGAATTGGGATCCTAGGAGGAGGACTCGGGTGACTACAGGTTGGTGTGCAAGGTAGTATTGGGCCCGTACGACTGAAAACACTATATATGTAGGCAACCCAAGTTCGAATCCTTATGATGCTAAGGATCAAGTAGAGTCGGGTAATCGAGTGTGTGTGTGTGTGTGCTTGAGCTAGTCTCTGATGATTTTCGTGTTGTGTCACAGAGACATCGTGGTGGTTACACGCCACAACCCCGAGAGCAGTGGGACCAGTGACGAGGAGATCCGCAGGATCATTCATGAGGAGGTGGCCGCAGCTATCCGAGAGGCGATACCGGAGATGTTTGGGTCTATTAAGACCACACTGATTGAGACATTCGATGAGCGATATGCTGCTGTTACTGAGGCTGCTGCTACTGTAACCACCGCAACCGTAGCTGCTGCTAGCTCATTCAGGGATCAGCCCAGGGTTTTGCACATGCTGCTTTACATGCTACTGATAGTCGGCCAGTGAAGGCCGAGACACCGAGGGCTCGTGGGAGAGATTTTTAGCTAACAGCGGAGGAGGTCCGCGCAACACCTGATGTCGTGGCTGGTACGTATTTCCTTATTTATATTATTTTGAGATTTGTTGTGCTTATATTGTGTTGTATATAGGTACTTTTCTTGTGAGTTATGTACCTGCTTTGGTGTTATTTGACTCGGGTGCGAGTCGATCATTCGTGTCTTTAGCTTTTAGTCGTCACATCAGTATCAGACGTGAGGCATTGAGTCGACCTCTGAGGGTTTCTATAGCCGACGAGCATGCAGTTTTTGCCACTGATGTAATCCGAGGATGTGTAGTAGAGATTTTTGGTGTTGAGTTCCCGATAGACCTGGTGCCGATTGCGATAGGTGATGTTTGTGTCATAGTGGGCATGGATTGGTTGAGTCGGTTTGGAGTTGTGATCGACTGTGAGCGTCAGTTGGTGACCATACGAGACCCTAGTGGGGGAGTGCTTACACTGTATGGCGAGGGTACCAGATCTGGATCAGCTTCCTGCTTTGCTGTCAGAGCGAAACAAAGTCTACAGCAGGGTTGTATGGGCTTTTTGGCGTACGTGATGGATACGCGGGTTGCTACAGAGAGGCCAATTTCTATCTCCGAGGTTCTGATAGTGTGCAAGCTTCCGGACGTTTTCCACTAGAAGTTGTCGGGTGTGCCTCCCGAGAGGCAATTGGAGTTCCAGATTGATTTGGTTCCGAGTGCGGTGCCTATTGCCAAGGCACCTTATCGCCTTCCATCGCCTGAGATGCAGGAGTTATCCTCACAGCTCCAGGATCTGATGGGGAAGGGTTTTATCAGACCGAGTAGCTCCCCGTGGGGAGCACCGATCCTTTTTGTCAAGAAGAAGGATGGTTCACACTGGATGTGCATTGATTACCGGGAGTTGAACATGTTGACGGTCAAGAACCGTTATTCACTATCGATGATCGATGATTTATTCGATCAGTTGCAGGGGCCATCTTGGTTTTCTAAGATTGATTTGAGATCTGGATATCATCAGATGAGAGTTTGTGAGGAGGATATATAGAAGACGACCTTTAGGACTCGTTATGGGCACTACGAGTTTGTGGTGATGCCTTTCGGACTCACGAACGCACCAACAGCGTTCATGGATATCATGAACCGGGTGTGCAGGTCCATGTTGGATCGGTCGGTGATCGTGTTCATCGACGATATTCTGATATACTCGAGATCCAGAGAGCAGCACGAGGAGCATCTTCGGGAGATTCTTGGAGTATTGAGGGCGTAGCGGCTTTACGCCAAATTCTCTAAGTGTGACTTCTGGTTATGAGAGGTCCAGTTTCTGGGACACCTCGTTAATCAGATTGGGATATTGGTCGACCCGGCCAAGATTGATGCAGTTATGAGATGGGAGGTGTCGAGATCCCCGTCCAAGATCATGAGGTTTCTGGGTTTAGCCAGCTACTATCGGAGATTTATCAGAGATTTATCAAAGATTGTTGTTCCTCTTACCAAATTGATCCGGATCGGCATTACTTTTTCCTGGGGGCCCGAGCAGCAGGCCTCATTCGAGACTCTTCGCCAGAGATTGTGCGAAGCTCCAGTGTTAGCCCTTCCTAAGGGAGTGGAGGACTTTGTAGTTTACTGTGATGCATTTATATCAGGGATGGGTATGGTGTTGATGCAGAGGAGGCATGTGATAGCATATGCATCGAGGCAGTTGAAGCCTCATGAGACGAGATATCCCACCCACGATTTGGAGCTGGGGGAGGTGGTGTTCGCCCTCAAGATCTGGTGCCACTATTTGTAGGAAGTCCGGTGCACCATATACACGGACCATAAGAGTCTGAAGTACCTCATGGAGCAGCCCAACCTGAATATGAGACAGAGGAGGTGGTTGGATGTAGTGAAAGACTACGACTGCGAGATCTTATATCACCCAGGCAAGGCTAATGTGGTAGCTGATGCCTTGAGCCGTAGAGCAGAGAGTGCACCGATTCGAGACGTGTGTATGAGGATGACGGTGATGACTCCTATCCTAGATATCATTCGAGAGGCTCAAGTGGAGGTTGTGAGGCCAGAGAACAGTAATAGGGAGTGAGTGATCGGACAGGTTTCCGAGTTTGAGACGGATAGTCGGGGGATTATGACTTTCCATGGGCGGATTTGGATGCCCTATACAGGTGGAGCTCGGCGCATACTGATGGAGGAGGCACATAGATCGATATTCTCAATCCACCCGGGGGCCACTAAGATGTATTTGGATCCGAAGAGAGATTACTGGTGGCCCTGTATGAAGAGAGATGTGGCTTGGGTAGTCGAGAGGTGCTTGACATGTCGTCGGGTCAAAGCGGAGCATCACCATCCTCACGGCAAGTTACAGCCTCTAGAGATTCCCCAGTGGAAGTGGGAATAGATTTCCATGGATTTTATCACTAAGTTACCGAGGAGTGCGCATGGGGTTGACACAATATGGGTGATTATGGACCGGTTGACGAAGAGTGCTCACTTTTCAACTATCAGTGAGAACTCTTCTATAGAGAAATTGGGCGATATTTATGTGAGAGAGATGGTAGCACGACATGGAGTGCCGACATCGATAGTGTCAGATCGAGACGTGCGCTTTACTTCCAGGTTCTGGAAGAAGTTTCATGAGGAATTGGGTACCCGGTTGCACTTCAGTACCGCATACCACCCATAGACAGACGGGCAAAGTGAGCGGATGATTCAGACGATCGAGGACATGCTCTGTGCATGTGTTATGGACTTCGGTGGAAGTTGGGACACTTACTTGCCCTTGGCTGAGTTTTCATACAACAACATCCATCATTCCAGCATCGGTATGCCTACCTTCGAGCTCCTATACGGTAGGAGATGTCGGACTCCCATTTGTTAGGGCGAGGTAGGGCAGAGAGTGATGGGGAGCAATGAGATAGTGCTCAATATGACTGAGTAGATTCAACAGTTCAGACAGAGGTTATTGACAGCCCAGAATCGCCAGAAGAGTTATGCAGACCGACGACGATCCGAGCTAGAGTTCCAGGTCGGAGATTTTGTCCTCCTGAAGGCATCCCCTTGGAAAGGGGTGATCCGATTCAGCAAGCGGGGCAAGCTGGGCCCTAGATACATTCGTCCTTTCAGGGTGATCGCCCGGGTGGATAAGGTAGCTTACCGGTTGGAACTACTTGCAGAGTTGAGCCATATTCATAACACTTTCCACATGTCTCAGCTGAGGAAGTGTGTAGCCGATGAGACGACAGTGGTACCTATAGAGGACATTTAGGTTGATGCAAGCCTGAACTATATTGAGAAACCGATAGCGATTTTGGATACAAAAGTTAAGACCCAGAGGAACAAGGAGGTGCGACTAGTTAAGGTGTAGTGGGAGCACCACAGAGGATCGGAGTGGACTTGGGAGCCGGAGTCCAAGATGCGGGAGCAGTACCCAGAGTTGTTTCCGGAGCATGACTTCAAGAGCGAAGTCTGATTCTAGCGGGGGAGAATTGTAACATCCCGACCCCTAGGTATTATATTTTTATAATTTCCATGATTTTCATTGAGCAATTCGACGAGTTGGAGGCCCCAACTCGTCGAGTAGAGAAGGGTTTGGGCTGCGTGGGTTTTACGACCAACTCGACGAGTCGGAGGGACCAACTCGATGAGTTGGCACTGTGAGAGGAAACTCTAATTTCACGGGGTTGTGTCCTATTTAAAGGACCTTAAGCCTTCATTTCTGCCTCACCAGCCACCTTACTCCCCTATGTGAAACCCTAATTGTCTATATTGATCTAAGAGAGAAAGAGATCTAATCTTTGGGTATTTTAGTGCACTATTGGAAGAGAAGAGAAGAGTATAAAAGCAAGTAACGAAAAGAGACAGTTGGATCCGGTGTTCATCCACCCTTAGCTTCTGTTGGAAGGTAAAAGTCACCACCTTGCTTATCATATTGATTAGATCTCGTTGTTGGGAAGCTTTTAGGGCTTTCTCCATATTTCCTTGAGACCTTTAGTGATTTGAGCTTGCTAAGAGATTGAGACTTCAGATCTGGACCTTGTGAGGTCCCTTAAGCCCAAAGGTCCAAGCTTTATTGAGCTAAAGGAGAGCTTTTATGCTTAGGACCATAAATGGAACTTGTTTTTAGCATTTCAAGCCCTAAGTGCCATGCATGGACGTAAAGCTTGCAACTTTACGTTGTATCTCAGCCTTGGGAGGCTAAATCTAGAGTTTGGAGTTGTAAATCTGCCTTAAAACGTCTGAATGAGAAAAGGGTCTGAAAGGACTCGGCGAGTCGATGAGCTGACTAGACGAGTCGGCTAGGATTTTCCCTGACGAGTCTGGACATGAGTAACTCTGCGAGTTGATGAGACAACTCGACGAGTTAAGTTGGATTTTCGCGACATTTCTGAAGGATCGAGGGGACTCGACGAGTCACATAGATGCACTCCACGAGTCTGGTCAACATGGACTGTTGACTCGAGTGTCTACTTCTGTTGACTTTAGGGTTTGGTCTAGACAGGGATTATGAAGACCATGAAGGGGTAAAATGGTCTTTTACCCATCCCAAGAGATTAGAGAGAGAAAATAGCTTGGTTTATTTAGAGTTGTGATTTAAGTGTTAGTTAGAGATAATTATCTTATGTGTTTGGCGGAGGCTAGATCGGTGATTCGTGTACGAGGTTTATCTGCTAGCTTACGAGGTGAGTCTTCTCACTATACTTACCTTGAGTGGTAATTTTGTGTGACCGGAGGGTCTTATGTGCTTATATTGAGTATTGTGATATCCTGCATTATGTATTTGTGATTTATGCTATGTATTATTCTGAGCTTTACTGAGTTAGGACCGGAGGGTCCACCCGAGTTGTGGGACCGGAGGGTTCCACTGAGACACATCAACCGAAGGGTCTTATTTGAGATATATCCATGAGAGGCTAATGAGTTATGTGTGGTATTTTGGGGAAATCACTAAGATTTGTGCTTACCGTGTAATGTGATATGTGTTACAGGTACTTCTCAGGATCGCGGGAGGCGCCAGCTTGATTGTACACACGAGATGGAGTTTATGTTTTTGAGGATCTTAGATTTTATCAAATAATTTATGAATTTGTGTTTTTGACAACTTGACAATTGTGGTTTTTGAAATGTGAGATTGAGAATTATGTGGTTTGAAAATGAAAATTTTGTTTGAAAATTTATGGTGTTATAGTAAACAAATATGTTAAGTTACACATTGCAAGGACTAAATTATTTTGGAAGGTTAGGTTACCTCTATTTTACATCTCTCGTTTGTGTCTAACTATAACACCCCGCCTATTATATAGATAAATAAATAAATTATTGAATGTATAGTATCCCTAAAATCAATAATTATATGGCAAGGTGTTGGTTTTGGGAAGCCAAATGTCATAAGTTGGATCATTCGGGGGTCAAAGTATAAATTTGAGATTTATTTTGTAAAGATTTTAGAAGAAAGGGGATATTTGGTAAGTATTAGACCTAATGTGAAAGGATTTATGACAGCAAGGGCTAAAGAGTTAATATTGGACCTCATTTGGAAATAATGTAGAACGAGGGGCTACTTAGTAAAATATGGGACTTAATTTGTAAGGGATTTCCATGGATGGGGTTGAAATGGTAAAATATGTACTTAGTTTGAAAGAAGAAGGAGATGGGGGGAGGGGGGGGGGGGGGGGCTGGAAGTTTAATTATGGCAAAAATTTGAGAATGGACGAGAGTATATAAGGCAACATCCGTCGTCGCCACCCGACTCCAACCCATTTCTGATCGGTGAACGGCCACAAGAAACCACAGGGCGGTCACCATTCCTCTTCTTCTCTTCCTCCAGCCACCGATGAGACCTTCTAGCTGTCACCGGCGAACTCAACCGCCACCATCTTGGCTGATCGATGACGTCCCTTACCCCCCCCCCCCTACGACAGAAAGAGCTAAGCAGTCGGAGAGTGAAGCGCCTGGTCGCCGCACCACCGTCTACATCATGGTGGCCTGGTGCAGCGAAGTCGAGCAACCACCACCCTACTCCTTTCGTTGCTGCCTTCTCCGGTGGGAAGGACCACTGTGGCTGCTGCCCGTCTCTCTATGTCCTCCGCCGCCTTTGAGGTCCATTCTAGCTGCTCCGGTTGCGCTCTGCCATCCTCTTTCGCTGTCACATCGCAATCCGCCGCTGTTGCCACTAATATTGTTGTTGTCGTCGCCAAACGCCACCAGGTGGGTGGTTGGGGTGCATCTCACAACTCAGTAGCTTGTATGTGAGCTGTATATGGTTTTGTTTGGCTGGAATTCTGGAGAACAGCCACCACCACCACCACCGTGAGGTGGTGGCTGTGGCCTCGAGCCACCGTAGGCCACTACTAGGGTGGCTTAGTGTGTGTGTGTGTTTTATTAGATTAGTGTGTGTGTGTGCCATTCGGATTGGGTTGTAAATTGTAATCAGTATATGAATAATAATAGAAAATCCATAACCACCACCGTGAGGTGGTGGCTGCCGCCTCCTGCCGCCACCGGCCGCCGTGTCGGGTGGCGGCGTGCTTTGCCTAGTTGTGTTTGATTTGGTTGGGGTGCTTGAAACCTTAATGGGCCCAATGAAGCCCTAATTGACTTAAAAGCCCAAACATGTGACTAATGCGCCTAGTGAAACCATAATGGGTCTAATAAACCCTAATGGGCCTAAGGAAACCCTAATGGGCTTAAGGAATTGGTTTTAGGCCTATTGGGCTTTGAATGGGTTGGAAACCCTAACTAGGGTTTAGAAAACCCTAATTTTGGATATATGGGCTTTGGATCAATCGGGACCGGCACTAGAATCGTTTATTAAATTAAAATATTAATTAATAACCATTTGCAATTAACCTAAGGCCATGTGGGACTTAATGGATTAGGTCCTTAATGGGTTAAGTAGGGACACTTAACCCTAATAATCATTTTATGTGAAACCCTAATTTCAGTTGGGCCTTAAGTTGGGCCTTTCTATTGGGCCTTGATGATTGGACTATTAGCGGGCCATCCAAGAGCAAGCAAATGGACTAGAATAATTAAATGGGCTTTAGGGTAAGACCCATGTAAGGAGTTGGGCCCAATTTGGAAAATTGGGCCATAGATGGGCCATAGTTTGGGCCTTTATGATTATGTGATATTGGGCCATTAGAAATGCCAAGTGTATAGACTGGACTAAATGGTTGGGCCTTTGAATAAGACCATGTAAAGGTTTGGGCCCAATTTGGAAAATTGGCCCATATGTTGGGCTTTGACTCACAGTTGACTTTTAGGCCTTTGGATTGGGCCTTGGGCTTGAATAAAGCTAAGTTAGGGGTAAAGTATTATTTACCCCAAGCATGTACATATGGTTATGTGTTGGAACCCAATTATTAATTGGGTGTTATTTTGATGTTGACAGTTCGGGAACCTGCCATCTAGCAGCTGGGGGTGTGTCTACGGGACTTCAGCTGTATGTTAGATGATTGTCTTTGTGATAATTATCTAGGTTTGCTACTACCTATTATGTTTATATGCTAGCATGATATGATGTTATGTGATAGTGGTAGTAGGGGGTGAAATAGTCCCCAGTTACCGGTCGACAGGACCGAAGGGGTAGGCCAGCACCCAGATATGCTAGGCAGTATCTGATTTATGTGTTTATGCTATGCTTTTATGTGGTAGTGGTAGGGGTGAAATAGTCTCCGGTTACCGGTTGAAAGATACCGAAGGGGAGGCAAGCTCCCGGTTACCGGTTGAAAGATAACAAAGGGGTAGGTCGAGCACCCAGATATGTCTGACATGGGGTAGGTTGAGCACCCGGTATGCTCAGCAGGGTAGGTTGGGCACCCAGATATGCCTGGCAATATGTGATTGTATGGTATGTGGTATGATGGGGGAACTCACTAAGCTTTGTGCTTATGGTTTTCAGTTTTGGTTTCAGGTACTTCGTTTTCAAAGGAAAGGAGCCGGCTCAATCGCAGCACATCACACTATATTTCCGCACATGAGATCTTGGGGGATTACACTCTGATATTGTTTTATGACAACATGTTTTGATTATTTCTACTTTGGTTTTTGACATGAGATGTTATTATGGATGTTTTATTACTTATGGTTTTATAACAACTTCTTAATAAAAATGAAATTTTCAGCCTTGAATTTTGGGATGTTACAAGTTGGTATCAGAGCCTTGGTTTGAGGGATTTAGGCACACTCCCGGGTGTGTCTGGACTCAAACTGAGGACTTAGTATGAAAATTTTCGAAAGAAAAATCTTTAATTTAAAAGAATTTGAAAAGAGAAAGAATTTTGAAAAGAACAAGATGTGTGATGCGTGCAATCAGTCGAGCTCAATTAAGCTTTCCCCAAGATACCCATACATGTTATGTTATGTTATAATATGATATGGTTATGAGTACTTCATGCTAGATTAGGGCCGAGGACCTAGGAGGATGCCTTATATGCCTATTGTATGTGCTTGTAGACATGCATGCTAGTACTGATCAGTCAGTGATGGGATAACCTGTTTAGGTTATGCCTGATTTTATAAACCTTTGAATTGCATGTACAGATTCCTGATTAGAGGATAGAACGGTTTGATTGGATTTTGATGGTTAGATTTTCCATTGTATGAATGTTGTTTGCTTTGTGCTTTGTGGGACTCTTTGTGATGTGAGATAGCTACTAAGTGAATATGCTAAGTCACATGGGACACAGGCCGGATAATCTCATAGTGATGGACTTGACCCTATTGCTCAACTCTTGTCTGAGTCCAACCATTCTGGGGATGGGTCTTTTACTCGAAGGATTATCTGATCTTTGTTGCATGTGGCTATATTCATGAGGTAGCTAGTTGACATTACTGGGAATCTTTCAGCAGCTGAGGACTGGGTGGGTTTGGGAACCTAGGAAAGCCTAGGATATGTTTCAGTGGGTTAGTAGTGAGGTTCAGTGAGACTTGGGTGTACCAGTTTGAGGAAGTGACTTGGATGATTCGGGAGGATTGCTGAGGAAAGTATGGATAGGTGTGGAAGGTAGTATTGGGCCCGTACTACTGAAAGCACATGATCCATGCTCGAATCGGAGAGAGTATTGGAGAATCTGAGAAGCTTCGGGGAGAAGTTTGTGACCCAGTTTGGGGGACAGAGGATGATCCAGTGTTGCAGCTTGGCCATTGGCAAGTGAGCTAGCGAGCGTGACAGGGTGTCAGACCCTGAAGGATATGACTTCCAAGAGTTTGTAGATGCGAGATTGGTTTGGAGCGCCCTGGGAAGAGAGGGTCGTGCTAGGTGCATATAGTAGAGGGTCCCGGGGAGAGACCCGTGACTTCTGATCATCGGGTGAAAGGCTAGCAGGGCCGGAGTCAGTGCAACACGTCCGGGAAAGTGCACAAGGGAGTTTGTCGCTCCAAGGGTTTAGGCTGCTACAGGGTAGTGGGGTTGGTCATGTCAGCAGAAGGTGATCAGGATTCCTCCAGATGTTGAGGGTAGGTCATCTTCTACTGCTACTAGATGGATGTTGGGAATACGTATCGCTTTAGAATTATGAGTAAGTTTGGATAAGTTAGATCTCGGGTCGGTTCTCTGCTATTGTCTGGGTTATCAAGGGTAGTCATATGCCATTTTGCATGCCGAAAAGTCCTTGATGAACCCACAGAGGGACGTATCTTGCGGAGTGGGTTCCGCGTGTACCGTTATCATTTCGGATCTTCGTCGGGATCTGTGCGGGGTATTATTCAGAGGATATTCGGTCAGGGTTAGAGCGATAGTTCTCCAGCGAAGTCAGCGTTCAGTGGTTCTATCATGGTTCAGGTATGGTTGACAATTGTCTATGGGTGAACTTTAGAGTTCAAGGCACTACCGTTGTTAGGGAAGGACTGGTAGCATGAAGATAGTGAAGTTAGTTGCGAGTGTTAGACGCATGGGTGTTCGGTCATTGGATGTTCAAGAGAATTGTATTTTCGCATGGGCTGTGTTTGGTTTGAGTTCAGTGGTACTGCCAGATTGGAAGTGGGAACGAAGATTCGTCAGCCAGAGTGATGATTGAGGCCTTCAATTGACAACATGGGATATGGATTGAGGTGTCAGAATGGACCAGATTTCCAGAGTACTCACCAAGATTTCCTAGGATGGGCGATCTATAGGTTTAACCGGTGCTTAATCGCTAGCATTGGTAAGCACAGGTTGTCATCAGTGGGATCTTAGAAAGCGAGAAGGATTGGGAATCCTTCAATTCTCGCGTGCCGTGAAGACTTAGTCGAATCTAAGTGGTGGAGTGACTTTTTGTAAAATTCTCCAAATGTGAGTTCTGGTTGCGCAAGGTGCAATCTCTCGGGCACCTTGTCAACCAGAAGGGTATTTTGGTCGATCCGGCCAAGATAGAGGTCGTGATGCTGTGGAAGATTCCGAGGTCTCCATCTAAGATTCGGAGTTTCCTGGGTCTAGCGGGTTATTACCAGAGATTTATACGAGACTTTTCCGAGATTGCAGTTCCTTTGACCCGACTGACCAAGAAGTCGGTGGCCTTTCGTTGGGGGCCTGAGCAGCAGACAGCCTTCGAGATCCTCAGACATCAGGTTTCAGGAACCAGGTTAGAGCTTCAGTTAGGACTCAAGTTCAGTTGAGCGTTAGGTCGAGTGCGTGTTCGACCCGGTTGGGACAAGTGTTGTAAGACTGTGGGGGTAGCCGTAGCATTCACTAATAGTCAGATAGTATGGAAAGTGTTGTAAGACTATGGGGGTAGCCGTAGCATTCACTAGCGGTAAGTTAGCATGGAAAGTGTTGTAAGACTGCGGGGGTAGCCGTAGCATTCACTAGCAGTCAGTTAGCATGGAAAGTGTTGTAAGACTGCGGGGGTATCCGTAGCATTCACTAGCGATCAGATAGTGATAGAGTGTCGTGAGACTGCGGGTGTAGCCGTAACATTCACTAGGTTTGTAGATGGCATGAGCGTGTTGTTAGAACGCGGAAGGAACAGTAGTACCCACCAGTTCGGGTGTAGCAGTGAGGATATGGAAATCCACGGATTGGATTTCGGAATTACCCAGATGGATTAGATCTGGTTGAGCCAGTGATAAGACTGTAGGAGCGCCACTACAATTATGGGATCAGGGAAGCAATGGACTGTATAAGATTGCTTGTGATATAAGGCTACCATCGGTTAGGTGGCAATCACGTTTAGCCTTGGATTTGATGATGACAGGATTCGACGCATGGACCCAATCGGTTAGATCAGAAAGTTATTAGAGTCGCAGTGGCATGATAACTAGTGGCAACTAGTTCAAGAGAAGGATTTCGTTCATAAGTCATGTGAGGCGACTAAGTAGGGAGTCCTTTGGCTCCGCAGCCGGGCTGGAACCCGGTATTTCAGATGATTGGTGAACGAATTGAGACCAGGGAGGTCTCGGTAGATTTTGGAAGCAGCCATGTGACAACATAGTGTTTCAGACAGTTCAGTGTATCAGAATGTTCGGTGCTTCGGACAGTTTTGGCGTCTCAAACAGTAATGGTATTTTAGGATTTCATGTATGGTTAGAATCACAGGTAGCTTGGGTCATGCTAAGTCACTCACAACAGGATTATCTGAGCAGGGATAATTAGATATGTGACCCTGTTTTCTAGTGGGAACCCTGAGTTATCAGAAGTTGAGTAGACAGTTGAGAGATAAACGGACTGGGTTCAACAATAGTAGTTCAGTGTGGGCGTTCTGTCATGGATTCAGACCATCTCGAGACAGCAGATTTCAGACGGGGTAGATGTGAACTTGTTGTGAGGAATTCGTTCACCTGCGGATTTTAGGGATTTGCGAAGATTGGTCACGGCCACCCTGGGTGGGCTAAGGTGTGCCCAGGATGATGACTATGTTACTAGAGTGGTTGGGCGTGTAAGAAATGGTAAGGAATGATTTCGAGGACAAAATCTAATTTAAGTGGGGGAGAGTTGTAACACCCCGCCTATTATATAGATAAATAAATAAATTAATGAATGTATAGTAGCCCTAAAATCAATAATTATATGGCAAGGTTTTGGTTTTGGGAAGCCAAATGTCATAATTTGGATCATTCAGGGGTCAAAGTATAAATTTGAGATTTATTTTGTAAAGATTTTAGAAGACAGGGGATATTTGGTAAGTATTAGTCCTAATGTGAAAGGATTTATGAAAGCAAGGGCTAAAGAGTTAATATTGGACCTCATTTGGAAATAATTATAGAAGGAGGGGCTACTTAGTAAAATATGGGACTTAATTTGTAAGGGATTTCCATGGATGGGGTTGAAATGGTAAAATATGTACTTAGTTTGACAGAAGAAGGAGATTGGGGGGGGGGGGGGGGGCTGGAAGTGTCATTATGGAAAAAATTTGAGAATGGACGGGAGTATATAAGGCACCATCCATCTAACCCTAACCCTAACCCACACAAACTACCAGCCTCCACCCTCCTTCGTCTCCGGCGCCGTCGCCACCCGACTCCAACCCATTTCTGATCAATGAACGGCCACAAGCAACCACAGGGCGGTCACCATTCCTCTTCTTCTCTTCCTCCAGCCACCGGTGAGACCTTCTAGCTGTCACCGCCGAACTCAACTGCCACCATCTTGGCTGATCGACGACGTCCCTTACCCCCCCTACGACAGTAAGAGCTAAGCAGTTGGAGAGTGAAGCGCCTGGTCGCCGCACCACCGTCTATATCATGGTGGCCTGCTGCAGCGAAGCCGAGCAACGACCACCCTACTCCTGTCGTTGCTGCCTTCTCCAGTGGGAAGGACCGTTGTGGCTGCTGCCCGCCTCCCTATGTCCGCCGCCGCCTTTGCGGTCCATTCTAGCCACTCCGGGTGCGCTCCGCCATCCTCTTCCGCTGTCATATCGCAATCCGCCGTTGTTGCCGCTAATTTTGTTGTTGCCATCGCCAAACGCCACCAGGTGGGTGGCTGGGGTGCATCTCGCAACTCAGTAGCTTGTATGTGTGCTGTATATGGTTTTATTTGGCTAGAATTCTTGAGAACAGCCATCACCACCACCGTGAGCTGGTGGCTGCCACCGTCGGCCACTACTAGGGTGGTTGTGTGTGTGTGTGTTTTATTAGATTAGTGTGTGCGTGTGCCATTTGGATTGGGTTGTAAATTGTAATCGATATATGAATAATAATAGAAAATCCATAACCACCACCGTGAGGTGGTGGCTGCCGCCACCGGCCGCCGTGTCGGGTGGCGGTGTGCTTTGCCTGGTTGTGTTTGATTCGGTTGGGGTGCTTGAAACCTTAATGGGCTCAATGAAGCCCTAATTGACTTAAAAGCCCAAACATGTGACTAATGGGCCTAGTGAAACCCTAATTGGTCTAATAAACCCTAATGGGCCTAAGGAAACCCTAATGGGCTTAAGGACTTGGATTTAGGCCTATTGGGCTATGAATGGGTTGGAAACCCTAACTAGGGTTTAGAAAACCCTAATTTTGGATATATGGGCTTTGGATCAATCGGGACCCGCACTAGAATCGTTTATTAAATTAAAATATTAATTAATAACCATTTGTAATTAACCTAAGGCCATGTGGGACTTAATGGATTAGGTCCTTAATGGGTTAAGTAGGGACACTTAACCCTAATAATCATTTTATGTGAAACCCTAATTTCACTTGGGCCTTAAGTTGGACCTTTCTCTTGGGCCTTGATGATTCGACTATTAGCGGGCCATCCAAGAGCAAGCAAATGGACTAGAATAATTAAATGGGCTTTAGGGTAAGACCCATGTAAGGAGTTGGGCCCAATTTGGAAAATTGGGCCATAGATGGGCCATAGTTTGGGCCTTTATGATTATGTGATATTGGGCCATTAGAAATGCCAAGTGTATGGACTGGACTAAATGGTTGGGCCTTTGAATAAGACCATGTAAAGGTTTGGGCCCAATTTGGAAAATTGGGCCACATGTTGGGCTTTGACTCACAGTTGACTTTTGGGCCTTTGGATTGGGCATTGGGCTTGAATAAAGCTAAGTTAGGGGTAAAGTATTATTTACCCTAAGTATGTACATATGGTTATGTGTTGGAACCCAATTATTAATTAAGTGTTATTTTGATGTTAACAGTTCGGGAACCTGTCATCCAACAGCTGGGGTTGTGTCTACGGGACTTCAGCAGAGTGAGGTGAGTTACCTTCCAGTAGTGGTAGGTCTACGGCCACAATGCCGGCCCACTAGTAGGAGTTGTATGTTAGATGATTGTCTTTGTGATAATTATATAGGTTTGCTACTACCTGTTATGTTTATATGCTAGCATGATATGATGTTATGTGATAGTGGTAGTAGGGGTGAAATAGTCCCCAGTTACTGGTCGACAGGACCGAAGGGGTAGGCCAACACCCAGATATGCTAGGGAGTATGTGATTTATGTGTTTATGTTATGCTTTTATGTGGTAGTGGTAGGGGTGAAATAGTCCCAGGTTACCGGTTGAAAGATACCGAAGGGGAGGCAAGGTCCCGGTTACCGGTTGAAAGATACCGAAGGGGTAGGTCGGGCACCCAGATATGCTTGACATGGGGTAGGTCGGCCACCCAGATATGCCTGACATGGGGTTGGTCGGCCACCCAGATATGTGGTATGATGGGCGAACTCACTAAGCTTTGTGCTTACGGTTTTCAGTTTTGGTTTCAGGTACTTCGTTTTCAAAGGAAAGGAGTCGGCTCGATCGCAGCGCATCACACTATATTTCTGCACATGAGATCTTAGGGGATTACACTCTGATATTGTTTTATGACAACATGTTTTGATTATTTCTACTTTGGTTTTTGACATGACATGTTATTATGGATGTTTTATTACTTATGGTTTTATAATAACTTCTTAAAAAAAATGAAATTTTCAGCCTTGAATTTTGGGATGTTACACTAACCGTTGTAGGGTAGGACCTCTCATTCGAAGAATTATCTGGTCTTAATGATATGTAATGGTATTCGCGAGCTAGATAGGGGAAATAGTAGGGACTTCTTCTGCAGCTGATGACGGAGAGTGAGATGGTGATTACCCTAGGGCAAGCCTAGGTTGAGATTAGACAGAACTGCAAAAATGGTCCCTGTGGTTTCTCATTTTATGTGGTTAAGGTCCAAACCTTTGAAAAGTTTTATATTTGGTCCTTTTGAACACGTTTTGTTGTGGTTTTGACCCATTTTCCGTTAACATTAACAGCTTGGGTGTTAACTTTTTTAAAATGACTATTTTACCATCAGGGACCATTTCTGCAACCAAACTATAAGGACCATTTCTACATATCTTCTTTTTAATTTTATTGAATCATTATGTATTAATAAATGTTATTTTTAATATATACTATTTATATATTAGTAAATATTCTTTAATTAGATTATTAAGTTCTTTTAATTATTTTTTTTTTAATTTCTTTGTTATCGAATATTTTTATTGGATTATTATATATTAATAAATATTATTTTTAATTTATAACATTTATATCCTAATAAATATAACTTTATCATATTATTAATTTATTTTAGTTAATTTTTTTGACTGCTTTTTTCTTGGATTAATTTTTTTATTGGAATATTATTTATAATTTATTATTTTTTATATAATAAATATTATTTTGTTGGATTATTAGTTTATTAGTTTATTTTTAAGATACTATTAATTATATTTAATTTTATTACTTCTACCACAAAGTCGTCAAAATGCACAAAAGCTTTGCCTCTCATCATCGAAAATCATCGGGATCACCACAAAACATCTTCATCGGAGGGCGGATAGAAACTCAACAACTTTTTCCAACCAATGATGACGGTAGTCACCTGCGATAACACGACTACCATCACCCGATCACCACTACTTTTGATGTTTATAGGAGCTTGTTCCGCATTGTGTGGAATATGGAGGATTTCAGCGGATTGTGAAGAGGTTGTCGTAGATGGCTACCGGGGATGTTGGGTGGAAAAAGTTAGTAAGGTTAACGTTGGACCTCCGATAAAGGTTTTTGACAGTGAACCCGACGATTTTCGTTGACGAGCAGGCGGAGCTTTTGCGTATTCCGACAACTTTGTGGTAGAACAAATAAAATTAAAAAAATTAATAGTATACATTAAAAATAAACTAATAAACTAATAATACAACAAAATAATATTTATTATATAAAAAAATAATAAATCCAAAATAATATTTCAATAAAAGAGAAACAATCCAAAAAAAGGAGTTAAAAAAATTAACTAAAAGAAATTAATAATCTGATAATGTTATCTATATTAGGATATAAATATTTTAAATTAAAAATAATATTTATTAATATATAATAATCCAATAAAATGAATTACTCCAATAAACAATATTAATAAAAAAATTAATAATCCAATATAATAATATTTATTAATATATAAATATTATATATTAAAAACAATATTAATTCATATATAATAATCCAATTAAAATATCCGACAACAAAGAAATTAATAAAATTTAATTAATAGAAATTAATAATCTAATTAAACAATATTTATTAGTATATAAATAGTATATATTAAAAATAACATTTTTTGATATATAAGAATTCAATAAAAATGAAAATAGTATATGTAGAAATGATCCTTGTAGTTTGGCTGCAGAAATGGTCCCTAGGGTAAAATAGTCATTTTAAAAAAGTTAACAACCACACTGTTAAAGTTAACGGAAGATGGATCAAGACCACAACAAAACTTGTTGAAAATGACCAAATCTACAACTTTTTAAAGGTTTGGACCTTAACCACATAAAATGAGAAGCCATAGGTACCATTTTTGCAGTTTTGTCTTGAGATTAGCGTGAGAACAGCAGTAGCAGTAGAAGGGACTTGGTGGAGTCAAGGCAGTTCTTGAGGAAAGTAAAGATAGATGTGCAAGGTAGTATGTGCCCGTAGTACTGAAAGAAGAGGATCCGTACTCGAATCAAGGAAGGATGAGATGAATCCAGGGAACTTGTAGTATATGTGATCCCTCGAGATATGATGAGTATTCTTATATTGTTATGGTGTATTTTCAGTATGGTGACCTTACGCACTAGACCAGTCGGCAGTTCAGGCGCCGGTGAGGGATCAGGCTCGGGCTCTGGAGACGGGCAGCTAGATGGCCAGATGAGGGAGTTCATATTATCTGAGATCACGTGCAACATTTTAGACTAGACTCCTGTGATCTTCGGTACGATCAACGAGGGCATCTTGGAGCTTTTAAATGAGAGACTGAGTGCATTCCGCACTGAGGTGGCGGCCATGATGGGGTCGCGCACCCTGACGTTCTGGGAGTTCCGAGCTTGCGGAGCTCCAGAATATCATAGGGCTCGGGACCCCATTGCTAGTAGCAGATGGTTGGCTTATGTCGCCAACGCTTTCCGTACGAGCCGATGTCCCGAGGGGGACAAGGTCCGATTTGCTTCCTGTCTTCTGAAGGACAGAGCACGTGACTGGTGGGAGGAGGTCAGACATGCCATTGGAGATGATGCAGCTCTAGATGCGATGACCTAGAGTGATTTTTCGTCCAGGTTCAGGGCCGAGTTTGCACCTGTGATTGAGGTGCAGTAGCTTGCTAGGGACTTCCAGGATCTCCAGCAGACGACTGAGACAGTGACCGAGATCACCGCTATGTTCAGGGAGAGGGCCCTTCTCGTTCCACAGTATGTGGCGGACGAGGATATGAAAAAGGCCTGATATCATGAAATGATGCCAAGTGACATCCGCCGGTTTGTGAGACGATCTAGCTGCAAGACGCTGGAGGATATGATTGCTAGGGCTCGAGAGAGAGAGAGAGAGAGAGAGAGAGAGAGAGAGAGAGAGAGAGAGAGAGAGAGAGAGAGAGAGAGAGAGAGAGAGAGAGAAAGAGAGTTAGATTTGGAGATGGAGAAGAAGAGGAAACCCGGGGGGTTTCAGTCATGGAGTGCGGGCAAGAAGCCCAAGGTATCAAACCACCGACCGAGGAGTCAGCAGGGCCACAGCCATTGTGGCAAATACGGTAAGTTGCACGAGGGGACGTGCAAGGCAGGGAGTTTAGGCTGCTTCAAGTGCGGTCGAACTGGTCATGTGAGCAGAGATTGTACATATACTACCACCACCACGACAGTATCAGATCTAATTTGCTTTCAGTGCAATCAGAGGGGACACAAGCGGTCCCAGTGCCTGAGTTTAGCAGCAGCAGGACAGGTGGCAGCAACCGCTCCTGCTACGTTGAGGATTACAGACGGCCGTCAGGGCCGGACAGAGGCGCTTGTGGCAAAGAGCGGGGCCTTTCAGTTGACAGCTGAGGAGGCACGTATAGCTCCCGACGTGGTGATGAGTATGTATCTTCTCTTTATCTCTTTACTTATATTGATTATTGCTTATGTTTATGTGTTTCATTATAGGATCGTTCCTTGTGAATGGTATATCTGCTCTGGTATTGTTTGATTCGGGGGCTACCCGATCTTTTGTGTCGCTCGCGCTCAGCAAGCGATTCGTAGGGGCTCCAGGGGAGCTGGATTGCCCACTAGATGTAGAGATAACAGATGATAGGATCATTCGGGCCGTGAGGGTTCACCGAGGATGTACATTGCAGTTGTTTGATGAGCAGTTTTCTGTGGATCTAGTCTCTATTCCCCTGCGATGGAATAAGGTTATAGTTGGTATGGACTGCTTGAGTCCCATTGGCGCAGTAATCGACTGCGAGCAGCAGCTAGTGAGAGTTCAGACTCCTAGTGGAGGAGGGTTAGTGATTCAGGGCGAGAGGCCGCAGGGTGGACCGACTCTATGTTCAGCAGCAAGAGCGAGGTGTTACCTTCAGCAGGGTTGCACAAGTTATGTCACCTATGTCATGGATACCCGGGATAAGGGTAAGGTGACAGTGGATGACGTACCGATCGTGCGAGAGTACCCGAATGTATTCCCAGAGGATTTGCCTGGGATACCTCCAGAGAGATAGGTTAAGTTCAAGATTGACCTAGTCCCTGGTGCGGCTCCGATAGCCAAGGCACCATATCGGTTGGCTCCTCCCGAGATGCAGGAGTTGTCTACGCAGCTGCAAGAGCTACTAGACAAGGGATTTATCAGCCCGAGTAGTTAGCCATGGGGAGCCCCGATCCTGTTTGTGAAGAAGAAGGACGGGCCACATCAGATGTGCATAGACTACCGGGAGTTGAATAAGGTAACGGTGAAGAACCATTATCCCCTCCCGAGGATTGATGACTTGCTTGACCAGCTACATACTAATGCGACTAGTTGGCCTGAACGGCGCTCTTTAGGCGTCGAAACTGTTACGACATTTGTCACCCCAGACCTGCCGGTCTAACTGTAGCTAACAGTTTAGGTGCGGGATTGTCATTCCCGTATAGATCTATACACAATTTTCTCGCTCTCTTACGGGAGATTCTGGTTATAATTCAGGACTTTTGTTGGTACTTAGATAAGTACTTGAAGATGTGTCTCACAAAACCATATTGACTGTTTACGTGTAGTATGATGAAAACTCTTTTTCTTGTAAATGTATATATCACCCGTTTACATGGTATATAATAATTATGCTTTTAAATAATTATTTTTGATATTGAATTTTTGAAACCGTAATATAGTGTGTATGTCTCATAAACTATACATATTATAGTTTATAAAAAATGTTTCACTGAAATGATGAATCTTCTGTATGAACATTATCCTTTTTACTATGATAATAAAATGGAAATGAAATAATTATATATGTATTTTTACATAATTATACCCTTTTGCTCAACATGTTACAAAAGTGTTAAGGTCTTATAAACTATATTTATATAGTTTATTAGTGTATCAAAATTGTATTCATATATATATATATATATATATATATATATATATATATATATATATATATATATATATATATATATATATATATATATATATATATATATATATATATATATATATATATATATATATATATATATATATATTGTAAAAATAAGAAATATAATGATTTGTATATTAAGACAAGTTTTTTTGTGTTTTACTTGTATCCCCCCCCCTAAAACATAGAAAAATCGTGAATACTGTAGGGGTATGAACTCACCCCGGGTGTGTTCTTGGCTGGATAATGATGTGTGTGGCGATGTTATTCGAGTTAGAACACGTGAATATAGTCGTATGCTAATTTTTTTTAAACACATAATACGTGTGCATATTAGATAACTAACAATTAACGTGTTAAATAACACTAGTTTATGTAAGGATACTTACAAGGATTCTTAAGAAATTAGCTTGTAGGACTAGATTTCCTGGGAATGGTTTGAATGAGTTTTATGGGTAAATTTGTTGAAGATTTGAAGATTGTATGAAGATGGTTTGAAGATTGGAAGAAGTTCTTATGAACTTTGAGAGCAAAATGGGGTGAGTTTGGGACTTAAATAAGGATTTGTGAATGGTGTTTTCGGCCTAATATTTATATATGGTGGAAAAATTGATGTGATAGATACATTAGGATGTGTGATTTATCTCTTTGGAAGGTGTGCCACCGTTTAAAACTGAGGTTTCAGCCTTATCTTCACCGAAATCCCTTGATTTCGGTCTAAAAGTCCAACCGAGAACTAGGTCTTCGGTCTAGAGGGGGTTCTCGGTCATGGGAGGGTTCTCGGCTCAAAGGGTTCTCGGTCCAAAAGGAGTTCTCGGCCTAAGAAAGTGATTTCGGTCCAAGGTGATTTTGATTCCAAAAACCGAAATCCTCAAAAGTGAAGTGCAACATCATTATTTAATTTTAACTATTTAATTATTTGACTCATGTTTGAATCGTTTGACTTTGGTTTGACTTGTTTTACTTTTATTGACCTTAAATAACCGGTTGTTACATTATCCCCCCGTTAGAGGGAATTTCGTCCCGAAATTATTTCTAAAGTGGGTACTCATCAACTAGGAAAAAGATGTGGGTACTTTTGTTTCATCTGATCTTCTCGTTCCTAAGTGAATTCAGGTTCTCGCTTGGCGTTCCAGCGAACCTTCACTATTGGTATATGGCTTTGTTTCGTTCTCTTGATTTCCTTGTCCATGATTTCCACAGGTTCCTCTACGAACTGTAGACTATCATTTATCTTGATTTCATCGAGTGGGATTATAAAAGTCTCGTCGGATAGACACTTCTTTAGATTAGACACGTGTAAAGTGAGGTGTATGTTGCTGAGTTCTTGCGGTAGTTTAAGTTTGTAAGCGACCGAGCTAATTCTAGCAAGAATCTCGAATGACCCGATATACCTTGGATTTAGTTTTCCACTTTTTCCAAAACATATCATTCCTTTCCAGGGTGAGACCTTTAACAGGACGCGGTCACCAACCTGGAACTCCAAGGGCTTTCATCGTTTATCCGCATAACTCTTTTGTCGGTCCTTAGATGCTTTTAATCATTCCCGAATTTGGACGATTTTCTCTGTTGTCTCCCTTATGATCTCAGGGCCGGTGAGAGTGCTGTCAGGAACTAGCTTCTTTGTTAGTTACATATCACCCACTTCAACCCAGCACAGAGGTGATATGCACTTGCGGCCATAGAGGACATCAAATGGAGCAACTTTGATGCTAGTGTGATAATTGTTATTGTACGAGAATTCGACGAGTGGTAAATGGGTATCCCAAGCTTTACCAAAGTCTATCACACAAGCTCTCAACATGTCTTCCAGCGTTTGAATAGTTCTTTCGCTTTGCCCATCAGTTTGAGGATGATACGTTGTACTCATGTCGAGTTTGTTCCCAAGTACTTTTTTAGTGATTGCCAAAACCGTGAGGTAAATCTACTATCTCTGTCATAGATAATGGATATTGGCACACCATGCAATCATACGATCTCTTTAATGTACGTCTTGGTTAACTTCTCCATCTTGTCGGTCTCTTTTATTGGTAGGAAGTGCACGGATTTGGTCAATCTGTCAACGATTACCCAATTGGTGTCAAGGCCACCCGATGTCTTGGGCAACTTGGTTATGAAATCCATGGTTATCCACTCCCACTTCCACTCGGGTATTTATGGTTGTTGTAGTAAACCTGAAGGCTCCTGGTATTCTACCTTGACTTTGGCGCAAGTCAGGTACTTGCCCACATAGGTAGCGATTTAAGCCTTCATCTTTGGCCACCAATAAAGTTTCTTGAGGTCCAGGTACATCTTTTCTGAACCGGGATTAATAGAGTATCTAGTCTTGTGAGCTTCATTCATGACTACGTCTGTGTATCCACCGAACTTCGGTGTCCAGATCCGATTCATGAGGTAACGAACTCTATCACCCTTAACTTCCAGGTTTTTATCCATTCCTCTCAAGGCTTCACCTGCCACGTTCTCGGGTTTCAAGGCTTCCAGCTGAGACTCTTTGATCTGCGTGGAAAAGTGTGAATGGATGGTCATAGTTAATGACTTTACTAGGTGGCCCGAGTACTCTTTCGACTAAGGGCATCTGCTACTACATTGGCCTTGCCTGGATGATACCGAATCTCGCATTCGTAATCATTTAATAGGTCCACCCATCGTCGTTGCCTCATGTTGAGTTCCTTTTGATCAAAGATATGCTGGAGACTCATATGATCCGTGAAGATTGTGCACTTCGTACCATAAAGGTAATGTCTCCAGATCTTCAGAGCAAATACTACTGCTCGCAGTTCGAGGTCGTGCGTGGTATAGTTGACCTTGTGGTTCTTAAGCTGTCTCAAGGCATAGGAAACGACCTTTCCTCGTTGCATACGAACACAGTCTAGCCCTTGCTTGGACGCATCGCAGTAAGCTACAAAATATTTTGTCCCTTCTGGGAGGGACAAGATCGAGGCGCTGCATAGGGCTCGCTTTAGTGTTTGGAAGGCAATTTCTTGTTTTTCCTCCCAGTTGAAGGTCACACGTTTCTGAGTCAAGGTGGTGAGTGGCTTCGCGATCTTGGAGAATCTTTGTATGAATCTCTTGTAGTAGCCATCGAGGCCTAAGAATTGACGAATTTCAGTTGGAGTTCTTGGTGTCGCCCAGTTTTCGATTGCCTTGATTTTGGAGGGGTCTACGTGTATCCCTTCCTCGCTGACCACGTGACCTAGGAAGTCCACCTTTCGAATCCAGAATTCGCATTTTGAGAACTTCACATAAAACTTCTCCGCCCTTAATGTTTCCAAGACATGTCGTAGGTGTTGACTGTGTTCTTCCTTACTTCGTGAGTAGATTAGTATATCATCGGTGAACACGGTTCATCAGGTCCATGAACACCGTGGGTGCATTTGTTAATCCGAAGGTAATTACTACGAATTCATAGTAACCGTAGCGAGTTCTGAAAGCGGTCTTGGGGATATCTTCCTCCTGGACTCGCAGCTGATGGTACCCGGATCTTAAATCGATCTTTGAGAAGTAACTTGCTCCTTGTAGTTGGTCGAAGAGGTCGTCGATTCGAGGTAAAGGATATCGGTTTTTGATGGTGAGTTTATTTAGTTCCCGGTAGTCTATGCACATGCGGAATGATCCATCCTTCTTCTTCACGAACAAGACCGGTGCTCCCCAAGGTGAGAAGCTTGGTCTGATGAATCATTTGCTTATCAGTTCGTTCAGTTGACTGGACAATTCCTGTATTTTTGCGGTACTAAGCGGTATGGGGATTTGGCTACGGGGGTAGCTCCGGGAATCAAGTCAATTCTGAACTCAACTTGGCGTTCATGTGGTACTCTTGGAAGATCTTTGGGAAATATGTCGGGAAAGTTACAAACTTCAGGAATATCCTTGATGTCTTTTACCTCTTGTTTCTTATCCACCATGTGGGCTAGAAAGGCGTAGTATTCTTTGCGAAGATACTTTTAAGCCTTGATACAGGAAATGATTTGAAGGTTCGTACCGGGTTTGTCGCCATAAATGACGAGCGTTTCGTTACTGGTAAATTATGGCGAATGGCTTTTTCGTAAAATAGGATATCGGCGTGGTGAGGACTTAACCAATCCATGCCAATGATGACGTCGAAACTTTTTATTGTGACCGACATTAGGTTGATTTGGAAGGATTAGTTGTTTAGAGTGAGGGTACATCCTATGTATATATCGTTAGTGCTCTCTACCTTTCCGTTTTCCATTTCTACGGTGAATGTGTCTTTTAGTGATTGGGGATTTTGTTTAAGTAAGTGTTTAAATTTATGGCTCACGAAACTTTTCTCCGCACCACTATCGAAAAGTATACATGCATATGAATTATTAAGGAGGAACATACCGGTAACCACAGTAGGATCATTCACGGCCTCCTCGTGCCCCATTATTAGAACTCTGCCCACACCTCCGACATTCCTTGCTTTTGGACAATCCCTCTTGTAATGCCCCGTTTCACCACATCCGTAGCATGCCTGGCTCACCCCAACATTAGCAGTTTGGGTGGTTTGTTGTGCCGGAGTCCTACAGAAATGGGCAGTGTGCCCCTTCCTGTTGCAATTTTTGCAGTGCATTTCTCAGCAGGCCCCGATGTGATGGAAGTTACATTGGTTACACTTTGGAAGAGTTCCAGCATATTGTTTGGTGGGTGTTGGAGCTGTAGGAACAATTGCAGCGTGAACTGCCACAGTTTGATGCTTCTTTGTGGGCTCTTGTGTCGACTGACCCTTTCTTTTGTTCCAACATTTCTTCTTATTGTCACTGCCTTTTGCTTTCTCAGGAATGGATTTCATGAAGCCCTGACGGACTCCATGATCCACATGTGTTTGAATATGCGGGGGATAGTCCCCAGATGTATCGCTCAACCTTTTTTAATTTCCGGGGTAACCATCTGCCACACCCCCAAACCGGAACGGCGGAAACATTCGGGGACGGATGACGTCATGTTTAAGTATCACAATAATTGTATAATAGCAATCAAAGTAACAACAACCATTGTATTAATAACATAATATTTATATTGTGTTCAAAACATTACTTGTTTTTAAAAGTACAACAAAAGTTAAGACGTAAAGCTCTATCTTCACAACACCTGAGAGAGTACATGTCTACTATCGATCCTGAGAATACAGTGGTTTGAAAAAGTGTCAACATTAAAGTTGGTGAGTTCATAAGTATTTTTGTTATAAAAAGTATACTCTTTGTTCTTTGGAAAATTTCATCTGTTCCTCCAGAAAATCCTATATTTTCTTAAAGAGTAATTTGACCGTACTCGTTACTTCTATGATTACTTAGTGAATACAAATTATATATAATTCAGATCGAACAAACAGTTGAATGTGTGGATCTGCCCTAAGCCCACAACTAAACAAGGAACAGGAAATGAGGCGGAAGTCACATATTCCATTGTCTGCCGGATCTTCATTACATTTAACTCTAGTTAATTCACCAAGTAATCACAAAATTAACATTAATGATTCTTATAGATATAATGAATGTATTTCCTTCAGAAAATCCTATATTTTCTTTGTAAAATGGTAACCATAATAGTTCCTTCTATAATTACTTAGTTTATACTAACTATATATAACCTAATATCGAACGAACAGTTGAATGTGTGAATCTGCCCTAAGTCCACAACCAAACAAGGAACAGGAAATGAGGCGGAAGTCACACATTCCATTGCCTATCAGATATTATTTATATAAAACTCTGATGTATAAACTAAGGAATTATACAATTAACCATTAAAGCTCCTTTAAGTTATAATGGTTTGTAAATAAGTGTTGAACCTTTTGTAATTATGTTTATAGTTCCACTTACTCTATTGTAAAACATTGTTTTCAGTAATAAATGTTATTTTTTTCAGAAATTTAAATCGAAAAGTGTTTACCTTTAAAAATAACGATGTTTATCATAGAAAATACTATATTTTCTATAAATCTGATTTGTAGTCTTAATCATTCCAAGACCGACTTAGTTTAATGATACCTAGTTTTATGTATAAGAACAACTAGTTGAAGATGTGTTTCTCCTAAAAACTCAACGTGACGATACTACCCTCCTATGATCACTTAGTGCCTACGAGTTGTATATAACCGATATCGAAATGACAGTTGAATGGGTGAATCTACCCTAAGCCCACAAACAAACAAGGAACATGAAGTAAGGCAGAAATCACACATTCCACAGTCTATAGGACTTCAGTTTTATATAATCCTATTGTATATACTGAGTAAGCACATAGTTAATATCCCTTGAAACTGTTTAAGAAAAAGTATATTACTACGTAAATATATCGTTGTTTTCTCCTTGTGAGTTATTATAACCATACTAATATGACGGATAACATGATATGACATGAATCGTTTGTCAATATCAAAAATGACGTTTGTCACCCGCAAACCTGTAGGTCAAACTGTAGCTAACAGTCAGGGTGCGGGATTGTCCATCCCGTATAGATATATACACAAACTCACGCTCTCCCTTCAGGAGACTCTGGTTCTTAAAACTAGACTTCCTTTGCTACTTAGGTAAGTACACGAAGACGTGTCTCACAATTAGCTTCAACGAATTTACAAGTAATAATGCGGAAACCTTTTTATAATTAACAAGTAATTTTGTAAAAAGATCCCTTTATTCCATAAATTATACTTATTATAGTTTATAAGTTTTTTTCCATGTTTTAACCTGGACTTTGTAAAATACTTCATATGATCCATAAACTATACCTATTACAGTTTTATAAGTTTATTACCAAGATTTTAACAAGTTTCATGTTTTCATACATAATAATGGTAAGAAAAACATAATAAATAAATTATATTTTAAAACACAAAATTTCTTGTGTTTTACTTGTATTCCCCTCCCCCCCCCCCCCCCCCAAAAAAAAAAAAACATTGAAAAAGTTTGGAAAAATATGAGGTATGAACTCACCTGATAAGTGGTGATTTGGGCAGCGTTTCGTTTCTATAAATGATTTTTCGTGAAGAAACCGCGAGTTTCTGTTGAAAACCGGGCTTTACGCGGGCAGAGTTTCGACTGGAAAGTATTACTTTCTCGGGGACTTCGAGTGCTCCGGGATTTCTTCGGGTGTTAGGGGTGTTCCCTAAACTTCGGGGGGGGGGGGGGGGGGGGGGGGTTTAAAGAGGCTAAAAAGGGTGTAGGAGTGAAAAAGGTGTGTAAAATTCTAACCAAAACCCAGAGGCCTCGCATCCTATTTATAGTGGCTGGAATCTTTATTTACACTGGGCGTAATTACTGGTACACTTAACGTACCGTGGTATGCTCAGGTACGTTGGGCGTACTCTCGTACGCTGGGCGTACAGTGATACGTGGCTTCGAACGTGTCAAGGGTGCATGATACGTGTTGCATGCGAGGGAAGGGGCGACGTGGCTGACTCCTGGCCTTGTTTCCGAGTACGCTGGGCGTACTCCTCCAGTCCAGCCTCGTAATTTGTGTCATAAACTTCAAAATTTCATATCTTTCGCATACGAGCACCGTTTTTGACGTTCTTTATACCCACACGTAGGTGAGATTATACTCTACAACTTTCGTTTAGACTTCGTCGGCAAATTTTAATGTTATATTTTTAACAGGCCGGGACAGGAAAAATGCGTTAAAAATTCATAACTTCTTCATCCGACATCCGTTTTCGTCTGTCTTTTTACCATTGAACTACAAATGACGAGATCTTCGATTCTCGTTTAGGTTGTGTCGGCTAAAAATCGCTCGATCTTTAATTCGAAATTTGGGATGTATATTGTTATGCCGAATCTTAGAAAGATCATAACTTCCTCATACGAAGTCAAATTTGGACGTTCTTTTTATGGATGTTCTTGGTTTAACGTATACTACGACTTTTGTTTAGGTTGCTAAAGCTAAAAAGCATTCGATTGTAAACTCACTTTTTACGTATCACAGCGTTGTGTCGGTTCTGTCGTGAAACTTCGATAGGTCATAACTTCTTCGTTATGACTCAGATTTCGGTATTCTTTATATCTTCGGAATCCTTAACATTATTGCTATCACTTTATTCCTTGATATTGGGTTTATTGAGCATTTTATTTTTGACGTAAAATAATGGGTTGTTACATTATCCCCCCGCTAGAGGGAATTTCGTCCCGAAATTCGAATTCTAAGTGGCTACTAGGACCTAGGAAAGAGGTAGATAATTCGGTTCTATCTGATCTTCTGGTCTGATTGGTAATGAGAGTGCGATTTTGGCTTACTTGACTACGTTTATCCAACTGGTAGGATGTCCACTCGCAGCTCTGGGCATCTTTTGTCCTGAAGTTCATGGTAAGACTCATACTTGATTCACCTATCGTCACCTTATGTATACAAGTCGTATATAATTAAGATTGAAAAGACGTTCAGATGGGTGACTCTGCCCCAAGTCCACAACCAGACAAGGAACAGGAAATAAGGCGGAATCACACATTATAAATCTGTAAAATCTTAATTATATACCACTCTCGTGTATACACTTAGCAGTGGTAGGTTAACTGCATGGGTCCTTAGTCTCTATTCTCAAACTTGACTTGCTGTACGAGTGGTTTCTCAAGATATCTACTGGGGATACCTCGGGAGGGTTAGGGACTTTCAGAATCTCCTCGGTGTGTTTCACTTTAAGTTTCTTGTCTATAGAGTAAGTTAGAAAGGCGTGGTACCCCTCACATGGGTACCTCTGAGTTTTGAAGCGAGAGACGATATGATGGTTTGTGTTAAGTTTTTTATTATAAGCTTAAAGGATTTCGTTAAATGGTTGTTTAAGACGAAAGGTCTTTACGTGGCATAGGAAGTTGGCATGGTGAGGACCAAGCCTATCCATTTCTAAAGACGACATCGAAACTTCTTATCGTAATAGATATTATGTTGATTTGGAAGAAATGATTTATTAGAATGATGAACTATTCTATGTATATGGTTTCAATGTTTTTAGTTTTATCCTTGTTATTACTACTGCGAACATTTTGTACCGCATTTAGCGAGTATTAGCAGTACGTGTGTTCTGATAATCGAGAATGATGAATTTTCATAAGATAATCCCTAACAAGTCTTTCTATAATCGCTTAGTGTATACAAGTCATGTATAATTAAGATTGGAAAGACAGTCGACTGAGTGACTCTGCCCTAAATCCACAACCAGAAAAGGAACAGGAAATGAGGCATAATCACTCACTCTAAGTCTACAAATCTTAATTATAAATGACCCTAATGTATACACTAAGCCATCATAGCTTACCTGCAAGGGTTCTTAGTTTTTATATGAATGATGTGTCCTGTTCGGACGAGAGTGTAATTTATAATTATTTATAAAAGTTTTAAGTTTTAAATATTTTTATTGGGGAAACGTACCGTTGTTCACAAGGGTTCCAGGATAGTCTCTTCTGCGGTAATCATCAGTATTCTTCCATCTTCGCCGGAGTTCTTTGTTATTGGACAATCCTTCTTGAAGTGTCCAGTTTCGCCACACCTATAACATGTCCGGCTTACTCCAATGTCAGGGACCTGGGAGATTGGTTGTGTCGGTGCCCTACAGAAATGAGTAGTGTGCCCAGTCCTGTTGCAGTTCTGGCAATGCATCTTCCGGCAAACTCCGGTATGATGAAAGTTACATTTGTTACATTTCGGAAGGTTTCCAGCATATCGACTAGTGGGTGCTGGAGTGGCAGACGTTGTGGCAGCATGAACAGTAATAATCTGTTGTCTTTTCGAGGCCTCTTGTGTTGGCTGTCTTTTCTTCTTGCTCCCAGACTTTCTCTTATTGTCGCCCTCTTTTGTTGGCTCAGGAACGGGGGTCATTATTCCTTGGCGAACCCCATGGTCCACGAGTGTATGTGCCAAACGCTTGGTGATGTCGAGCATGAGAGATTTTACAGCTATCACGTTTCCTTGAATCTGAGGAGATATTCCCTAGATGTATCTCTCTATCTTCTTGCTCTCCGAGGTAACCATCCTGGGGCGTAGTACCGCTAGATCACTAAATCTATTAGTGTAGGCTACTATGTCTGAACCCATCATGGTAAGCTCCCACAGTTCTTACTCCAGTTTTTGCACTTCGCCCCTCGTGCAGTACTCCTCTAGCATCATTGTTTTAGGCTTTCCCAGCCCATTGAGTTATCCACTATAAGGGTCAGTGACTTGACATGGCCATTCCACCATGTCAGGGCTCTATCAGAGAAAGTGCAGGCAGCAAACTTGACTATGCTCCCTTCTGGGCACATGCAAATTTCGAAAATTGATTATGTTTTCTCAAACCATTGCATTAGAGCAATGACTCCTCCATTTCCACTAAAGGATTTGGGTTTGCAATTCATGAAGTCTTTATATGTACACTCCCTAGGGTGTCTGTGGCTATTTCTGTGGTTAGATGGGTTGGCACTACTTCCCATCCCATTGGTACCACTTGCGTGGATATGAGACATGACGGTTGTTACGGCGGAAGTCACCGCAGCCTGGAACATAGCGGGGTCATATTGTGGAGGTGGCAGTGGTGGATTTGTTTTCATGTTGTTATTACGCCTGATATATCTATCAGGCGGGATCTTTCTGTCATAAAATTTAAAGATGAAAGGTTGGTAAGATATCAATAGTAGTTATGAATGTCATAAGAACTAAGTTATTTGTACTTTGAGTGTATCATGCTCTGAAAGTGTTTTGTAATCAATTCATAATAGAAGTTTATGTGAAAAATAAACTTATGAATTTTTCAATAGTGACTACCCTCACTGAAATTTCGTGACTTGATTTGCAATTATTAGTTGTGATGAAAGACGTGATAAACTTAACACATAGTGTGAGTAGTGTAATCACTGACTCACTAGGTTATATTAGTTTCTTAGTTATTAGTATGATGCATACGGTGTTCTCTAATTTGTTTATGATAGGGTAAGGTTTTGTTAACGATATCTCTAGTGTCTTTCTCTTTGTCCGATCCTTTCTCGGAATCCTCTTTGTGAACCCTCTTTTGGTTCTGTCTCGATTCCTCTGTTAGATGTTTGCGATGTCTAGGTGTATCGGTTGTGCGAGAATGGAAGTGTCTAAAGAATCTACGAGATTAATAAAACATTTTTATTAAAATAAGTTTTTACGAAGATGATCCTTACCGGGTCTTTCTCTAATCACATAGTGTATACAGATTATATATAATCCAGATCAAATAGAACTTAAAATAAGTGATCCTACCCTAAAACCACAACCAAACAAGGAACAGGAAGTAAAGTGAAAATCACCAATTCTAAGTCTATAAAATCTCAATTATATATAACCTTAATGTATACACTCGGTAATTATAGCCTTACCAGTAAAGGTCTTTTAGTTTTCACATAAGTTAGTTATAGTACTTAAAATACTCCTATTGTATTTTAAACTTTATGTTTTGTTCTAACATTTCTTTGTGTATAGTGTTGGTAAGTTTTAGACTTGTTGCAACACCACTATCACTCCCAAACACATGTTGGTCGTATCTCAAATAAATATAGTTGATGAGGCTATATTTATCCCATATATGATTACATAATTGTCTAGGTTTGAATGTAGTATCCAACATCTAAATACTTTTATTTTGTTCTTCTTGTGATACTTGTTCTAGTGTGTGTGTGTGTGTATATGTATATATATATATATATATATATATATATGTATATACTTTTATAAAATATTGTTATATTTTAAAGTATAATTGTTGGTCAGAGTGTTTTAGTTCCATTGTATTTATAGTTGTATATCTTTTATAGGTTGATATACTTAGTTCATTATAAACAATGCTCTGATACCAATCTGTCACACCCCCAAACCGGAACGGCGGAAACGTTCGAGGGCGGAGGACGTCAAGTTTAAGTATCACAACAATTGTATAATAGCAATCAAAGTAACAACAACCGTTGTATTAATAACATAATATTTACATTGTGTTCAAAACATTACTTGTTTTTAAAAGTACAACAAAAGTTAAGACGTAAAGCTCCGTCTTCGCAACACCTGAGAGAGTACCTGTCTACTATCGATCCTGAGAATACAAGTGGTTTGAAAAAGTGTCAACATTAAAGTTGGTGAGTTCATAAGTATTTTTGTTATAAAAAGTATACTCTTTGTTCTTTGGAAAAGTTCTCTTGTTCCTCCAGAAAATCCTATATTTTCTTAAGGATTAATTTGACCGTACTCGTTACTTCTGCGATTACTTTGTGAATACAAATTATATATAATTGAGATCGAATAAACAGTTGAATGTGTGGATCTGCCCTAAGCCCACAACAGAACAAGGAACAGGAAATGAGGCGGAAGTCATACATTCCACTGTCTGCCGGAGCTTTATTACATATAACTCTAGTTAATTCACCAAGTAATCACTAAATTAACATTAATGATTCTTTTAGATATAATGAATGTGTTTCCTTCAGAAAATCCTATATTTTCTTGGTAAAATGGTAACCATAATAGTTCCTTCTATAATTACTTAGTTTATACTAACTATATATAACCTAATATTGAACGGACAGTTGAATGTGTGAATCTGCCCTAAGTCCACAACCAAACAAGGAACAGGAAATGAGGCGGAAGTCACACATTCCACTGCCTATCGTATATTATTTATATATAACTCTGATGTATAAACTAAGGAATTATACAATTAACCATTAAAGGTCCTTTATGTTATACTGGTTTGTAAATAAGTGTTGAACCTTTTGTAATTATGTTCCTAGTTCCACTTACTCTATTGTAAAACATTGTTTTCAGTAATAAATGTTATTGTTTTCAGAAAGTTAAATCGAAAGCTGTTTACCTTTAAAAATAACGATGTTTATCATAGAAAATACTATATTTTCTATAAATCCGATTTGTAGTCTTAATCATTCCAAGACCGAAAAGTACAAGTATAATTACCATACTTAGTTTAATGATACCTAGTTTTATGTATAAGAACAACTAGTTGAAGATGTGTTTCTCTTGAAAACTCAACATGACGATACTACCCTCCTATGATCACTTAGTGCCTATGAGTTGTATATAACCGATATCGAAATGACAGTTGAATGGGTGAATCTGCCCTAAGCCGACAAACAAACAAGGAACATGAAGTAAGGCAGAAATCACACATTCCACACTCTATCGGACTTCAATTTTATATAAGCCTATTGTATATACTAAGTAATCACATAGTTAATATCCCTTGAAACTGTTTAAGAAAAAGTATATTACTACGTAAATATATCGTTGTTTTCTCCTTGTGAGTTATTATAACCATACTAATATGACGGATAACATGATATGACATGAATCGTTTGTCAATATCAAAAATGACGTTTGTCACCCGCAAACCTGTAGGTCAAACTGTAGCTAACAGTCAGGGTGCGGGATTGTCCATCCCGTATAGATCTATACACAAACTCACGCTCTCCCTTCAGGAGACTCTGGTTCTTAAGACTAGACTTCCTTTGCTACTTAGGTAAGTACACGAAGACGTGTCTCACAATTAGCTTCAACAAATTTACAAGTAATAATGCGAAAACCTTTTTATAATTAACAAGTAATTTTGTAAAAAGATCCTTTTATTCCATAAACTATACTTATTATAGTTTATAAGTTTCTTTCCATGTTTTAACCTGGACTTTGTAAAATAGTTCATATGATCCATAAACTATAACTATTACAGTTTTATAAGTTTATTTCCATGATTTTAACAAGTGTCATGTTTTCATACATAATAATGGTAAGAAAAACATAATAAATAAATTATATTTTAAAACACAAAATTACTTGTGTTTTTTACTTGTATTCCCCCCCCCCCTAAAAACATTGAAAAAGTTTGGAAAAATATGGGGGTATGAACTCACCTGATAAGTGGTGATTTGGGTAGCGTTTCGTTTCTATAAATGATTTTTCTTGAAGAAACCGTGAGTTTCTGTTGAAAACCGGGCTTTACGCGGCCAGAGTTTCGACTGGAAAATATTATTTTCTCGGGGACTTCAAGTGCTCCAGGATTTCTTCGGGGTGTTAGGGGTGTTCCCTTATTTTCCGGGGGGGGGGGGGGGGTTAGAGAGGCTAAAAGGGTGTAGGAGTGAAAAAGGTGTGTCAAATTCTAATCAAAACCTGGAGGCCTCGCATCCTATTTATAGTGGCTGGAATCTTGATTTACTCTGGGCGTAATTACTGGTACGCTTAGCGTACCGTGGTATGCTCAGGTACGTTGGGCGTACTCTCGTACGCTGGGCATACCGTGATACGTGGCTTCGAACGTGTCCAGGTTGCATGATATGTGTTGCATGCGAGGGAAGGGGCGATGTGGCTGACTCCTGACCTTGTTTCCGAGTACGTTGGGCGTACGTACGAAGTACGCTCGGCGTACTCCTCCAGTCCAGCCACGTAATTTGTGCCATAAACTTCAAAATTTCATATCTTTCGCATACGAGCTCCGTTTTTTATGTTCTTTATACCCACGTGTATGTGAGATTATACTCTACAACTTTCGTTTACACTTCGTCGGCAATTTTAATGTTATATTTTTAACAGGCCGGGACAGGAAAAATCCATTAAAAATTCATAATTTCTTCATCCGACATCCGTTTTCGTCTGTCTTTTTACCGTTGAACTGCAAATGACGAGATCTTCGATTCTCGTTTAGGTTGTGTCGGCTAAAAATCGCTCGATCTTTAATTCGAAATTTGGGATGTATAGTATTATGTCGAATCTTAGAAAAATCATAACTTCCTCATACGAAGTCAGATTTGGACGTTCTTTTTATCGATGTTCTTGGTTTAACGTATACTACGACTTTCGTTTAGGTTGCTAAAGCTAAAAAGCATTCGATTGTAAACTCACTTTTTACGTCACACAACGTTGTGCCGGTTCTGTCGTGAAACTTCGATAGGTCATAACTTCTTCGTTATAACTCAGATTTCGATATTCTTTATATCTTCAGAGTCCTTAACATGATTACTATCACTTTATTCCTTGATATTAGGTTTATTGAACATTTTATTTTTGACGTGAAATAATGGGTTGTTACATTATCCCCCCGTTAGAGGGAATTTCGTCCCGAAATTCGAATTCTGAGTGGCTACTAGGAAGTAGGGAAGAGGTAGATACTTCGATTCTATCTGATCTTATGTTCTGATTGGTAAAGATAGTGCGAGTTTGGCTTACTTGACTACGTTTATCCAACTGGTAGGATGTCCA